>NC_092874.1:448078597-448691097 GCF_028372415.1 Notamacropus eugenii | reverse complement strand
TTTGAACCTGCATATGTTGTTAATACTTCGGTACATTCTTCTTCTCCAGTTTTACCACACCACAATGCTGTTTTTCTAAGGATGCTTGCCTCTCAGCAGAGGAGAGATCATGTGAGTCTGTAATGATAAAACAGCAGCATGAAAAGCATCCAAGTTGTTTCCTATGATGTATTGTGAGTGCACATTCCAAGAGATGGATATGTACAATTAGCAGTAAAAGAAAAGTACTTACAATGAATATGTTACAGAATGAACAATGACAGATAAAAAGGCATATGTATGTTAATGAAAATGCATGAGGAAATAAATGTCAGAAAAAATTAAAGAAAAATTTCAGTTAAACTTTTTTTTAAAATTCTCTTTTGGCTGAATGATTTTAATTATTTCTCTTCCCCCTTGAGTTCAGAGATAATGTGCAAATGGCGCCTAAGGAAATGATATTGGAAGTTTCCTCTTTGCATCCATGATATTCTGAGCTTTGAACTTACAAACACAACTGAGTTGGGCTTGTGATTTATTGGTTAGAAAAGCTTCAGGGAAAATAGAGGCAGAGTGTGGAAGATCCCCTAGTTGGCAATAATCTCTCTGAATAACTCCCAAGCTCATAGCATAAGGCAGATCCTTTTTGCTAGGCACAGTTTATTTATTATACGCGCCTTATACATAAAATCTTAAATAACAAGATGATCCTTGATTTACATGTAAGAAATCAATGTTATTTAGCTGTACTATTCCAAATATTTATGGCATTTCTATCACAAAGTTTACCTTGTTGGAGAAGATTATATCATCTGTGGTGCAAGATTGGGAGGAAGGGTTGCACCTTCAGTTAAGAGAAATGGACATGAATCTCAACCCCAACTTTTACAGACCACAAGACTGTGGGCAAGTCACTTAACAATGCCTGAACTCAATTTTCTCATTTGTAAAATGAGAGTACTATCTTACATAGCATACTTCATGATGTTGTTGAGAAAAATAAAAAAATGCTTTGTAAAGAGTAAAGTGTTACATAATTGTGAATCAATAGTAATTAAAGAGTTCTTTTGAATTAATTATGGCAATTAATAAAGATATATCCATGGAAATAATTTTTAGTTTTTATAAAATCTTCCCAAGTGAAGTATGTATTCATAAATAGGGAGATAGGGTAGCCTAACCAAATTTATTTCAGTGATTTTTGTTGCAAAATCTTTTTTTGCTTCTCATGTAGCAAAAATCTTTTCTAAAGAAAGAAAACACCTGGCTTCTTTTGAGAAAGAGATATCCATGGGGAGCTGATCAAGAGTATTCTGACACTGATCCAGATACTAATTAATGAATTTGAAACATGAAACATTTTGTAGTTGTAGGGCTATTCACAGAGAAATATCCAGGTGTGTAAGATACCCTGAATTCAATGGCTCATTCATCAGAAAACAATGGTTGTCCAGAAGGTATGTAAATCTGAAAAAAAAAAATCTGTATATTCATTTTGTTTGTTCTTTTATAAAATGGAAGGATAGTTTTAAAAATAATCTCTTAGCCAAATGTATCTATATATATATGTTGTATTTCCTCAGGAGAATATCAGCTTCTTGAGAGCAGAGGATCATTTCTTTATAATTGTAGATATATAGATTTAGAGTTGGAGGTGACCACAAAGAACATCTAGTCCAAAGACCTCATTTTATGAATGAGGAAACTGAGAGACAAGAGATCACAAAGGAAGTGAATACCAGTGCCAGAATTTGAACCCAGATTCTCCATCTTTGGCACAGAAGTCACTTAATAAATGCTGTTGGAAATCAATTCAACTAGCTCTTATTAAGTGGCCACCTTTTACCAGATGTTGGAGTTACAAAGACAGACTAAATAGGACCAAAGCAAACTAAACCAAATTAAAACAAGAGATAAATCCTTAAGGAACTCACATTCTCTTGGATTGTAAAATTTGACTAATGTAGTAAAAAAAAAAAATAGGAAGACAGACTAGACCTGTGATTTTACCAATATAGAGAATTTTATCTTGAAGAAACTCTCCCTGCTGATGCAGATTGGCATCATCTCTACAACTTAAAGCCTTACAGAGTTTCTCAGAGAACTGAGGGGTTGAGAAACTTGTTGAGAGTTACACAGCCAATAACTGTCATAGACTGGATTTAAATGCAGGTCTTCTTGAGGTTGGGTTTCTATCCACTATACCATGTCATCTCTCTAATACAAGAATACATAAAGTTTTGTGATTTTTTTCTGATACGGAAACATAGTTGATTAGACAAATCAATAAATACATGAAACATTGATGTAATATGACAGAATTATTATCCTTGAGTTCAAGGTATCTGTCTTCTTTGACTCTTGACTAAGAAAAGCTATAAATAAGATCCGTCTTTTTCTAAGTCAGGCTAGACTGTCACACACTCAACTGTAATTCCACATGATCTCGAGCTTATATAACAACACAAGGGTCAACAAATCACACTTGTGAACAAAGCCTGTTGTAGCTAGCAGGGTGCTTGGAAATGGCAGATTTTTTTTATCAGCAAACACATATAAAGGGAGAAAAACATCCCATTGTACCATTTCTCTATCTAAAGCAGAGACCAGACCATAGTACACCTAGAATGGAATTTTTTCCTTGTCTAGCCACAGATTATAACTTAGTAATAACTCTTTTCAGCCTAGGTGATCGATAAACTTTTTCCCCTCTCAGACACCACAAGATAGCAGGCAATAACTTGCAATACCACAATTAAAAAGTGTTTTCCATTTTATACAATTCTATTGGTTATATAATTTGACCCAATATAATAAATTTTATGATTCTTTTTATTTTTTTTCTTAGAAAATAGAAAAGTTAGTTGATGCATTTTAGTGCTTTATACTATGATCATTTTCTAATTACCACCCTCTTGTAACAAAGAAAACCAGTTAAGGCAAACTAAGCCACCAAGTCCACTAGATGTATAACATTTGGCACCTTTACTCCCCAACTTCTTCACCAAAATGAGAAAAATGTCTTATTATCTGTCCTCTGGGAAAAAAATTGCAAATTCTTTTTACTTGAAATAGACACTGAAAAAATCTATGTCATCACTTGTATGAGGTAGGTCAATCTCCTAGGAGTGAGCAATTATTTTAAAATATTTTATATGTTCACACATATATGAATGTGTATGCATATATATATACATATATATATATGTATAATCATAGGGAATTGAATCCAATAAAAATACTTCTATTTCTATTTAAATACTCAAGCATATTCACAAAGTCTTAAAAAATAGTCAACTGGTCATGCAAAAACATTGACTAATCTTAGCTTTCTTTTGTATTGTCTTTTTTCAGAATAGGTCTCCTTATCTTGTCCAGGTAGGAAATCTTGGTGATCTGACAAAACCTAGCTTTGATAATCCATTCTAAGCATTTATTAAGTTCCTACTCCCGATAAGGCAAGTGGTAAATGTTGGGGGGTACAGAGACAATAAAGAAATCCAGTCCTTGCTTCTGAGGGGTTCCTGTTACTGAGGAGGGGTGGAGCGAGCATTGAGAGCATGGGCACAGATGAGTACAGAAATGAATTGTGGAGGAAAAGGAAGCACTGCCAAGAAAGGGGGCCATGCTCCAGAGGAGAGCCAGCTCTCCATGACTGCCCTGATGCAGGGAGCTGGCTCACTGACAGGAACTTACTTTTACAGGACATCTAAAGCTCAGGGCTCTCGATTTAATTCTGCATTAATTTGTACAGAGTTGTTTGTGTGTTTTCTCCCCCATTAGACTTGGAACACCTTATGAGCACTATTTCTGTTTTCCTCTTCTTTCCTTTTTTTGTATCCCCAGGCTTAGCAGAGTGTCTGGCACATAGCAGACACTTAATAAATGCTTATTGATTGATGACCTCCAAGGCAGCTAATTGGTGTAGTGCATAGAACACCACACCTGGAGTTAGGAAGACTCACTTCCCGGAGTTCAAATCTGGCCTTAGACACTAACTGTATGACCCTGGACAAGTCATTTAGCCTGATCTGCCTCAAAGCTGCTCTAGTATCTGTGCCAAGAAAATTCCAAATAGGGTCATGAAGAGTTGGACAGAACTGAAAGGAGTAAAGGACAAGAGAGACAAGGTCCTTCAAAGCTAGGTACACAAAAGGCAGAACTCAGAAAGTCTATCTGCAGTTCTTGCTTTGAGCTAAGGTTGTTAAAAAGCCACAAACAATAAGCATCCAAGCACCTTTCCTCTGGACTGGGTTTTAGCCCCTAAGGTATCCAATGCTGTACAGGCTGCTAGACTGAGGTTCAGTGAATCTAATTACAACAAAAAACAAAGAGGATATTCTTTGAATCTCTTCAGGAGAAAAAATAGAGCAATAAAAGATTTACCCATAAAAGCCATATGACTACAAATATCAAAGTGAATGGTTCCCTTTGTGAACAACTGGAAAATGAACTCAAAGTATGCTTTAAAAAGGGGAAATTGTGATGGTGTGTGTGTATGCATATGTGTATACATGTGTGTGCATGTGTTTGTATGTGTGTGTTTTCTGGGATTTGGGGGGGCATATTTGTCTTTGTTTTACAATATATTAACAAATTGACTAATATATTAACTTTGAGCATTGAGGTGTACTGCTTATAAATGAAGGCTTCAAGCTTTTTCTAGAAAATGTGAATTTTAGGATTTCCCAGGACCGAATTCATCAAGTCTGAACTGAGCATGAGTAGAAGGTATCTTTTAGATGATGCAGGAGGCATAACTGCATTGTGTTGTGAGAATTAAGTGAGCTAAGGGATATAAAGCACTTTGCAGACCTTGAAGCACTGCCTAAATGACAGTTATTAAGCAGAGTGGAGAAACAGGTGACCTGGAAGACAGGAAGACATGAGTTCAACTTTTGCCCCCCAACATACTAGGTGGGCAACCCTGGGCAAGACACTCAAACTCTCAGTGCCCTCCAGTTAAGTCTTTAAAAAACACTTTGTCCATCTATCTATCTATCTATCTATCTATCTATCTATCTATCTATCTATCTATCTATCTATCTATCTACCTATCTATCTATCTATCTATCTATCTATCTATCTATCTATCTATCTCTATCATCTATCTATCTATCTATCTATCTATCTATCTATCTATCTATCTATCTATCATATCTGTCTATAGTATCTATCTATCTATCTACCTATCTATCTGTCTACCTATCTATCTATCTATACCTGTGTATAGTATCTATCTATCTATCTACCTATCTATCTATCTGTCTACCTATCTATCTATCATATCTGTCTATAGTATCTATCTATCTATCTACCTATCTCATCATCTAGGAGGCCATTGGGATTAAATGACTTGCCCATGGTGATACAGATAGGAAGCTGATTTGATCCCAGGTCCTCTGGACTCCAGGATGGGTGCTCTACTCCCCAGTTAATTCTTGAAGACTATACATTGTAGAGAAAATGCCCCTCACTCTCGCAAAAGGGAATTTTCTCCCTTGGGAGTACTCTATACAAAAGAAATTCCAGCTATGGTCCCTAATATCCCAGGATTTCATTCATGTGGAAACTTTCTTCACCAAGTCTGGTAAAAATCCACTGGTATCTGTCTAAGTCTGAGAGAATCCTATGAGGTACAGAAAGATATAACAGATTAGATAGATAGACAGAGATAGACAGACAGACAGACAGATAGATAGATAGATAGATAGATAGATAGATAGATAGATATAGAGATATATAGAAAGAATAACTTGCCCATGATCATAGAGCTCTGTTAAGAATGGAGGTTTAAACCTGGTGATGGCAACTCCATCCTGCTTCTCACTACCGCAGTACCCTAAGTGAATTCAGGCCTCTACAACTTTATAACGTGTATTTTTTCATCTTTGTTGGAATTCATTTTGTCTAACAACCCAAGTCTTTATAGATATTTAGAAATAACTGCAAAGACAATATGTAGCAATGATGTTTATAGCACTTAAGAGGGCAAAGGTTTTATGAGAATATTCAAAATCATTAGAAGCACCTATATCCAGAAATAACTGTGATCATGGTGATCTTAAACTGTGATAAAACTCACTGTTGCCTACCAAGAGAAGTTTGCCCTAAGATTTCGATCTCCCCTATTTTTTTTAAAGTCTTAGTCTGTCATGAGGAATTTTTGAACTTCTAAAATTCACCACTTAGTAGTGTACCTTCTGGGAATGAACCTCTCAGAACTCAACTAACTTTCTTCAGATGCAGATTAGACTCATTCCTCACACCTTTACACCTTGGTAGGACCTTTCAGAACTTATGAAGTTACTGGCATCAGTGACTTTCCATGACAGGAGGCATCACTATGGGAGAGGAGAACTCAATAAGCATTAATCGTCTTTTATTAAATTAATTTACTGATTGGTTTCCCTGATTTCAGTATCCAATCCATTCTCCAAACAATTAATATCCCCCAAATTGAGCTCTGAATATGTTACTCTCCCATCAAAAATGTCTTCACTGGTTCCTAATTGCTTCTAAGATAAAATGCAGATTCCTTAGTCTGGCATTTAAAGGCCTCTACCTTCTTTTTCAGTTTCTTTTCATGTTATTCCCTTTCCTTCATTCTGTTTTACTCCAAATGGCCTGCTAGCTGATCTGAGTAGGAGATACATCATCACCACTCCTAGTGGCTCTCAGTATCTGGAATGTACTTCTTTCTCGCTTCTGTCTTATAAGAGATTCTTATTCTCTTTGAAATACAGATTCTCATATATCTGGATTCCCCAATTATTAATACTCTCTCCCTCAAATTACTTTATATTACCTGGATACACTTTGTATTAAATTAGCCTTTGTGCATATTATATTCCTTTCCTCCCATAGTAGTTCTTAAGCTTCTTAAGAGTGGGGAGTGTTTATTTATTTTTCTTCTTGTTTTGTTTTTTCATTCTTATTTGATTTTGCTTTCATGTTTATTTTATGCTTGCATCTCATCTTCAGTTAGCATAACCATTCAACTGAAAGACCCTGGTTACCCCAATCTTAAAAAAAAAAAAAGAGAGAGCTTCACTAGATTACCTCTAAAATCCTTTACAGTTATAGGACAGGAGGCTATGGGATCAAAATAACTCACATTTCTACAGCAGTAGAAACTTTTCAACAAAATATATGTATATGAATTTATGTGTGTGCATACATCTATGCGTATATACATACACACATATGCATATACATACACATACATGTACATACACATATATACATACACACACACACATATATATATATACATACACACGCACACACATACACATATTAGATCTTTGGAGTTTGTCAATAACTCTGGTATTAAGAGCATTATTATTCCCATTTTCTATATGAGCAATTTGAAGTTCACAGAACTTAAATAATTTCCATCTGGTGGTATACTAGTAAGTAGCAGAGGCTGGATTTGAACCAACATCTTGCCAAATCTAAGCCTCGAATTCTATTGGCCATACCAGGATGCCTCTCTATCTGGGATATTTGAGCATTAATTCATTCTCCAACTGACTTGGTCAGCATTTTTGGAAAAATGCATAATTTTTGCATCAGGTTTGTAAATTGGTACACCAAAGTCTACCTGTTCCAGGGGAATATTGAGAAGGGAAGTACTTTAAAATCCTTGGGACAAAATTATTGTATAACAGATAGTTTGCTTCTGTTCAGGAATTTTTTTCACTTAAAGAAACAGCAAGTTGGAAGATTGTCGAAGTACATTAAAGCAAAGGCATTCTTAAGAAATATTCTTAAGGAACTAATTTCTTAAGAAGAACATTATCTTCTACAATCTAAGACCCAAAGAATCTGAACTTTCTTACTGAGATGAAGGAGCTCAAGAGTGAATCCTGAAATTCCCCATATACTCTCCATATATTTAGATGTGGTAAACCACTAAATCTTGACTGTGAATTCTGATTCCATCAGTCATAAGAAGGACTGTCACTTTGGCATCATAGGATTAAAAATTTAGAGCTGGGAGAGTCTTCAGAGATGATCTAGTTTTCATTCTAAAGATAAGGAAACTGAGGTCTAGAGAAGATAAATGATTCACCTAAGGTTACACAGGTAACAGGTAAGTAGATCCAGGATGGAGCTCAGGTGCTATGACTCCAACTTCTGCACTCTTTTCACAATCCATGATACAGTAGTGACTTCCTTAAGTTCACAAGGTCAGTAAGTGGCAAAGCCAGGACTCTATCTAAGTCTTTACTCCTTGTTCAATTGCTTCTTTAGACACTTGGTAAAAACACTCTGCTCCTTAGGAAAGAGATCAGCCGGAGGCAGTATAACTCAATGAAAAGAACTCCTGCTTTGAAGTTGCAATACCAGGTCTCATCTCAGCTCTGCTACTGAATATCTGCAAAACTCTGGACAAGTCGATTAACCTCTCTGTACCTCAGTTTCTTCAGCCCCAAAACGAGAGGTTTAGACTAGATGAACTCTAAAGGCCCTTCTCCCTCTGACATCTTATGATTCTGGTTTCTATAAGTAACAGTCAGGGAAACTGAGTACCATTAATTGAATGAAGTAAATTCAACATAGAATTTTATAAAAGAAATTTTGAAAAACTGATGCTTTGGGGAACAGAATACCTTTCACTTGGTTGCAGGACCTCATCGCCTTTCTTCCAAGAGCAGTGAGCCTTGGGAGATGCTTTTGGTTTGCAATCAAATAGAACCAGGCTGCCTATTTGAGCCTGGATCAGCCTCTTCATTGGATTCTTAGAAAAGTCTGGAGCAGATGCTAAATGATGAAGAAAGAATAGAAAAGAAAAACAGCTCAAAATTATTTTGTTGATGTTACATATTTTGGTTTGAAGATGGATGGCAAGTTTGTAGAATTTCTATGTGGATCCAGCTTTTACACCCCATCCCCACTTGGAAATAAATATATTGAAGGCTTTGCCATTGTAGAAAATACATATTCCAATAACCTATGCAGTTGCCCTCCCAATGCTAAAAGTAAATACCTAGAATGCCAAAATGTGATAGAATGGTGACCTGAATCAACTAAACAACCAACTAACCAATCAATCAATCAAACAAACAGGAAGCATTAATTATGTGCCCAGTAGGTGCCAGGCACTGTTTGGTATTAGGGATTGAATTTTTTTAAAGTAATCTCTCAGGGATCAGAGGTAAATTAGGATTAAGAAATACAATTAAAGGTAAACCAGCATCCACAATTTGTCCTATATCTTAAGTACTGAAAAATTTTCTTCACATATATCAGCATAAATACATAGTTTGTTTTTTTAAACAAGTGTTTGGATTACGGAAGGCGCTAGTAGGGAAAAAAGGTGGGTTGTGAATTGAAAACATTAAATTAAATTTAAAATATCCACATACTTCCATACAACTGTTCCTTATTTTTAGTGGACCTGCGATTTCTTTGGTACAAACAACTCCCAGTGAAGAAAGTCCTTCTACCAATGCAAATCAGCAACTGTTCTGCAACTTATAGCTTAAAAGTTGCCTAGAGCAGCAATTAGTTATGGCTCCTTAATGAGAGTGCCTAGAATAGAGCCTCTGTTTGATAATTAAGGGTCTCAGGTTCATTACTGTATATATAAATTATCATTGTATATCACTGTAGATTAGAGTATCATAGGACTTAGAAATGGAAATGACTTTTGGTGTAGAAAGTATAATACCACAGACTGAATCTCCTGGTCTCACAGCATATTTTAGAATTTTGCTTTGAATTATTTTTCCCTAAATCCTTGATTGTTCAGCCTGCCATTTAAAAAAATTCTTCTAAAATAAAAGGCAGAAGCACTTTTTATGTAGCAAAAACAGTGGAAGCAGACTAGGTGTCTATTCAATGATTGGGGACAAGTGAACAAATTGTAAAAGATTAATGTAATGTGAAATATTGTCATGGTATTCGTAGAAATAGAAGTTCAGAAAAACATAGTCAGACCTGTATGAATGAATATTGGAGGAAGTAACCAGAAACAGGAGATAATAAAATAAAGTGCCTACAATAATGAATATTAAAAGCAATGCTAAAAGTAAACAAGAGGGTACCTGGTGTGGCTTGTAATATCACTGGATCACAGGCTTTAGAGCTGACAGAGACATGAAAGGATCATCTGATCCAGTTTGGTCAAAAGATATTAAACATCTCACCCAAGATCAAATAGGTAAGAAGTGGCAGAGCCAAAGAGGTCCCTGGATTCTTCACCCGGTACTCTTGCCTTCAATGAATGAAAAGATTGCTATGGAGGTAGACACGATTATATAGATGTCATTGTTACAATGGTGTGTGTGTGTGTGTGTGTGTGTGTGTGTGTGTGTGTGTGTGTGTGTGTGTGTGTGTGTATTTGTGTGTGACAGGGTGGTAGAAGATGAGGGGAAATGACTTTCCTCTAAAAACAATAATAATAATAAAATAGGGAAAAAGTAAAGGAAAAGAATCAGGAATCCTCCTCAGCTGAGTTCTGCTTAACTGAAATTTTACTCCTACCGTCTATGACCATAGTGTCTATGATACGAAACATAGTTTCTCAAAGGCAAAGAGAACATTGCCTTCATATCCTATAATTCGTCTTTATCTTTGGGCTTCTCTCCAAGTCACTGTTTCTACTACTGTTCCATCATTAATAATTTAGTTGTGTATTCTCGCTTCAAAGCAATGAATGATCAGGTCATAAATATCCTGGATTTTTATAGCACATGAGTTAGAGCTGTTACCAAACACTTCACTGCAATGGATTCAAAAGAGAAATATATAATGCCTTAGTCTGCATTTACATTTGAAAGGGTTAACAAATTAAGATGATAAACCTGTAGCAGGAAAAGCTGTTTTTTAAAGTACAAAGAAAATATATCTTACCAACAACTTTGAGTTCCGCGCTGGAATAGACGAGCCCATGTTTGTTTTCCGCTATGCACTGGTACATGCCAGAATCATTCACATTTAGGTCTGCTATTGAAAGGGCCCCATTTTCTAGCTGTACTCTCTCCTAGGCAATGGAGGGGAGATGCTTTTATCTATAAAAGCACAGTATACTCTAACAAAATAAATACAAATACCTTGGATAGAATCTATCCCAGATTTCTCTCATTTATAAACCTTACAGAAGATCACCAAGTGTCTTCGTTGACTGTGATAATGGACTTTAGTTCTCATTTAAGCCAGGAAGTCAACTAACCTTTTATCAATGAATCGGGATGGATCCCGTGAAGTGCTAATATAGACCCAAGTGAGCAGGCCCTACACCTCATAGAGCATTATCTAGGAATCCATTGGATAAATCCTTGACATTCCAAATAATTTTCCTTTCTCATTAATGTCCCCAATTTGCAAACAGAAAGTGCCACAAGCTTCAGCATTTCTATTCAGGCAAACAGTAAGGAGTTTCTTTGATTTCTTTAAACATGCAAGTTGAAGGCTGAGTAAAAACTAGGTACATGGAACAAAAGATACTTAAATATGGAGACCATGAATATTTATCAAGGTGCTTCTGGAGTGTGAAATATAGACAAGTGCTATGCCTGAGGAACTGAAGGAGCAAGGCTGGGTTAGCACTGAAAGCAAACATCGCAGCCTGATTAAAAAGTGCATGGAAAAAGTCATTGAGAAAACAAATGCCAAAGCACAGGAATTGCTGAGTGATAGACATATTAATTTCCCCAGCAATCCAGCTAAGGGATAGGACTGGAGAAGGGAAATATGTATTTAATTTTCATTACTGGTAGAACTACTACAAGTTAGGAGACTCTTTTTTGAGAAAGCAGTCTATAGTTTGCAGAAAAAGTCATAAAAATGAGGATTCCCTCTGACCTAATAATTATATTGTTGGAATTCTAACTGAGGATATATTAACAGTAATTAGAGTTTCTTGCTCAAAGGTATTTATAGTAGCAATCAATTTAATTTAAAAGAATATCCAATGCAAAGCACTGCATCAGGTAGCATAAGTTCTAATTTCAAAAACTGAAAAAAATACCGAGTTTAAAAGAAATAGTAAGTTGTACATACTTGATTTGCAGTTTACTGTGCAATCATCTTTTTTCTATTCTATATTATGAAAATGCTTGTTTTATTTCTTAAGTTCAGAATAAAATGGATTATAAAAAGAATGGAAACCATTTCAGTGCCTGATAATAAAGGGTAAATTTTTGGTTTGGGTCATTGACTATATTATGATAAAAAATATGGCTTAACAAATGCTTTGATTTTTCTGTGCAGACCTACGATTTCACAGGTAAGGAAACCTATGCAATCAATGCTGACCAGCAATGACTCTGCAGTTTATAGTTTTAGATTTCTGTCTGGGATCCTGAGAGGTGGATGGAGCCAAAGCAAGTCTTTCTGACCATAACACTGCCTTCTAGGTACATTACATCTTCAAAGATATTACAGCACATTAACCAAATGGGTTACTATAATGACATCGTGATCGACTATGAACCATATGAAAGAATGTGGGACCTTTGTGAAATAACACTAGGCAAAGAAAAAAAAAAGACAAGGTTCCTGGTAATTCTAATTAGCGGAGCGAAAATGGATCCACTTATTGATCCACTTAAGTCTAAAGTCTTATGAATGCATTTTATATGTTAGAATGCATTTAGGTAATTCAAGTAATTACAAAGCAGGTTGAATTGGTTGTATTAATATTTTATATTAAGTTTATGGTAAATATATTTATTAAATACATTTTATGTTGGGGAGTTAAATCAATAATATAGAATCATATCCTTCTCACGGGCATATTTGAATAAAGACCTCAGTCTTGTCAGGGAAAACCCTTGCTTTCATATCCTGCCTACTTATTGAAGTGTAAGCAAAAGCTTAAGAAAAATCAACAGAATTTTTGAGCAACCCCTTCCCTAGTAAAGCTTCCAGAAAGCATTTAACATGACAGGAGGGAAGATGAGTTAATTCACTTTACCTCCACCACCAGGCCAGCTCCATTCTTCAGCCATCTGTAGGATGGCTTAGGTTTACCACTTGCCCGGCATTCCCAGTATAGATTGTCCTCCACAGCAGCTTCTATATCCTTTATCATCTGAACCCAGTGAGGTTTTGCTGCACATATACCCCACCCCCCAAAAAAGAAGAATTAATACACAAATGAAATTTGAAAATCTTATTGTGGGAAATATTCAAGATCACAAATAGTGGGTGAAAAAAGGTATGGAATATATAGATTACAATCTATTTTCACAATTCCAAATACAGCAAGAAATCCACAGTTTTTTCTCAAGGGAGAATCATGCTAATCCTTCTGAAGTCATCCTAATTTAATCATTTATGTTTTCTAAAACATTTAATGCCAAAATAATATTCTTGTGAGTATCCGCAGTAGGACGATTCAGAGGCATAACCTCATTTGAAGACATCGGGGCCCTACTTGGGTTTTTCTCATTTCTTTTTCATTCCTCACAATTACAAGGTGGCAAGGAGGACACGAAGAGATAGAGTAAGGACCTAGTGACTTTCCTAATTTCATAGGCTTTTTTGGAGTAGCCATATATATCTCTGCTCTTGGATTGCTGCCCAATGCTTTTTGGAATCATTACAGGAGAAAGGAAGAGAAGGGATGTAGGATTCCTCCTGATGCTTCTGTGTCCCTTATCTTTGGAGAGCTGAATAGTTCACTTCAAATCAGCAGGATGGAACAGCAAATTAAAGCTGTGAGAGTTGATCAAAAACTCACTCTAATTCCCCCCAATAAATGACATTAAACTATCAGGGGGAAGAACACTTTCTTCTCTTTTCTTCCTATGTTTCTGCTTGTCTCATAATTATTTGTCGAGTTCTATTACAGAAAATTTCCCTACATGTGTGCCTGACATCTACCAAAAGATAGATGTGCTCATACCTAGACTTGATTTTTGTCCCCAAAGGTATTTTGAACTGCAAGATCACACTGAGTGACAACTTACACTTCATTTCTTGAATGGCAGCAGATATCAGCCTTAATTATGCACTTAGATTTAACATCCATAGGGAAGAAACTTCTATAGCTCAAGAAAAATATTTCCCTCAAGTTAGAAATAACTCTTAATTAAATGCAAGCCTGAGAACACTTTACTTACCTCTGTAGGAATTAAAATCAAAGTAGGAAAAATAGATAGATCAGCGGAATTTGAATGATATGATTTTTTTTTCCCTCAAGGGGAGAAGGAAAAAAGTAATTCATAACTTTAAATCAGGTATGCAAATCACATAGATCACACATCTCCTTTCCCTCTTACAGGAAGTATTTGAATTTTTTTTAAGAGAGGAGTGAAACACGACAGAAATAATGCAAGTCACTCAATAAAAACAGCACATTGTGCCAAGTTTCGGATCAGGCTTCATATCAAGCCCTGGTAGGTGAGAAGGCTTATTGGCTTCACAGTGCATTATGCATGTGCTGTATACTGTGGGATTCACATTTGCATCCTGCATATGGAGAAACAGTTTATCCATTTCTTCTTAATTGCTACCAAGGGAAGATTTGTCTTTCCATTTCTGTCTTATAAAATTCCTTTTTGCAAATTAAATCAAAATGGAACCATTGTTATACAGCTATTGGGACCAACGGAGACGGCTGAATTTGTATTTTTGGTTTTTTGTTTGTGATTCATTTGAAAATTGACCGTTGCCCATCTTGGAGTGACTGACACATTTCTTACTATGTCTGTCATCGGAATGCATTAATGCCACATTGATATGAAAAAGCATGCACCCATAGAAAGCACCACTAGAAAAGCAGGAAATAAAGCAATACAAGAAACAGAAATGATAAAATAAATATATTGAAAATAACATATATGATACATTAAATATGATGAAATTATACCTAATGATATTCATATACACATAGAATGATAACAAATGCATTTCACTTTATTCACACATCTTATGTACAAAGCAGTATTGGATTTAATTCAACAATGGAAACTCTACCTGCCTTCCTGAGTAACCTCTTCTTAATCTCCTATCAATTAACTGAGAGGTGGAAGGGTACCGGTGTGTGCCTGTGTGCATGTGTGTGCCTGTGTGCATGTGTGTGTTGTGTGTGTATGAGAGAGAGAAAGAGACACAGAGACAGAAAGAGACCTCCCGACCTTTCTGTTTATGTCCGAGAGCTACTGTTTACTGACTAACCTCTTCCCTCAAGAAGTCTTCACAAATGAACATTTAAACAGGAAAGGTACCACCACTCAGAGCACCCCCCCACCTCCTGCACTGCCTCCTCACCACCCACAGCAGAGCCCCCATCGGAGACCATTCCCCGGAGGAATCTTTGCCCTCAGGCACGACTCTCTTGATGGGTAACTACACCCCCCTGCAATATTATTCTGGGAAAATTCCCGACGTGCTTCATTTTACTGCGCGCTCTCACTTCCTCCATGGCTTTCTCACCAATCGCTTTGATAACTTTTAGTCACTCCCCTTCCACATTTCTTTTCCCTAGTCTCCCACCAAAGACCCACCAAACAACTCTGCCACTGTTGTTGCATGGGCAGTGGTAGTATACTTCCCTTTGTCCTACTCACTATTTTAATAACTTCAAGCGCCTCTCCCTGGTCTCCAGTCCCCTATAGGTACAGTTTCCATCATTAGAAAGTAAGCTTGCCAAGGGCAGAAAATATCTTTATTTATATCCCCAACACTTAGCACAACGCTTGGCACTCTGCAAATATTTAATAAGTACTTTTTCATTCACTCATCTATTCAGCAATACCTCGTGTCTTGGTCAGGGCAGGTAGTGGATAGAATGGTAGTCCTGGAATCAGGAAGATCTGAGTTCAAGATCAAGTCTCAGACACTAGCTTTGTGACCTTGGGCAAGTCACTTAACCTTGTTTGCCTCTCAGTTCCTCTTGTGTAAAATGAGCTAGAGAAGGAAATGGCAAACCACTCCAGTATCTTTGCCAAGAAAACCTCAAATGGAGTCACAGAGAGTCAGAAATGACTAAAAAATGACTGAACGACATGTCTAGGTCTTCCTCAGACCTAGTCAAATGTGTTGAATTTCTTTATTGACTGTCTTCCTCACTAGAAGCATCTGAGCTATTGTGTAAGGCAAACTACTAAAACCAGTGCACAGTCTCTTTTCCTAAAATCTTCTTAAGTGACTACTTATTAGCTCTGTCTTGCTCCTCAGGGAATTAAATGACCTCTCCTATGGGATATGGTTTTGTATAAATTGTTATTATAGAACTCTGTGACTGGTGCCATTCTATATATTTGTTAAGTTCTCCAATCTTTAAGCAAAACAAAATGATCAGGGATAGATGTCCATCTATCTGTTAATCTGTGCATTTCTCGAACCCCAAGGTTTCTCAGCAAAACACTGTTACCTGGCTGATGAACCTGAACATCACAGCTTTGTCTACTTCTTTCAGAATTCTTCTGAGCTAAGGTGACAGTTAGTGGGTAAGCTTTCTTCAGTTTCTCTCTCAATTGCAAAATTGATTGATTTTTTTTGTAGCTACATCCTTTTTCACTCTCTCAGACACCAAAGCACAAGTCAACAGTTAGATGTAGTTCATGTCCAAACATTAGTAAATATGATATAAATCTTTGGTGTCATTTCTGGGGGAGGGATAAGCATGGACTAAATAGGGCACATGTTGCTCCACTGAGATTTGTGTTCATGCCTTAACGGTTCCATCAATGTCCAATGGAAACAACAGGTTGTGGTTCCATTCTTTAGGCTGTTTCCAGTTCTTAGAACAGTGTATAAGACATAGTAGGCACTCAATAAAGGCTTACCAACTGACTAGGGTATCTTAATTATAGTGCGATGTAGTTCTTGCTTAGTTAAATATAATAATTAGAACAATACTAATAGCTAATATTTATATAACACTATGTGCCAAGCACTGTGCTGAGCAGTTTACAATTATGTCATTTGATTCTCACAATAACCTTGGGAGTTAGCTGCTAGTATTATCCCCACTTTACAGATGAGGAAACTGAGGCAGACAGAGGTTAAGTGACTTGTCCAGGTTCACACAGCTAGTAAGTGTTTGAAGCTGGATTTCAATGCAGCTATCCCTGACTCCAGGTCCTGTCCACTGTGCCAGCTAGCTGCCCCTACATTTACCAAAGCCATGGCTCCCTTAAGGAATTTGCCTTCAAAGCCTCTACCCTGTTCAGAATGAATCTTGGCAGGGAGACCGAACATTGAAAATAATAACAACATCGATAATACTAAAAACAACAATAATGGATCCAATTTATATAGAGTTTAAGGTTTATGAAGTTTGTTACATATATTATTTCATTTAATCAATTCCTCTGCCATAATACTTCAGCAATTGTAGAATCTTTTATTTATTTCTGCTTAGATAGGCCTGTGCATATCTGACGAAATAGTCACTATTAAATTATGGCCCATTTTATTTTTTCCTTCCTGTAATGAAAAGTCTATATAGATGAGTTCTGAAGGTTTGCTAATGCTTATATTCTCCTGATATATTGTAAGAATTGGGGGTACTTTTCTCTGTATGCAACCAGTACCAACCTCACCCATCACTGTGACATCTGCAATCATTGTGAGCTGGGAAAGTCTGATCCTTATTAGTTTTAAAAATCCTCTTCTAAGCCATATGTCTGAAGTCATCATGTTGAGCTCTCACAGCCTAAACGTGATATGCTCTGGGCAGCACCAAGTGCTTTGAATGTAGGTAGAGACACTGATAATTTTGTACAATATACGTAGTTGTCCAACTCCGAACTCTGCCATTATGTCAATACTTCACCATCTTTGCTTAGCTATTTTTTTCTTTGCCAGTCATTCATGGAAAACTGAGCCAAAAAAAAGATTTGGTATAATGGTTCACAAATGTCGCTAGCATACAAATGACCTAAACTCACAGTTATACTTCTATCTGACAGTCATTGCACTTCTTGGAAATCCTTAGGTATAAATTTAATTTCTTCTTCAGGAAGTGCTATGGTAGATAAAAGATGAAAGGACTGAGGAAACAAAGGTCTGATCTTCCCAAGAATATTGACTTATTAAATAATATGTAATAACTGCCCAACAAACCAGGACCAGACAATCTTAGTTTAGGCCTGGATCCCAAATACAGAGGGAGGGGATTTTTATGCATTAAAAACAATTAATCAAATAAGACCAATTAATTAAAAGGAAGTAATACAACATTACATAATTAGATTTCTAATTGGATGAAAGATTAGGGACATTCCAAGTTGGGAGTGGAAGAGTGAAAAGGTGCAATTCTCTGAATTCAAAAAAAAAAAGAGGATTTCCACTCTCCCCAAGTATCTATGAACAATCACGGGAATATAGAAACAATAACTGATTGATTAGTAAGGATGGGACCCATTTCAGATAAGACATTTGGATTGTCTGACATGTATAATTGTTAGGAAATTTACATCAATCTTTGGATCTAACCAAGTTTCCGGTAAGCATAAGCTAGGTCCTTAGTTAAGGGTTGGCAGATAGAGGTGGTCCAGCTTCCCAGCCATGCAGGGCTAGGTTCAAACAATGCAATCAAGTTTTCTCCCAATTCCCCCAAAATAATAACTATAAATTATGTATATATATATATATATATATATATATATATATGTATTATTATAAAAATAAAATAATATAAAATGAATAAACTTTTCTCACAAGATAGAATTTGGGCTAGACCCATAAGTGAACAGAAAGGGAGATGAACTAGCTTCAGAATTGTTTCAAGATGGAGTCAGTGTGGTTCCCTCAGTTCCCACAATTAACAACTTGCTCTCCCAAACCCCTCAAGTCCCTTAGTGCTATAGTTTGGGTCACATAAAGACTTTTAGAGAGATCATCAATGTGAATATTAATTATTTTGGCTGGTGATGAATCCATAACTTGTCAATGTTGCTGCCTGTCTCTGGAAAACATCTAATTGGTCAGTAATCCAAGGATAAGGGAATGAACAATTGTCAATCAAATATGAAGTTTAGTTCCATATATAGTCTTTGAATTCTTTTGGTGATAGAGAACCTCAGCATATTTACAAAACAGTGACTCACTCACTATGTCCTCTATTAGTGAAGATGCTATTTCTGATGATCAACACTTTCTAGGTATAATGCTTCTCATGACCCTTTCAAGCTAGTGTGGGTATGCAGAATCAAAGGCTTGACTCATTCTATATAGTTGTAAACTGGTATAAGTGTGAGACTTCTTGTCACATCTGTAAAAGTTTGTTCATTATTTTATCTATCCAACAATCTCCAAGTGACTTCAAAGGGTTTTGAGTATGTTGGCATTTCCTGATCTGTTTCCTGTTCTCTTAAATCATATATCCATGAGTAATATCATTCATTGTTTTTAGCAGCACTAGTAACCTAGGGGTGGGAATGAGGGTAAACCATTCTTTAATCTCAGAGGTTCTTTGAAGTTGGTCACTTTAGGAGTACTTCTTTTATTTTTTCTCTAGTTAGTGATCCCTCTTTCCTGTGATACTGTGTGGCCTACATATTTTTTCAAGGCTCTACAAAAATTATCTCTTGTCAATCAACAGTTTCAGACCACCTTCTCTAGGGGATCTAATATTTTATAGTCTTTGTGTTCTTCCAGTGTCATTCCAATAACAATGAGGTTACCTAGGACACAGTTCCTTCCAAATAATCCATATTTCCAACTATTTTCACTGTCACTTGTTAGAAAATGGCAAGTACGTCTGAGTTATCTTGAGGCATAATCATAGTACAAGCAAGATCCAGTTGAGAAGTTAAAAAAGCGCGCGCTCTCTCTCTCTCTCTCTCTCTGTCTGTCTCTCTCCTGATCACTTCATAAATCCAACACTAGCTAAATGTAACACCCCAAATCATAAGAATTCAGATTGACTAAGATAATGCAGATCATTACATTATCCATACGTAATGAATGAAGGGCTGCTACACTATATGATAATGCCACTAAGCAATAGATTATCAATTTGATTTGGAAGATCTTCCATACCACATAAAAGAGTTTCCCTAGATTGTTCATGATAAATGGTAGGAAAAATTATGAACTGATTCTCAGACAGACACATACTATACACCTCATTCCTATAGTGAGAATATGCCTATTCTCCTTTTGAATTTCCATCTCAACTTATTCTTCCATTTTTCAAAAAAAGGAGATTCATCAAAGTAATATCTACCCTTGATTTTGACGTGCTAGGGCTCTAATGACAGTGACGGCTATGATTTGTTTAGATTTTTTCTGTAATCTTTTGTGCAAGTTGTATGATGACAAAAATGTGCAGCGATATTGGAGTCATAAAGAGCTGGGTTCAAATCCGACCTTGAATACTTGCTAGCTGTGACCCTAAGCAAGTCATTAAACATCTGTTCTCTGTCTCATTTTCTTCAGCTATAAAACGTGGATAATAATAGCCATTACCTCCTAGGGTCATGGTAAGGATTAAATGAGATAATAACGTTGTTAAATACAAACACTCATATATATAATTAAATAAAATAATATTGTAAAGACTTAGCATGGTGTCTAGCACACAGTTGGTGCAATATGTATGCTTATCTCTTATTCTTTCCTCCCCATTAGAAATTACAAGCAGGGGTCATGATTTAGCTTTTTTTTTTTTTTTTTGCATCCCTAGCATTTAGCATAGTACCTGACATATATGAGACACTTACTGGATGCTTGTTGAATAACTGAGTGACTAGGGCACTTTAAAGTTAATCAGATGTGTGCCAAATATGAGTCATCTTTATTACTTAGACCACCAAGTAGTAGTTGTTTCCTACATCACACTTTGAGAATGACTGCAGGGAGGGATTAAGGTCCAGATCTTTGAGTGCAAACTCTGTCAAGTACACTGGGGTCTATGAGCTGAGTACTCTATCATACTGCCTCTTAAAAATAAACTGCAAATGCAAATTAAAACAACTCTGAGGTGCCACCTCACACTTTCCTCACATTGGGTTAATATGACAGAAAAGGAAAATAATAAATGTTGGAGTGGGTATTGGAAAATTGGGACACTAATGCACTGTTGGTGAAGTTGTGACCGGATCCAACCATTCTAGTGGGCAATTTGGAAGACACCCAAAGGATTTCAGAACTATGCATTCCCTCTGACCCAGAAAAACCACTACAGTGTCTGTACCCCAGAAAGATAAAAAAGAGGGGGGGGGATATTTCAAACAAAAATATTTACAACAGCTCTTTTTGTGGTGGCAAAGAATTGAAAATTGGGGAATGACAGAACAAGTTGTGGAATAGAATTGCAATTGAATATTACTGCACTATAAGAAATGATGAGCACGTTGATTTCAGAGAAACCTGGAAAGACTTATATGAACTGATGCAAAGTGAAGGGAATAGAACCCGGAGAACATTGCATACACATTAACAGCAATACTGTACATTGATGAACAGTGAATGACTTAGTTATTCTCAGCAAGATCAGGATACAAGATAGTTCTGAAGGAATTATGATGAAAAGGGTTATCCACCTCTAGAAGGAACTGATGGAATCTGAATGCAAATCAAAGCCCATTTTTTGAATTTTATTTTTCTTGAGATTTTCGTCCGTTTTTTCTTTCACAATATGACTAATATAGAAATAGGTTTTGCATGACTGTATGGGAATGTCCTATATCATAGTGCTTTCTGTCTCAGGGAGAAAGGGGGGTAGGAAAGGGAGAGAAAATTTGGAAATCAAAATTTAAAAAAAAGAATGTTAAAATTGTCTTTATTCATCATTGAGGAAAATCAAATATTATTATTTTTTTTTAATGAATTGACTATAGCCTTTCAAATGACTCCTGGTAGATACTGTTTTCCATGAGGTTGAATTTACAGGCTGTCCTTATCACTTCTCTTCTGCTACCAATGAAAGAAGGCACTGCTGGGCTGAAACAGTCCTGAGATAGACAAGTAGGATAGCTCTCAATAGTGAGATGAGAATGTTTTATCAGGGCTTTCTTTATATGAAATATTTCAGATTGTTTTCATTGTTAACATTATTTTAAAATTGAAAATATGTGATATCTTGCATGAAACATTTGACATTAATCTCTAAATTGATAATAAATTTATGAAAAAAATGAAATGGGGGCAGACACACCTGGTTCTCTGGGTACTTACTGAGCAGCGGGAAGTCAAGTTGCAATCACACTTTAATAAGACACAGAGGGTACAAAGACTAGTGGTAAAAGGGCAAAGAAACAAGTGGTTCTGGAACAGGACAGAAGATGGGATGGTAACGGGAGGCTGGTAGTTTGGGGAAGAGCATGGGGAGAGGGAGAGAGTAGATTGGCATGTTTCAAAATTATGAGTGGAATGAGGCAACAGTCTTCCCTGTCTGAAGAAGATAGAATATCTTGGGCTTTCCCTCAATTATTGCTCCCTTTCCCCTTGAAATCATGACAGGTTTTAGAATTTTCCTATGTCAGATTCTACAAGGAAAAAGGTGTCTGTGTAACAAAATCTAGTTGGTTAACATGCTGAGTTGGATGAGAAGTAGGTGCAGGCAAGCCTTAACTTTGGCCCAGAAATGACTCCCTCAATAAATGTAAGCTACATGGAAAGGGGTTAGCTATAGACTATATCCTACCTGGGGAGAGTTGCCAGGGACTTTTTCCCATAGAAAAGAAAGGAAGAAAAAATATCTAAAGATAACTGTACCTGCTACAGAGATTGCATGGTAAGGAAGTGGGGTGACAACGCTAGGAGGCTGAACCAGAGGTTCACACCCATGATACCTCCTTCTGTATAGTCTATCAAGGAAAGATTAAGAGTGAAGGTCAGCAACAAAGTGCTGTAATTTGTCTTTTACTAGAGCAGGGCTCTTAGGTAGAAGACTGAGCCCCAGGAGCTGGGAATCAGCCATTTCAAATGCCTGTGGAATAGGAAAAGAAATGACTTTCCTAGAGGTTAAAGTCTGACCATTTCAAGTCTTCTACTCAAGAAACTCTAGTAGATTTCAGTGAGAAGTCATTCCTGGTAACTCTCCTCTACTGTCTTCTCCTCAAATCACTTTGAATGTTTTTGCACCCACACACACCCCCTCCCCCCCACATCACATATGTAAATACATCCTCTTTGGGAAAACAATATTTACCTATAAATATCGAGGTAAATGTATATTTACTCACATAAACTATATCTGTGTGTATATATGCTATGTGCTTATATAGGTAAATGTGTACATATTTTTATACAGTTATGGATATAGAACTATATCAGTATGCTATATATATATATATATATATATAGACATAGATATACTGTGTGTACAGTAATCTATATGCCTATATCTATCGATCTACTGATCTATCCATCTATCTATCTATCTATCTATCTATCTATCTATCTATCTATCTATCTATCTATCTATCTATCTATCTGTCTGTCTATCTACCTATTTATCTATCTGTCTATCTATGTCTGTCTATCTACCTATCATCTATCTATTATTTTCCCAGAGAGAGAGAATGTTAGGCCCCTCTGGGAAAAGAGTCTATTTCCTTTTTTTTTAAGTATACAGAAGAGCAGTCATTAACCCCTTTCTGAGAGTGTTCATACTATTCCTAGTTTGTAGAAGATCTTTGCTGCATGCTAAGTCATGTTTTCAGCAGATGGTTCTAAAGCCATACTTGCCATGGGGTGAGCATGGGATACTGGCAGCACAGGAATACAGGAAAAGGACTTCTTTCTTTGTCTCCTTCTCCACTGTTCCTTTCTGGGTTATAGAGTTAGAGGTCTTCAGAAAAATAGCCATAAATAGTGAGTTTGATCATGGAGTAAGTTTGGCAAGTGTTCCCTTCGGGCATGAAGCTGGCTGTCATTTGTGTGGTGAGGGGGGCAGGAAGCCAGGGACACCAATACCAATGCAAGGCTATTTCCTGAGGAGACTGTCTAGATGGTTGGGAGGGCACAGCAGGGAGGAACTTATCCCAACCCACCATCTGTTAGCTTCCTATTGTAATTATTCGTGTTAACGAGGTGCTAAGCCCTGTTGTTTCTATGCTGATGAGGGGCTGTAAGGGCAGTCAGATTTGACTACCTCCAAATCTGGATCCCATTAATCTTTTGATGTTACAGCTCTACTCAGGGGCTGTTTAGTGCCCCCTTCTCTCTAACTACATAGCCTGTGTCTGGATGAAGGCTATTTTCTTTCTTTTAAATGATAAGAGGGATGTTTTTAAGATTGATTGATTCACAAATAGGAGGTCTAGGCAAGGAGCTGCCCAATATATATTAATTATTAGAGAACTCACTGTGAAGTTACTAATACTTAGAAGAGTAGGCATTTTAAAAAATATCTGTATATAATCTAGAAGTGATAGAAATGTTTTCCAGGCAGGCACCTATTTCTGATAGTGTGGCATAACAGATAGAGTGCTGGGTTTGTTCTCAGGTATTCAAATTCCATCTTAGACATTGTTGTGTGATCCTCAGAAAGTCATTCAGTCTCTCAGAGCCTCAATTCCCTTTTCTGTAAAATGAACATAATAGTGAGGTTGTGCATCATAGCAGATAAGGAGTTGGCTTTGGAGTCAATAAGATATGGATTCAAATAGAAACTTTGACACTCACTGGCTATATGAGCTCTGGCAAGTTGCTTAACTCTTCAGTGATCCAGGCAACTCTCAAAGGCTGTAATTTACAGAGCAGTTGCCAACCTTCACTGGCAGAGGGGATTTTTCTCATTGGGAGTCCTGAATGTGTGTTCATCCTTTGTTGCCGAAGAAGACCATGCCATCAGAGAAATAAAGACATGACTTCCACTTGACTTTGTTTTGAGTGAGGGAGGGCTGTGCAGGTCAATAGTCTCACTTCTTCTCCAGAGTCATCTGAATCCAGTGACCAGATATTCCTCAGGATGACTGGAGATGACCCAGGATGAGGCAATTGGGGTTCAGTGGCTTGCCCAAGATCACACAGCTAGTGAGTGTCAAGTGTCTGAGGTGAGATTTGAACTCAGGTCCTCGTGACTCCAGCACAGGTGCTCTATCCACTGCACCACCTAGCTGTCCCCATTGGGAGTTCTAAATATCAATGAAATCACAGGTGTAGCTCAAGCAATACAAAATAACAGACCAAGTACTGGTAACTTCTATCTCACACAGTTGTAATGACCAAATGAAATACTGTATAAAAAGTACTTTTTTTTTTTTAAATTTTATTTTTATTTTTTAATGTTTAACAATCACTGCCATACAATTGAGATTTTATCCCACCCCACCTACCCCCCACTACCCCCCTCCCTCCCCATGACTGCATACAATTCTGTATAGATTCCACATATACTTTCCTATTGAGTATATTTTCACTATAGTCATGCTATGTAGTCAGACTAAAATAAATGAAAGAAATCGTATAACAAATCAGAACATGATACACAAACACATACACAAACATGATCTGCTACATTTTGTGAGTGACTTCCATATTTCTTTCTCTGAGTGTGGAAGGCATCTTGCCTTGAGAACCACCTTTGGGATTTTTTTTTTATAAGAAGTTTTTGCGTTATTACAAAATTCCAAGTCTACCAGAAAAAACTCTCACACACTGTGGTCGTTGCTGTGCACAAAGTTCTTCTGGTTCTGCTCCTTTCACTCAGCATCAGGTCATATAAGTCCTTCCAGGCCTCTCTGAAGTCTTCTTGTTCATCATTTCTTATGGCACAATAGTACTCCATTACATTCATATAGCATAATTTATTCAGCCATTCCCCAATTGATGGACATCCCCTTGACTTCCAGTTTTTGGCAACTACAAAGAGTGCTGCTATAAATATTTTTGTACATGTGGGACCCTTTCCCATTTTTATGATCTCTTGGGGATATAGTCCTAGTAGCGATGTCGCTGGGTCAAAGGGTATGCACATTTTTGTAGCCCTTTGGCCATAGTTCCAAATTGCTCTCCAGAATGGTTGGATGCGCTCGCAGCTCCAACAACAATGAATTAGTGTTCCAACTCTCCCACATCCTCTCCAGCATTTGTCATTTTCTTGTTCTGTCATATTTTCCAGTCTTATAGGTGTGATGTGGTACCTCAGAGTTGTTTTGATTTGCATCTCTCTAATCAACAGTGATTTAGAGCATTTTTTCATATGATTATAGATAGCTTTAATTTCTTCCTCTGAAAATTGCCTGTTTATATCCTTTGACCATTTATCAATTGGGGAATGACTTGTATGATTATACATTTGGGTCAGTTCTCTATATATTCTAGAAATGAGGCCTTTATCCCCGAGCTTAGCTGTAAAAATTCTTTCCCAATTTACTACATCCCTCTGGATTTAGGTTGCATTGGGTTTGGTTGTGCAAAAACTTCTCAGTTTAATGTAATCAAAATTATCCATTTTGCATTTCATAATGCTTTCTAACTCTCCTTTAGTAAAGAATTCTTCCCTTCTCCATAGATCTGATAAATACACTATTCCTTGCTTTTCCAGTTTATTCATGGTATCAATCTTTATACCTAAATCATGTACCCATTTGGACTTTATTCTTGTGTACGGTGTCAGGTATGGGTCTATGCCTAATTTCCGCCACACTGTTATCCAGTTTTCCCAGCAATTTTTGTCAAACGATGAGTTCTTATCCCAGAAGCTGGGGTCCTTGGGTTTATCAAACAGAAGGTTGCTATATTCCTTGCCTACTGCATCTTGAGTGCCAAGTCTATTCCACTTGTCTACCTCTCTGTTTCTTAGCCAATACCAAGTGGTTTTGATAATTGCTACTTTATAGTACAGTTTGAGGTCTGGTAGCGCTAGGCCACCTTCCCAAGCATTTCTTTTCATTAGTCCCTTTGATATTCTGGACCTTTTGTTTTTCCAAATGAATTTTGATATTATTTTATCCAGCTCTAGAAAGTAATTGTCTGATAGTTTAATTGGTATGGCACTAAATAAGTATATTAATTTAGGTAGAATTGTCATTTTTATTATATTAGCACGGCCTCCCCATGAGCAACTAATGTTTTTCCACTTACTTAAATCTGACTTTATTTGTGCAAAAAGTGTCTTGTAATTGTGTTCATATAATCCCTGGGTTTGTTTTGGCAGGTAGACTCCTAAGTATTTTATACTGTCTACCCTAGTTTTAAATGGGATTTCTCTTTCTATCTCTTGCTGTTGGACTTTGTTGCTAATATATAGGAACGCAGAAGATTTGTGTGGGTTTATTTTGTACCCTGGAACTTTGCCAAAGTTGTTTATTAATTCAAGTAATTTTTTACTTGAATCTCTGGGATTCTCTAGGTAGATCATCATATCATCTGCAAAGAGTGATAACTTAGTTTCTTCTTTGGCTATTCTTATTCCTTGAATATCTTTATCTTGTCTAATTGCTACAGCTAACATTTCTAGTACCATATTGAATAATAGTGGTGATAATGGACAACCTTGTTTCACCCCTGATCTTATTGGGAATGCATCTAGCTTATCCCCATTGCATATAATGCTTGCTGAAGGTTTTAGATAGATACTGCTTATTATTTTATGGAAAGTTCCCTTTATTCCTATGTTCTCCAGTGTTTTTAGTACGAATGGGTGTTGTATTTTGTCAAAAGCTTTTTCTGCATCTATTGAGATAATCATGTGGTTTTTGTTATCTTTGTTGTTGATGTGATCGATAATGCTAATAGTTTTCCTAATATTGAACCAGCCCTGTAGTCCTGGTATGAATCCTACCTGATCAGAATGTATTAATCTCGTGATAAGATGCTGTATTCGTTTTGCTAAAATCTTATTTAAAATTTTTGCATCTGTATTCATTAGGGAAATTGGTCTATAATTTTCTTTCTCTGTTTTGTCTCTTCCTGGTTTGGGTATCAAAACCATATTTGTATCATAGAAAGAATTTGGGAGGACTCCTTCTTCCCTAATTTTCAAAAATAGTGTATGTAGTATTGGAATTAACTGTTCTTTAAATGTTTCATAGAATTCACTTGTGAATCCATCTGGCCCTAGAGATTTTTTCCTAGGGAGTTCATTGATGGCTTGTTCAATTTCTTTTTCTGAGATGGGGTTGTTTAAGTATTCAACTTCCTCTTCTGTTAATCTGGGAAATTTGTATTTTTTAAAATATTCATCCATCTCGTTTAGATTGTCGAATTTGTGGGCATAAAGTTGGGCAAAGTAGTTTCTAATTATTGTTTCAATTTCCTCCTCATTGGAGGTGAGTTCACCCCTTTCATTTTTAATATTAGTAATTTGATTTTCTTCTTTCTTTTTTTAATCAGATTGACCAAAGATTTATCAATTTTATTAGTTTTTTCATAAAACCAACTATTGGTTTTATTTATTAATTCAATAGTTTTCTTAATTTCAATTTTATTAATCTCTCCTTTGGTTTTCAGTATTTCTAATTTGGTATTTACTTGGGGATTTTCAATTTGTTCTTTTTCTAGCTTTTTCAACTGCAAGCCTAAGTCATTGATCTCCTCTTTCTCTATTTTATTTATGTAAGCATTCAGAGATATAAAACTTCCCCCAATAACTGCTTTTGCAGTGTCCCATAAGTTTTGGTTTGTTGTCTCACTATTGTCATTCTCTTGAATGAAGTTCTTGATTGTTTCTATGATTTCTTCTTTAACCCAATCCTTCTTTAGAATTAGATTATTTAGTTTCCAATTGATTTTTGGTTTCTCTTTCCATGGCCTTTTATTACATGTAATTTTTAATGCATTATGATCTGAAAAGGATGCATTGATTATCTCTACCTTTCTGCACTGGATTGTGAGATTTTTATGTCCTAGTACATGGTCAATTTTTGTAAATGTTCCATGTACTGCTGAGAAAAAGGTATATTCCTTTCTATTCCCATTTAATTTTCTCCAAAGATCTATCATATCTACCTTATCCAGAGTTTTATTTACCTCCTTAACCTCTTTCTTGTTTATTTTGAGGTTGGATTTATCTAGTTCAGAGAGGGGGAGGTTGAGGTCCCCCACTAGTATAGTTTTGCTATCAATTTCTTCCTTCAACTCCCCCAACCTCTCCTCTAAGAATCTGGATGCTATACCACTTGGAGCATACATGTTTAGTAATGATATTGCTTCATTGTCTATGGTGCCTTTTAGTAGGATATAGTTTCCATCCTTATCCCTTTTGATTAGATCTATTTCTGCTTTTGCTTTGTCTGAGATTAGGATTGCTACTCCTGCCTTTCTTACATGAGCTGAGGCACAATATATTCTGCTCCATCCTTTGACCTTTATCCTATGTGTATCCCCCCGTTTCAAATGTATTTCTTGTAAGCAGCATATTGTTGGATTATGGCTTTTAATCCATTCTGCTATCCGTCTCCGTTTTATGGGAGAGTTCATTTCATTCACATTCACAGTTATGATTACAATCGTGTATTTCCCTCCACCCTCTTTCCCACCATTTGTGCTTTTAACTCTCCCGTCTCCCTTCCCCTTCTCAATAGTATTCACTTTTCTCCCCCTCCTCCTGCAGCCTTCCCCTCCTTCTTTTAGCCCCCCTCCCTTTTAGTCCCCTTTACTCTTATTGCTTCTTTCCTCCCTTTTAGCCACCCTCCCCTTTCTTCCCCCTTCCCCTCCTACTACCTATAGAGCTAGTTAGGATTATCTACTTAAGATTATTGTTCCCTCCTTTGAACAAATCAGATGAGAGTACCTCTCAAACAATGCTCATCTCCCTCCCCTCCTTCCCTCTACTATAGTTTTGTACTTCTTCCTGTGATATAATTTGCCATTTTCTGCTTCCCCCTTTCCACACCTCCTATTACATTCCCTTCTCATACTTAAATCATATTTTTGACATGACATCATTTACTTTATGCCCGTTCCCTCTACATATATCCCTTTTATCATAATAGCTGCACAGTTCTCAAGATTAACAGGTATCATCTTCCCTTATAGGGAGGTAAACAGATTGCCCTAATTGAGTAGCAAGTTTTTGTTTTTGTTTTTTCCCCTCTGTTTACTTTTTTATGATTCTCTGGAGACCTGCATTTGAAGATCAAATTGTCTATTGAGTTCTGGTGTTTTGGTCAGGAAGCTCTGGAAATCCCTTATTTCGTTGAATGACTTTCTCCTTGCCTGAAATGTTATGCTGAACTTTGCTGGGTAGTTGATCTTTGGTTGAAGTCCCAACTCCTTTGCCTTACGGATTATTGGGTTCCAATTCTTTCGATCTTTTAATGTAGAAGCTGCAAGGTCCTGTGTGATCCTGACTGTGTGTCCTTGATATTTGAATTGTTTCTTTCTGGCAGCTTGTAGTATTTTCTCCTTCACTTGATAGCTCTGGAATTTGGCAACTATATTTCTTGGGGTTTTGAGTTTGGGATCCCTTTCGGGAGGGGAACGGTGGATTCTTTCGATGACTATTTTGCCCTCTGAGTCTAGTACTTCTGGGAAGTTTTCCTTGATGATTTCCTGGAAGATATTGTCCAGACTCTTTTCTTCATCATGGGTTTCTGGCAGGCCAATAATTCTTAAATTTTCTCTCCTGGATCTATTTTCCAGGTCAGGTGTTTTTCCAGTTAAATATTTTACATTTTCTTCTATCTTTTCATTCTTTAGATTTTGTTTGACTGATTCTTGTTGCCTCACTGAGTCATTAGTTTCTACTTGCCCAATTCTAATCTTCATCGTATTGTTTTCTTCAATTAGCTTTTGCATCTCCTTTTCCATCTGACCAATTTTTCCCTTTAAGGAGCTATTTTCTCCATTTAATTTTTGTACTTCTTTTTCCACTCGACCAATTTTCCCAGTTAGGTTTTGGGTTTCCTTTTCCATCTGATCAATTTTCCCAATTAGGTTTTGGGTTTCCTTTTCCGTTTGATTAACTCTTCCTTTTAGGGAATTATTCTCTCCAGTTAATTTTTGAACTTCCTTTTCAATTTCTTCAATTTTCTTTTTCAGAGTGATGTTCTCATCAGTGAATTCTTTTTTTATAATTTTAAAATCATTGGCCAGTTTTTCTTTTATATCCTTCTTCAGATGTTCCAGGTAATCTAGTTGTGCTTGCGAGAAATTCATAGTCCCATCTGAGGTTTCAGATGGAAGTACAGTCTCAGCTCTGACTTCTTTGGTGTTTGTGTTTTGGTCCTTATCCCCATAGAAAGATTCTATGGTTTTTTCACTTTTCGTCTGCTTTTTCCGATTCATGATGTTGGCTGAGTGTTGTAGCTTTTGGTTCTTTTAGTCAGAAGATACAGATCTTTTAAGTTGAGTTGATGTGTGTCTAGGCTAAAAGCAGGCTTTTTTTTGTTGTTGTTGTTTCCTAGATGAACCCTGGGGTTAGCTTGTTAGGTGTGTGGGAGGGGTGGTCTGGTCTCAGGAGATCTCCTCAGCTGACTTGAGGCAAAGGCAAGGTCAGGGGATGGTGATCCCAGCTTCCCTATTGTCTTCCCTTTTCCCCTGGAGGGCTGGGGCACGCCTAGAAGCTAATGCGTGTTCCCACCCCTCCTGGGGCTTGTCTCCCGGCTCTGAGGCTTGCCTGGGTCTCAGTGCGAATTTTCTCTGCCCGGGGTCGTCTGTCCTTCCAGATCGCCTCCGCCACAGTAGGAAGAATCCCCCTTTGCTATTTTTCTAGCCTCTGGTGTTATGAGACTATTTGCTCCCTTCTGCTGTTCCAGCTGATCCAGAATTTATCTGGGGAAGAATTTTATGGTTTTTTCACGGTCATCAGGGGGGAGGAGAGAGCATTTACTGATCACTCCGCCATCCTAGCTCCTGGAAGTTCAAGTAGTTGACTTACCGAAGTTTAGTCTTCAGGCTGAAGGTTTCAAGGGCTGCTGCACTGATGTCAGGCGCTCAGCGGCTCTCACCGGCTCGGTTTGGCTTGTCTCCTGTTCCGCTGGTTTCACCCGCCACTCTCGGGCTTCTCAGGTCCCTTTCGCCCTGCTGCGCTGACCACGCTGCGCTGTGCGCTGGGGGCTTACCCCCACGGAACAGATCCTTCCTGTGGACCTTCCAGTCTAACCTGGGCTCCGAATCTGTCAAAGTCTGTCACCCACTGGATTCTACACCTCCAAAGTCTGGTCAGATTCTCCTTTCAGAGATATCCAGAGGAGTTTTTCCAGGAGCTTAGGTGAGTCGTTGCTTTCACTCCACCATCTTGGCTCCTAAAAAGTGCTTTTTACAAAACTTAAAGTGCCTTGTTAATTTGAGCTGCTCTTATTGGCACCATCATCCTAATAATTATATTGCTACCATCCTGCAGAGATCCCTAGTTGCCTATGGAAGTCATGATTTATCCTGACTCAATCTTTTTACACCTGGCAATCTCAGTTATCCCTTATAAAAATCCTGCATGTCATCAACTTGACATCACCATCGATGAATTCTTCCAAAGAAAATTGCATTTAACAGGATTTGTCTTTTATACACACCATCAGCCCCATCAGCCTTGCCACACTTCTAATCAATGACATATAGCGACGTACATTGTGTTCAAGCCTCACAACTTTAAGCAATTATGTTTTGTTAAATCACATTTGTATTTCCTAGTTTATTTCTTCAACACAGACTATAGGGATGTGTATATATGCACACATGCACATGAAACAGAATAGATTAGGAAAAAATTCTGAAAGACATTTTCATATTATATATATATGTGTGTATGTGTGTGTGTGTGTACACATGCTTTACAAATAGAACCTAAATAAGGATGACATCATCCTTACTGTTCCTGAAACCAATAACTTATTGAATGAATTTCTTTACAGTTGAAACATAAAACAGTACTAGATATACTTCTTGGGGGTACCACAAAGCTTGCAGGTACTCCATGAGTGAGCCTGATTTGTGTGGCTATTCCATTGGAAGAACTCTTATATTTTCAATTCTCTTTTCCCCCATAATGAAGATGACAAAGAAACACAAGAAAATAAAAAAAATAATTTCACAATTTAAGTCCACTACCACTTTTATATGAAATGATGAGATAAATTGCTATCTGACTAGAATCTTAAAAAGGAATCTATTGAGATTCATCCTTCCCCCAAACTCCCAGAATAAAACTGAGGAGGAGTTATTTTTAAACCAAGAGGATATATTAAAAGCATACCAATGAATTAGATTATCTTCCTTTAACTACAAATGTATGTACCCAATTAAGACTCACCCACAGACCCATAAAGCATACACACAGAAGATCAGGATAGTAGGAGAATCTTTTATAGGAATCTTTATATAGGAATCTTTTAATACATTCCTACTTTTTTTTTTGAATAAGGAAACTGGTCCAGAGAGTTCAGCTTGTCAAAGGTTACTTACCATAGTAAGTGAGACGTCCTCTAGCAACATTTTTTCCCCTTGAATTTTCAGCAATGCATTCATATAAACCAGCATCCTCCTGTTGAAAATTTGGGATTTCCAGCATGCCATTTGATTTCCTCATTTTAATTTTACTGGAAAATGGTAATCCATCGCTTCTTCTCCAGTTGATCTGAGGTACTGGACTAAAAAGCAGATTATGGGATTATTTACATTTTCTAAAATTAATGATCAGAAGTATTCCATATGAAACAAGTGCGTATGTTTTGAAGGATAGAAAAGCTGGTTTCCCTCCCTACCCCAGGTACAACACTTTTGGTATCAATGATAAGAAGATATATGTAAAATATATTTTATAAGTTCATATGTTAATTTATAGGTTTATGCATTTTAGAAATATTTTCTCATACATATAAAATCTGAAAGGATGAGAACCTACTATAGTATATGAGAGGAATGAAAACATAAAATGTGGATTAAAGCTTGCAAAATTGGATAAGTATATTAATTTTCTCCAAAATGCATAATAAGATAAAATTAAATAATTTTCATGCAATACATTTGTTAGGTTTTTGTTGTTTTATCATGCTCCTTTAGAACTATGGAAACACTTATCGATCAACAAATGAAAAACAAAGGTAAAAAATTCCCAGAGTATCATCCTGACCATTCTCCTATTTTAGATTGGTAAATTCCATTAAAAATACTTACTTTCCAAGGGCAAAGCATTCCAACTTCACTGTTGAACCCTTGGCTGCTGGAAGAGTTTCTGGAAATTGAACTTCTATTTTGGGTTCATATTCACCCATCACACCTGAAAATCCACAGTAAAAAGTTATTAGTATTAGATCTCTTTCTCATATTATTTTGAACTCTCTGTGAGTCTGTGCGTGTGAGAGTGACATTTTATACCAGAAGTGAAGCCCCTTGAGAAGAGTGACATTTTATTAATTCCACTTTGTACTGTTGATACTTAGGACAGTGACTTGTAAACAGTATTGGTGCTTGAAAAAAGACGTGTGTTGAATTGAATGATGGACATATTGATAGAGGATAGACCTAGATTAGATAGATGATAGACAGAATGATAAAGATTAGATACAGATAGTTAGATGAGAGATATATAGCTAGATGACAGATGATATAAATAGGTAAATAGATCAATAGGTGATAGATATACATATAGGATAGATGATAGATAGATAGATAGATAGATAGATAGATAGATAGATAGATAGGGAGGTAGGTAAAGGTTAGATATAGCTAGATACATAACAGATACATATATAGATATAGATATATAGATGATATAAATAGGTAAATAGATCAAAAGATGACAGATATAGCTAGATGGTAGGTATAAATATAGGATAGATGATAGGTAGGTAGGTAGGTAGGTAGCTAGGTGGCTAGGTAGATAGATAGACAGACAGAGACAGAAAGACAGATAGATAGATAGATGAGAGATAGATAGATAGGCAGAGAGAGAGAATTATTGCTCCCTATTCCCTTTCCAATGACTCTTAAGGGTGACAACTGAAGAGATGATTAGAGAGAAACCAAAATAAATATTTTTTTGTTCCAGTTAAAAACATTTTAAGGCAGAGATCAAGAATTTCTGGAAGCTAGGTTAATTTTTTTTTCAAGTCAGTTATGTACCATTTCATAGATGCATAGAATAATAGGTTTAGAGTCAGAAGAAGGCTCTGAAGTTATCTAGTCCACTCCTTTTATTACACAGATTAGGAAAATGAGGACAAGTGAGCTTAAATGTCTTATGCAAGATCACACAAGGGACAAGTGACTAAGAGCCAGGCTCTGAACCCAAGTTCTCTGATGACGGAAACAATATGTTCCTTCTGCATCATGTTTTCTCTGATTCAGGTATTCACAATTTAGCATAAATCTAATTTAAAGAAAAAAAAATTTCTTCTTAAACTTTCCAAGAGAAGGGGATATTTTTTTTAAAAGAACCTCTTATTTGAGTTTTGCTTCAAGTAATCACAAAACATAATAATTTATTATGACATTCCCCCTTGGACGTTTTCTAAGAATTAACAGTAGGTCAATTAATTTAATGGTCATAGTAGAATGTGTAACAATTTCGAGCTTACTAATGGTGACCGAAATTACCTGTTAAAGGTCAATTTCAACTACAGACACAGTCAAAGAACTGTCCACATTCTTCTTTTCTAGTATCATTTTGTTATGGGTCATTTACTAAGGCATGAAAATGTCTTTTCACTAAAACACTGATGTTCAGAATATGTTTACTGAATAGTTAGTCAAAGAGATTTTCATTTGTTTTCTGTCATGAAAATTAATTCATGACTTGAAAGGGTTAAAAGTAGCCCTTAAAAGGCTGAAGGCATTGCTTACACAATAGGGATTTAGAAATGCATCAAATTATTTGGGACACGGCACACAAAGGATTCCACAGTAGGGGCATCTATGAGCTACTCATGGTTCAATGGAAAGAACTCTGACTTCTAAATTGAGAGGAACTTAGTTCAGATTCTGGTTGACTCTGAACCTGCCTGACTTTGGTCAAGTCAGTCTAACACTCAACCTCAGTTTCATCATTCATAAAATGAAGATTGTTGCACTGGATGACCTCAGTTTCCTTCTAGCTTTCACTCTATAATCTTTGATGTTCCTTCTCTTTCCATTAATGCAAATCGTAACTTTCCTCCCTCTTCCTTCACTCAGTCACATCTTGGGCACAACTTTTCTCCCTATATTCATTTCCACGAAGGAAATACGGCAGGTTTTATTTCTGGACTAGACAAGAAAGAATTGTTTTTCTTATTTTTTTCTATTCGTTATTTTTTTAAATTTTTGCCCAGAGTTATATTTTTAAAACAAAAACTTACCGTCTGTGCGTAACACCAAAGGAGTAGGGGAACCTAGTACTCTGTTGTTTGTAACGGTACTAGTCACAACACAGGTGTAATTTCCCACATCAGATGGTTCCACTTTGGCTATGTACAGGTGTCCTGTCTCCTGAGAAACAAATCGTCGGCTGTCTTCTTGCACAAATGATGGGTATTCGTTGAAGATCCAAGCATATGAAAGCTCTAATTTTGATTTTGAAGCAAAAAACAGTGATTACAATGAATGAAGATATTTGTGGAATCTACACATCTGTGAAGCAGTTAAGTAAAGCAGGTAGTTGAGTTTTTTGTGGCCGTTAGCTAACGAATACAGTATTTCTACCACACAGATGCTTACAAAGGAACTGTTCTTTTTAAAGGAGTTTATGTTACAAATTGAACAATTGCTGATAAGTATGAGTCTTTCCATATCCAAAAAAAAAATAGAATTCCATAAACTGTCAACTTCTTTTGAATATCTTTTTTTAATTTTTAATGTATATTAGTGACAATATGGCCCTGTAAATCTGTATCCTCTTCTAACAGTTTTTGGTTGCCTTTGTGTATTTTTAATTTTTTAATGATATCCCTGTTTTGGGCTTGTTTGTTTTATCTCTCTATTATTAACCAATTCTCCCCTTCCCCTCCCTATGAGACCTCTCATGAAATGACCAAAATGTAGCCAAGCAAAACAAATCAACGTATTGACCATATCTGAAAATGCACATATCACTCAACACCTGGGGTCCAGTAGTATTTAAAGTGTGTCTGGGTGTTCATGTGAATTGTGGCCACAACCCAAGCTAGCTACACCTGACCTCAAGGGGTAGGGGATCAACAAAGGTTGACATAGGAGTTTCATCACAGCCAACCAATTACGGGGTTTTCTCTAGCACAACGATGCCTTTTCTTATGCCTCTCCTGCCAAAAAAAAACAAAACAAAAAAACAAAACTCCCCGACTTTGAGCACCTTGCAAGCTAGCCACCTCTCTGTTCTGAGCCAGGTTTCCAACTGGGATGTACTTACCTAACTGCTCTTGGGCATGTAAAGAAGCTGCTATGTAAGTGCCATTAGAAAAATCATGATCCTTCCTCCCCAAGCATACCCATTCTTTGTTCCACAAATCACATTCTGGCTATAATAGATACTCCCCAGAGGCAAGATCTGTCCTCTAAATAGTGGACAATGAGTAAATACCAAACCTCCCTCTATGTGCCCCACAGGAGGTATAGACAGGAATGGGTTATGGCAGATTCTAGATGCCATTGAACTCTGTCCTCTAAACGTACCTATCATCATCATCATCATCTTTTCTATTGTGTAGAAGTGTATTTTAGGTGCCACCGTTCACTCCTCCTTCTCCCTCATACCACCTTATCTAATATGCAACTGTATCTTGTCATTTCTACTTCCACATCTCTTTTTTCCATTCAGATAGGTGCCATCCTATTATGGGCCCTCATCCCTCTTACTTACATGATGCAATAACTTCCTAATTGATTTCTCTGCCTCAGATTCCTCATTCTTGTGGCTGCTAACGTGATTTCCCAAAGATTCAGTGGCTTTCCATTGATGATAGATGGACAGATGACACTGTCTGTCATCACACTGACATCATGGGGGTGATGTCTTGACTTGCATGGGAATTATATTTAAGTGGTGCCCAATTGTGTGAAATCATCAGTGTCATTCTCCCTTTCAGAGTTATTGAAGTTCAGTGGCAGGACAAAAGTCAGGAGAACCTGAGGACAGTAGATGGCCCTGGTGTCTTTGCTGTCTGGTCAGGCTCTCAGCACTCCAAAGCATCTGCCTCAGCTGCCTTCATGGTTGTTAGGACAAACTGTTCCCATGCACTCATTCCAGCAGGGGTAGACTTCACATACTTGGGCTAGACATCCTGCTAATTCAGCTATGGGTTGGAGGCCTCCTTGTCTGTCTGTTATCTGTCTGCTGAAATGGCTTACCTGGGTGTGGCTGTTGTGCATGCTACAGCTTCTTGGGCCACACATGTGTTCAACTTTCATTGCCAAAGAAGACCATGACATCAGAGAAATGATGACATGACTTGCACTTGACTTTTTTTGAGTGAGGGAGGGCTGTGCAGGTCACCAGCCTCATTTCTCCTCCAGAGCTATCTGAATCCAGTGACCAGATATTCCTCAGGATGACTGGAGATGACCCAGGATGAGGCAGTTGGGGTTAAATGACTTGTCCAAGGTCACACAGCTAGTGAGTGTCAAGTGTCTGAGCTGAGATTTGAACTCAGGTCCTCCTGACTCCTGCACTGGTGCTCTATCCACTGCACCACCTAACTGCCCCAGGAGGTCTATAGGACTCAAAATGAGAAAAGAAAAACTATCCTGCTTATGTGTGCTCCCTTAACAATGTCCTTCTGTTCTTTTCTATAAATTTACAAAACCAAAGGAAAAAACCTCAATAACTAAAACAAACAAAATTACAATTGCTCGTACTCATCTCCCCACCATCATCACCTGAGAGAGAAGGTAGGCAGGGAAGACTTGCAACAAATATGCAGTCAAGTTAAAAAAATCCATACAATGGACCTGTCCCAAAATATATGCCTCTGCAATTTATTTTATTATATCTCTGTCAGATGGTTAGGTAACATGCTTCATCACAGACCCTCACTGAGAAGTGACCAAGTTTAGAAATTACATTTAAATGGCTTAAATGTGTCAAAGTTTGTCATTTCTACACTGAGAGCCGCCCACATTGTGAACCTTTCAGTGTGGGCTACCCCCGCCTCACCCTTCTCCCCTAAAGCAGAACCAAAACAAACAAAATCTTCCTCAACAACAAACAAGCAGAGTTTGTTGCACTGAAGATAGAATATTATCATGGCCACACGGCTTATCATTAGAATTTCCTTTCTGATGCCAAATTCATAGATAACCTCTTCTTTACATGTTACCAGAAGTATAGCCTAGCTTTTCATTTTCACTTCTGGAATAATTTCCCTCAAGTGCTATAAATGTAATCTTAATCATTTGGAGGGAAAATTATTTTGATAACAGGTAATTTCTTAAATCTTTACAGTTTTTAGGGAGTAATATTAATGCTAAAGTTTAATTACCAAGAAATAACTAGAATCTCAATAGGTGTTAGTTTCAGCCTGCAGAGCGTTCTTGTTCTCCCTCTCTCTCTCTCTCTCTCTCTCTCTCTCTCTCTCTCTGTCTCTCTCTCTGTCTCTCTCTCTCTCTCACCTCCCATGTGTGTATATAAACACACACATGTGTGTACATATGCATATGTATGTACCTATGTATATATGTGTGTACACACACAAATGTATATAATTCTTTGGAGAGCCTGAGAATCATTCTACAAAATCTAATGAACTAAAAGACACAATCTCTCACACACACATACATATATACACAATACATATATGTTATACGTGTGTATGCATACACATACACTTATGCAAGTTCAAATTTACAAACTTTCCAATACCCTTATGCAAATCACTAATGTATTACCACAGTCTATTTATTAATATTATCTTAATATTACACTTAATATTATCAGTGGTATATTAATATTGAAAATGTGAAAATACTTTTTTTTTAAAAGTAAAGACTCGTATTACTCAAAGCTACAAACTAAGACTAAGGACTGAAATCTTGCTTTCTCAGGAATAACTTGATGAATTACGCCATTCATCTAGGCTTATTCCTTGTGGAGTCACTTAAGAACAAGGATAACTAATTTCACATGAAATATGTCACTCTGGAGATACATAATGTATCTAGAGATACATTAATACAAGTTCTAGTGACATTTAAGGGACTACTTTGGCTCCATTATAAAACTTCATTGTGAAGGAGAGTTAATCCTTTTAAAGACTTCTCCAAGAAATTCTAACAAATAAGACTGTATTTATTTGTTAGTTCTTCAATCATTATTATGAAAGCAGTTTAAAGTTATAACCAATCAAAATTGTAAACCCAAGAAAAATGCGAGGTGATGTTTTGAAAGTTGTATAGTCCAATTGCACCTAGAAGAAAATGGTCAAAACCAACCACGGAAACTTAAGTTGAGTGTTAATCAATCAACAAGTACTTATTAAGCACCTTTGACCAGGTATCTCTGTCTCTCACAGATGTCAATTTTTCTATCCTCTGATATTTATCTGTCATCTACCTACCCATCTTTCCATCATCTATCATGTATTTATTATCTCTAATTTATCTTTCTATCATGTATTCGTCACATATCTACCCATCTTTCAATCATCTATCATGCATCTATCCATTTATCTTTCTATCATCTATCTATTTATCATGCCTCTATACTTACACACAAATATGGCTATATATCATACAGGCTACTTAATCCAGTGCCTTTATCTCACAGATGAGGAGCTGAGGCTCAGACAGGTAAAGTGATGTGTCCACAGAGAGTATATAGCTGAGCCAAGATTTGAAACCAGGAGCTCTCCCTCCACATTTTCCTCTCTCTGTTTTACTGCTCTGCCTCTATTGACGTGCATGTGCATACAAAGTCCCTCATCAATTCAGTTCTATACCTTTTCTGCAACTTATACTCTCAGACAGTCACCAAGAATGCTAAGAGGCTCCATAACTTCTCTGGTATCACAAATCCAGCTTATGTCAGAGGTAGGTTACAAATCTATGTCTGTTTGTTTTACCTGGCTTTGAGGGCAAATCTCTATACGCTATGCTATGCTATCTGTCTCTCAATACATATTTACATCTATTATAGTTACAAAGCGTTTATGTCTATATTTATCCTTCCATCTTTTTATCTATTTGTCTTAATCTAAAGAGATAAGCCGAAAGATAGACAAGTAGGTCAAAAGATGTCCTTAAATCAACCTACAATTAGGTTGACTGTCAAAGATTAGTCTGCAAGTTAGTTTGCAAGTCATTTAGATCCTGAATTTTCCAAAGAAATAAAGTTACCAATAATGAATGAATCTATAGGCCAACCTAAAGAACCTTTTTACTCATACTATCGTTAAACTGGAGAACTAGGTTACAAATTTTGAGTCTTGAGAGTGATGAACGCATATAACATGGTAGGAAGGATAAGATAATGAAGGAAATTGTTTCCCCTTCTTCTGTGTACAGAAGTGGCCATACATGGATTGTGACTCTTCTACCCCTTAAAATGCCCCTTCTACCTTCTAAGACCCTTCATTAGAGGTCCAGTGTCCTTATGCTACTTGAAGTCCTACTGTGGGGAATTCCAGCTAGGCCACTCTAAACCTCATTGCTCTACCCTATAGAGTAGTTCATGCTTCAGAACTCTCTCAAATAAAATTCTTCTTGCTTTAATGTGCCTTACTACAGTTAGAGATTAGAGGGAAAGCAACAAGCAAATTAATTCATACTAAACTAAATAATTGATTAACTTTCTTAGGGTTATTTGTATATTTAGAATAGGAAAATTACTAACTCAAATACATCTTTAACTGCTGAATTTCAGGCACTAATGAAGTAAGGTTAAACAAAACCAGACAACAGTGAGACATATGGGGGCAAAGTTCTGTTCTAACACACTTGCCTGGCAATCTGGCTTCTTGGTCATGTCCCTAAACTGTGCGGTTTCTGCCCTCTGTCTATTTCAAAGTTCATGAATAGTCTAAAAATGAAAATTTCATAAGATTTCCTTTCAGGCACACCAGGGACTCCACTGAAAGAGGGAGAGATTGCAGCATAGATTTAGAGCTGGTAAAGTTCTCAAAGTCTATGGATTGCCACTCTCTCTTCTCAGTGGCAGGGAGATGCTATGGGTTTTGAATGGAGCTCCTCTGATTCCAGAGACAAAGCTTTTTGAACTACCTCCCACAGGCAAAAGGAGAAGATTTTAAATCATCCACTGTTTGCAAAGTGTAGACAGCCTTTAGAAATCATGGTAGATAAGGTGGTTATGCGTCCCTAGTACACCTATATAACTATGACAAGAAAGTAAGTGTAGAATTCAACAAATTCCATATATGTGTATGTGTATACGCATGTACATATATATATATATATATATATACACAATTTTGTATATATTTATTTTTCCAATTACACATAAAAATAATTTTTAACATTTATTTTTTAAAATTTTGAGTTCTAAATTTCCTCTCTCCCTTTCTCTCACCCCCCCCATTTTTGAGCAATTTGATATAAACTATACATGTACAGTCATGAAAAACATATTTTTCATATTAGTCATATTTTGAAAGAAAACATAGACCCCTCAAAAATAAGAAAAATAAAGTTTAAAAAAGTATGGTTTGATCTACATTTAGACTCCATCAGTTCCTTTTCTGGAAGGGGCGAGTATTTTTCATCATAAGTCCTTCAGAACTTCAGTCTTGGATCTTTGTACTGCTGAGAATAAGAGTTATTCACAATTGATCATCATACAATACTGCTGTTCCAGTATACATTGTTTTCCTGGTTTTGGTCACTTCACTTTGCATCAATTCATGGAAGACTTTTCAGGTTTTTCTGAAACTATCCTGTTCATTGTTTTTTATATCACAATAATATTCCTTCACAACCATATATCACAACTTGTTCAATCATTCCTCAAATTATGAGCAGCCCTGAAATTTCCAAATTTTTGTCACCACAAAAAGAGCTGCTATAAATATTTTGTACATATACGTTCTTTTCATTTTTAAAAATAAACATCTTTGGGATACAGACATGCATCCCACATGAGATGTGGTATTGTTGGATCAAAAGGCATGCACAGTTTTATAAACTTTTAGGCACAGTTCCAAATTGTTCTTCAGAATGGTTGAATCAGTTCACAACTCTGCCAACATGGAGAACCTGCTCTGAGTCTTGAAGGAAGTAAGGGATTTTCCAATCATATGGGAGGAGTGAGAGCATTTCAGACACTGAAGACAATCAGATCAGAGGAATTAAGATGGGAAAACTGGAGATAGATGTTGTATGTGAGGAAGGGAAAAAAAGCTTAGTTTGGAGTATAGAATGTGGAAAGGGTAATAACGTATAATGAAACTGGAAAATGCCAACTCCTTCATTTTTTATCCAAGAATCTCTTATGGGGGTGGGGCTTAAATATCTCAGGCCCTTTTTATAGTGTGGTAAACCTGTTTGGTTTTGAGGAGGGAGCACTGAAACAATAGGTGACTTGAATAGAAAGGGTTTACCCACGGTACTGCATGTTCCTGATGACAGCTTAAATTTATAAATAAATGCTATCTCCAGTCCCTGGCAAGTTAGATGGAAATTACCTGCCCAGCCTCTTACATACTGGAATCCCTGATGCCCTGTCTGTATTTCTGGGTGGAGATATGACCCAGCACAGAGGATAAATGAGTTGGAAGAGAAGTCAAAACGAATTATTGGATTCTTTTTAGTATATTGAGTATAAGCTAAATAAAGGAAGGTCTCTATAGACCAGCAGAGACTGCTAAGCATAATTTTACAGAAGAGGAAGCTGAGGTTCAGAGAAGTCCAGTGATTTGCTCAAGATTACAAAGCTAGACGTGGAAGACAAGGAGTGGTCATTTAGCATCTTCCCAATGTGTGTTTATTAAAAAAAATAATGTTTTTAAAAATAATAATAATAAAAATATATATGATCATACAAATACTTACAGGCACACATAGACTGCATATACAAGACACAATGTAGTAGATAGAGACCTTTACTTGGACTCAGGACGGATGACCTGGATTTAAGTCCGGTCTCTGCCACATGAACTAATGTGACCATGGGTAAGACATTTCCCTTGTGAGTGTCCCTAACAACTCTAAGAGTTTAACTTGAAGAGGTGCCAATGTGGAGTGGTTTTTCCCCAGGACCTCCCTCAAATGATGAAACCATGGGTCCAACACCAAATGGAAAAAAAATCTACACACAGAAACGCAGACACAGACACACAGACACAGGCACAGACACAGACACACAGACACAGACACAGACACAGGCACAGACACAGACACACAGACACAGACATACACAGGCACAGACACAGACACACAGACACACACACACAGACACAGACACACAGACACAGACACAGACACACACACACACAGACACAGACACACAGACACAGACACACACACACAGACACACACATACAGACACACACAAACACAGGCACAGACACACACACACAGACACACAGACACAGGCACAGACACAGACACACAGACACACAGACACACACACACGCACACACACACACACAGACACACACACACACTATTTCCCCTTATGGAATGTAAGCCCCTTGAGGGAAGGGCTGTTTCACTCTTTTCTTTCCATCTCCAGTATCCAATACAGTGCCACTCACATAATGAGTACTTAACATATATTTGTCAATGGATTCATTGTAGAAATGAAACTCTCCCAAAGAAATGGTTGCCCCCAAAGGTACTATTTGTGGAGCTGAAACTTCATGCCAGGTCCAAAAATGTACTGGTGCACAAACTCATAGTGTGCTCTGCCAAAAATCCTCTTGTGCAGCTAAAAAAAGAGCACCTCAGTAATACCTTTTTCATATTTAATAAAATGTGTGTTTGGTTAAGCCGATGGTAAATATATGCCAAACCCTAGTTGTCAGAAGAATGGTTTTCTCCTTCATCAGACTGAACTGGGGGCATTTTTTAAGAAAAAATTACTTCAGTGGTAGTAAATAATATTTTACTTTTAAGTGCAGTTCAGGTGAAGGTAAAGAATCGTACAGCTCAGGGGAGTGCTAATTGGATCCAATTATAATTTGATTGACCTGCCTTGCTATTAAAATGACATGTAAAATTTATACTGCCCTTGCAAAATGGAAATTTCTTCCCCAGCATATACTTGCTACAGGATGCTCATACTTTAACAAATTCAAAGGTAGGGATTTTTTTTTGGATGCAATTCCCCAATTAACTCTTGGGATCCAATCTCAGAGGAAAAGTTTTCAGCATGGCAAATGATACAAGAACTTCTTGTATGGGAAAGGTTGTAGAGAATTTGATAAAATATTTAAGGCCTAGTGAATTAAAGAAGAAGCGTTAAAATACAAGGATCCTTTCTAATTAAGGCTAATTTTTAAAAATGAAAATTTAAACTTCCTTTGGCAATGTCACGGAATCTCTGGTCTGTCTGAGTTATAGTTTATAAAAATAAAATGAAGTCAAGTGCCAATTTCCACTGGTAAATAAGAAAGAGTATGTCAGGTGTGGAAGCTTCAATTCTCTCAGGTCACTAGGGGCTCATTTACTAAACACATCAAATGATTCCTCAGGGGTCTGGGAGGGTAAATGATTCTCTGAAGGAAATTGACTTCTGAAGTGTAATCGAAATGGAAATAAAGAGTACAGTCTCATGAAAGAGGTCTTGCCTCTGACTTCTAACCTCTTCTGAATTTTCTTTCACAGAGCTCAGAGAAATCAAAATGCAATAAAGAACATAACCTACATTGTTGAAATAAACAAAATCTCCACAAAACAACCTGACCTTTAAAATACACTGGGCATCTGAATATTTTATCATGGTTTGTGGCTGAAATAAAAAGAAAATGTGAACCATCCCAAGACGAAATCAGTCATCAAAAGTAAGCTGGTCTCTTGGACCTCGAGGGAGTTGATTGGTGATATCTATTCTGTTGCCACTAAAAAATCCTCAGGAAACTCTTCAGTGAGGGCCAGATTGTGCCAAATAAATACAAATTTGCATATTTTCTCAGAAAAATGACATAGGTGATAATCACAAAGCCCCATTAGGCTATTTCAAGAATATATAGATATCTCAATATAGAAGAGACACATGAATATGGCCCCAGGGAAAATTCTGTTCTCTCAAAGGTTAAGACATAGAAGCACCACTAGACTGGAAAGGCAAAGGCAGCAGATGTTAGGAGTCTTTTGTGCACACAGACTGCTGCTTCTCTCATCCTTAGTTCCAGGTATGCTTGTACTACCCAGGCATGCTTTTCCCCTGTAAAAACTACAGAGAATTCATAAACTCAGCATCCAGACAGAGAATCAGACAAGGCTTTCTTTTCATAGCTCCCCAATGGGAGGGGATCAGAGGGGATGAAACTAGAACCCAGGACCCCACTCCCATGCACAAAGTCATAGCAGACCACAAAGCTAGTTAGAAGGGATCTCAGAAGCCATTAGTCTAACTCCTTTGAGTTACAAAGAAATTGAGACCCAGAAATTGGTGAGACTTGATAGAAGCAAGAGGATGGGGGTGTCAAGTCCCATCTCTGACATTACCTTTGTGACTTTGGGAAAGACAACTCAACTTCCAGGGCTTAAATTTCCTCTTCTATGTTTGGGGGAGGGGTGGGATTAGATAAGCAATTAGGTGGTGCAATGGATAAACTACTGGGTTGGGAATCAGGAACACTCATTTTTTTGAGTTCAAATCTGTCCTCAACACTTAATAGCTGGGTGATCCTCGGCAAGTCAGTTAACCCTGTTTGCCTCAATCTCCACAACTGTAAAATGAATTGGAGAAGGAAATGGCAAACCACTCTAGTAACTTTGCCAAGAAAATCCCAAATGAGGTCACAAAGAGTCAGACATAACTGAAAAAAAAATCAACAATTGACTTGGATTAGATGGCGTCTTACAGCTCTAGAGCTGTAATATAAATTGACTTTCCCATGACCACACAGGCAAGAACTGTCAGAGGCGGAACTGAAAAGAAAGGTCCTTAGTCTTCAAAGTTGGTGTTCCTCCTTCCTCTGAGACCTTGCTACACCTCCAAAGAGGCATGATGGAGTAGACAGAATATAGGACGCAGAGTTAGGATGATCTGAATTGAAATCCCACCTCACAAACTTACTGTGTGACCCTGGACAAGTTTTCCCAGCACTATTTCCCTCATCTATAAAAGAGAGTTGGACTTCATGGCCTCTGAGATCCTTTCCTTTTCTACACTGATGATCTTACATTTGCTTCCAATGTTTTGTCCCAATTTAAAGACTGCCAGTTTCCCAGATTTGCCCTTGATCTCTCTCCAGAACACAGAATGATTCCTTCTGAATGACTCCTCTGATTCTATACCTACTCACAGAAAACAAAAATCAGAGTACTTGGATTCAAATTCTGGTTCTGATTTTGGACAACTCACTGAACCTCTCAAGACTTCAGTTAACTCATCTGTCAAATAGGGAGGTTAGATTAAATGGTCTCTCAATTTGGGATGTTGGGATCTTAAGAACTCTCACTCAACACAGCAACTCATATGCACAGGGGTGAGTTTCTACCACCATCTACCACCATTTACCACCTGCATTCAGAGACCATATCAGAGAGCCTCAAACTCAGAGCAGTAGTAAACACTGCAGGGACCTGTGTTTCCTCTCACCTGCCACAAACAGCCAATTTCCCATCGCTATAATTTTTTTGACTTTATTATTCAGTATATAGATGGTGATGAGATGTTTGACTGTTGTTGACAGTCTGGAGACTTACTGAAATTTATGTACAGAAAGAGGATCAACCATTAAGTCATCTATTGTTTTGAGCCGTTACAACATGGAAAGGTATGGAATCTCCATCAGAGAGTAATGGATAAAGTGCTAGAGATGGAAGTCAAAAAGATCTGCATTGCAACCCCACCTCAGATACATACTAGTTACATGACTTTGGGCAAGTCTTTTAAAATCTCTATGGCTCAGTCTCTTCAACTGAGAAAATGGACAGGTTAAATTTAATAGCTCCTAAGAAACATTCCAGCTCTATATCTATGAACTTGTTCAGGGGTTCTTAAAGTCTTACTATGTCATAACACAAATATACTTCTCTGTAGTATTAATATCTTTAATTTCTTGTCTATCTTAGCCAGAGATATTCTCCCATCCCCAAAAATAAAAGTCTCATTCCATAGATTTTTTAAAAATCTGAATATTTTTACTAGTTCTGTTTATTCTGTATAACAAAATAGAGATGTTGCTTTTCATGGCAGAATTACCTGAAAAAATACATATACTCAAAGTTCCATTTTAGCTAAAATTCTGTTCAGGTACTTCCAGTACAGTGAAAAAATGAGAAGAAATTCAAAGAATGGGGGAATGGTGAAATAAGTACGATTAGCTAAGCTCTGATGTGGACCCACTCTAAACCTGTTAGAATTGAAGTTCTGTGAGGGCAAGATCTATTCTCATTTTGCCCTTAAATCTCCATCACCTAGCACAATGCCTGGCACACAGTGGAGCTTAATAAATACTCATCAATAAGTAAGCAACTGAATGCTCAGTTGCTTACTACCTGATGATTAAAGGCCCAACCTGATTTTGATGCCTAGCTTGTGATACATTTTTTTTTTAAATCACAATGGGTCTAAAAATACTTAAATCTTCACCTGTCTTTTCCAGAGACAGAAATCCCTGGCTTTTACAGATTGCTTCAATGTACTGATTGGATTGGGTGATTTTTTTTTTTCTCTTTAAGGGATGGCTCTCTGGAAAGGAAGAGAAGGAATATGAAGGGAAACCATATAATGTAAAACTATATCAATGAAATCTATTTTTAAATTACTGATGATATACTCCCTCTGAAGTGTTATTCTTATACCTCAAGGCATTTAAAAAGAAAGAAATAGAAATTTGTAAAGCTCCTACTATGTGCCTGGCACTAGGCTAAGCACTTTTTAAAATACTATTTCATTTGGTCTGAACAACAACCTTGGAGGTACTGATGAGGAAACAGGCTAAGTGACTTGTCCAGGGTCACATGGCTGGCGTGTATCTGAGGCTATATTTGAAGTCTGATCTTCCTGACTCCTGATCCAACAATTTTCATGGGTTCTTTAAGTTCATAACTTCTGTTTAGAAGAAAGAAAAGTGGGAAAGGGGAGGAAAGAGAGGAGGGAGTGGAGAAAAACAGAGATGGGGAGGATGACAGACGGAAAACAAAATAAAGAGCTAAATAATGTCTAAATCAAATTATTCTCCTTCTTCCAAAATAGCCAAGGTCTGCTTTATGTTTTGTCTTTGGCAGAATTGGAAATTAGACACAAATAATAGTCATGGAATATTTTTAAGCCTTCAAACATGTTTCAAGGCTCTGCTCTGTGCCAAGTACTATGTATCCAGTGTCAGGGTTCAGGGTTCAGTTTTCTGTAGGTCAAATTCAGCTTTTCTTCTAAAAAGCAAAAAATTTTAGATTTACTGTTTCTTATATCCCAGACTATATTCATATCATCTATATATCTATACATGCATACATCTATATGTTCCAGAATATACACATATATTTAAATGAAAACCATTACATTTTCCCCATTCAAAAATATATGCCCATTTCTTCTTCTTGAGGATCTCTATCTGCCTGATCCCATGCCAAAAAAAAAAAAAAAAATACACAACATAACCACCCTCTTTCCTTTGAAGACTTGCTGAATGAAGCACTTTTTTAGTTTTTTTTTTAAAAAAAGAACAAACACTAAAAGGAAAAAAAAATTCTCATGGCTCATCTTCAACCAACATGATAGAAAAGTATTTTCTTCAAAGCCAGGAATATAGATTTGTGGTATAAAGCCATTAGATCCCAATTCACTCAGAAGTCTGGACAACTGGCATGAGCATCCTAGAACAAAATTACCTGTTAAAATTGACTGTCTCGACTGACATAAGCACTCACTCACTTTGCTTAGATTCTCAAAGTGCCCAACTTAGCCAAATAGCAAATTCACCTTCTCCTTTTATATTTATACTCCCTAACTCTATTGCTGTCTTATTTTCTAAACATACTTCTATTAAGCAACTTCTCTTTCTTCTTGTTTTAATTAGGCTAATTTCTTTTCCTGCTAATTCGGGTTAACACAAAATCTCTTCCTTCTTGTCTACCGTATCCCTTCTCTTGATCCTGTATCTGAGCTCCCCCCAGGGTTTCCCTCCAGCCCTCTAATTCCACACATTTTGTCTTTCTTCCTGGGAACTGGAAGGATATAATAAATATTTAGAATTACTGATAGTGCTCCCCTGTCAACATCCTTTTTTGGGGATCGAATTTTATTTCAACATTTCTTATGGACCATAAGATTTTAAGCTTCTTGAAGGCAGAGACTATCTTTCGGCTTTCTTTGCATTCCTAGGGCTTAGCACACTGCCTGGCACATGGTAGGCACTATTTTTTCTTTTTTTTTAAGTAGGCACATATTTATAATTTATTGATTGGTCATTGATTGTGGTCCATTCATGCACATATTTATTCCCTTGTTTCCCTTTGTTACTTCAATTAGTTGAGGTCTAAACATTGCTATGTATGGAAAGACTTATTCAAACTTGTAATCTGAACTCATAAAGCTTAAAACAAGTTGAGAGAATTATGTCTTATGTCAAACTAATTCATAGCTTATTTTTATATTATATTCTTATAATTCTTATTCATAATATATCTTTATTGCACTTTTTTGTGCATGTGCAGGAAGACATATTCAATTCAAATAGCAGCCAGAGAAGTTGATTTTTGCAACATCAAGGAGAGAGTGAATGAGGTAGAATAAATAGTTTGGCAAAAATAATTTGTTCATCCAAACCTACATGATGTAGGAGTGAGGAGCCAATTAATCTTTAATAGCATCAGTTACTCAGGAGCTGCTGGATCTCCCCCAGATTTCCATTTTTGCATAAGGAAATTGTTGGCCTTGAAAACAGCCCCTATAATATACAGATTTTACAGAAATAAATCTTTTTTTGGCATCAGGTTCATTATGCACAAAGTTTCAACCATCCCTTCCCCTTGACTTCTTGTCTGTGCTTTCTTGGTCTTCTCCCAATCCCTCCTTAAAACTAAGGCTGCCTCAATTCCTCTGCTTGGTCTCCGTAAGTTGCTGGGCACCTAGAGGTCCCAATTCAGTTTTCTTCTATCAATCCTCCTGCTCTGGATGGTCCAACTATTCTTTCCATTTTGTCATTTTCCTTTCCTCTTCCCTTTCCTGTGGTTACCCTAAATTACTCTGTGCTGCACTCACAGAGTGAACTACTGAGCAACTGAAGGTAAAGCCTGAGACAACTTCACTCAGACATTCCTTTAACTCAGCTTTTTACTCCCAGTTACTCATCTCAGTTCTCCAGCCATCTCCTCTTTCCAGTCTCTGGAAACTGTCTCCTCTGTTCCTTGCCTTGATTTCCCTTTACTTAGTGCCTTCATCCACATCTCTTGATTCTTTCATTTTGAGCTGCCCTTGCTACTCAAACCAAGCATCCACCAGTTTTCAGTCTTAAAACTATATCTCCCCAGGAACACATCTGTCATGTACAAGTTTGTTCCTCTGGCAATGGAAAAGGGTCAAGTAAAAAGAAATGGGTTCAAGTTCCCTCTCAGACACTTACTAACTGTGTTACACTGGGTTAATTAGGATTTTTTAAAACTTCTACGAGCCTCAGATTTTTCTGAATTCTAAAACTGATTGGATTGAAGTCTTTAAAGTCTTTTCCAGTTCTAAATCTGTGGTCCACTTGCTAGGCTGTGTTGGATTTGATGGCCTCTAAGGTCCGCTGAAGCTCTAAATCTATGATCCTATGCATATGCTTCCATAGTGCTCAGCTAAGTTCTTTGGTAGTACACCCAGAAGATGCATGATGGAGGAAAAAGTTCTTCCCAGGTATCCTCTGTCTGCTAACTGTCTTTCATGAGGACACCTTTAATAAGATGATAAGTAAGAACTCAGTTCCTTCCCTTTAGACCTCTTCTTCCTTCTGATCTTGAGTGAGGGTGAGAGAGCTGGGCATGACCAAGTCTGAAATTCCTTCAAGCTCTAAATGAATGATTCTAAGAGAGTTGGAGGATGATCAATAAAGCTTAACAAGAAATCTATAGTTGAGATCACACAGTTCACGAGAACCTTCATTTTTGGCAAAAGTTTAAAACTCTTTTCTTCCCAAGATATTAATCAGATTTGCAAATAATTTTCAAAATGGACTGGTTTAGAAAGAAGCCAGGCTAGGAGTTAGCTGGCCTGGGAACTGGTCCCAGCTCTACTATATATAACTATACCTTTGGGGTGAAGCTCTGCACCTTATTTTCTTCACTGGTAGAATAAAAATTTTAGGTAAAAAAAAAAAAAAACCTCCTTCCATTCATTAAACTGTAAACTCCTATTTAGAAGAGAAAAAATAAGGAAGAAGAGGAGGAAGGAAAAAAAAGGAATGGTGAAAGACAGGGAGGAGGAGGACAATGAAGAAAAAACAAATTCCAGGACTAAATAATTTATAAATTGAATCAACCTCCTTCTTCCAAAATAGCCATGGTTTGCGTATGTTTCATCTTTGGTAGATTTGGAAATGAGATACAATTAATGAACATCCCCAAAATAACATGTCAAATAAAGAAGCATTTATCAAGCCTCCAAATATGCATCAAGTATCTTTGCGTCAGTTACTGCTAGGTTTTGGGAATGAAAGCAGGTGAAAGATAGGGAATGATCATTTATTAAAGGTCCTCTATGTGTCAGGCACTAAGTTCAGTGCTTTTACAAAGAATATCTCATTTGATCCTCACAACACGCCTGTGAGTTAGATGCTATACTATCTATCGTTAAGGAAACTGGAGCAGACAATGCAGTCAGTGAAGTCAGTTCCCCAAGGTCTCACAGCTAGTGTCTAAGGTGAGGTTTGGATTTAGGTCTTTCTGACTCAGCTCTGTCCTCTGCACCACACAGCAAGCTGTACAAAGATAAAATGAGACATTCTATTGGAGACAGGCATCTTGCACAAAAGTGTATATGTTAGATTGTGAGATCCTTGAGAACAGGGGCAGTCTTTTGCCTCTTTTTGTGTCCCAAGTCCTTAGTACAGTGTCTTGCATGTAGTAGATGCTCAATAAATGTTTATCAATTGTCCAAGCAACTAGGTGGTACAGCGCATAGAGTAAAGGGCTTGGAATTAGGAAGACTCGTGTTCATAAGTTCAAATCTGACTTCAGACACTTACTAACTAGGTGATCATAGGCAAGTCACTTAGCCCAGTTTGCCATAGTTCTTCATCTAAAAAATGATCTGGAGAAAGAAATGACAAACTACACTAATATCTTTGCTTTTATTTCAGAATATTGAAGCACCTGAACAGCAGCAGACTGACACAGCAATGTATAAGAAGGAAAGATTCTAAAACCAAAGGACCAGTAGAGGCATTGTGTGCTGCTAATGTTAGTGGTACTTGAAGGGAAAAGAGGGATTCTAAAATGTGGGGCAAGGAAGGAAGGAATGCTTTTTGGGGAAAACCACTTTCCCAAATACCCAGGGACAGGACATGGATTTTCCCATGTGGAGAATGGTTATCAGGGCAGTCTGATGAGCTCATCAAGCACATAAAGGAGAATGATCCAAAACGACTGAAGAGGTAGGTGGGAGAATGATGAGTCCAGAGGGGGAGGGACGTCTTTAATTGCCAAGATGGAATTTTACATTTTATCCTTAGAGGCTATTGAGTTTTGAGTAGAGTTGGTAAGACAGCAAATAGGGAGAGAAAATGTGACCCAGTCTGATGGGAGGGTGTGGAGAGGAGATAGGAATTCCAAAAGAACCTTCCCCATTAAGTCAATGGGGAAAGGGCAAGAAGTAACTAGGACCAGTTAGAAAAGAAAAAAGAAAAAAAAAGGAAAATCAATGTGATGTAATGAAAAAGAATTCTGGAATAGGAACCTTACAGATTCATCAACTGCTATATCTTGGTATATGAATTCAAGGTAAAGTGGTACTCATCATTACATACAGTATTTGAGCCACATTTCCAGCAGACATGGATACAAGAGAGATTAAAATGTTAAGAAAAAAACATTTAAAAAATCACACACACACACACATACACACATACACACACACATACACACATACACACACACACACATTGGAGATCCCAGTCAAAAGGCATAAATATGAAAAGTAGTAAGTAGTAAGGATGATCTTTAAAATGAACTTCTAAGAGAATGGAAATGAACAGAGAGAAAAGCTGCCATTCTAGCCTAGAGAATTAATAATTTTACACGTGATAGGACATGTAAGCACTCTGAGCAGCACCTTGAGTTGGGAAGGAAGCATTATGAATGGAACTTTGATTCCAGGCAATAGCCTAAGTGCCACACATGAAAATCTTTATGCAAATGTAACCATGAATAGGCTGAGGAAAAAAGACAGCTAAGGTGCAGAACTTGGATGGAATAAAATGAGACTTTATGCCACTACCCTCTAAAGTGTTCCCAGGTAGAATGACTTTGGATTCATATTTCTAACTGGTTTGGGGAAATATTAATGTAAACCTATGACCCCAAAGTTCTGGACTCACAGGGACCAGCCCCAATCTTAGGGGCAGCCCCAAAAGATCAATATCTCTAGTTGACCTTTTGTGCACACACTCAGAGTTTATGCTGAAAAAATAGATGGAGAAGATGGAGGCGTAGTTGGTGTCAAGGTTTTAACAAATATGGGCGATATAGTCCCAGGCTCTTGTAGAAGTACTCAAGAGAATAAATGCATATTGGACACAGAACAGCCTTTATTTCTCCCCATAGAAAATACATAAAACAGTTCAAGGAGGAAAGGACTCATGGGCACTCATAAACAGCTAGATAAAACATATAAAACATTCATGGATATAAGTAATCAACAGAATTCTCCTTCTCTGGTGGGCTCTGTTTTTTTCAGGGTCTTAGAGTCCTTCCAATTTATTGTAACCTCAGGTTTTGCACTCCCTTGAGAAGGACATGGAAGTTGGGGTTGCCAGGGAGGCATTGCTCTGATATTCTGATGAATTTCTAGTTCTCCCATAGGATCTCATGGAATCCTTTCAAGCTCATAGGTCTACATTGTGGTCTGGACTTCCCCTGGAAGGCAAGCACACCATGGATCTAGTAGGTAAATCCCCTTCAGTTTGGAACTTCACTATTCAAATAAATGATAGTAGGGGGAAGAGTATTAGGGGTATGTATACAGGAGTAGAAGCAAGACCCAGATTCATTGTTTTCCCACCTTGTGGAGTTGTATTTTTTTTTTTTTTTTTTTACTGATTCTCCAGTTCCACAATCAAATCATGGGGAATATTTGTAGTTTTCTCCTGGGTTTTCTATAAAGTCAAGAAGATTCTCTGTCTTATCACTGTATTCTATTTTGCCTTGATCCTGATAGGAGAATAACTTAACTGAACACTGATTGCAACAGTATTGTTCCAGGTGCTATCGATACAAAAGTTACACTGAAATAAGCCCCATTTCAAAGTCCTTGACAAGTTTCCAATTTCTACAGACAAGGTATTATTTATGAATTGAACATTTAAGGTTAGATAACATTTGTATTTGCACATATTCATATGATTATGCAGAAGATAAAACAAAAATCTTGGCAATGTTTTGCTGATTTGTCCCTGGGCTCCTTGTCTTTGGTGAGCATCCAACTTTGGGGTGAAGGGGATGAAGGTAAAACCTAAGACAAAGCATCCAATCTTCCTAATTCTGTCTAGGGCACCATTATTATCCTAGTCACCCAGATTTGCTCATCTTTCTTGATTTTTCTATCTTATTCACTTCCCATATTCAAATTCAATCAATTGGCACATCTTATCAGTTCTCCCTGCACAACATTCATCCTATTGGTCCCTGTTTTTCCAACCAAACATCCTCTTTCTTAGTTTCTGCCTTCAGCAACTCTCATCTGGACTATGGCTATAGCCTCTTAATTGATCTTCCTTATTCTGGCTTCTCACCTCTCCAATTCTTCCTCTACACAAGGTACTAAACTGATATTGATATAATACAGATCTCAATCTCTCAACTTAAAAATCTTTGTTATCACTTAATTTCTTCTAGTATTAAATATAAAGTCCTAATCCTGTCATTTTAATTCCTACTCAGTCTGACTACTGCCGAGCTTTCTTAGTTTGTTTTCCTCTGCACATATACTACTTCAGCAAAATTAGCCTTCTGGTTGTTTCCCATATTTTTCATTCCCTCTCTCACCTCTGTAAATTCTCTCACATCTGACATATTCTCCCTTTTCACCTCCACCAAACCCTATATCCTACTCCTTCTAAGACCAACCTCATGGTTACTAGCTCCTAAGGCCTTCTAGTCACTCGTACTCTCCCTCATGTTACTCTGTGTATGTTTGTCCTTCCTAGTTCCAGTAAATACTCTATGCCCACTTGGTAAATTATAAGCTCATTGAGGGCAGATTCTCCTATCTCAAACACTTACCACAATGACTTTCATACTCTAGACACAATAATATCTGTTGAATTGAATCACTTGCACTTGTGGTTGAGGTCTTTATTGTTGGCTTTTTGTTTCCCTCATCTGTGATATGATATGAAAATATTAGACAAAAATCTCTTTGTGAGGTAGAATTTGTGTTTCATAAAAGGTCAAGCAGCACTTTGGTGTTACGTAGTATTAACAATACTAACAATAATAATAACTAAAATTTATCTGGTGCTTTAAGATTTGCAAAACACTACAAATACTACCTCATTCGATCCTCACACAACAACTTGGACAGGTAGGCGCAATCATTACTCCCATTTTACAGATGAGGAAACTGAGGCAAACATAAAGTGATCTGCCTAAGGTCACACAGCTAATAAATGTCTGAGGCTGGGTTTGACACCCGGCCTTCCGGACTCTAAGTTCAGTGCTCTATCCATTGCACAACCTTTAAAACTTTAATAAATTAAAATATTTATTTTAACAAAGTCCTCAGAAATATCAATATTCACTGGACACTGGCATGCTACACACTTATTACAAATTTAACAACCCCAAAGGTTATAAAATCATAATTCTAAATGATCACAGGATCATGGATAGAGATTCCGGAGACATCCAATTTCAAACCCTTTGTTTGACAGATGAGGAAACTGAAGCCTAGAGCAGTTTAATGAATGACTCATCAAACATACAAAGGTTGTAATTGACAGAAGTGAAATCCAAATGCTGTTACTCTACCCTAAATCCAGTCAGCTTTCTACTGGGCAATTCAAAATCTTCTCACTGGCTAAATCACTCTAATTCTAGAACTACACAATTTTAAAGAAGATGAGTTTAATTTCTGAAAAGCTCCCAAAGCAGATTGTAAATATTTGGCTTCTTCTATGACAGTGTACAATTTTCAGGATAAATTGATAGAAACAGTCTTTGGAAAAATCTAGTGATTACATTTACTTTCATGTACATATCTGGGTAGTTCATACACTGAAAATGAGACCGAATGTTGTTTTTTTCACCCAGAAAATGTCCTGCATTTGTTATTCACAGGACATTATACAAAACTGCCCAAGGGTACCAAAGGAGGAAGAAATTGATTTGCTTTTACAACTTCAACAAAGAAAGAGGAACCCTTGAAGTCAACATAGCAGGGAGTCTATACTAACATCAGTAAGAAGGAAGAAAAGCAACTGATTTTATTGGACAAAAGTGAGGGAAAAAAAGTTTTAGATTTCTCATTTACTTATGTTTACTTTAGGAAAATGCTTAACCATATATCATACTTATCTGACTTTAGCCTTTAAACTAGTCATCAAATTTTATTACTGAAAATGTTGCCTATTATTTCCAGTGTTGCAGCTCATTACATGCACAGTTGAAGTTTGTCCTATGCACATGAGTGATGTTTTAGGTTAAATTAGAATGATCCACATAAAGCTTCTAGTAATTCTGTGTTTAAGGAACTCACAGTGAAAAAAACTGAGTCAGTAGATTAAAAAAAAAAAAAACCCTCCCTAATGAAAAGATCAGTTGCTGAGAAATATTATCTTTCAAACACTGTACTTGAGGAGACACTTTTAGATGAACTTCATGTAGCCCAACTGGATTTAAATGAAAATTGACACTCATAGTATAAATACTATATATTAAGAGAAAATTAAGCCAGTCAGATTTTATCAGTGAGTAGATTGTTCCTGAGAAACCTCTGGTGGTTGATTGGTCCCTATCATTTTTTCAAGAATATGGCTCATTAAATTTTTTTTCTACTGGATTCAATGATGAGTTATAGTTTCTAATGAGTTAAACTTCCTCTAATAATTATTATTTGACATGATTTTAAAACCACTGTCTATAATAAGGGAGGAGAATAAAATTAAAAGTACAGAAATGTGTAAAACAGAGATACAATTACTCTTATTTGCAAAAGACAACATGATTGACTTAGAAAACTCCAGAGAATCAGCAACGAAAATAATTAAGATTATTAGCAATATAGTATGGTATAAGGCAGAGCCAAGATGGCGGAGTAGAAAGACACGCATACACTAGCTCGGAAGCCACAGCGCATAAAATATCTGTAAAAAAGAACTCCCAACAAATTCTGGAGCAGCAGAAGCCACAGAACAACAGAGGAGATGAGATTTCTGTTCCAGAGAGCCGTGAAAACAGACACCAAAGGTCCGTCATGCTGCAGACCTGGAGCCGAGCCCAGCCCTGCCTTGGCCACCTGGCGCTGAGAGGAGCTGATCCAAGCAGGCTTCAGGGACAGAGTCTCCAGCAGCCGCGTGGGTCCCTCCACCCACGGGCCCCAAAGGTTGGTGAGAGGGCCTTCTCGGCTTGCCCAGAGGGGAGTGGGGTGCCCTTATAACTCAGGCCCCCTTGGGAGGCAGCAGCAGAGGCAGGAGCAGACAGGGGCTCCCCAAGCAGGCAGGAGCCCTGATCCATTGTGGAAGGTCTCAACATAACCCCCCTGAGGGAACTGAGCCCTGTGTTGTGGCCCTGCCCTGACCTGAGCACCTGAACTTGATCTCACACTGAATAGCAGCCCCGCCCCCACCCAAAGCCCTGAGGCTGGGAAGCAGCATTTGAATCTCAGACCCCAAGTGCTAGCTGGGTGGATCTGGAGGCAAAGTGGGTGTGAAGAGAATACTCAGAAGTCAAGTCACTGGCTGGGAAAATGCCCAGAAAAGGGAACAAAAATAAGACTATAGAAGGTTACTTTCTTGGTGAACAGGTATTTCCTCCCTTCCTTTCTGATGAGGAAGAACAATGCTTACCAACAGGGAAAGACACAGAAGTCAAGGCTTCTGTATCCCAGCCCACCCAATGGCCTCAGGCCATGGAAGAGCTCAAAAAGGATTTTGAAAATCAAGTTAGAGAGGTGGAGGAAAAACTGGGAAGAGAAATGAGAGACATACAAGTAAAGCATGAAAAGCAGGTAAACACCCTGCTAAAGGAGACCCCAAAAAATGCTGAAGAAAATAACACCTTGAAAAATAGGCTAACTCAATTGGAAAAAGAGGTTCAAAAAGCCAATGAGAAGAAGAATGCTTTCAAAAGTAGAATTAGCCAAATGGAAAAGGAGGTTCAAAAGCTCACTGAAGAAAATAGTTCCTTCAAAATTAGAATGGAACAGATGGAGGTCAATGACTTTATAAGAAACCAAGAAACCACAAAACAAAACCAAAAGAATGAAAAAATGGAAGATAATGTGAAATATCTCACTGGAAAAACAACTGACCTGGAAAATAGATCCAGGAGAGACAATTTAAAAATTATGGGCCTACCTGAAAGCCATGATCAAAAAAAAGAGCCTAGACATCATCTTTCATGAAATTATCAAGGAAAACTGCCCTGAGATTCTAGAACCAGAGGGCAAAATAAGTATTCAAGGAATCCACAGATCACCTCCTGAAAGAGATCCAAAAAGAGAAACTCCTAGGAACATTGTGGCCAAATTCCAGAGTTCCCAGGTCAAGGAGAAAATATTGCAAGCAGCTAGAAAGAAACAATTCAAGTATTGTGGAAATACAATCAGGAGAACACAAGACCTAGCAGCTTCTACATTAAGGGATTGAAGGGCATGGAATAGGATATTCCAGAAGTCAAAGGAACTAGGACTAAAACCAAGAATCACCTACCCAGCAAAACTGAGTATAATACTTGAGGGGAAAAATTGGTCTTTCAATGAAATAGAGGACTTTCAAGCATTCTTAATGAAAAGACCAGAGCTGAAAAGAAAATTTGACTTTCAAACACAAGAATGAAGAGAAGTATGAAAAGGTAAACAGCAAAGAGAAGTCATAAGGGACTTACTAAAGTTGAACTGTTTACATTCCTACATGGAAAGACAATATTTGTAATTCTTGAAACTTTTCAGTATCTGGGTACTGGGTGGGATTACACACACACACATGCACACGCACATGCACACACACACATAGAGACAGAGTGCACAGAGTGAATTGAAGAGGATGGGATCATATCTTAAAAAAATGAAATCAAGCAGTGAGAGAGAAATAGATTGGGGGGAGAAAGGGAGAAATGGAATGGGGTAAATTATCTCTCATAATAGAGGCAAGCAAAAGTGTTATTAGTGGAGGGATAAAGAGGGGAGGTGAGAGAAAAACATGAAGTTTACTCTCATCACATTTCACTAAAGGAAGGAATAAAATGTACACTCATTTTGGTATGAAAACCTAAGTGGGGGATAAGGGGATAAGTAGGGTGGGGGGGGATGATGGAAGGGAGGGCATGGGGAGGAGGGAGCAATTTGAAGTCAACACTCATGGGGAGGGACAGGATCAAAAGAGACAATAGAAGTAATGGGGCACAGGATGGGATGGAGGGAAATATAGTTAGTCTTATACAACACGACTATTATGGAAGTCATTTGCAAAACTACACAGATTTGGCCTATATTGAATTGCTTGCCTTCCAAAAGGAAGGGGTGGGGAGGGAGGGAGGAAGAGAAGTTGGAACTCAAAGTTTTAGGAACAACTGTTGAGTACTGTTCTTGCTAATAGGAAATAAGAAATACAGGTAAAGGGGTATAGAAAATTATTTGGCCCTACAGGACAAAAGAGAAGGTGGAGACAAGGGCAGAGAGGGATGATAGAAGAGAGGGCAGATTGGTGATAGGGGCAATCAGAATGCTCAGTGTCTTGGGGTGGGGGGAGAGGACAAAAGGGGAGAAAATTTGGAACCCCAAATTTTGTGAAAATGAATGTTAAAAGTTAAATAAAAAAATATAGTATGGTATAGAACAAAATCATAAAAATTATAATTTCTATCTAGTAATAAAAAAAGAGAGAAAGAAACAATAATAAGAGAAAGTCCTTTTAAAATAACTAAAAACACACAAATTCCCTGGGAGTCAAATACAACTACAAAATACTCTTTACACTATAAAAGGAGGCAAATCATTAGAAAGACATTTGCTTCTCAGAGATGGTTCATGAAAGTATTAAAAAATAACAATATTACTAAAATTAATTTACATATTTAAAGTTAGCCAAATCATTAAAGGAATATTCTGAAAAATTAAAGAAAATAAAAACAAATTGTCTTTAACAAATGACATGGCATCTCCAAGGAAATAAGAAAAAGGGTGAATGGAAGGGGCTTAGTATGAAGAGACTTCAAACATCAGGTAGCAGGCATGAAAACTATTTGGTGCTGACTTAAAAATAGAAAATCTGAGTGAGAGACCAGATCAGTCAAGAAAGAAGTAGAAACAGTTGAGCATTCTAGTGCAATATTTAATAAACCCAAGTGCCAAGCCTAGAGGCCTGTATTGGGCTACCCGAGTCTTTCCTACCTCACCTCCGAGGTCTTCGGCTGGCCACGCCGGATGCACGTATGAGAGAAAGGACGTTCCAGAGTCGAACAGGGGTTGAGCTTTATTTCAGGGTCTGGGTTACAAATGCACGGGGGTCTTCCTTAGGAAGAAGAGGGGGAGATTTCCTATGGAGGCTAAGCTTAAGGGATTGGAAGTAGAAGTACAAGCGGGGAGAGAGGGGGAGGGGAGAGAGGAAAGAAAAGAAGCGGAGCCCTACTGTCCTCTTAGGCTCCACACGTGCTAAGAGAGCTTTTAGGCTTCCTCAATCCTACTTAATCTTCAGCCACACAGTTTGCATCTCAATACCATGCTGTTAGGTAACTAGGTGTGCTCCAATCCGGGACAACCTCGAGGGCAGGGAGACTCCACCCATCACGTATCTCCCAGGGAGAGGCGGAAATACCCGAGCTAGCCGAGCTAGCTCAGTCTGACCTTCTCGAACCCCCGCTGTTCATGGAGGGCCTCGTAAGACTCTAAGATTTAGAAATCCCACTTTTTACCTGCCCGAGACCGTCCACACGGAATTGAGCTTCCAATCCCAACACCCAAGAACCTAAAATACTGAAGGAAAGACTCTCCATTCTTGACAAGAACTATTACAAAAGCTGGGAAGTAGTTTGAAATAAATCAGAAAGAAGCTATGGGTAAAATAGAAGAAGGGTTTGGAAAATGCATCTGAGTTCAGTGATGAGTCAACCAGAGATGGATAAAAGGGCTGCTGTGTAGCAGTGAGGGTCCAAGTGAGATTAGAGAGATGTATTTGTATAGGGTGAAAAAGGCCTGCCAGGCCTGGAGTCAGGAAGACCTGAGTTTAAATATGGCCTCAGATACTCCCTAGTTGTGTGACCCTGGGCACCTTGTTTGCCTTAAGCCACAGGAGAGAGTCATGGTAAACTACCCCAGTATCTTGGCGAAGAAAATCCCATATGGGGTCACAAAGAGTCAGACACAACCAAACAAGTGAACAATCAATCCTGGACTGATTGACGTCCTTCAAAGGGCAGTAGTCAAAATATTTTGAGAGAAGAATCCCTACCAATTTTCTAATATTACACTCTTTGTGAAGTTTTCTGCTTGACTCTTTTTGACAGCTGTTTCACCACTGAATCACGGGTTTTGGTTCCATTTTTCCTCCATGAGAAGATACTCCCATCATGCATCAGGTAGCTTTGGAGTACATCAAAGATTCCTGCTGCAAAGGCTCATCTTTGAAGTCCTGGTTGTGAGGAGGAGCCCAAAAGCAAAGCAGAAAGCCAGGCAGGAAAGGGGCAGTCTTTGCAGAATAGGAGATGGCAGTCTTCATTAGAAAACAAGTTATAGCACAGTGGGGAAAAATATTAAAAAGCAGGTCAGCCTGACACCTCTTCTTGGCTATAGATTCACCCACCCATATGTTCTTCCCATTAACACCTACTTAACACTTAGCAGCTGTTTTCCCAATACAAGCTGCAACATTATAAAGGTGGTAATAGGAAAACAATAAAAGTCAGGCTTTTTCAGTGTTCAGAAAAGGAACTGGGGAAACATTCATATTAAAAAATAATAAGGTTACCTAAGGAAAACACAGATTCCAAGAGGAAAACATAGATCTTTCACACACACACACACACACACGTGTGTGTGTGATTTATATATGTATATGTGTATATATATATACACACACGTGTGCATGCCTACATACATATATGGGCATGCATATATACATACACATATATGCATGCATATATGTGTTTGTGAATAAACATGTGTATGTGTGTGTGTGTGTGTGTGTATATATATATATATAAAAAACTTCTCTTATTTTATTTACTAATAGCCTGGCCATGGACAAATCACTAAAACTCTCTCAGCTGAGTTTCATCATCTGTAAAATGGGGATGATAATAGCACCTATTTCAAGCATGTTGTGCTGATCAAATGAGATAATATATACAGAGTGATTTACTTCTACATAAGTTGTTATAAATATATTGATAAATAGTCATATTTATAATAAGAAATAACAAACATAGCTACATATATATTCACCACAGGCTATCATCCAGGACTTATCTTGAAACAAGAATTTAGCATTGAACTGTTTCTAATGTGAATGTAGTCATTTGCATAACTTTGGGAATAACATTTGAATGAAAATTATGATCCTCTAGGGATTTATGCTGAAGTCAGCAGCATTGCTTAAGGAAATAAGCTCAACCTGAACAATCTAATGCTTTGCATAGCCAGGAATTCTTTTCTTTCTTTTTTTTTTTTTTAAGACTCTTCAGATTGATGAGGCTATAAAACATTATAATATCACAAAGGAATAAAGTGGTCAGTGATGTGGACAATCAGTGAATATTTATAGTAAATATTTTAATGCATTTTGCATTTGGGGGGCATCTGTGATTTTGAGAGGAAAGCATTCAGCTAATTATAAAGGATTTTCTAATTGACTTCAGGAGGCACTCATGATAAAAAGCCTTAAGATGAGAACATTCCCTAAAGATCATCTAAATAAGAGGCTATTTAACTGCAGTCAAGTCCCGGACTATTGGACTCCTTTTCAGAATAATGTTTTTAAACTCCTAAGATAAAATACATAGGATGACAATGGAATTGAATTATATTGATATATAATTATCATGTTGATATATAGTTAGGGAAATATAATTATCGCAATATTTTTTTAAAAAACGGGGGAAGTTCACAGATCTCAGGTTAATAATTCTGAACTAATTCAATCCACTTATTTTACAAATAAGGAAACCAAGGCCAAGAGGGGTGAGGTAACTTGCCCAAGGTCACATAGGTATTATATAACTGAGCTAGGATTCAAACACAGGTCCTCTGATCCTGGATCCTATGTTCTTTCTATGCCATCTATCTGCAACATATGCAAAGAAATAGAATCTGTTCTCTCTCTCTTCTTCCCTCTATCCCTCTCTCCCTCCCTCTTTCACTCCCTCTCACACACACTTCCAGTTGGGAGAAAAAATAATAAATAAAAAATAAGAATCATTCGTATTTGGTTGATTTATTCTTTAAAGAAATACATCCAACTAGTTGGTTGAATTTTTCATGTTTCAACTGGTTGTTATGTTATCTTATATACATAGCCTGAATCCCTAATTTAGTAAAGGAATCTCTTTGGCCTGAACAAGTGATTTCATTAGCATAAAGAATTGCTGATGTGATATTTCTTTCTGCCAATGTAGAAGATCAGCTCATCCACACCTTTTAAACTTGGAAATTTTCCTTGGGAGGTTAATCTTGAGAGCTTGTGGAATTTAAGCATAACCACACAGCTAATATTCAATTTATTCTTCTCATGCGCTTTACAGTCTAGCCAAACTGGCCTACTTAACTGTTCTATGTAACTGTCCTACACTCTGCCTTCTCATAACCTAATCCTGAGATTTGCCAATGTTTTTCCTCCTTATTTTCACTTCTTGGAACACACAAGGCTCAGTTCAAATATCCTTTTCTTCAAGAAGCCTTTCCTGATTCCCCCAAAGGCTAACTCCCACCCCTTATTGCTTTGCATATCTGTTTTTACATACCCTGTATTTATTCATGAACATGAAATATTACCCTGTAAAATATAAGCTTTTTGAGAAAAGGCTTGTCTGATTTCTGTCTTTGTATATCTAACCCCTAGATCAGTGCCTGATACATAGCGATCATTCAATAAATGCTTATGGATTAATAGATGTCTAGCTCGAGTGAAGGCAGTGTAAGACTCAATACATAAAATCAAATGTTCCTAGCTCCAAAATTGGTTTTCTGTTCATTACACAAACTTATTATAGGAATAGTCAAGTTAATGATAATTGAAGCTTTATCCAACTTTCACTTTAGTTACTATTTAATTTTATTTAATTATAATAACTTTTACTTATAATCTCTGTTTTATAAGTCCTTTCTGTTTTCTCATTCCTCTAATTTGTAGGTATTGGCTTACCCCATCCTATCCTGACCTCTCAGAAAAAATGAACCCTTCCTCATAACATAAACATATCTTTTTTTTAAAGGCAAGTAAATACATAAAGTGAGTGGTTTTTTTTTTTTAATATACACAACTTTTTAATCCTCATAAATCCCCTATCTTTCTACAAATGGGAGGGAGGTATGCTTCATCTTTGGGACCATTATGAACTTTTCAATTACTAAGTGTTTGACTTCTTTCTAGCAGTTCCTTTATCCACATCTTTTGGTCACTCAGTACGTTGTCCTGTTTATTTCACCTCACGCAAATCTTCTCATGCTTCTCTGAATACCTCACATTCATTATTTCTCAGTGAAGGACAGCATTCTATTGACTTTCTATACCACACTCTATCTACCAATTTCCCAGTCAATAGGTGCCTATATTCTCTCCACTTTTCCATAACCATAAACACCATTGCTATCAATACTTTGGCATATACTAAGAGAACTTTTAGAAAGAAGAGGATTCTTGGATATTTTGTCAGCTACCTCTTATTTTTACAGACCAGGGAATGGTGTTCCTTTAAAGTTAAATGACTTGCTTATAGATCAAGATGCTAATTTGGGAATTTAAGTCTCTTGACACACTACTTTTACATTTAGGAGTTTTGAGATTCCCTATGCAGAAAGAAACATGGCTCATGAATAAAATGTCACTGTTGAAAGTTAGCATGCATGAGACTTTGGGGGTCAGCCTGACCATGATCTTGGACATGGACTACTAAAGCTGATGATTATCTTCAGATGCCTAAAAAAAAGCTAGAAGGAAAAATGTCCAGGTTGAATTATTCCTTTTCTGACAATTAATAAACATCCAGTACAATTCAGAGGAATTACACTATTGAGGCTTGAGTAGTCGTAAAAAACTAAGAGATATAAAAACAATTAGAACATCATAAAAGTATACTCCTTTAAGAAACCATAACAATTAAAGAGAGCATAATCAGTTCATGCAATGCAGTAAGTCATGTTGACATGAGGCCATTGAAAACTATATGCAGCTCATGGGAAATAAAGAGTAAATTCTCATCTAATTAGAAAGGTTTGTGAAGCTGTTCAACTCACATTAAAGTGAAAAGATGAGTCCATTCAAAATAAAGAATTTTTAGATTTTTAATATTAGAACAAACTTTTATTTCCACTTAGTATGTCATAAGTTTATATAATAGGTGACTTTTATGGAACTCAAAAGGACAAATCCAAGGGAATGATACCCATAGCTGCAACTGATGGACTATGCAAAAGCCAACTTTTAATTGGTGCATATTTTATAATCATGATCTCATTTCAATAATATCCAAATTGATCTCCCTGTCTCAAATAATTCAGTTTCCAATCTTTTCTTCTTAAAGCTGCCACAATGATTTTCCTAAAACACACTTTTAACCACATAACTCCATACATCCTTCCCAAATAAATTCCAAGGGTTCTCTTATAACCAATCAAGTCACCAACACTTCTTTGTTTAGCATCTAATATGCTTCACAACCTGGCTCCAACCCAACTTTCTAGGTTTATTATGTGTCAAGGTATAGATTAAGCATATCAATCAAATCACTCCACCTCATTTAACCAAGCAAGAAATAGCTTCACTCAATCAACCAGTGGTTTTAGACTCAATGTTTAAGTCCTTGATCAAGTATAGTGGTATTGCATACAAAAGGTGTTCATATTGGTGAGATCTGTTAATTTCCTGTGAAGACTATATAATACCCAGGAACTAGTGGGAATTAGTTTAGAACCAGAGAGGTTCATGCAAGTAGAGAGAAGACAGTGTCCCCCTAAATTGCTGAGGAAAAAAAATCCCTTATTAAGTTTGGGTGAGAGAGGAAAAGAACCCAAATCTTGGTGTTAGTCTCACATAGTTCAGTCAAAAATTGTTCCATACACTTACCTCTCCATTCCCATCTCTGTAGAGACTGTGCCCTTGACTGGAATTCACCTCCAACTCTATAATTCATAACTTTCTTCAGACCTTAGCTAAAGCACTCACTGTCTTCTACATGGGACCTTTCTTTATCCCCCTAGTTGCTGCTGCCCTCTACAAAAAATAATGCCTTTTTTGAATTGGTGATGATGTGATGATGATAGCTAAAATTTTTGGAGTATATGAAGGTCCACTATATGCTTTACAAATATTATCTCACTTGATTCTCACAATATCTGTAGGAGAGAAGTGCTATTATTATCTCTGTCTTATAGATGAGGAAACTAAGGCAGACAGAGGTTAAGTGACTCCTTGGAGGAGGCACAGCTCATCCTGTCTGAGGCCATATTTGAACTTGAGTCTTCCTGACTGCCAAATCTAGCATTCTCTCCACTGCATCACCTACATGCACACACACACTCACACCTGTGCATGTAGAGCATGTTTATACATATGCACATGTATGTATGCATGTATGTACATGTGTTGGTTTGTCTATATATCTGTGTGTCCATGCACACATATACATAATGCATATATGTATATTGCCTCTGTTATTAGAAAGATGGTTAGACAACAAGCATTCATGAAACATTTACTATGGGCCAGGCACTGTTCTATACACTGGAGCATAAAGTCTTTGAGGGTGAGACAATTTTACTTCTGTCTTTGTATTCCATGAAGCTAGCGCAATGCCTGGCAGAGAGTATTCACTTGTTGAATTAATTAGCTGTTGAATTCTTTAGTACTGTAGTATCTGTATTGTCTCAGCCATAGAAAAAAGCATTATTACTTCATAGCAACTGCTTTTTTACTGATCTTATCACTGTTCTTCTAACTTCTAGCATCATATGTTGCGAGTTAATAACAAACACTGGTCACTGAAGATCTTCCTTTATTTTCTAAGGGTTCTTTAGGCTATTTTTCAGGAGTAGTTTGTGGACATTTTTTTTTTTAAGTTTCTCACCACACTTTCTTGTATGTAGCTAATCATATTTCAATACCCTATTTAATAATCCCTGACTTGGCCACACAAACATCTGCTCCAATATGCTGAATAGTCATTACAATGTGCTTTTTAAGAGCTACCACATTTTTCTTTGGAGTAATATCTATTCTTAAAAAGCACATAGTTAAAAACAGAACAGAACAAATGAAATGTGTATATTAGCTAGGTGGCACAATGGGTAGAGTGTCTGTTTTGGAGTCAGAAAGAATCATCTTCCTGTGTTTAAATATGAACTGAGACACTTATTAATTGTGTGACCCTGGGCAAGTCACTTAATGTGGGTTTTTTTTGCCTCAGTCTCCTCATAGGTAAAATGACTTGGACAAGGAAATAGAAACTACTTTAGAATTTTTGCCAAGAAAACCCTCAATGGGGTCACAAAGAGTCCTAAATGACTGAAAAATGACTGAAAACCATAAAATGTCACAAAATCAAGCATTCAAGTGACAAATAATTAGATTAAAGTGAAGAAACTAGTTCAATACAGGTTCAATACAGGTGATGTGCTGAGTCAATGATAAACAGGAGCAACCAGCCACGGACATGGCTGTCACAAAATGTAACCATAAAGATTGCTCATCCCAAGTAATTCTCCCAGCAATTCAGCACTTGAATGTAATGAAATATTACTGTTCTATAAAATTATGAGGGTGAAGAATAGAAAGCAGCATGGGAAGATATTTGAAATAAGGCAAAGAGAAGTAGGTAGAACTCAGAAAAGAAGAAACATAACAATAATGTACAGTAAATAAAAAATAAATCTAAACTGAATGCCATGTAATTCTTTCAAGCCCAAAGAAGAGATGAGAAAATAAATGTACGCGTCTCATTTCTTTGAAGAGGTGGGTAATTGTGGAGGTGGAAAAGTATATATTTATATAGATATAGAAAGATAGATAGATAGATAGATAGATAGATAGATGGATACATACATACATACATACATACATACATACATACATACATAGACAGATGGTCAAATTTGGTATGGTATTGTTTCAAACTGCCATTTTTCCTCTTTTTTGTTTTTTTGCTTGTTTTTGTTATTATATGGAATGTTTCTCTGGGTTGAGAATGGGGAGGGATATATTTGGAAATGAAAGTGAGTAAAAAAGGTTATTTATAGACATTGAGTATATGTGTTATCTAAAACCAAAACTATGGCGTATTGCAACAAGGCTCCCATATTTTCAAACATGATCCATCATTCCACCTAGTTAGAAGGTAGCTACTATCTAATTCTTCAGTTTTCATCATCATCATTATTGGCCTTAAATCTATAATTTCATATTGTATGAAACTCCCTACCTGGAAAAATCTTTCTGCTGATACCAATTGGTAATTGGTACTTAGAGTCAACAAGAGTTACTTTGAGGCTTGAAGAACCTGGTGACCTAGCCGGGTTTATACAACCACTATGTTTCAGGGGCAAGATTTGAATCCAAGTCTCCTAATACCAAGGCCAACCATCTATCTACTATACAATGCCTCCTCTTTGTGCTTAGGAATATAAAAATGATTGAAACAAAGTTGGAAGGGACCTTAGAGACCACTTTTTTTAAACTACTACAATATGGTAGACAGAGACAGAGAAGGAGTTGAACACAGAGTTAAAAGGAAGAAAAGAGTGGGTTGTGTTGCTTTTGGAATACCACAAAGCATTTTTTCTGACCTCAATATTCCCATACAATAAAAGCCATATTTTCATCTGATCATTTCATCAGTTTATCTAAAACTGAACCATTAATTCCTTCCACAAAAGCACTAAGAAAGAGTAATGAATTCAGCTTTTATTTGAAAACCTTCCATCAAGAAGAACCTACCTTTTCTTAAGATGGCTTATTTCATTTACAAAAAGACTTCATTAGGAAAATTTTCCTTATATGGATGATTTCCTTTCTTGGTCAAACAGAATACATCTAACTCCTACTTTCACATGATTGGTAACATAGTGATTATATAATACCTGTTTCTCTCTTCTCTAGGCTAAAAATCATCATTTGCTTCAATCAATCTCAATATGGCATGGTTTGAAGGTCCTTTTTTATCCTGATTACCTTGCTCTAGAGATTTTTGCCTAAAATGTGGGGAGCAGAATTGATCAAGTCTCCAAGAGCAGACATGAGATAGTGAAGAGGCCAAGACCACCACGTTGCTCACTCCAAAGAATTTAGTGGGAAAGAGGGGAAGGCAGATCCCAGGAAATGGGCATCTTGGCACTATGTCCCTATAGGTAGCAACTGATAGTAATGGTGTCACATGTTGCCAGAGGTGTGCAAATAGAATTGACCAAGGAGAGAAAATGTACCCTTTCAGATAGTGAAGACCAGGGCAAAGTTTGGTATGCCTCATGCCAGTTACAGCTCTTCTGTAGAGTTCAGTGTAGATGTCAGGACACCTATCCCCACCCTTGTTCTGGAAATGACACTTGTGTTAATGCCATCCAAGGCTAGCTTTTTCACCTGGAACATCACCATGTTGATTTCTATTGAAGCTGTAGTACTCAAACACTCAAGTATTTTTTGCACATGAACTGCTGTCTAGTCCATCTCTTTTATCTTGAAGTAGCACATTGATTTTTTTTAAAACAGTCTAGCATTTTTCCTTCTAAAAATCTCTCAAAACTCACCTTTCCTTTTAGTTTCCACAGTATCTCAGCTCAGCAAGAGTTGAGGAAAAGAGCAAGATAAGAATCTTATGAAAATAATGAGCTGTATGAGACAGATTCTGGAGCACAACTCTGGAAAGATTGGAGACCTTGGAAGGAAGCTAGGGTATGAGTTTTAGAAGTTGGTGAGGAATAAGCATGAGAACAGAAATGAGGCAGGGGAAAGTAGTTAAGGTTAAGATTTAAAGATCAACACCTGTCAGAGAGAGATTCCAAACTGATGATTGTTTTTGAGAGTGAAGGATTTCAATGACCTGATATAACTGCTCACTCTTAGGAAAGTACTGTAATATTCCTAACTCTGAACAGCAAAATAATTAGTGAGTATCTGCAAATACTATTGAGTATTAGTATCCAATCATGGTAGATTTGAATATATTAAAAAATTTTGGAGTCTCCAAAATGCCGTGTTTGTTGAAAACAAAACTGTCATTCATTTTTATCTATCAATCAATCAACTAGACTTTTCAAAGTCCTTACTAAGTATCAAGTACTGTTTTAGAAAGGACTGAGGATCCATTGAAAAGCAAAAATGGAACTTCCTACAAGGAGTATGTGGTACATTCCAAGTATAAGGCTGCTTGTACATCATGTCCCGAAAGTCATAGTTTAGTTTTAAATTTTAATAGCTTAAAACTAAGAATTTTATAATTACATAAAACATTTAGAATTTAACAGTTTAAAACTACACTAAGATTTTTGGGTCACCTTCTATAACTAGCAAATATTTAACTAGTTAATAAGGATCAATCAATAGAGATTTATTAAGTGCCTATTACATACAAAGGTACTTTACTTAACAGTGGGGATACAAAAAGAGGTTAAAGTCAGCCCTGCCCTCAAGAAGCTTACAAACTAACAGGGGAGATGGCATTTATAGAAATATATACAAAGCAAGTTATATGCAGGATAAATAGGAAATAATTAACAGAAGGAAGGCACTGGAATTAAAAGGAGCTGGGGAAGGTTTCCTACATGTTGGAATATTGGTTAATAAAAGTCTCCTACAAGCTATGGATTAAGAGTAAAAGTAATAACAATAATATTTAGAACTTATATTCAGGGCTTGCAGAGACCTCTATATATTTATTTCATTTGATTTGAGGACAACATACTTGGAGATGGGTTGTTTCAGTCATATACAACTTTTCATGACCCCATTTGGGGTTTTCTTGGTAAAGATAGTAGAGTGGTTTGCAATTTTTCTTCTCCAGCTTTTCACTGATGAGGAAACTGAGGCAAACAGCATCAAGTGACTTACTTGCCTAGGGCAAGCTAGTTGAGCATCTGAGGTCAGATTTGAACTCAGGTCCTCCTGACTCCAGACCTGGTGCTCTATCCACTGCGCCACCTAATTGCACCCCTGTGCCCCAGCTTTGGAGTTAGATGCTACCCATTTTGCAACTAATGAAACTGAATCTGGCTTGCCCTAAGTAATGCAGATGGGAAGCATCTGAGGTGTGACTCCAATTTCAGTACTCTACTAACATTACTGTGTGTTGTTGTATTGTATTTTTATCACTATGTCAGTTGATACAACATTAATGTAGTATAGAAGTGTTCTTGAACTTATTTTAATCCAGATAAATTCATAGTTGTCCAGAAATTAGAATATCTTTAATTTCCCCCCTCTTTTCCCTCCCTCCTCCATTCCCACTGGGACATTCTCAATTTATTACTTATTAATCATACTCAGTTCTCCCTTTCCTTCAGGAGAAAGAAAAGCAAAATAAACAAACCAACAAAAAAAAGCCTTGGCATTTTCTCAAGTTATCAGGCTGTATTTATCATTTCTATTTACTTCGAATTTTTATAAAACTAAACCTATGCTTTCTATTTCCTCCCCATTCACTCATTTCTGGTAGTCTGGGTCTCCACTGGGCCATTCTACTGAATGTGTGCTCTGTGAGGTCACCAATGACCCTTTAGTTGTCAAATCCACTGTCTTTTCTTTCATACATCATCATTTTGTCAGCACCAAGAACTGTTAACAGCTCCCTTGTCCTGGATATTTACTCCTCCCTTGACATTGTTGTCTCCAGATTACTTTTCTACCTCTCTGGTCATTTCTCAGTTTCCATTATTGGCTCATCATCTTCTTCCTGTTCCCCTAATTGTGGATTCCTCCAAGGAGTTGTCCTCAATCTCTTTTACTTTCTCTCTTCTCTCTCTGTCAATAATCTCATATGCTCCCAAATGCTTTCAATTATTAATGAATAGTAATTATAATAACATTAACTAGCATTTTTATGGATCTTTAAGGACTGCAACAACATGCTTTCCAGTTATTATTTCATTTGATCCTGAGAGGCAGATCTCCATTTTACAGAGGAGGAAACACGTTACTAATGAAGGACATAAGGAAACAAAAGAGAGTTATTGAGTGACTTGCCTTGGGTCATATAGCTAGTAAGTATCTAAGGCAAGATGAAAATTCAGGTCCTCCTGACTCCAAATCCAGTGTTCTATCCACTCTGCCACCTCAAATGGAGATCACTATAAATCCAGTACTATTTTCTCCCAATTTCTCCCTTGAGCTTTATTCCTGATTGACTGGGATTCATCTAACTTGTACTGTTTACTGTCCTGGTAGGTCTTTGTTGCTTGCTTGATTCCTTCATTCTTTTCCCTCTCTATACTGATACTACTTCATAAAATCTCCTTAAGACCTCGAAGGCTTTATATCTACCTTTTGGCTGAATTTTATTGTATTTCTTGTCTACCTCATTAGACTAGTGTGAGCTCCTTGAGAACAGACTGTTTAACTTTTTCTTATTTGTATGTCAAGAGTTTAGCAAAATGTACACAGTAAGTTGTTAATATTGCTTTTCATTCATTCAAATAAAAAGTATAATCAAATTCCACCTAATAGATGAGAACCCTGAACCAAAGGGAAATTGAATTACTTTCTTAAAGAGTCTCAAGTCAGCTGGGGTGGAAGAATAAGGCTCTAATCTTCAACCTTTTAATTAGTATCTGATCTTTGTTAATTAACATATTTTCCTCAATATATGCAACCACTCTCTTATATAGAGTTCAAATATAGGTAATTTGCCAGAATAATTGTAATCAACATTTCACCGAAAGTATACAACACCACTATTGTTTACTCTAAAGGTATTACAAAAGTATTCAAGGATTAGGATTACCATATGTGCTGTACCAGGTGGTCTTTGAAAAGGAGAAAATCATGACTGTTCAATCCACAAAAAACAGAATTTGTAATTATCTTGGGCCACCTAGGAACATTTCAAAACTTCAGATCATTAAACGATTTAATCCCCTAACAAACAGAATTGACAGCCTGTCTTCATTTATAACATCTCTCAGTAACTATTAATTATATTTGAAGTATTGATAGATTCCCCCAAATTAAAAAGAAAAATATGTCTGGTGTTTGTACAGATCGGAAATTTGTAGTTAATTTTCAGTTAGGAAATCAAAGGAAGAAAGGTATTTCTTTATCTTACAATCCTAAGAATATTTTCATGATTACTGAACACTTCTCTTAAAGTCATAAAGACTGGATAAGAAGAACATCAAGAAAAAAACAGCAAGGATTAAACTTGTGACCTTTTAATAGAGAAATGATTCTTAACTGACAAGTTAAATGCTTTTTACTGCTATAAAAAGAGCTTGGTTGCTAATGGAAAGGTCTACACAATAATTTAATGCATTTGGTTACCATTTCAGAATAAAATTCAATTCAATTTACTCTGAAGCATTACTAGTATAATAGATTAGTGTTTTCTTCATCACAATTTTCAACTAACTGTTTAGACAGGCAAAATGATTCAAAATGTTCCTACTCAAATAAAATTATATTTGCCTTAAAGTGTGCATATAAATAAATGGAAGAATTGGAAAACAATATACATTTGATACTTCCATTGAACTTCCATTTATCAATATAGGAGCTTCCTAAAATGGTGCTGATAGCCAATGATCCATCTTTTTTTATTTGGGGCAACTATTGTCAATTACTTCTTCTCTACTGTTCACATGGAGACCATCCAACATGCTAGGTATTTTCTCTATAATTCCTGATTTTGCATGTCTATCAGGGAACCACAGGGACCTTCCTTTAGTTATTTCTATTTCTTGCTATATGACTGACTCTCCTTTTCTTATCATATATGTTTCTGATCACATCCCTAACTTTTCTTATTCTATATAATTCTTCATTAATAGTGTGTCGCAGCTTACTTATGCCCAAAATGCACCTCTGTATTGCTGGGTAAGTTTTGACTTTAACTCCTTAGAAAATGTGATATTTCATGTTTCTATTCAATCATTTCAGTTGGGTTCTATTCTTAGTGATCCCCTTTAGAGTTTTCTTGGCAGAGACACTAGAATGATTTTCCATTTCCTTTTCCAGTTCATTTTATAGATGAGGAAACTGAGGCAAGTGACTTGCCCAGGGTCACATAGCTCATAAGTGTCTGGGTATAGATTTGAACTCAGATCTTCCTGATTCCAGGCCCAGCACTCTATCTACTGTACCACCTAGCCATCACTTATATAACCACTTCTTTATAAGATCAAGGGAAAAAAAGGTAATGTTAAAAGCCTATGGACCTTTATTTCAGGGAGAAATTATGAGATGTTCAAATTACCATATAATTCCCAAAAGGCAATTCTGCCCAACTCTCCTTATCATGTGAAATTATGGGAATAATGTTATTATAGACATACATTATCTCTGTAAGAAATATTTAGGGATGGACCAGTTTATATTCCGAAGAAAAGGAAATTTTTGTGTATTTTGTTTATCTTGTGTGGATATTGAGTCTGTTCTCTTTTGAAGTGATTATAGATCTCATTTAAGAAGGTTTTCAATGTTCCTGAGTTCAATAAAATTAGCACAAAACTTTTTAAACTACTTTTTCGTGATTACATTTGCATTGTCATTGAGTATTAAAGTAAATATTTCTTAATAATACTACCTAGAATTTATGTATTTACACATTTTTATCTCATTTGTTCTTCATAACCATCATGTGAGGTATGTACCATCTTACAGATGATTAAACAGAGGCAGTTCAGGTTAAGGGACTTACTCAGAATGGCACACCTAGTAAATGAAGCCAGATTTGAACTGAGGTCTCCATGCCTCAGAGAATAGTGCTCTATCACTGTTAATATGGACTTGTAAATTTAAAAAATTTTTGGAGTCATTCTTAGATTTTCTGTGCTTCAAACAAAAGATGTTAGCAAATTAGCTACATATCTTTGGTATGGTCACTTTACAAATATTTATCTGGAGAACTGCAATAGCAGATGATTGAGTAGCATATGAAATTATGTTTCTTCTTGCTTTTGAATGTACTATAACATGATGGATATCTTTTATTTTCATATCCACAGAAAACCTTTAAGACATTCTTCCATTGGACACAAACTATTTTTTTCTTTTCTAATTCATTTTTAGGGTAAATCATTCATTTTCTCCAATAGTGCATCCCAGAAGGGTTAGTACACGTGGACCAAAGTTTAATATTTTTTTATCAACTGGTCTCTTCATTATGAGCATCCATTATGGTGCTCTATGATGTAAAATAGTAATGTAATAGTGAATGATTTATTTACATGAAAGATTGTACTCCTACCCTAGCTTCTGATTCCCAAGAGCAATGTTCTCAATAGTCTAATATTGCATTTACCCATTTCTAACAATCCATATAAATTGGTTTCTTTGTAATCCGAATACAATTCATTAAAACTCCCAGATTTTTAAAAAATCCTTTCTTACCATGTTTCTTCTTTCTCTCTTTCTTTCCTTCCTGTTTTACTCAAAAAGTAGATTAAACAAAGAAGACTTTACATTTATCCCCAATACATTTCATCTACCTTCTCAAAATGATTTTGCACCCTCACTCCGCAGGGTGTAAAGTCATCTAAAATTGGACAAATATTTCATTAATGACTGGATTAAAGCATCTATGCCACATCATTGAAAAAATATTAATCTCATTGGGCCAAACAGGGACAATTTTTGGAGATCTTTGATGTTCAGATAATTATAGACTAGAGCTAGAAGGAAGCTCTAATGTTGTTCAGTTATTCTGTCATGTGCAAGTCTTCATGACCCCACAGACCAAAGCATGTGAGGCCCTGCTATCCTCCACTATGTCCCAAAGTCTGTCCAAGCTCATCTTCATTGTTTCCATGGCACTATCCATCTCAGCCTCTGCCATCCCCTTTTCCTTTTGTCTACTATCTTTCCCAACATAAGGGTCTTTTCCAATGAGTCCTGTCTTCTCATTATGTGACCACAATATTTAAGCTTCAGTTTTAGTATTTGTCCTCACAAAGAATATTCTAAATTAGTGTCTTTAAGTATTGAGTGATTTGATCTTTTTGCTGTCCAAGGGACTCTCAAAAGTCTTCTACAGCACCCCAATTTAAAAGTGTTGATTCGGTGGCACTGAACTTTCCTTATAGTCCAACTCTCACAGTCATACATTATTACTGGAAAAAACATAGCTTTGACTGTATGAACATTTGTTGGCAAGGTGATACCTCTGCTCTTTATCATGCTGTCCAGATCTGCCACAAATTTTCTTTCAAAGCAGCTACTGTCTTTTAAGCGCATGACTGCAGTTGCCGTCTATAGTGATCTTAGAATTCCTGAAGACAAAATTTGAATACTGAGTCCATTTTGTCTCCCACTATTTGCTAGGAAGTAGTGGGACCAATTGTCATGATCTTAAGTTGTTTTGTTCTGTTTTTAATATTAAGTTTCAAACTAGCTTTAATAGGTTTATAAAACCAGCTTTTATAGGCTGATAGCCATCATCAGTAGGCTTCTTAATTTTTCATTTTCTGCCATCAGTGATATTATCTCCGTATCTGAGACTGTTCATATTTCTGCCAGCAACTCAATTCTGACGTTTGATTCATCCAGCCTAGCATTTCACATGTTGTACTCTTCATATAAGTTAAATAAACAAGATGATGATATACAATCTTGTCAAACTCTTTTTCCAACCTTAAACCAATCAGTTGTTCCATACTTGGTTATAATTATTACATCTTGACCCACATACAGATTTGTCAGGAGCCAAGTAAGATGATCTAATATCCCCTCCTCTTTAAGGACTTGCCATATTTTATTATGTTCCACATAATCAAATGATATATTGTAGTAAATGAAGCAGAAGTTTTTATTTGTTTATTTTCCTGGAATTCCGTTGCTTTCTCCATAATCCAGCAAATGTTGGCAATTTGGTCTCTAGTTCTCTGACTCTTCAAAAGTCAGTCTGCCGTTGCCGTAATTCTCAGTTCACATATTACTGAAGCCTAACTTGTAGAATCTTAAGTACAACCTTGTTGGCATGTGAAATGAGCACAATGGCTCAATAATTGGAACATTCTTTGGCATCGTCTTTCTTTAGGATCAGGATATAAATAATCTTTTCCAATCTAGTGGCAACTTTTGAGTTTTCCAAATTTTCTAACATACTGAATGCCTCACTTTAACAGAAGAAAGCTTGGTTCTCATTTAATCCAAACTCTTCTCTTTATAGATGAGTAACTTTATCTTAGAGCTTTTAAGAGAATTGAAAATGGAGTCAGTGTTCATAAATCGCAATATAAGGAGTCAAACGCAGATACTCTGTCTCCAAGTTGAACATTTTCATTACACCGCATCACCTCTCTTGTTTTTAGGACAAAGTTTTGCCTGAGAGCAACATTTCATTATGTTAGAGAAGATACCTCTCTTTGCAGGTGACTTGGGGAGAAATCACACACACACACACACACACACAAACACACACATGAACACACACAAATTTCAACCCTGAATGTGTCCTTTCCAACACCAAAAGGGTATTCCTATTCTTCAGTTAAAACATTTAATGCCTTTACCACAGGTTTTTTTTCTTCTATTTTAGCATACTACACACTGATTTGAGTGGACTCAAAGAACCTTAGATGAAATTAAAAAGATCCATTATTCTACCACTTAAAAGAAAAAAAATTACGGTTCCACTATTAGACAAACCCCAATATTTATGCTACACTATTAAGCCCAAGGTAAAGAAGTATAGGGCTTCCAAAAGCAAGCATTATAAAAAATAGATACCCTAGAGGTAACTGCACAGTGACATATAATACCTGAGAAACAAAGAGATAAGAGATAAGCATGCCAATTTCCTTTTACTCTGGCATCAGATTTGGGGGATAATTTTCATAATGTATTCATGAGTAATAATGAGAAGCTTTCACTGTTCAGGTGTACGTATAGGGACAATGTGAACACTTGTTGACGTGGTGTTCTGAGAAACGTAATTTTAGAAATGACAATAATAAGTTACTGATTGCTTCAAACAATGAGGCTTTTGCTCATTAAGTTGTTCAAGGAACCCATTTTCTCCTTTCTATGTAAAATGTGAAATACCTACTGAAACATTTTCATTATAGATTTCTAGAACTAGAACATCTAGTCTAATCTTCCCATTTTGCAGATGAAAACAATGAAGCCCAAAGACATTGAGACTGTACAAGATATTGTGTTAATGATAGAACAAGGGCTGGAACTAAGGTTGTCTGACAGTCTTTGCCTTCATTTACATCACATCAGGAGAAACAATGGAATGATTTATACAAAATGAATAAGAGGTATGTATTGAGGGAGGAACCAAAAGTTGGGAGAATCTTGGAAATTTTAAGGTGTTACCAAAGCAGGGATTTGAAACAAACAAGGTATTATAAGAGGAGATAAGGTAGAAATTCATAAAGTTTATCTTTATCTGGAGATAAACACATTATCAAAGTACAAACAAGAAGTAAACAAGGTGTAAAAGAACAGGAAAATCCAAAAATAAGGGAAACTATCTTAGAGGCAACGTTAAGGCAGGGGGAAGGAAGGAAAAGAGATTAGTAAATTTACCAGGTCCCTTGAGGGAGGCAGAGTGAGGTAAGCTCTGTCCCAGAAGTCACTCTAAAAATGGATCTATGAGCAAGGCGTTGCTTGAGCTGCTCATTATCCTGGGGTGGTGGTGTTCTCTGATTGCCACTGGCTCTCACTTCTTTTTGTCCACACATTTGCATCCTGTGCTACTCTCCACCATGATTCCACCGTTTCTGGGTTTCCTTTTCCCACAGAGTTTTCTCTATCCTTCAACTACTTATTTCATATAGAAGAAATTTCACCTGTCAAAAGCCCATGTGGTAAGTGGTGTTACACATATATGTTTAAATATTCAAGGGGAAACCTGGACATACTCCTAATCATATCAAGCTGGCCCGTGAAACTAAACCTCTAGAGACTTTAATCTTAATGATTCTCTTGCTCGTTAAGCATACAGGTGCTGGATAACTGTGATGGTTGAAAAGTTTGTGAGACATAATTTCTGGGTAATTTAATCATTTTATTAATAAGGCTAGGATGTTATTAATATAAGAAGTGAGTGGCACTCTTGAATGTCAAAAGTCCCTCATGGCAGTAGGCTCACAGTTTATAAGCCCTTGGAAATAAGTATTCCTGAAGGTAATAATCAATTCTGATTGGTTAACAATTAGTGAGAGAATGAATATTATGAGAGGTGGGTTATATTCCAATGAGGGTCTTAAGGTATGTGATTTGGATCATTCGTCTAGGTCAAAGAGACTTATCAATTTCCTTATCATCTGTCCAACAAAAGGAAGGATTCACATTTTCCCAGACCTATCAGAATAAACAAAATGAGCAGGAATTCACTCACTGGCCTAAATTTAGAATTCCTTTTACTGTCTTTGATTAGATCTTAGCTATCCTGTCTGGGTAAGTCTTTGAGAAAGATTTTCCACATTGACTGATTTCTGGATGAGGAAGTAGAAAGGGGGAAAAACACTGGTCATGATTCAATAATTAATTCTTAATGTAAGCAAGAAATAATCATTTCTCTCAATAAGCATTGATAACAATGGGAGATCTTACTTATAGGCAAAGAATGCCTGAATTTATGCTGCCTTAAAATATTCTTTGTGAACATTTTCAGACAGGAATATTGAGATCTGCAGTATGATATCATGGAAAGATTCAGGCAGTAGCTGTGTGACCCTCTCAAGAAGCTTGACCTCTCTGGGTCTTATTTCTTCAATCATAAAATAAAAGGGTCCCATTTGATTCCCTCTAAGGTCTAATCTATGGTCCTATGACCTTTGGTTTTAGAAGCTAAACGATGTTGGTTCAGGTCTTGCAGTTATCTGATAACTGATCGCCATGTTACCCTGGATAGATAACCTTCCTGCTTCATAAAATGAGATTACGTCAGAGATCACTGACAGAAATAAGAGAGAATCATAAGAATTAAGCATGCTTGTCAATGCTGAAAATCATGGAGCCTTTCTTTTCTTACTTTTATTAGCCTTTAAATGATTATGTGTAAAGGAAGACCCCAGAAGGAAGGCTGTGGAGCTTAGCTGGAAATATACAAAGGGAAAAAGAGGCAGAGAGTAAAGGAAGAACATTTTAGGGCCCTTAACACCCTGGAGTGCTGCCTGAACCAGATTTAAATGCAACTGAGAAATATTGAACAAAATCAATAAAAATAAAATAAAACATACTTTTATATTTTAAAACGAAGTCAATATATGGTCTGCAGTGGGGGCTTGGGGCCCCCTGTTTCCATTTGAGTGTGATATCACTGTTTTAGAACAATGCACTGACCTCCCACCCACTTCTCACTGGTTCTAGGAGTGCCATCTCCAATCTAGGACAGGCCACTGACATATGGAGGCTGGGACGGCAATCTTCAAAGCAACTCTAATAAGAGGGCAGGAAAGAATGTAACAAGGATGTTAACAAAGTGTCTCAATTATGAGTCAAGCAACAGGCTGCTTGAAGTCTTGGTACCTAGTGAGACAAAACCAGCCTGGCTCTGTTGTCACACCAAATGTCTCAGTTCATGAGGGATGGTAGCATTAATACTAGAGCTGCTTGGGTATCACTACATGGTGAAGGAAGAGGTCATCCTCATTTGATGGGGTGCCTACCCCTGAGTTCACAGACAGACACCTGCCAAAGAGCAAGGTACTGGGAATCTCTAGAATATTCTGGATATGGGATCCAGGGAAAAAGGCAAGGTATGAAGCAGGGTGCATTGTTTGGGAACAGGGGGTACAGCTAGGGAAGAAAAGATCTATTGGACAGAAAAAGAAAAAATATGTGTGCATGTACATACTTATATAGTGTAAAAATATACACACACGTATATATTCACATACATAATACATACATATACACACATATTAATACATATACACATGGAAAATATTTTGCAAACTTGTAAGTGGGATAGAAATACTAGTTATTATTATCATTGTTATTGTTAACTTCAATCTCTTCATCATGCAGTCTGTGAAATCTATGACACCCTACTCACAAGAAGAGTTGACAATCAGGTGTAGAGAGGAATATATATTGATAAGCCCCGGACTATGGAAACAGAGAGCAGAACAAAGGGCACAGCAGAAGGCATTGCCCAATCAGCTGTTTCTACCCCTTAATGAAATTCCTAAATCCTCCCTATTACATGTGAATGTAACTGCAAGACATGTTGCTCCATCCCCTATGCTTAGCAAAAACATTCCTTTAAGGTCATATGTATATCATAATCAGGGTCACACACTGATTATATCCAAGTAGATGTACATTTCAAAAGATAAGCTTTAGTGGCCCCAAAGCTGAATTCAACTTGTGTGTTTGCACCCCATATAAAACCTCCAACCCCTCCCCTTATACATAGCCACACCCTTCTAAAATTATATTAAAAATGCATGGTTTTGTCCACTGGTTAGCCAGCCTTAGCCAGAAGAAACCAGCTAGCTTGATCACTGAGACATTCATGAGGGGGTTGGGGAGACATGATCCAAGCCTTTCTGGTAGGTACCCAGTAAACATGGACAACTCCTAGCAGAGAGTTCCCATGGGTCTTGCCCAACACCATCCTTGGCCCTAGGTGCCAGGCCTAGAGGCCTGAGGGCTACCCGAGTCTTACCTTACCTGTCCCAGGTCTTCGGTTGGCCAAACCGGATAAACGTATGAGAGAAGAGACTTTCCGGAGTCGAACAAGGGTTAGGCTTTATTCAGGGTCCTGGTTACATGTGCAGGGGGAGCTCTTCCTTAGGAGGGAGAGAGAAATCTCCCAAGGAGGCAAAGATCTTATGGTAAGAGATTGGAAGCAGAAGTGTAAGTGGGGAGAGAGGGGGAGGGGAGAGCGAAGAGAGGAAAAACGGAGCCTTCTGTCCTGTCAGGGCCCCTCCGCGCTAAGAGCGCCTTCAGGCTTTCCTGACCCTAATTAAGCTCTCCGGCCACGTAGTTTGCACCTGAATACCGTGCCTGTTAGATAACAATAGGTGTGCCCAGATCCGGGACAGTCTCGAGGGCGGGGATGCTCCTCCCATCACGTTTCTCACGGGAAGAGGCGGAAATACACGAGATAGCTCAGTCTCACTCCTCGATTCCCTGGTGTTTCATGGGGGGCCTCATGAGAACTCTAAGATTTAGAAGTTCCCACCTTTACCCGCCCGAGACTGTCCACATGGAATTGAGCTTCCATCCCCAACACCTAGGCATTTACATTCACCCTCACTCAAAACAAAGTCAAGTGCAAGTCATGTCATCATTTCCCTGATGGCATGGTCTTCTTCGGCAACGAAGGACGAACACAAACGTCATGTGTATTGCACATCATCCTTGACTGGACTTGAATTATTCACAACACCAGCACATTCACATTTTGACAGTTCAATCAATGAACATTCGTTAAACACCTGTGACAAAAACTTGGCTAGAAGCTGGAGATACAAATACATGAGATCATATAGAAATGATCCTAAAACAAGTGGCTTTCTCACTATTATTCTTGTAGAAAGAATGTTCTGTGGACTTTTGCACAGGTAGATACACTGTTTTTTTGTAGTTGTAACAGGAATTAGGAGGTAAGTTCATCTTCTGTAGGTTCACAGAGAGCATCTTTGGTATAACTGCAGTAGCAGATAGGATGACAGAGATCACATATAATTCATCCTGTTATAATTATAATAATTATTTTGCAGTATTTTCCAGAGCTGAGATAACCCAATTTGTACAAATTACTATTATTAATATTAAGAATAAAAGGGTGAATTAAATATCAACCCCATCATCCTGTCTTCTATTAAAATATAATTAATAGTAATAAAAGGGTGGATTTGTTCCTTACCATCCTGTTGACAATTAAACTATAGTACTATTAGCGCATCATTCCTATTTGGAAATACTAGCAAATGTAATATTATTTTCTTCAATGTCTTCTACTTTCTGAATTATTTTTACTACACACATGATGCTAATAAACTAATTCCATTAAATTCTGCCAAGTTGTTTTCCATTCCAATTGCATGTCTACTGACAATCTGTAAGACTTCTTGCTCTGAACTGATCTTTTGTGATCATTAGTTCAGATGAAATCATCTTGGGGATAGAGATTTCCAATACTCTCCTAAATAGCACCAACCAGCAGACCTAGGCTGCCCTACCATCTTCTTTAGAAGTTGCAATTCTTTTTTTATATAGTTGTATTTTATTCTTAGGGCTATTAAGTTTCGTTTATTCCCTACATTGGTTCCTGATGGGAATTAAACTCTCTTCTTGTGTTCTTGTCTGATTGACCTCTGTCTTCTATCTACCTGAGGACACTGTATCCCAGCTTGGAAACTGGATCTCTCCAAACTGCTTAGGCTATAATTATCATTTCAGTTTTTTCCCCTCAATGTCATCTTAATCATAAATCATACTGTGAGTAATAACTGATTTTAGAATAAACAAACTGATAGAGAGGGGAAATAAGGATTGATTTAAAAATCTCCAGCTGACCAATTTGTTTTTTTCTTTCCCACACAGAAGAAAAATCACATCACATGAATATTTTTAAATGGTTGCCACTATTACCTAGGTGCCAAATATCAACATTTCATGTTTGGAGCAGATGCCTGATCAACAGCTTCTCTCTTTTAGCTGTCAAAAGTATCGAAGAGATAGAAAAGGTCAAAGCTTCCTGAGGGAACTTAATGGTGCTTAAAGGTTATAATGATTTAAAGAGATAGCTTTAAGTCCACATATATCACAACTTTAGGTGTCATTTCATATCTCATGGGTAAACAGAACAGATTTTTCTTTAAGAGATTTGGGGAACGCAGTATGTTTTGGAGGAAGGGTAGAGTACACGATATAAGTAACTGCAAACCAGTTGAGATGCACTTCTCTAGCGGAAGATCAATGATTGCAGAAGATTGATGATGCAGGCTCCTTTGTGCCAGAAAAATACCAGCCTGTTATTATCACCACAACAGATGTAATGCCATCCACACATCGTTAAATGATTTTGCAAAACACTAGAAGTACATTAAGCTTTCACAGCTTCTCTTCCCCACCCCCACTCCCCATAATGATGTAATGAAGCACCCAGCCTAGCACCACAGCTGTATCAGGTAAGACTCAAATAATCCATCTGAAGTCATGTACCTGGTCCGTAAAAAATAGGAATCAAGGAAGGAAGGAAGGAAGGAAGGAAGGAAGGAAGGAAGGAAGGAAGGAAGGAAGGAAGGAAGGAAGGAAGGAAGGAAGGAAGGAGGGAAGGAAGGAAGGAAGGAAGGAAGGAAGGAAGGAAGGAAGGAAGGAAGGAAGGAAGGAAGGAAGGAAGGAAGGAAGGAGAGGGAGGGAGGAGAGGGAGGGAGGAAAGAGACAAAAGTGCAAAGTAAAAACTGATGTGGAAAAGCAGAATTTTGAGTTTATATTGACTTCTGTACTTTCCATTTACTGGTCCTATTCATTATATCCAGTATTTAGGACAGAGGTTCAGGCTCAGAAAGACCTGGGAAATTGCAAAGCAGGTACAATCTGCATTGGCAGGAGTTTCCTTATGAGAAATTCTCTATAGCAGTGAAATCACATGCCCATTGCCTTCTTCCCAATATAGTGTCTGACTTAATTGGATTGAGATTTAAATGAAATACTAAAAGCAATAATTAAAGTATTCATAACACTGTAAATATAACTTTGTGTTATAAAGAAGAATGAATGAAAGAGAATGAGAAATTAAGCCAATAGATTTTCAGATATGTTAAATTGAGAGAGAGAGAGAGAGAGAGAGAGAGAGACAGAGACAGAGACAGAGAGACAGAGAGAGACAGAGAGAGACAGAGAGAAAGAGAGAGACAGAGAGAAAAAGAGAGAGAGACAGAGAGAGAGACAGCGAGAGAGAGAGACAGAGAGACATTGAGAGAAAGAGAAACAGTGAAAGAAATCTTAAAGCTTCTTCTATATCATCTTCTCTACTGCTGGACAGTCCATCCCTCCTAGTTTAATTAGACTTTATGGATCATTTGCTGCCTAGTTTTCTGATCCCATCTCTCAAAGCCCACAGATGAGTGTTTGTTTGCCCAGACCACTGATTTCATTGGTATGAAATGCCTTGATGATGAGACTTTCTCCCATCAATACAGTTCTTTAATTTTTTGCAACACAATCTAAGAAATGTCCTGGAGGCGGTGAAAAGCTAAATGAGGTACTAGTAGTCCCACAGATGGTATCTGTCAGACGTAGGCTTGATCTCAGGACTTCATGATGATCCAAATGGTCCTCTAAGCACTATGACACAAAGTCTTACCATACACTTCATGGAAAACTCATCTTTCCAATTCATCTACATGCTTTCCAACCACAAGAAAGTGTCATTAATTAGTAGTGAGTAAATCTGGAATTTATGCTTCAGAAAATTACCTTGTTAAAATGTATATATTAAGAAGCAAGAAATATTTGATAGAAAATGATTATAATTTCTAGTGACTTCTTTTAATGCCATTATCCCCCAAATTACTTCATATTCACATATCTGTATCCCTGTTGCATAAGCTCTTGGAAGGCAGGGACAGTTTTGATTTTGTCTTAGTATCTCCATAGATGAGCAGCATGTTTGATACAAAATAAACTCTTAATATGTGTTGAATGGAAAGAATTGCAAGGGGTTGCCATTTAAAGGATCCGAAATAAAGTGTCATTTATAGAAAAAAAATTGATGAATGTGCCCAATAAAGTAGGTATATGTCATACAAATCCCAAAGTTTCAATACATTCTTCCAGTCATTTTTTTTCCAGTCATGTCTGGCTCTTTATGACCCCATTTGGGGTTTTCTTGGCAAAGATAGTAGAGCAGTTTGCTATTCATTACTTTCTCCAGCTCATTTTTTACATATGAAGAAACTGAGGCAAACAGGGGTTTACCTAGGGTCACACAACTAGTGAGTAACTGAGGCCAGATTTAAACTCAGGTGTTCCTGATTTCAGGACTAGCACTCTATCCATTGTGCCACCTACAGGATGTTGAAAAGGTGAACTGAAATTATTACCCAGTCAGTCCTCATCTATTAGAGACTTCAAGTTGGCAACACTAGTCTGGACACTCCAAAATTAAGACCAGGTAGTTCATTAAAGAAAAACATTATATGAAAAATTCTACAAATGAGTTTGAATTCCTCCTCTGAACTGTCCTGTATCAGTCTTGATTTTGGCGGTTTTCTGCTTCTACCCTTAAGTCCTTCTTTTCTGATTTCAAAGACTTCTTTACTTTTATAATCATAGCTCTCTGCCTCTGGATTTCCTTTTCATTTTAGTGAATACCTAGGACAGATTCTCCTCTGTCTTTGGTTTCTGTCTCTTGACAAACCTTGCTTCACTATGCCAAACCTTGGACCCCCAAATATCACCCATTGTGAGTTGCCATCATGGGAGATGGCATTGAGCCTCATGACTTGGCTCCCATTCCTGGTTCCTAAATGGGATAAGATTGAAAAAAATTGTAGATCTTAATTGGAAGTAATTAATGCTCTTGTTTGAATTACTTCATGCAATTCAGTGCAATAAAATGATACAATTATATAATTTAGAAATTTGTATAATTAGGATATTTCATTAATTTGGATGTAGAATCTTTGAGGCTTCCTGCTCTTATTCATTCAATCATTCATACCCCATCATTTGAGGATGGTGGCTTGAGTAGCCACTGTGATACTTTGATTTAAATAGTCTAGATCTATTTCACCAATGTCTTGCAACTTCTGTCAACATTTCAAAGTTTAAACATATTACTTGCATTAGGGGAAAGCTAGCTTTATAGAAGGGAAGTTGGAATGGGACAGGATTAGGAGAATAACAATTCTTTATTCTTTCTCCAGAGCAGCCAGATTAATGGCCTAGTTTAAGGAAACAATTCTAAAAGCATGTGGGAGGTCAAGGTTTATTCAGTTGAACTAAAGGAGCAAATCGTATGCAATGCACCATGTTAGGCCTTGGAGATTAAAAAAAAAAAAGGCAAACAAAAAAATGTACTTTCTAGGAGCTTACGTTGTATTAATGGTTGGGAATAAGACATCCATCCATCAACAAACAATTACGCATATTAATAAAATATGGAAATTTGAAGAGGGAGAAAACACTGACAACTAGTAGAATCCAAATAGGTTTCCCACAAATGTCAGTACCAGAGTTAATCCTTAAAGGATGAAAAGGTTTCTAGGAGGTAGAAGAAAGGAGAAATATTACTCACTTCTTTGTATTTTTTGTGAATATAAACCTAGGAAAAATTAGATATGCATTCAAAGTTAGGCTTGGTACCCCACGGGAGGTGACTAAATACAATTCTCTATGTGACAGAGCCCTGGATTAGGTTAGGAGATTGGACTTTTAATTCTGATTCAGCCATTAGCTTGCTGTGTGACCTTAGGCAAATGACTGGCATACTTGGTTTTGGTTTCCTCATTTATACAATGGAAGGAATTGGAATAGATATGATTCCAGGCAGTTCTTAGGCAAGAATTCTCTCATCGATAAGCCTAAGAAATCTGAGAACTATGGAAGTAAGTTTATTTTCTGCCTAGTAATCAAACTGAGCAAGATCATAGGATCACAAATTTGGAACTGGAAGAGATTTTTGTTGTTGTTCAGTCATGTCAGTTGTGTCTGACTCTTGATGACACTATTTGGAGTTTTCTTGGCAAAGATACTTGAGTGTTTTTGCCATTTCCTTCTCCAGCTCTTTTTACAGATGAGGAAACTCAGACAAACAGAATTCCATGACTTACTCAGCCCGGATCACACAGCTAGTAAATCTCCAAGGCCAGATTTGAACTCAAGAAGAGGAGTTTTCTTGACTCCAGGTCTAGTGCTCTACCTACAGTACCAAAAGGGACATTAGAAATCTAATCTACTGATCTCAAATGGAAATAGATTCCTGTGGGCTGCATATTGATTGAGATAACCACAAATTAACATTATCTACATTTCACTGTATTTTTACTTTATTCAGTATTTCCCAATTACATTTTAATATTGTTCAAGCTTGCCTATTTGTGAGCTGTGAGTCTGATACCTCTTCTGCTTACTTTACATATAAAGTAACTGCTATCAGGAAGTTAACTGTTCTGTCCAAGAATTGTTAAGAAGCAGTAAAGTAAGGACTCAGCCCCAGATGCTGACTCCCAATCCAGAGCAAGGCATAAAGTAAAGTATATCAGGATATAAGAAAGAGCATTTGATGTTTGGTGTAGAAAGATGGAATGCAGGACCTGGAAAACCAGAATTCATGTTCTGCTGGTATTTGTGGTACTAGGAGCAGATTAGTTAATCTGGCAACTCTTTAAGTCTCATATGCTAAATTATGGGTGATTAGGATTTCCCACACTGCTGACATCCCTGAACTTTGAGATTTTAATCCAAGGACCTTCCCTCTATTGATGTTTTTTTCCAATTTACCCCCTATATGGCTTGATTATTGCTTACATATCGTCTCCCCCTTTAGACAGTGAGCTCTTTGAGGGCAGAGACTATATTTTTCTTTGTATCCTCAGTATTTAGCACAGTGCCTAGCACATAGTAGGTGCCTAATAAATATTTTATTGACTGATTGATAATGATTACTGAGAACATTCTGGGCCAATGCATACTCATAGAACCACTGGGAAAGCTTCAAAAAGGTTGTTGAAGGAGAGTCTACCAGAAAAGCTACTTCATCACCTTTGTTGTTTCCTAGAATTCTGGGGAAATTAGAGTGAGAATTTTGAGTCAGAAGGGACCTAGGTCATGTTCTTTAACCTCTCTGGGCCTCAATTTCTTCACCTGTCAAAAGAGGTGACATTGACATCTGAGGCCCATTCTAGCCCTGTCTTTATCTATATGTTGGCAGCTATCCACCTCAACCCATACTTTAAAAAGTATCCTCACTACCTTCTTGGTGAATAGTTGTCCAGCCTCTGCTTGATGACCTCCAAGGAGAAGAAGACCAGCAGCTCTTGAAACCTGTTTCACTTTAGAATAGCTTTGATTATTTGAAAGATTTTCTTTGTTTTCTACTCCTTACCAGGAGCAGAGGTGTACCCTACAGTGGCCAAGCAGAACAATCCCTCTTCGACAAGACAGCCCCCTTGGGGACAGACTGTCAGATATGGACTCAAGAAGACTCATCATGAGTTCAAAACTGGCCTCAGACACTTACAAGCTGTGTGACTCTCAGCAAGTCACTGATCCCTATTTGCCTCAGTTTCCTTATCCTCCTCATAATATGAGCTGGAGAAGAAAATGATAAACCACTCCAGTATCTTTGCCAAGAAAACCCCAAATGGGATCATAAAGAGTTGAGCAGGAATGAAATGACTCAACAACACAAGAGAGCCCTTCAAATACTTGAACCTAACTATCTTAACCCACCCCCATGCCCACTCACCGTCTTTTTGTTTTCACCATACTAATACCCCAAGTTCTTTCAATAGTTTCTCATAAATACAGATTTCCCACCAGTAACACAGCTTTTGGACTTCTTTGGAACTCTCCATGAAGTTCTGGTGTCTGCTACCTTCCCTTCCCTTTATAGGTTCTTTCTGTGTATCTTCCCCCATGTAAGGTCCTTGAGGGCAGGGGCTGTCTTTGTTTTCTTTGTATTTATATCCTTAGCCTTAGCACATACTTAGCATACTGAGAGCCCATAGCATGTGCTTAACAAATGTTCACTGACTGATTATGCTAAATAGGACTGGTTTTTTAGCAGCTGACATACCTCCTTGTATATATCTATGGCAATATGGGAGGCACTGAGATATAACAGACATAGTGTAAAAGCCTCAGAGGCAGAAAGATGAGCTTTATATATCACTTCTGCTCCATATTTGCTTTGTGACTCAGGACAAGCCACTGTATCTGTTACTGCCCCAAATAAATTTCTAAAATGAAATTCAAGAGGATGTCAATGAGTGTTGCTAGAGGGAGCTTTCTATAGCAAAGAAATAATAGATCTGGTCATATTTCTATGACAGAAATACCATATTGTAAAACAGACAGATAATTCAGCGGGATCCAATAGGATATAAATTCTTCAAGGGGAACGTAAGCTTCTTAAGGGCAGGGAATGTTTCATTGTTTTTGTCTTTGCATCCCAGGATGCAAAGGATCTAGTAAAAGGCCCCCAAACCAGTAGAATTTAAAAAGATGTTTGCTAAGTTGAATTGCATTAATCAAACAACTTCTCTGAATCACTTACTGTACATTAGACAGTGTGCTAGAAATTGGTGATTCAAGGAAAAGAAAAGAAGAGAAGAGAACAGAAGGGAAGAGAGGAAAACATAGGAAAAGAAAACAGTCCCTGCTTTCAAGAGGTTTTCAATATTGATCCAAACTATGGCCACAGAAATAAATTATTGTCATTACCCAGGTGGCAGTACCATCCTGAGGTTTTAAATTGGCACTCCTCCAGTGTTCTCTGATAAAAACCTCCATCAATGGAAAGTCATTGTCAATGAGATAGTACAGCCCAGTGAAATAATCTCTGTTTAGCATCGGAAGAGTCAGAATTCCCTCTCAACTCTTTATTACCCATTAAACCTTGTAAGTTACTTCTTTTGGCCTCAGTTTTCTTAAGTATAAAATGAGAGGATTAAGCTAAATGATTTCTAAGGTTGCTCCCAATTCTAATTCTTTTTTTCCTTTCCTTTTTTTTCCCTTTAGAGTTGGGGAAACAAAGAATTTGACAGTCCTTTATTTTAGCCCAAATAGCACCCTGGTTTTCATTGAAGTTGAAACATTCCATTCAGGCTTTATTATTTTGAAATTAAATCTCATGAAATTGTTTGTCTGTAAACAAATGATTCCAGTTCCCACTCACAAGCTTCTGACTGTAGCATGTCCCAGTTTTCCTTTAACTACAGTGGTGAGTGCCACTGGGGCAGAGAGAACAGACTTCATGCTTTTGGTGGGAGAAGTGTTTTTCTGTACATATATCTTGTAAACTAATAAAAATATTAGTGACTGACACTTAGACAGGCCTTTAAGCCCAGTAAGTGATAGCCATCACTTCTCCCCACCCCATAACAACTTCTGGAGGAAAGTAAGGCAGGTATGATTACATTTTATACATGAGGAATTTAGGCTCAGAAAGATTAAATAATTCTACCATGGTCACACAGATAACCAATTAATAAGGTTATAATTTCATAAATTTAATGCTTAGATGTCAAGTATTCCAAAACCTGAATTTTACAGAAGGGGAAACTGTGTTCTAGAGAGGGCAAATAACTTGCTTAAGTTTGTTCTGGTAATATGCAATGGATTTGAACTCCTCTCTTCTGATTGTAAATGCATCACATTTTCTACTGTACTACTCTGCCTCCACAGTCTACAAGTATCTAATAAGTGCCTGCTAGGTACCATCTGCTATATTCTAGGTATGGGTGATACAAATAAAAATGAAACAGTCTCTTTTTCCTTCAGGGAGCTTATCATCCATAAACAAGCATATGTCCTAAGTAGAATTCAAACTAATTTTTTCCCTACAGCAAAAGCCAATTCTCCTTCCCTTCCACCATATTTCCTTTCTTCATACTCTACTACTTCTTCCTATTGAGGATCAGAGTAAGAGGGAGATAAAGCTACTTTATTGTGAACAATTTATGAATAACTGCCAGTCATCGCTAAGTATGCATGAAAATCTGACAATCAAAAATGAGAGCATTATCAATTTCCTTTTGTCTCCCAAGAATCTTATGTGACCTCAAGTCTTTCCAGAAATGTAGGATTATTTACATAATAATACATCTAAAGTACAAATTTAATCAAAGCTTATGAGAAAATACCATGCACTTAGTCAGACTTTCACTTACTGAAGGATGATGCAAACAACAGTTCATTCTTCCTCATCTCTTACTATTAAATCTATGATTTCCCCACAACGGGTATATAGTGCTGTCTGACTCTTGAAAATGATCAGTTTCAGTTCTGTTGTCTGCATCCTAGGTTTCTATCTCTGGGATTCACATTATTCAAAGAATTAGACAATCTAATCAATATTGAAACCATTTGTTGTTGAGACGTGATTTTTTTGTCTTAGGAGAGCTCACAAGTAGGAAGTTTCATTTATCAATGTAGATCTCCACCTTTCTGAAACTTCTAGTCCAGAGGTGGGGAACCTGTGGCCTTGAGACCACCGTTTAGGTCCTCAAGTGTTGCCCTGAAGTTTGTATTTGTAATGTTAATGATATTTATGTTAACGAAAGATCTTTCCCACCCATTAATGGGTCTCAGATTAAGGGAGGTTTGTTTTGTAGGAAGGCCCTCACCTTTTGTTAATTTCTAATAAGGCACAGAGTCTAGAGCATCCTTATGCCCTCAGGCTCTGAAAAGTGTGATGTATATACTCTGAAGGGAGGTTTTGATTTGGGGGCTTACTCTTTGGAAGAAGGTTCATGGGATATGACCAGATCAAGACTGAGCAACTGTTAAGGAGTTTGAAAATGCAAGTGTCGGGTGCTTCTCTCTCTGGTAACTACGTATGTATTTAATAATGGTCAGACAGTTCTATCTGATTGTTGATCTGTGATGTATGTATTGCTTATGGTCAGACAGTTAGAAGCCCTGTCTGTTGGTCTTTATTTCTCTGTTTGTATTTTCTCTGTTGATATATGTGATTAAGGAAGTCTGTTGACCCCTCAAACATTGCTTTCCTTTTAAAAAGCAGATCTAGGAACCTGTGCAGCAGGCCCTCCTGTGTATGCTGGGGGGGGTTGCTGCTATAGGATTCCATCAAAGAACTGTACTTGGGGACCTAAGAGGGCCACATGTGGCCTCTAGGCCATAGGTTCCCCATCCCTTTTCTAGTCCTATAATCAATATGTATTAGAGGTGGGCTTGTCCACAAGGCTTCTTAACTTTAAGACTTTTTCTTTGTCTGCTACCCCATAATGCCTCTCTGAAAACATCTGACCTATGAATTTGCCATATTTAATTTAAGAAAAGACAAAGCCATGTAGAAATTACTCTATTGTAAAGAAATTAGCATATACTCAGCTAACCTATTTTATAAGCTCTGATTTTTTAAAAATCATTTTAACATATAATAATCTGTACTAACGATCTTTTTATATAGCAAGTCAAACCATTTCCTACATATAAATTCAGGTTTTCATTGACTGAAGGGGTTCTTGACCTGAGTTCTATGAACTTGTTCTGTTTTGTTTTTGATTATATTTTTATAACTGTATTTCAATATAATTGGTTTCCTTTGTGATTCTATGGATCTTATTCTATGCATTTAAAAACATTATTCTGAGGAATCGATCCCCTTCACGAGACTGCCAAAAGGGTCTATCATACAAATGAATACACAAATAAAAAATCTTGAACAGGCAGAGAGACATATTGGATTCAAAGTCAGTCTTGAAGATAGATGTGAGCTTTTAAGATTTGAATTTTGGTTCAAGTGCTTCTTCTGATCTGTTAGTCCTGTGACTCTGCCCAATCATTTTAACCTCTCAGTGACATAGGCAACTCTCTAGGAGAAAGAAAGGGAAGAAAGAGAGTGTTTCAGTGAGACTGATTGTATCTATTCTCAATCCTGGTGTTGGAATCTAACAAAAGCCTTTTTTCACCATGTGGAAAATAGAAAAATAGGAAATTGTGGCAGCATATTTGCACATACTCTCATGTGGAGGACAGGGCTCTTCCATTTGATATCACCAAACATCCACTTAGTTCACCAGAAGACAAGATTGATTATGAATCTTCCCAGGACTGGGCCCTCAATGGTCTATTCCATCTATATGTCGGAGAACATCTGCTGACCTGCACTGGGAGAAGGAGATTCCTGGTCTGGCCAGTCCCTGTATCCATGGGGTCTAGGCTTGGTCCCTGTCTCTAGCCACAGGTCACTCCCCATTCTCACATGAAATCTAATTTCATATGTCCAGATTTTAAGGGCTGGGGAGGAAGGAGGAGATGTTACTGTTTTCCTTTCTCCAAAATAGCTCTGATGGTCTCTTATATGAAATCTCACATCTAGCTCAAAGATACATACATAGTAAATGTCAGTATAAAGTTTTGGCCAGTGATTAATTTGGGGGACTAGGGTAGGGGGTGGGGGGGTGGGAGGTGGACTAATAATTCCCACAGGAACAGCTAGGTGCTGCCACAGTGCATAGAGTGCCAGGTCTGGAGTCAGGAAGACACCTCTTCCTTCAAAACCGGCCTCAGACACTTAGCAGCTTTGTAACTCTGGCTAAGTCATTTAACCCTGTTTGTCTCAGTTTTCTCATCTATAAAATGGGCTGAAGAAGGAAATGGTAAACCACTCTAGTATCTTAGCCAAGACAACCCTAAATGGGGTTAAAAAGAGTCACATATGACTGAACAAGTGATTCCTGTATAGACAGTGAATTCCTTCAAGTAACACAAATCAATCAATAGCTGCTCTACATTCTAGAGACTTAGTGACCTGCTGAGGGGTTATATGACTTATCCAAAGTCACAAATCCAGTATATTTCACAGGGACAATTTACACCTAGCTTTTCCAGACTCTGATATTAGCTTTTAATCCATTAGATCATGTTGGCTTTCATAAGACATTTGAGGAACCTCTCTTTCTCTCTCTCTCTCTCACTCTCTCTCTCTCCTAGAGTTCTCTATGTCACCCAGACTAGAAGTGTGGTGACCATTCATGGGCTTATTCTTAATGCTGATCAATTGATCAGTATAGAATTTGCAACATGCTGCTTTTCTGACCTGGGCTAGTTCATCCCTTCTTAGGCAGCCCAGTGGTCCTCTGCTCCCTGAGGTTCATCATCCTGTGCCACCCCTCCAATCATCTTTAGCCCTATTTTAACTGAAAACTCCTAAACCCAAAGAACCCACCAGCCTCAGCTTCCCCCAGCAGCAGGAATCAAAGGAATGGGCAACCACACCTGGTCCTAAAAACTCTTAAACTTTTAAAATTTCACTTTCTTAATCTTCATCTAAATTTCTAAAGTGGATGGCAGCAAACTCTGGCAAACATTACCCTCTCCAATACAGTCTGACTCCCTTTCTAAAAGATTAATTTTTTCTAGTCTTTGGAGAATTTATAAATCATTAAGTAGCCAATTTTTATTTTCTTCTAGTCCCACAGCCTCATCTACCTGAGACTTCTCTTTTGTTCATTTTGGCAAAAAATCTGTTGATCCAGGAGGTGTAAATCCCCTCCCATCTGTGCATGATGCTAACAGCTCTCACCGCTGTCACACTACATTTCAGAAGGCAATTTTTAGCAAAAAGTCACCCCTGACTGTACTACCTGCTGTTTGGCAGCTCACACCTTCCCTTTCACATCTCAGGAGCTATGTTGTTATAGACTAAATGCCAGCATGCATGGTTGCCATTTTGGGAACAATATGATCCAGCACAGATGTGGAAAACTCACCGGGAAAAGAGGCCCGCTTGCTGATTAAACATTAAGCTGAACTGGCCAGGGCTCATTCCCTCTGCTGAATAAATTGTCCTGGTTATTGCTAGATGAAAATCTGCTCCTAATATTTAACCCAATGTTAGATGAGTAAGGTATAGCTCAATAACTTTGCGTTCATCATGTGTTTAAGCACACTAATATCAAATGAGAGCTGTACAATAACAACAAAAGGATTTTGCAACTCTTAAAGTATGACCTAAACATTAGCTATTAATAAGTGTGATCCAAACCAACTAGATTAAAAAAGAAACACATTTTTTTCCCATAAAGCCTAAGAATAGAAGGTCAGGTTGAGTTGTAGTAGTAAGAACTCTAGAAATGGAGTTAGGACACTTAGATTCAGCTTCCAACTCTATATGTCACTTAACTGCTATGAAACTCAATTTCTTCATTTGTTAACATGAACAAATAACATCTGTCCTGTTTATTTAATGGAGTTATTTCAAGGACTAAGTCAAGTAATGCATGGGAAAGTTCTCTGAAAACCATAAGGTATTATACAAATGTTAGGTAATATTATCATTCTTGAGCTGAATAATTATAATTGGATAGATTTTCTTTTACATTTGAATTACCAATAGTTTGTGGGGGGGTTTATTTTTTTGTCAACTAGAATGATAATGTAATCAACTTCTAATTATTCACATGGAGATTAACTGCTTTGAGAATTAAATATCCAGCTAATTAACCTTGAGTCCAAGAACTTGCCTCTGATTCATGACTCCTTAATCACCTTGTTAATTTCGGGGTCCCTTCTCCTGTCCATGGTAACTCTGGAGTGATAATGAGAAGAACACAAGAAGGCTATTGAAAGCATGGGAGACAACCACAAATGAAGAAGCAATCCTTTAAACCACCAATAATCTCACTGCAGTAGAAGACAGTGTACCAAGAGTACAAGAAGACTTGGATTCAAAATCCACTTCATACTGTGCCAGACTCTGGACAGGTCATTTCTGTTCATGAGCCCTCATTACCTTTGTCAGGCTTATCTATTAAAAGTCATAAGTGGATTATTATGTGAATAGGCTCAGAATTTAGAAATGAAAGAGGTGATTCAGAAGATTCCAACTTGTACATAATGAATTCTTTCTCTGAGTAAAGAGTTGGAAAAAGTTAGTTATAATAGGCACTAAACACTATACTTTTTTAAAAAATGCAACTGACCATATATTTAAATGTTGGGATTGGAAGCTCAATTCTGTGTGGACGGTCTCGGGCAGGTAAAAGTGGGACTTCTAAATCTTAGAGTCTTACGAGGCCCTCCATGAACAGCGGGGGTTCGAGAAGGTCAGACTGAGCTAGCTCGGCTAGCTCGGGTATTTCCGCCTCTCCCCCGGAGATACCTGATGGGTGGAGTCTCCCTGCCCTCGAGGTCGTCCCGGATTGGAGCACACCTAGTTACCTAACAGCACGGTATTGAGATGCAAACTGTGTGGCTGAAGATTAAGTAGGATTGAGGAAGCCTAAAAGCTCTCTTAGCACGTGTGGAGCCTAAGAGGACAGTAGGGCTCCGCTTCTTTTCTTTCCTCTCTCCCCTCCCCCTCTCTCCCCGCTTGTACTTCTACTTCCAATCCCTTAAGCTTAGCCTCCTTAGGAAATCTCCCCCTCTTCCTCCTAAGGAAGACCCCCGTGCATTTGTAACCCAGACCCTGAAATAAAGCTCAACCCCTGTTCGACTCTGGAACGTCCTTTCTCTCATACGTTTATCCGGTTTGGCCAACCGAAGACCTGGGACAGGTAAGAAAGACTCGGGTAGCCCACACAGGCCTCTAGGCTTGGCATTTAAAGATAAAAATCTCGTAGCTACCAACAGAGGAGTCATTGTGGAATCAATGTACAGTCATATCATTAGCTCATTAGGCCAATGATCTGTGCCCCTGATAAAGTATAATTCCATCATCCCAGGGACCATAATTCAGGTGTTTTCATATCTCATTCAGTGTCTAGTATAACATGTTCTACAAATATTAATTTCCTTAATTGAAACTACACTGTAGAATTTTTTAAAATGCCAAATTAATGTTTCTATCTAAACCAAAAGTACTTTAAAGAATTCTAGAGGAAAAGTACTAGTTTTTAATCACTGTCAATGATGGAAGAGACCAGAAAAGTGAGGCTTGGACACAGAGAGAATAATATAATGGCAAACTTCTAATTTTGACCTTGGCCTTTTCCCAGCTGGAAAAATGAAAGAAAGAAGATAAAATGTCTATTTCTCCACAGTCTCTCAGACCTGAATGTGTCTCAGGAATGTGTCAATGTCATTTTATCTTTAAATAGGGGCTAGCAGGGGTCTGACTGATGTTCAAGAGAAGGAAGAGAAAATTGTGGGGAGGGAGAGCCAAAGGCAAGGATTAAGGTGAGAGGGGGAATGAAATGGAAACTTTTATCCCAGTTCCTATTATCACTCATGTCACATGGCCCCCTCTCCCTCTTATCTGTCTGCTGCCTTGGGCTGAGGGTTCGGAGGAGAAATCCATTCTCTGAAGCCTCTGGAGCCAACTTTAGCTTTACTGTTTAGTCTCTGGTATCCCTGACACTGCCTTCTACCCTGATCAGGTTATATTTAAAATACTCAGAAGGCCAAGCTATTGATCTATCACCAATTCCCAGACTGTAACCTCAAACCCCAAATATGCTAAGAGTTACCAACTAGCTTTTCCAAAATTTCTTTCCACTTCTCATAAATGTCTGTCTTAATTCCATTATAATATCTACTCCACAGAACTACTCAAATATATTAAATCATTCCCCTATTGTTGGACCATTAACTAGGTTGTTTTTAGATTTATTTTGGACTGAATAAAATATATTATGATAGTTTAGTGTATGGATGTCAAACCTCCAGTTACTGGTCCCCTACACAACCCCTCCAAGTACAACCCCAATCAGATTAAAAGCTAATTGGGAAATATTTGATGAAACAAAGAAAAATACAATTAAACATGGATAATGTGAACATTTGGTTCTGTAAGTCAATAGATTAATAGGTTAGTTCAATAGGTTAGTTGTCCCATGTTTATTTGAGATTGACACCACTGCTTTAGGGGGTAGAGATTAGACCTTTAATTTCACTGATACAGGGGATTCCTGGGTGATGGTTCTCCCTAGACAGGTCCTTTCCTACAACTTCAGGTCTCAGAGATGCCTAGAATTTTGAGAAGTTAAGGGACTTGCTCTGGCTTCCAAAGCCAGTATAGGAGATGGGACTTGAACCACATATCCCTACCCTAGATACACCAACTCTCTATCCATCAAGTCATGTTGCCTCTCTAACATAATTTATATTTTAAAATTAATTCATTTAAATATAAGTAATTACTGGAATAAGATTGCATTATGCTACATTATACCTTGAAATGAATTGTCATGCAAATAGTTATTAGAGGCAGTCAGGTATTACAGTGGATAAAGAACCAGATCTGGAGTCAGGGAAGATCTAAGTTCAAATCTGACTTCAGACACTTCCTAGCTGTGTGAGCTGAGGCAAGTCACTTAACCCGGTTTGCCTCAGTTTCCTCATCTGTAAGATGAGATTGAGAAGAAAATGACAAACTAGTCTAGTACCTTTGCCAAATGAGATCAGGAAGAGTCAGACACAACTGAATTGACTGAACAACAACAAAAAGTAGTTCCTGAGTAAGCAGAATTGTTTGCAATAATGTTTACAGTCAAGCTTCTTATAAAATACATATTTAAAAAAAAAAGAGACAAAATAACTGGCAATCCATAGTCGTGGTCCAAGACTGCTCAGAAATCACTGTCATTAAGAATCAAACCCTCCCCAACCCACTTCTATTCTCTGCACTTATGACTCAATGAATCTCTTATCTCATTTCATGGGTACCTGGACTATGTCTTCCACTTTCATGACTATTATTTTATTTGCAGATCCTTCTGCTCCAGTTGCCCCATAATCCTTTCTGGAAGAATAGAGTAGCTAGCAGAGACAGGTTTTGAATTCAGTTCCACTCACTTAAAAGGCAGAATTTTCTGCTGTATAAAACACCATCAAGGATGGTAGGGTCGTCTGGGGTGAGTGGTTTCACATGTGCTGAAGTTTTCTGTGATGAATTCATATCAATTGCACCCCTCATGTGGTGTGAGCCACTTCTATGATTAATCCAAAGTGCTCCATCCAGGGGCAGGAGAACATGGCAGGCAGCCTCTGAATGGACCCAACTTAGACCCTGGATGGAGTTAGACAATCCTGGTTGAACATGAAAAAGCAGCAGCAGTTATGGGTTGAATCTCTGCCTTCGTGATGAGCATCTTAAAGACAGATGACCAAGAGTCAAATTTATAAGGTTGACTCCAACTCCATTGGCAAACTGCAATGGCATTAATGTTTGTGACCCTGAGAGTTATTTCTCCAGCTTCCAACTGTGCCCTGTAACTTTCATAATTGTCCTGTATATCTTGGCAAGGAGACAACCATGTCCTCCTTTGGTTACATATTCTCCTGTCCAAGAAAAGTTATTCTGTGACTAGCACAGGGCTATGAGAAGCCCTCTTCATGACACAGTGTGTATTCTAGGCTCTTAAGAGCTAATGTTCATCAATTTGGGGATAGTTTTTCTTCCTTCACTCCTGATGAGAATCATTTTCTACCTTCACCTCATTTCCTATCCTTTAAAGCCAAAAAGCAAAACAAAAACGTGCAAAATCACTGAAGGTAGAGATAAATGGGAGTTTACTTGCACCACAGTTCCCTGATTTTACAAGATGAGAAAATGCTCATCTTCAGAGTGTCCTCCCTCCATCAGTTTACTACGAGGACTGTACTGCATACATGCCTAATCAGTCAAATGGCTGCTTCTTTGTTCCCAGTGATTATATCTAATTTTAAAAACCCTCAGAAATGTCTCTTCAGTCCAAGGATTTTATTGGTATAATCCTGCTTGGAGGACCAGAATAGTCTGGCAACTGTGTGCTGTTATCAAGTCTACAAGATGGATTCAAAAGCATTTAAGGCATCTTTGGGGATTCACACGATTGGCACCCTTACTGTTGTTTTCCATTGAATTTAATATTCTGACTATATTTCAAGCTTTCCCCCACAATTCAAACCAATCAAGAGCACCAATCAAAAGACCTGATTTGATTCAATTTAGTTAGCATTTATTAAGTATGTTATACATGTTTACAGAGCAGGCACTGATCTAAGTGCTGGGGATGTGAAGACAAAAATTAAAGTCGTTATATTCTATTGGAGTGTGTGGGGTGGGGAGAGAAAGCATGCACACAGACACATGAGAGCTAGCATTTATATAATGTTCTAAGGACTATAAAAAGTGCTTTAAAAATATTACCTCATTGAATCTTCACAACAAGTCTGAGAGGCAGGTACAATTATTATCCTAATTTTACAGATGAGGAAACTGAAATATAGATCAAATGAATTGAGCAGGTGATTACACAGCTAGCGTCTGAGGCCACATTTGAACTCAGGTCTTCCTGACTATAAATCCAGCATTCTGCATCATCAGGATCCCAAGTCTCTTTCCTCTCCAACTATGTCCAACAAAGTTGGCAAACACAGTCCTGAACAGATGTGAAGTGATATTTGTAATATGTGTATCTGACTGCATCACTCTCTATTCAGTGGCTCCTAATACCTCTAAAATTTGTTTGACATTGAAAACCCTTAGTGACTAGACCTCAGTGTAGTTTTCTAGAGTTCTCATGTTTTATTCCTTTCCACATATTCTATGAACTAGTCACCTGAAGTAGTCCTGCTGGACTTCATAGCAGACAGTGCTGATCCTTTGCAAAGGTGGTCTCCATATCTGGGGTCCCCATAGCTCATTCTTGCCTTTTAAAATCCTCAGTTTCTTTCACTGTTCACCTCAAGTGTCACCATCTATCTTTTTTGATCACCCCAGCTATGAATGCCTCTTTCTTACAAATCACCTTGTGTGTATGTACACACACACATGCACACACACACACATACACACACACATAAAATTGTTATAGAAAGAAGATAAGACAGAGAAAATGTAAAAGTAAAGGAAAGAGTCACATGGAAAGAGAAGAAGAGGAGGGGGACAGAGAAAGAGAGAGAGAGAGAGAGAGAGAAAGCACAAACCCCTTGGGTTTGTTTGGGAAGACCTGGGTTTGAATCTCACCTCTGCTCTCTGTGACAGGACAAGTCTGGCTACAGAGCCAGCCCGTCAGAGTTACTCTCTCCAAACAGAGTTTAAATTCTTTTGCAATTCACCTCCAGAAAAAAAACCCAGGTTCCATACTTCATCTTCCCAGAATCTTTAGAATCCTCCTAAGACAATTCAAATGGAACTTCAATTTCCTGGTATGACCCTGGTAGGCTACTCAGTTTTCACGCACATACAACCATGAAGTCAGTACAACAGTTCTGTAGACTTTCAGGTTGGTAGGTGGCCTAAAACTTCTCTCCCACACCTTCTTTTGCAGCCTCCCAAACACTGATTTAACTCTAGTAATGTGTGCATCAACCTTATCATCTATTTGTACATTTCTGGAAAGCATACTGCCAAGGTAAGTGATTTTATCCAGAATATTCGAAATTTTTCCATTTGCTGTAACAGATGGTTGCACATATAGATGATGTGGTACTGGCTGGTGGAGAACCTCTGTTTTCTTGGTGTTATCAGGCCAAATTTAGCACAAGCAGCACAGTAGCACAAAGGAAACACAAGATATACAAATCTAGCGATATCTCCATCCCAAATGTTCAAACAGACTACTTGTGCCTGACCGGTGGTAGAGCCTTCCAAGCTCCTATTGGACGGACCGGTCCTAGACAAAAACACTGTACCTTCATCCCAACATTGTGGTTTCGTTGGTCCTCTTGAAGTATGAAAGATGAACTAATTGAATGACAACCGAAGGCAAGCCACAAGTCCCTTCACCTTTTGGTTAAAGGAAACCCCTCAAGACTCTAAATGCAGAGGGAGATCAGTCTGCATTGCTAAAGGGAGTTGTCTCAATCAGGAAGGTCTTCGAGTAAAAAGTCTGCCTTCTACCCATTAGTTTATCTCTATTTTGTACATATCTCCCCAGACACAATGTAAGTATCTTGAGGTTAAAATCAAACTAAAGCAAAACACAGCCCCAAGCTATGCAAAAAACGATAAAAGTAGAAAACAAAGGAAATATTTAAATATAAGAAACCATTAACTTCGAGTGTGCACCATGAGTAAACACAAAAAGATGTATATGTGTGTGCATGTGTGTGTGCATGTGTGTGTGTGTGCATGTGCATGTGCCTATGCATGTGCATGTGTGCATATGTGCGTGTGTGTATGTGTGTGTGTGTGTGTGTGTGTGTGTAGGCAAGGAGTAGGCAGGGAAGAAAAGGATAGGTTTTTATAGGGTAGAGATGATTTGAATTTGTTATGTAGGTGAGTGTAATGCCAGATTCTAGAGGGTGAGAACCAGTTCGTGTTTGTCTTTGGATGCCCACAGCTAGCACCTGACTGGATTCATAACAGGTAATCAGTAAATTCTTGTGGTTTGATTGACTGAAGTTCATATCTATCCATCTACCTGCCTGCCACTTTTCTAAAAGGCATAAGGTACTTTTCCTGAGGAAAGCTATTCATATATTAACAATTAATTTGCATGTTAATAATTATCCCTTTTTGTCCCTGAATCAGGGTTCTCACAATGAACATGTTTAGAAAAGCACATTCAGAATTCAAGACACGTGCCCGGTGGATGCATTTATCTGTCTTTTCTTTAGATGTGAAAGCTTCTGAACCACCGACAATATCCCACTCCATGCTAATGTTACAGGAAATCTGTCATCTCAGTGCCACTTCTTCCCCTCCCCTCCCACAAAAATGCTTTTATATGTGGTTTGAGAAGGTAATCAATGAGTGGGAGCATCAGCTCTTTTCATGTATGATTCCTCAAAGGTGAGGCCAAAGAGAGCCTTGAAGTGAGCAGTAAACACTGAGGGCACAAGCATGAAGCTCTCTTAAGAAGTAGGGGCTCTGGGGAATTCATTTTAACCCTGTTGCCCCAACACCCCCCCCTTTAGAATGAAGGCATGTCATTTACAACATCCCGTGAATGGGCAATTTTTGGAAGGCATTCCTCCATCCAGGAGTGGGGAAGCTGCAGGCTCAAGGCCCCTCTAGGTCCTCAAGATTCAGTCAAAGGGCTGCTCTTGAGGACCTAGAGGGCCACATGTAGCCTAGAGGCCACAGGTTCCCCACCCTTGCTCCATACCATTACCCATGGACACGATTTAATGATGGATCAGCTAATCACACAATTCTGACTCAGCTTTGAAGATGACAGTGTAGATGTGCCCCAGGTTTTGCCTTGTCTCTGACTCTGTCCACATGTAGGACATGAACAACCCACTTCTTACCTCCAGAGTGAGGTGGAGGACCACAGAGCAGCACGACTCCCTGTCCTTCTCGGACCGACACTGTACTTCTCATTTTAGTTTTAAAATTTTCAAGATCTATTTAAAGACAGAACAGAACAGAGCTAAGTTTCAGGGGGAAAAAGACAATAAACTAAATGTTCACAAGGCCAAATCGATGTCTTAACCGAGCATAATTAAAGCATCCTCCCCCTTTCAGGAACCCTTGCAATTCAAAATAGCACAGCATTTGCTTTGGGTGGGAAGAAGAAGAGTAACATTGCTCTTGCCCTTCATTAAGATTGCTAGACTTTTTTTCATAGGAACTAGCAACTCTGGATAAAAACATATCTCATTAGTCTTGTGATTTTTGAAATGATAACAAATAAAAAGCTGACTGAGTCTGCAGAGGCTAGAGAAAGTGTAGATGTGAGCCAATTAATCAGATAATGTGATTCAGAGGAGGGGGGGATTGCTTTGAACCAAAAATAAGTCTTTTGTCCCTAATTATCCAGATTGAATCCACTAGGTAATTGCTGAATTTTCCATTTCACTCCTACAAAGACAACCAACATTCCGCAATTTCTTCCCTTCAAAATATTTTATGGTAAATGAATTGTCTGGGGAAAGAATAAAAAACAACTTTAGATTTACCTCTAACCAGCTGCTGTGTTGGGCTCAGAAGAGCTTAAAATACTCATTTTTCTTTTGTATAATATGAGACCTATTTGTTCAGTGTCATTGAGGGTTGTTCACAATAATAAATGGAAGTACAGCATGAGAAATTAATAAGACATGTAGAATTCAATTTATAGGAGCACAGTAGGTGTAATTCACGTGCACCTCTTTGTTTATAGCACTGATCCAAATAGAAAGATGTTGAAAGAGACACATAACATCATTTTTGGAATCACTCTTGAAGGCTTCCAATTCATATTTTGCAATCTCCTGGTTATTGTTTTAAAGTTTAAAAAAAAAATATGAAAGGAAAAGATGAAAGCTATGTTGACTCATGGCAGTGAATTTTAAGGTCCAGCCTTCTTTTTCCAGTTTTAACAAAAGATAACCTCAATAAAGCAGATATTCAATGAATATGATTCCATTTATGTTTTACTACAATCTTGACTTCAAAGACTGCATGTTTCTCTTTTTTTCAGTAGAGAGGTAGACAACTATAAATTTAGAATAAGACATATGTTGCCAGATGTGGCCAGTGCGGGGATTTTTTACGTTCAGCTGGACTTTGTTCTAGTGGGGGGAGTCCTTGGGAAGTAATTATACTATAAAAAGGGGGGAGGCAGGGAATTTGAGCCACCGTTATGATACTTCTTCACAGACAATCCACTCTGCTTTCTATTTCACTTCAATCCAACTCAAAAAGCATTTATTAAGTTCCTACTATGGACCAGGTACTGCTTTAGGTGCTGGTGATACAAAATGAAATGAAAGCAGTCATCATCCTCAAGATGCTTCTAGTCTGCTATGGATACAGAAGCATATGCCAATGGTATACCCAGAGTATGCTGATGTCAATTGCAGGTATACCAATGGAGCATATGGGAAATCTACTGACCCTTCTTTTTTCTGCCCAGCTAAATCATATTCTTTTTCAGTCATGGCTTTTTAATGACACCCTTTTACCAGAGCTTTCAAACTCTCAGCTATCCTCAGTACCGCAGGACCAGACTAAAATGCAATTGGGAAATGTTCAACAAAATAAAAATGAGTGCAGCACAATACAAATGATATTAATTGGTGGTTTTCAAAGCCAATATGCAGCCAGTAGGAATCTGTTTCTATCTGAAAACACTACTTGAGATCAGGCCACTTGCACAATTGCTATTTTGGATGTGCTGTAGCCCACTCATACCTACCATATGCCTGTCTACTGCCCATTAAAAATAATCAAACATTTTATCAATGCTCTTTTTTAATATCACTCTCACTTCCCAATGATCCACCTCCAATTGTAACACTCCCTTTTCACAAAGAAGTCCTGTTAAGTAAAATAAAGTGACACTGTGTGTTCCTGCCAACACGTGCTGCATTCTGAACCTGTAGGTCACCATTTTGTTGAGAGAAGGTAAATAGGCATCAGCCTTTGATTGTCTGAACTCACGGTACATTACTATTTTGTTTAAAGTGGCTTTCCTTTACATTATTGTGGTCATTATGCAAATTATTCTCTTGATTCTACTTCTCTGATCTGCATGGGTTCATGTAAGTAACCTTATTTTTATTTATTTATGGGGGAGAGAGGCAACTGGGGTTGTCATGTAGCTAGTAAGTGTCTGAGGTCCAATTTAAACTCAGGTCCTCATGACTGTAGGGCTGGGGTTCTGTTTACTGCACCACCTAGCTGCACCACATGTAAGTGTTTTTAAGGTTCCTTCAATCCTTCTTATGTCATTTCTCATGGCAAAATAATATTGCATTATGTATATATGTCACAATTTAATCAACCATCCCTTGACTGACAGACAACTACTTTTATGCTCCAAAAAACAAACAAAAAATGCTCTGCTTCTATAAATATGTATGGGACCTTTCTGCATATCTTTGATCTCCTAGAGGCTTATGTCTAGTAGTGACATTTTTTGGATCAAAGCTTATGATCGATTTAGTGTGCACAGCATCTACTATAATTCCAAGCAATCTCATAGAGTTGTTACACCAATTTACAGATTCACCAACATTGCACAGGTGTGTCTGTGTTTTTAACAGCCTCTCTAATATTTATCATTTCTGTCCTTGGCCATCTTTGCAACAGATTACACCACAGTTGTGATGTGATGCCTGTGGGTGATTTTTATTTGTAGTTCTTTCATTTTTATGTATATCCTGGGTCTGCCCTGCCTGTTGAGTTGTTGCCCTGGAAATGGCGGGATGAAGGCATTTTCCTTCAAGACTAGTAGCCTTACTAGTAGACTCCTGACCATCTCTCTTGTCTCAGCTCTAATGACAAAAATAGAGCTCTGCAGACTCCCTCTCCTCCTCCTCTATTCATTCCACTTCAATTTTCTTCTCTGACCGCCTTCTTTTTGTCTCCTTCTTCTCTCCCAGTACCAAGAGTTCAGCAGGAAAAGCCAAACCACATGAATTTAGGCAATTATTTTAAGTTTGCCCATCTCATAGGCAAATAAAATGGTAAAAATATATCCATGATTATTATTTTGTGGGAGGGGGTAACTTGGATAATTCTTATGATCACTGACCTGAGAAGAGTCCAGTCACTTCATTTTATAGATGAGGAAACTGAGGTACAGATAGGTTAAATGACTTAGGATCTCACAGATAGCATCTGTCTGCAGTAGAATCTGAACATGAGTGATTACTTGTTTATTAATTTTTAGCTTTTTTCCATTGGCTAGATTTGCCACTGACTCCAAAGTCCCTTCTAGCTCTAAGTCTCGATAAAAAGATCCAGTGACAATTTACAACTGAAAGCTGTGGGGGAAATAAGACAGAATATACTTCCATGTTTAAAAAAAATGATAAGGATAAATATCTGTGAGTTGCTGATGAAAAATTAAATATAACCTGTTCTGTCTCTCTATTAGAGAGGCTACGTTATCAATTTAGGAGTCTTTTTACCACTTAATAGGATTGACATGTTTGGTTTCTAGAGCAATAGGAAATAAGGCCACATTTTAGGGATATACTTAAGTAGTCCAGAATAACATTTGAAAAACATTCAAAACAAAATCACTATTTCCAAGTTTATGAATACTAAAAATTGCTTGATCCTTCCGAATAATGTGTATACTCTGCTTCAATGCATCCAAAGGAAAAAAATAAAGTGAAAAAAAATAAGCCAAAATTATACATATATTCTACATACACACCTCTATAATTTTATTGAGAAATGAGCTTAAAGTGGGTAGGTAAGAACTGTGGAATTACAATGATTAAGTAAGATTCACAACTATTAACAAAAAGATGTCTGAGTGCATATGAATTTATTTTAACCAAAGATCATCATACTGAAGTATCTTTAAGTATGTCTGTCTTTGTAGTATCTGCAATTTGTAACTAACCTACTATCCCATCAAAGCATCAAGTCTCAGGATTATAATTGAGTGGAAATAGTAGGAAGGAGCTGTCCAAAGTTCTCTTACTAAATGGGAAAAAAATGTCACAATAAATAGCTTCTGAGGGGGAGGAGCCAATATTTGCAAAGATTACTTTCTAACAACCAATTCTCTATCCTCACCAACTTTATCCTGCTTAATCTGTTGCTCTTTCAAAGTAATTTTACATTGCAGGAGAAATTTATCATCGATTTTAGCTGGAGTGTGCTGAAAGAAATAAAACAACTGAGATGGTTTGAAATAAACCAAATCTCCTCCTAATATGAGATGCAGGAAGATGAAGAGATTATTCCTTTACATAAGTGCAAGACTTGGCATTTGCAAATATACGTAGAATGTTACATTAAAACCCCATTAATAGCAAAAGTAGCTCCAAGTGCACTGGTGTACCCATAGTAGGAAAAAAAAGCAAAACTTTTAAAATGTGTGAATCTGTTGTGGTTTGCTTGACACATTCACACAAGACAGGAAATCAAAAATAGCAAAGAAAAATAATTTAACACAAAGGAAAACTCCTGATCTAACTTGCATCTGTTCATTAAGGCAGCCTAATGGTCCCTCACTCCTAAGGGTATCATACCAGTGACAGATATGGTACAGTCACCCAAACAACTTACTTTACTGCAACTTACAACTCCTAAGTGCAAACATGGCCTTCCTAAGATGTGACACCACATCCAGATTGGTTTTTATAGAGTAGTAAATAGCTTAAGACTTACATATATAACTTACACATCCTAAATTGTGGATGGGATACAAATAAACATTCCTCTAAAATGACTTGTTTGTTATATATTTATGAAAATCTAAGGATGGGACAGGGGCAGATTGCAGGAAAATTCCAGATCACAGAATTATCTACATATAGCTATCAGAAACTGGGCTAAGTTCTGAAGCCTGAAAGAGAAACTGAAAAATAGGACCTTCACTCAAGGAATTTGGATTCTATTAAAGAATGGTAACAGAGAAGTAAATACAAAATAAAGTGCTCAGGAAGACGATATGAACACTCAAGTAGATCACAAAAAGCTTCCCAGAGAAAGTGGCCCATGAGAGGAACTGGGAAAGAAACAAAGGATGATCCTAACAGGTAGAGGAAAGCAGAGAAAATTTTGAGTATGCAGAGAGGCCATATAAGGTGTACTGATTCCAGAAAAGAGCAAGCACAAATTAGTGTGGCTGAAAACAAAAAGAATAATTAAATTGATGTGAAGTAATTCTGGGAAAACAGGATGGTTACAGATTAGGAAGGGTTTTAAAAATGCTAAATTTGAGAGTTGGTATGTGACCTTAGAGGTAATCAGGATCTAGAGATCTGAGCAAGTCAAGTGAAATCAACAAGTCAAAAGAAATCTACTAAGTAGTTACTATCAACAGTCACTGTGTAAGCACTGCGTATATGAAGAAAGTCAAAAGGATCCCTGCTCTCAAGAAGCTTACAACTGAATGGAGAAAACAATATGCAAACCTCTCTCTATCAATATGATCCTCAGTCTATCCTGGAGGTAATCTCAGAGGAAAAGCACTAGCATTATGAGGGTCTGGGAAGGCTTCCTACAGAGTGTGGGGCTTTAGCTGAGACTTGAACAATGGAGTGAGGGAGTGACCTGTACCTTAAAAAAGAACATACTGGTAGCTATGGGAAGTATACCCTCCCCTCTCACCCTCTTTCCTCTTATATTGAGAAGGCAGAAGATATATATTCATGAATGGTTGAAGTTGGAAAACAGAAACAGTCAGACCAGTTTAGAGACTATGACAATAATCCAGGAGAAAGTGGGTGAGTGACTGAATTAGAATGGTTTTGGTAGATGATGAATGGACAAATACAAGAAAAGAGCTTAGAAAATCTTTGGATATTGGATGTAAGGGGAAGAAAAGCATATAATTATACTACTTCTCTCTGTCATTTGCTCAGAGTTTATGAAGGTAGCATGAATTAACTTTGTTCTTCCTTATTTTGTTTGTTTTTTTTTTATTGGATCTGGGATTTTATTGGTGGGGACAGTCCCCTAAAAAGAACTTTCTCTACCAACACAGAGCAGCAACTTCTTTGCAATTTGGTTATAACTTAACTATATAAACTCTAGTTGTCTGGGACAATGGGAGATTAGTCCAAGGCTACATAGCCAGTATGTGTCAGAGGCAGGGTTTGGCTTTGGTTCTTTCTGACCGACTGTGAAACTACCTCTTTACTACTCTATATGAATATTAGTTTAGAGAATATGGCGTGAAAACTTATGTAATGCATTCCAGAGCTAAACATAATTTAATTTTGGATTGTCTGTGGTCTGCTGTATGGCAGAGGTACAGAGGAAAAGAAAGGAGGGCTGGGAAACCAGTTTAAACTGTGTACTTTCACTATTTGGATCTCTGTTTCCTCCTCTATAAAATTAATTGGCTAGATGACCTCTTGTCAATTCTAGTTTAACACCTTCTGAGACTATAATTAAGAAAGAACAATACTTCCATAGGAGAGGCCCCTCTAGGCAGTCATAACAAACAATATGTGTTCTTGGGTCAAGTGGCATGAAAGAGGAAGACAGTAAGGGTTGGAGAAAATCTCACCTAGAGTGTAAGTTCTGGAAGCCAGATGATAGAAACACCTCCTGACAACTGCTGGAGAAAATACCTCTAAGGGCAGAATGAAGAAAACTCATCTGAACTTTGAGTGTCTTGGGGAGGAACCATCTGCCATCTAGTTGTTTCTTAGTGTCAATAATTAGTCTTGCTAATGAGGTGCTAAATTTAGTTATTTCTAGCTGCTAAATGATTGCAAGTGTTGTCAATATCCTTTAAATTTCAGCACCCAAAAACAAAGCCGTGGTCAACCCACCATGGTTATTGGCTTACATCTAGGAAAAAGAATCACTGTAGGCATGCCTGCTATTAATACAAGTAGCAATGCATTAATTACTTCAGAAGTTGAGAAGTAAGGAGCACAGATGACAAGAAACAGAAAGTTTTTTTTTAATAAGTTACACATTACTTACATTTCTTCCAGTAACCCTAACCCAACACCATCCCCTATGAAAAAGAATATTTTCAAGAAAAAAACTATAAAGAACAGGAAATATATCAGTGACATTGGTCAAGACATTGATACATTTTGAAAGTATCTGTAATGCCCCACACTTATGGTCTTCCCATTTTGGCAAAGGAATGGAGATGCCTCAATTTCATGAGATGTTTCTTCTTTGGAGTCATGTTTGTTCTTTGTCTTTTACAACATTCATTTTTGATAATTTTCTGGTCTTTGATCTTTTTTGGGTGCAGAGGAGAGAGCTTCAGACATGGAGTTAGGAAGACCCAAGTCCAAGTCCTATCCCTAACACTTACTAGCTCTGTTACCCTGAGAGAGTCATTCAACACCTGTTTGCTGCAGATTCATTATCTATAAAAATGAGTATTATCATAGCACTTATCTCCCAAGGTTGGTGTGAGGATCAAATAAGATAAAAACTGTAAATTTCTTAGAACAGTGTCTGGTATACAGTAAATGCTATACAAGTATTAGGTATTATTAAAATTCATTGTAGTCATTATATTATTAAGATAATAATTCTTCTCACCTGGGCTTATAAATTATAAATCACTGAGAGTAGGAATCTAACTTTCTCCTTAATTTATAAATAAGTGTGTGAAGGAGGGAGTAACATCTTTAAGAAAAAAGAGAGCATCTTCAACTACAAGTTTTTCAATGATCTGTCAGGCCATATGTATTTCGTTTCACAGTTGGAGGTGGTAGCAAGATTGGGAATGGGGAAGGGGAGGAGATTGCAAATTAACCATATGGGATCTGGACAAAGAAGAGATGTCCTACGTGGAATTTGTCATGAAGTTCAACCAATATTTAGCAAGAATTTAAGAATCCAATACCCGGACAACCAAAGAACTTGAAATAGATTGCCTTACTGATAATTTCATCTCAGTCCAAATAATCTCTCATCTTTTAAAAAGTTAGTTCCTCAGGGCGGGGGTGGGGGACGGTGTCAGAGCCAAGATGGTGGAGTGGAAGGATGCACTTGTAAAAGCTCTCCCCATAGCCCATAAAATACCTGCAAAAAATGACTCTAAACAAATTCTAAAGCAGCAGAAGCCACAAAATGACAAAGTGAAAGACACTTCCAGCCCAAGACAGCCTGGAAGGCTGACAGGAAAGGTCTATCACACTGGGCGTGGAGTGGAGCACAACCGGGGCCATGTGGCACAGCAAGGCCAGGACCAGAGCAGGCCTCAGGGGGCAGAATGCCTAGCAGCAGTTGCAGTTCCCAGATTGCTCAACCCACAAACACCAAAGACAGCTTCAAAAGTCAGTGATAAAGCTCTTTCACCTGGGTGAGAAGGGAACATGGTATGACCTCACCTGCAGCAGCCACTGCAGCATCACTTTTTAGTTTTGGAGCCCTTGGCCTAAAGACCATGGGGGAATTGAGCAGCTAATGTGGATCTCAGCCCTGAATGGTGGCCCTGGGATGAGGAGGAGGAGTGCTGGAGTGGTGGAATTGGAGGTGATTGTGGAGAGGGAATTCTACTTGCATATTGTGGGCAGAAAAATTTTTGGTTGCTCCCAGACCAATGTGCAGGCCATGAGAGGAATAAAATTCTCTCCCTTGATTGTGCTACCTTGGAGGAACTGAGACCTTATAGTTCCTTAGAGTATACACTAAAGGACTCAAAAGTCAAGTAAGTTACTGGAAAAATGCCCAAAAAGGGAAAAAAATAAGACTATAGAAGGATACTTTCTTGGTGCACAGGTATTTTCTTCCATCCTTTGGATGAGGAAGAACAATGCATACCATTAGAGGAAGAAATAAAAGTCAAGGTTTCTGCATCCAAAACCTCCAAAATTAATATGCAATGGTCTCAGGCCATGGAAAAGCTCAAAAATGATTCTGAAAATCAAGTAAGAGAGGTGGAGGGAAAATTGGGAAGAGAAATGAGAGTGATGCAAGAAAATCATGAAAAGAGTCAATGACTTGCTAAAGGAGACCAAAAAATGCTGAAGAAAACAATACCTTTAAAAATAGATTAACTCAAATGGCAAAAGAGATCCAAAAAGTCAATGAGGAGAAGAATGCTTTAAAAAGCAGTATCAGCCAAATGGAAAAGGAGGTTCAAAAGTTCACTTAAGAAAACAGTTCTTTAAAAATTAGAATGGAGCAGATGGAAGCTAATGACTTTATGAGAAACCAAGAAATTACAAAACAAAACCAAAAGAATGAAAAAATAAAAGACAATGTGAAATATCTCATTGGATAAAACAACTGACCTGGAAAATAGATCCAGGAGAGACAATTTAAAAATTATGGGACTACCTGAAAGCCATGATAAAAAAAAAAAAAAAGAGCCTGGATATCATCTTTCAGGAAATTATCAGGGAAAACTGCCCTGATATTCTAGAACCAGAGGACAAAATAAATATTGAAAGAATCCACTGGTCATCTCCTAAAAGAGACTCAAGAAGGAAAACTAGGAATATTGTAGCCAAATTTGAGAGTTCCCAAGTCAAGGAGAAAATATTACAAGGAGCTAGAAAGAAACAACTTGAGTATTGTGGAAATAAAATCAGGATAACACAAGATCTAGCAGCTTCTATATTAAGGGATCAAAGGGCTTGGAATATGATATTCCAGAAGTCAAAGAACTAGGATTAAAACCAAAAGTCACCTACCCAACAAAACGGAGTATAATATTTCAGGAGAAAAATGGTCATTCAATGAAATAGAGGACTTTCAAGCACTCTTGATGAAAAGACCAGAGCTGAATAGAAAATTTGACTTTCAAACATAAGAGTCAAGAGAAGCATGAAAAGGTAAACAGGAAAGATAAATCATAAAGGACTTATTAAAGTTGAACTGTTTATATCTCTACATGGAAAGATCATATTTGTAACTCTTGAAACTTTTCTCAGTATTTGAGTAGTTGGAGGGATTACACACACACACACACACACACACACACACACACATACACACACACACATATAGACAGAGGGCACAGGGTGAGTTGAATAGGAAGTGATGATATCCAAAAAAATAAAATTAAGGGGTGAGAGAGGAAAATATTGAGAGGAGAAAAGGAGAAATGAAATGGGGAAAATTATCTCTCATAAAAGAGGCAAGAAAAAGGTTTTTCAATGGAGGGGAAAAAGGGAGAAGGTGAGAGGGCAAAAGTGAAGCTTACTCTCATCACATTAAGGAGGGAATAACATGCTCACTCAATTTGGTATGAAAATCTATCTTACACTACAGGAAAGTAGGGGAGAAGGGGATAAGTGGGATGGGTGAGATGACAGAAGAGAGGGCAAATGGGAGGAGAGAGTAATTAGAAGTAAACACTTCTGGGGAGGGACAAGGTGAAAAGAAAGAATAGAATAAATGGGGGGGGGAAGATAGGATGGAGGGAAATATAGTTAGTCTTACACAACATAACTACTATGGGAGTCTTTTGCAAAGCTACACATATATAGCCTATATTGAATTGTTTGCCTTCTCAGTGGGGATGGGTGGGGAGGGAGGAAGGGAGAGAAGTTGGAACTCAAAGTTTTAGGAATGAATGTTGAGAATTGTTTTTGCATACAACTGGGAAATAAGAAATACATGTAATGGGATAAAGAAATCTATCTTGCCCTACAAGGAAAGAGAGAAGATGGGGATAAGGGAAGGGAGGGATGTAATAGCAGGGAGGGCAGATTGGGAGAAGGGGTAATTGGAATACTTATTGTTTTGGGGTGGGGGAGGGGAGAGATGGGGAGAAACTTTGGAAATCAAAATCTTTTGGAAATGAATATTCAAATCTAAAAATAAATAAATAAACATTAAAAAAAAGTGAGCTCCTGTAGCAGGCACTTTCTTGAGATATTGGCTCCTTTTCATTTGTATGCAATAATATCCTAAGATCTGCATATAAGACAGTAGATTCTTGTCTCTTCAGCTTCATCTTATGCTATTCTCCATATATGCTATCTTCACATGAAAAAAATTCTAAAGCTACTGTTACTAATAATAGCTTGCATTTATATAATTCTTTAAGGTGTACAAAGTATTTTACATATGTTGATCTCATTTAGTTCGCAGAGTTGCACTGTTAGGCAGGAGTTATTAGCTTCATTTAATCAATGAGGAAACTGAGGTTCTGAGATGTTTAGTGATTTGTCCTGAGCCACAGAACTAGTAAGTGTCTGAGGCTGGATTTGAACTTGCATCTTCCTCATTCCAAGTCTCTCATTCCTTCGACTGTGCTATTTTGTTGCCTAATCTCTGTATCTTCTTTTTTAAAAAAAAACCTTATTTATTTTATTCTGAACTTAAGAAATAAAACAAGCATTTCCATAATATAGTAGAATATAAAAAGTTGACTGTACATGAAACTGAAAATTTAGCATGTACAACTTGCTATTTCTTTTAAATATGTAATAAAGATATTTTGCAACATTTTTTCTTCTTGTTCCCTCTTCTGGTCTCACTGGTCTCTGTCCTTTTGCTCCCACTTCCTCTGCTGAAGTATCTTGCCTCCCTTTGTTCCACATACAGTTCAGATGACATCCTCCCTCACTCCAGTGAAAAGAGCTGTCTGTCTCTTTAAAGTTATCATTGTACTTTGTCAGGACTTTCCATCTGAAATTATCATATACTCTTCCAAGCCTCAGAGGTATGTCTTTTCTTTTCTCTGTACCAGATGCCACAGTGGACAAAGTACTGGATTAAAGTCAGGAAGACTTGACCTCAAATCCAGTCTAAGCCACTTAATAACTGAGTGATCCTAGAAAAGTCATCTTTTCTGTTTCCTCATCTGTAAAATGCGCATAATAACAGGACCTACCTCCCAGGACTGTTGTGAGGATCAAATACACTAATATTTATAAAGTGCCTGGCACATAGTAGGTCCTTATTGCTGTAGTTGTCATTTCCAGGTTGCTCAGAGGGAGCTACAGGGATTTTGTGAATTCATTCTTTCCACTACATGAGATTATTGGAGGTGTTCTAGTCTAAACACAAGATTCACACCCTGTAGTAGAGGGATTGGGGGGAGGGGGAATCCCTGCAAACCCACTGGAGAGTCCTTTGGTTTCTGGAGCTACATTTTAAAAATAATTTCTTATTGATTTATTTTTTTTTAAGGCACAGATATTCCCACATATAACATGTGATTATACCCACAGATTATACCCCTCTTTTGTTAAAAAGCAGAGGGAAAAAAAATCAAAGCCCCTGATATAAAGACCTCATATGTAAATACAAGCAGTCTTCAGTATCTCTAGGTACTCTCTGCCATCCCTTTTACTGAGAAAGGAAAAGATAGTCATCATATTTTCTCTAGAACCAACATTGCTTATTGTGTGGTGGTCTTTTCTCACCATCAGACTGTAAGTTTTATGAGAGCAGGGTTTACAACACAACTATCTTTATATCCCAAATGCTTGCTTAATAAATCTGGTAAATTGAATTCATTATTTACAAAGTGTATTAGTATAAATCATTCTATTAGGGAGGTGGGAAGAGGAGTGGAGAGAAAGAGACAGAGAGGGGGAGGAAAGGAGAGAGACAGAAAGACAGAGTCAGAGAGAGACAGAGTGACAGAGAGAGAAGAGGCAGAGACAAAGAGGCAGTGACAGAAAGACAGAAGGAGACACGGAGAGAGGGAGCAAAAGACAATGCAGGGGAGGGATACAGCAAGGATAGAAGGGAAGAAGGTGAGAAGATGCTAATGAAAACTGAATGACAGAAATTTGTCCACTAATTTGGCAACAAGATTATATGGAGAATGGAAGAATCAAGAATGTATGCAAGGCTCTGAAAGTGGGTGAACAGATGGATGATCTAGTCTTCAGAAGAAACAGATAAGTTTAGAAGAGGGCATTCATTTGGGAATGGGAATAATAGGAGACATGTCTTTTGAATAGGTGGTGGTTGAAATGCTTATGGCCCTGGGCCTAGAGTCAGAAACAACTGAGTACAAATCCAGCCTCAGACACTTACTAACTCTGTGACCCTGGCCAAGTCCTTTAAATCCTGCCTGCCTGTTTTCTCAACAGTAAAGTGGCAATAATAACAGCATTTATACTTCACATGTTTGTTGAGAGGCTGAAATGAAATAATGTTCATAAAGTACTTAAAACAGTACCTGGTACATAGGAGATGCTTAATAAATTTTGCCCTCTATCCTCTCTTATCTAGGGTCATCTAGATGGAAATGTCAGCAGGCAGTCAGGACTCCATTTCCAAAGTGAGATAAGGGTTGTACAGAGTGCACAGATTTGGAAGTCATCTGTACAGAAATGTCCACTGAAGCCATGAAGCTGCTGATGTAGATGGGAAGAAGGAGATATGTCTTCTTCCATCAAGAAGATGTGTCTTCCATCCACATGTAGATGGAAAAGAGAAGATGGAGGATGCTGACACTAGGGGAAATGGTAAGGAGGATGGAAATAAATGCAAGGTCTATTCACAGTCAATAGTATTAGGTATGAATCCCTTAGATTCCTATGCAGAATCCTATGCAGGCTTCTGTCCTCAGAGACCACAACAAAAAGAAAGAAAAAAAAAACACTTTCCCCAACTCACCCCAAAAACCGAGAGAGAGAGAGAGAGAGAGAGAGAGAGAGAGAGAGAGAGAGAGAATAAAACAGTGATTAAATTCCTGCAATTACCTATCCTTGGTTCAAAATTCAAATGTGAATTCCATATTCGTTGAATACTTGTTATGTGCAAAGCACTTTGCTAGGAATATAAATTTCTATGACCCTTGGATATAAAGTCATTGAATTAAAAGAATGATACTCAGGACTTCTCTCAAGTCAGTCAGGCAGCCTCCTGGGAAGGAACCTGGGCAATAACCACCCTTTTTTTAGAATCTCAGGATGGATACAATATTCTTTAGCATGGAATGGAACCCAGAGAAGACTCTTGTTCATATCCTCACAGATGTGTGTATGTACATGCACATACATGTGTGCGCATTTGCATTTTCAATCAGTACTCAAAGAACATGATTCTGCCATCTGATTCCCAAATCTGAACATCATGATGCTGATATAACTGACATTTTTACTGATAGAAATCACAGATGGGCAAACCAAGTGTTGTACTTTGCCAAAATACTCAACAACTTAGAGGAAGGGCTCTATTCCAGTAGGTAGATATTCTACCTACCAGAAAAATCAGATACCACAGACAGCAGATACATGGGATAAGAAAGAAGAGATAGGTTGAGATCTTCACTGATTTAAAAAAAAAAACAAATGCATGAATAGGACCATGGATCTCTTTTGTTTCATAAGGAAGAATCACATTTTACTATCTATTTTTTGCTATCCTTCATGTTTAGATAGCTGGGTAGTGCAGTGAATAGAGTACTTGCCTTGAATTCAGTAAGATTCCTGTTCTTGACCTGAAACCTAGCCTCAGACATTTACTCACTATGTGACCTTGGGCAAGTCATTTAACCCTGTTTGTTTCAATTTCTTCATCTGTAAAACAAGTTGGAGAAGGCAATGGTGAACCATTCCAGTATCTTTGCCAAAGAAAACCCCAAACGGGGTCATGAAGGGTGGGAAATGACTGAAATGACTGAATAATAATATCAAAGCATTATCAGAGCACATATAAAGACTTATCAAAGTATATACCACTTTGCTTTTGTAGGATCTTGTCAAGTTATTCCAAGTTCCCTATTTCTCCATTCTCTGCCACAAACGTAGCCCTAGAAGATGCAATTCTCTTTATATTTGTCTTTTTGTTTCTTTAAACACAGGCCTCTTCCATGGCCTGCTCCCATTGAATGTTCTCACTCTACTCCATCCAGCACACTGTGCCCATTGATTTGTCTTATGGTCAACTACGCCATTCATCTACTAAATAAATTTCAGTGCCTTCTTATTGCCTGAAGGATGAAAATTGACATGTCTCTGTTCAACTTTTATAGCCCTTCACAATCTGGGTTCAGAGGACTCTGGGAAGAAAGTGGAGTAGGTAAAACAAAACAAAACAAAAAACCCAAAACTTTTGGTTCTCCAGTTTCCTTTCCCAAAAAAGACAGGATATCGCCTCAGAGGGAACTGGGAACAGTGGAAATAGAGAAAAGTTGGGGTAAAGCAGTTGTTCTCCTAAGTAACTTGAGAAGACCTCCTGAAAGACCAATGTCCACCAAGGGCAGACTAAAGTGAAAACACCTCCAGGACAACTCTGTGGAATCAACAAACAACAAGCCCAGGCTGCAGAAGTTGGGAGACAGCCTCAGCATTAGAAACTTTCATCTCAGGGACAGTGTGAGGGTCTGACTGCTGAGTAGGAGAAGACTGAAGGACCTTCCACTGTCGATGGAGATCAAATACAGTTGTGCAGACCAGACTCACCCCAGGCTGGGCTGACACTGTGGGAGAGAAGGAACTCACATATACCTGGTGACTGTAGTAGCAGAGGTGTGGGAACCATGCCGGTTGTGGGCACTTGTAGGAGGGCAGAGTCCCTTGTTTCAGTTCCAGGACAGAGAGGAGCTGTAGTTTCCAGACACCAGAGGTACCACAGGGAACAAGATCATTTGCAGAACAGTGTAGCTGGGGGCCCTAGTCATGACTTATGAGTGGAAAGGAGAGTCCAAGGTTGAGTCCCAGGACAGACCTTAGTAAATAACAGTAAGAAGGAATTGAGGCTTTGGGGCATCATTCCTCATTTCTTGGAACTATGACTTGATTACATTAGTAGTTGGTAAAAACAAAATAAAACAACAATAAAATAAAAAAGAAGTAGGCAAAGGAGAAAGAACCCAACCATAGATATCTGTTTTGAGGATAGAGAACATCTGCATTCATGTTCAGAAGATGATAATGGAGCTAAAAAAATTCACTCTTTTTTTAATGTAAAATATCAAATGGCCACAAGTACAAAAGAGGTTTTTAGGAGAACTTTAAAAGGACTTTCAAAATCAAATAAAAGAGGTCAAGGAAAAATCAGAATAAAAAAGGAAACCAAGAAAATTATGAAAAGAAAGTCAAACAATTTGAAATAGAGAATCAAAAATTTAAGGAAGAAAATAATTTCTTGAAAACTAAAACTGGGCAAAGAGAAGGTAATGATGTTCTAAGACCAAGAAATAATAAAACAAAATCAAAAGAATGAAAAAATAGAATACAATGTGAAAATCTCAACAAAAATCAACTGATCTGGAGAACAGGTCAAGGAGAACTACATATAAAAATAAGAGATATAATAGTAGTTGAACTACCTGGAAATTATAATTAAAAAGATACATTACAAAAAATTATCAGAAAAATGGTGCTGAATATCTAGAACAAGAAGGCAAAGCACAAATAAAAAAAATCCATCGATCACCACCTAACAGGGATCCCAGGAGGAAAACTTACAGGACTATCAAAGTCACGTTTTAAAGTGACCAGATTAAGAAGAAAATTGGAAACAATAAGAAAAAAAACAATTTAAATATAATGGAACTGATGAGGTTCAGACTCTGGGAACTTCCTTGAGCTCCCCTGGAATTTCCTCACTGAACCTGGCTTTTCATACTCAAATTGATCTCTTCCTGTATCTCCTCACAGAATCTGGCCTTTCATACACAGATCTGTGATCATTGTCTATTATCCCTTGATTGCCCTACCTGCTTCCCACCTAGGCGCCCCCAAGTCTGATATTTGTTGATTCTCCTCTAGACCCTTCCTAAACCCCTCCTCCCATCACCCTGGACTACCAGACCACCTCACCCCCACCCCACCCCCTGCCCAGATCCCTCCTATACTCTTTTCTGTATTTAAGTTCCACCTTGCCTCCATGAAGGTGCTCAGATTGAATCCAGCTCAGACTCTGTCTAGCTGAGATTCTATCTGGCCCGTTTGTGATTACTAGCATCACAAATGCTTAGGCTCCTTAAGAGGCAACCCAATTAGGCGAATCCTTAATAAACTTTATTTTCTTTGGCATTTAAGAAGTCTTGAGTCGAATTCATTTGAGCACGACCTGGATCGTCGGTATTTTGGGGTTCCCCTCACCATTAACCTCATCAGAACTACTATAAGGATTACACAAGATTTAGCAGCTACTATGTTGAAGAACTTGGAATACTATATTCTTGGTGTTGGAATACTGTATTCCATATAGCAAAAGATCAAGTGTAACTTGCAGTAATAGTAAGCACCCCAACCTACACAGGGGGGCCTGCTATCACTGGTTTTTTGATCTACTTTTCTAAAAGGAAAGGCAACTTTTGAAGGGTTAGCAATCACTTTAATCAAGCACAGGTATCAGAGAAAGTCAAAGTCAAAATTTCAGAGAAATCAAAAATCAACAGACAGAGCTTCCAAACTGCCTGACCACTAACATACATACATCTTTACTAGACAGGGAAGCAACAACATCCGCATTTTCAAAAAGCCACGGGGGCTGCTTAGCGGCTTCCCATAGCCTCATCTGGCACTGCTTTCAAAAACTAAGCCCCAAAGTAAAACCTCACCCACAGAGTATTTATACACAATTTAGAGCCAGAGCGCATAAGGCTCTCACTCAATGCCTCAATAGAAAAAACAAGGTACTTGGGACCCTGATACAAAACACTTCCCCTAATCAAGCCTCTGACAATGAGCAGGCCCATCAATGGGTGGGAAAGATGCTCCCCAATCACGTTTAAGCAGAGGCATTATTGTTCTTGGTTATACTAAAATAAAATCAGCAAAAGATCCTATTTTACTTGCCATTACACTTACTCAGCAAAGTATAATCCTGAATGGAGAAAAAAATGCGCATTTAATGAACTGAAAGATGTTCAGGTATTTGTGACAAAAACAGCAGAACTTAAGGGAAATTTTGACATATAACATCTAGGAGAAATATAAGTAAACAGTAGAAAAACAAGTATGAAGGTCTCAATAAGGTTAAATTGTTTACTTCTTATACGTGAAAATATTACATTTACTGTCTGTCATCATTATTTGGGTACTTTAAAAGAAGGGCATAGGCTGAGCTGAGTATGATGGGGTGATTCAGAAAGAATAAAACGACGTAGGGAGATATAAAAGAGAGTACTTATACAAATGAGGGATGAAAAGGAAAATTGATACGGAAGAAGCTGGTAGGAGGAAGGCAGATAATGCTAGAACTTTACTCTCATAGGGAATGTGTTAAAGAGGGAACAACATATATATCTCTATCTGTCTGTCTACATACATACATTTCATATATGTGTATATACATGTGTGTATATATATGTGTATACATGTGTGTGTACATACACACACATCCTAAATTCAGAAAGAAATAAGAGGACAGAGGGATAGGGTAGGGGAAGAGATTCTTAAAGTGTCAGTAGGTTAAGGAATAAAAGGGCAAGGTAGCAGGCAGAAACCAAATAGAAGAGTAATGAGGGGAAGGGTAAATAGAGTGAGATGGATAGTGATGAATAATAGGAAGGAGGAAAATGAACAAGTAATTGCAGATTATAATGAGAATGGGATGAATTTACTCATAAAATAGCTGTATAGCAGATTAAATATTAGAATTCAATAATATGTTGCTTTTAGGAAACACAATAAAAATGCCAGACACACACACAAAGATAAAATAAAGAGCAGGATTAGAATTTATTATGTAAAAAATGAGGATAGTAATCATGATCTCAGACTAAATTAAAGTCAAAATAGATTTAATCAAAAGAGAAAAATAGGAAAATTACAGTGTGGACAATATTATTCAACATTATTTCAGACCATTTAAAATAACCAGACAGTATAAAATATCTGAGAGTATACCTGCCAAAACAGACATAGGAACTATATCAAGATAAACATAAAACACTTTTTAATACAAATAAACTCAGATATAAATAGTCATATTCATTGTTCATGGGCAGGTAAAGTCATTATAATAAAAATAAATGACAATTTTTGCCAAACTAATCCATTTATGTAATGCCTTCACAATTAAATTACTAAAAGAAACCCAAATAGAGTCAGAAAAAAAGTAATAACAAGGTTCATTTGCAAGAACACAAGGTCAGGAACGTCCAAGAAACAAGGCAAAATAGATGTAAAGGAAGTAGATTCAGTGGTATCAGAGCTTTAACTATATTATAATTTGAGAGCATTCTTGAAGCACAAAATAGATAATTTTGACTACTTTAAATTAAATTTTTCTTGAATAAATAAAACCTATGTGCCCAAGAATAGAAGGAATGCAGAAAATTGGGGAAGGGGAAGCTTTCAGAGACAATCTCTCAGATGGGATGTGAATGGGTTGGAATATTTGCTGAGGTGTAAGAAATGACGTGCTGGTTAATTGAGAAAATCATGACAAGACTTGGACTTATGATGGAAGATGCTGTCTACCTTCAGAGAAACAAGTGACAAGTGGAAATAAACACAATATGATCTTATATATATATATGTGTGTGTGTGTGTGTGTGTGTGTGTTTGTGTATGGATGTATATGTGTATATGCATATATTTATAGATGAAGTGTGTATGTACATATGTATGCATGTATGTACTCACTCTTAATTATAGCCTTCTTGGGGCAAGGTGGGGTGAAGGAAGAGGAAAAAATAAAATAAAAAGTGCACAGCAGAGAATAAGAGAAAACGTACAAGGAAGCCAAGAAAAGTTAGGCTTTCTTGAAAGGGAAATTGATTGTTTTATATTAAATACACTCATGTTCTACTATGTACATGGAAATCTTTTTTTTTCCTTTTTTTATTTTTATATTTAAATTTAAAATTTTAAAAAATATTTGGTTAATTTAAAAAAAGGGAAAAAAAGCAATGGAACTTCAAGCTGTTTTTCCAGTCTCCTTGGGCATTCTTGCCCTTCCTGCACTGTGTGATCCAGTCAAAGTGCCCTCTCTGTTCCTCATCCCCAACATTTCATTTCTCATCTCCATGTCTTTTCACTGGCTGGCCCCCAGACTTGGCAGGTGCTTCCTCTTCACCCCTTAGAATACCTGTCTTCCATTTCAACTACCTTCTTCAGGTAGTCAATCCTGATCCCTTCCCAAACCCAAACAGCTTTTCTTTCCTCCGTTCCTCATATTTTCACTTTGTATGTTTATATACACATCTCCACTGCATGAATGTAAATTACTAAAGTGTAGGGACCGTTCTGTTCTTTGTAGCTATATGCCCAGTGCCTAGTATAGCTCCTGACATGCAGCAGGTGTTTAATAAGTGTTGGTTTGTAAGGAAATATAATCAAGTAACCTACAAAATTATCTCTCTACTGCTTTGGGCAGCATGATGAAGTGCACAAGCTAGGTCTTGTAGTGAACAGTGTTGGACTTGGCAACAGGACATCCTAAATTCAAATATGACATCAGATATTTCATGACTGTGAGATTTTGGGCAAGCCACTCAGCAGCTCCCAGCCTCACCATCTTCATCTATAAAATGGAGATATGAGTAGCACCTACCTCATAGAGTTGTGCAAAATGGGATAATGTTTGCACAGAGTCAAACTCTGCAACCTTAACAGATTATATAAATGCTAACAATTAATATTAAGAATCCACCTCTGCCAACTCCTTTATTTGCTTCTCCTAGGATAATTTTTGAGCTTCCCTTCTACTTTTCATTAGAATTTCTTTATGTCTTCAAATATCATTTAGATCATAAAAATCCATAAAGATGTAATTCAATTCTTAAAATAAGAGATCGATTTATTGATCATGTGACAAATATCTTACATTTAAAAGAATAAAGGACATGGTTGAAATGGACATCAAAGGCCATCTAATCAACTTCTGTCAACAGTTTAATTCTAAAAAAGACCTGTGTGGGTCTTAGACTCCTCTGTCTTCTTGGGGACTGCATAGGACTGAATCTTTTTTTTCCCTCATTTTGCTGATCACTTCCTATTGATTCTGAGGTCCATGTTACTCGGGTCACTTCTCTTATAGCAGACATCCTGTCATTTGACCTGAGACAACAGCTTAACAAGATCTGCAAGAGCTTGAGGTATAGTATGGTTTGTTTAGGGTTACCTTCATTTCTACAAGAGGCATTAGAATGAAACTTTTGTGAAAGTTTATTATATGTATACACATATGTATATGTACATGTATGCAGGTACACAGAGATATAAATATATGCTTGTATGTTAAATATAAATATATGCATATAAGCATATAAATTACTATAAATTTAAATATATATAAGTAAATATAAATCTATCTCTGTCTATCTATCTATCTCTATCTATCTATCTATCTCTATCTATCTATCCATCCATCCATCCATCTATCTATATCTACCTATCTATCTATCTATCTATCTATCTATCTATCTATCTATCTATCTACCTATTCACCTATATGCTTTCATTTGGTCTCCTAAAGAAGACTATTTCTTGAGAGCAGGCCATTTTCTTATCCTTCCTTTATACTTTGAGCAGCTAGGTAATAGAGCAGTGTAACAGAACTCCCCACCTGGAGTCAGGAAGATTCATCTTTCTGAGTTCAAATTTTCCCTGGGTGACTTAATAACTGTGTGACCCTGGACAAGTGAGTTAACCCTGCTTGCCTCAGTTTCCTCATCTGTAAAATGATCTAGAGAAAGAAAGGGCAAACCACTCTATTATCTTTGCCAAAAAAACCCAAATGGACTCACAAAGAATAGGACATGACTGAAACAACTGAGCACATCCTCTATATTATACCTTCACTGTAACCATCTGTACTCAATATCTAACAGTTTTAGCATACATTATGCGATTCTTTAACCTCCAATCGTCTCTGATGGAGCTAAAATATAAATACTGGATGGTTAAAAGAACAGTGTAGAATTCACTATTAAGAACCAACTTCTTCACTGGAAACAAAATAGATCTCTGTTGATTGGAGAATTGCTAAGTAAGGTATGCTACATGAACATGATAGAACAGATGTAACAAATAGAAAAGAAGGCAGAGAAGCATGGGAAGACATATGAACAAGGTATAAGCAAAAAGCAATAAAATAATTTGCATAATAATTAACACAGTATAAAGGGAAAGGACAAAAAATCAAACTGTAAGTAATTATCATGTATAAACTTATAGCCAAAGAAAACAAAATAAAATGGATTTCATTTTTTCCCCAGAAGTGGGGGATTATGGTTGTGAACATTGTGTAGAGTGTCAGACATGTTGTTGTGTTGGTGAGTTTTCCTAAATTATTTCCCCCATGTCTCTTTTTTTAGTCTTTATCACAAAAGATGCCTTCCTGGCTAAACCAGGAAAGAATATATTTAGAAATGAAGGTAATGTAAAACAAAAAAATCAATACATTAAAAACTCTACTTCTTTACTTCACGTGCTCTGTTTAAAAAAGAAAAAAAAGTAATTTTTGTAGGCTTTATCATTAGTCTGTGTGATTTGTAAAAGGTTTAAAAAAATCCAAAGCAACCACGTGATTATTAAAAATCTTTTTCCTTGCTTGTAATTCTGAAGTTTAAAAGTATGAATAATTAATGTAAAAAGCAAAGAATAAAATGCCTACTATTTTTCCTCGTCCTCTTTCATGGTAATAGAAAAAGCTCTTCAACTTTGCCACCAATACTACATTTTTATTTGTGCAAAAAGCCTCAGGAATGGTTTCTTGATCTTTCTTTGAATCTAAGATACCCGGGAAATTCCGATCTTTTAAGATAGCTCAGAAAATCTCTGTTAAGACCTCTTTTAAAAAGTCATTTTGAATTTGATTTGAGGTCTCTAACTCCCAAATATAAAAAGACAGCATTGCCCTTACAAAGAAACAGTATCATTTATAAAATAAATGAGAATGGACTTCCCAAGACCTTTAAACAAAGAGAGATTCTTATATTTCAGATAGTGAACTAAGTGTTATGTAAGGACAAAGAGCAAGGTGAACTAGTAAGTGAATGAGAGCAGACAAATTCCCTTTACTTGGAGGAATATGCTTATGAATTTTTATATTTTTAAAGAAAATGATCACTAAAATTGATGTTATTCAATTGATAGTTAATGTTGAATCAAAAGCTAGGTTGAAGTATCACATTTTCCTTTAAAAATCCCTTTCACTTCCTTGGGCCTTTAAAAAAAACTTTTAAATATGAGAGATGAACATTATCAATTATTTCTTCTAATTCTTTTTGGGAAGAAATATTTTTAAAGTTTTACTTTTCATGGATTCTTTTGCTTTTCTATCATCTACACTTGCCAATACATCTCTCTCCTCCCCTGACGACAACCAGGGAGCTGTCCATTACAAAAAAAAGGACAAAAAAGAAAGAGAAGAAATTGTTTCAACAAAATTAACCAACACATAAAACCAGTTTAGCAGACAATGCATCAATACATCTGTTTTCATATGTTTAAGATAAGAGAATACTGTCATGTCCAATTGTACTGATCCTTCATGGCCCAGCACAAGGCCCACCCTCTACAATAATCCTTCAATGTTCTCTCAGCCCCATGTAGATTTCATCTGCACCCAGTTATTCCAATTGTTTTTGACCCCACCACCATCATCATCATGCACACACCCAGGATGACCTCCTCACCAGGCAACTCATCATCATGGAGATGACATTAGACTTGTTGGTCATACCTCATCAGTACCATTGGTTGCTTCTACCCCTCTTACTGGTGGAAGACTGAGAAAAAAACTGCTTCAATAGGGACCTTTTATAAAAGGCCCCAAATTCTAACCATTTCTCCATTGGCCACCAGCTTGATCTCCTCTCTCCACCCTGACATACACATATAATCACATTCACTTTTCAGTTCCGTTTTCTGTGTTTTCTCTCTCCATTAGAATATAAGTTCCTTGAGGTTAAACACTCTTTATCTCTTCCTTATTTATGTCCCCAGAGGATGCCATAGTACTTGGCTCATAGAAGGAATGGAATCAAATAAATATTTATTGTACCATATCATGTATTTCAAATACAAGTAGGGTATGGTGTATGTAGTGGTTACAGCTGCAGTAGTTTCCTCCTCTGAGTTCTTCAAGCAAAGATTGAATAACCACTTCTTAGGTTTTTTTTCCTCCTCCAAAGATTGAATTATCATTTTTGAAGGGTTTTGGCAAAGTGCAGGTTGCGTTAGATGCCCTTCAAGTCCCTTCCAATTATGAGATTCAATGTTTTTATGCCAGTGTATTTTCTTCCCTAATCAGAATTTATAAGTTCCTATAAGATAATATTCAATTAATCAACAAGCGTTTATGAGCACTGCAAGTCACAATCACACCAACTGAGGCAAAGAGATATAATTTTACTTGGAAATATAAATCTTCATCCCACTGTATCTTGTTTGTCTTATAGAGCATGTATGTATGCCTATCTGTACACACTGATACATATGGGTGTGTCAATATTGTTTGTGTATATATACTGCATTAATTGGTACACTTAGATCCATCAAAATATTCTTAAATTCCAGTTCTTCTAGCGCTGCTTTCTTATCTAGGCACTGTGATGACTGTTGGATATGCAAAGAAAAAGTAAAACTAGTCCCTTCCCTCAAGGGGTTTACATTTTTGAGAGTATGAGAGACAGCATGTATGAAGGAAATGCTACGCTCAATTACATTTGCAAAGGCCTCTTCTCATTGGACCAGTCATTGCTGAATATTCTGTTCCTATGTGAGGAGAAAAGAATGGAAAATCTAGGCAAGGGAGAGATCCTTGTCCTGGAAATGCAAGACTCCAGGAAGGAGTCAATATGGGGACGTGCCTTTATGATGATGTCCCTGTCCTCATCTTAGTACATTAGAGACTTCAGGGAATATCCCCTTGGAGGAATCAGCAGCTCTCTTTGTTGAGTTATCTTACTCCCAGTGGGAGAGCCCATTCATTGTGAACTTTCTAGTGTCTTGTAATCTATGTAACTTCTCTGAATACTGTTTGCTATCAGCTTAGACAAACAGATTTGCTGTGGGTGATGCCTTTGATAGAAGGTAACTTAAGAGGAGAGGGTACTATTGGGTGGCGTACCTGGTCAAGGAATCCTGCATAAGGAGTCCTTGAATGGAATCTTAAAGATGACCAAGGTTTCTAAAAGGCAGAGTACAGAAGGGAGTGTATTTCAGTACAAAAGCATGGAAAAGGAGACGATACTCCGAGCAGATGCTAGCACAGAGAATACGGCATAGTAGGCCAACAATAGTACTTGCTGAATTTTAAATAGCAGCCTACTCATAAGGCATCTTCCACCAGAGAAGCACAAGACAACACATGCTCAGACTTCTGATAATTTACTTTATGCGTCAAATGAAATGATTTTGGAATTCATTTCATAATTGACTATTATAGCCAGCCAATCAAGAATGCCAATCTAATTGCCTCGACAATTATCATCACTGCACATTAAATGTCTTGCCACCTTAAAGGCCCTCAAGGCAACGAGCATTAAACATTCCGGCTACTGCCTTTAAGATACATATTTCCATGAGTGTAGTTGTGAGAAGGAGAAAAATCAGCATAAAGCCAGAATGCACATAATACTAAAAGCAAAACAGGTTAAAGTCCCCAACTGGCTCTTCCTCTTTTTTTTATTTAAAAAAGGCACACTGTGCTTCCCAATGACTCAGTCAGTGGTCATATCTGGCCTATTAGTGAAGTTCACAGGTGGTGAGAGCTACTGTGGCTTGGCATACATCAAGTACTATAATCACCTAGAAACAGGTTGCCTCACACATTTTTGCTCTAATTATATGACTATTCCACACTCAGAAATTTTAATCTAAATAGAAAAAGGGAGCCCCATCAGGTTCTACTTGAAAAAACCTGCAGGTTATCTATTTCTCATCATTAATTGTTAGAAAGTTTGTCTGAGCAAGTTGAAATAAAGTTGGCATTGGTTCTATTTTGAAAGTTAGCTAAAACTAACCACTGAAATTTGGCCTACGTTTCCAGAGTTCTTTTGCCAGAAATGTCTAGCTAATAAAATATTTTGTGCTTGTGGGAGAGTGGATCAAAAGGGAGAGAAACAGGAAGTCAGCTAATGTGCGTAACACTGAAGATATAAACAAAGTAGAGCAGTAAGGTGAATTCTTGAAGGTGATAATGATAACTCCCATGTATTTGGAAATCTTTAAGTTTACAAAATATTCCTTTCAGGTAAATAGCAGAAGTTTTTTCACGTCCATTTCACAAATGAAATTGAGGCTTAACAAGTGTTCCATTTCTAAAAATTATTCAAGATTAGCTTATTATAAGGATTTTTAACTCCAGACCAGAATTTTGGAGGGTGGGTAAGCACATAGTGGGAGCTTGGACTATGGTATTCAAAAATCCCCCTAAAACTCTCACAAGTACTCAGAAAAAAAAAATATATATATATACATATACACACACATACATACATATATATATACATACACACACACAGGCAGAGAGACAGAGAGAAAGAGATTAGACAGTGCTGAAAAGAGTTATCAGTTTAGTCTAACAATGACTTGAAAATAATCAACACACAAAAATTCACCCTACTAATCTCTCTGTATATGTTCCTCCATGGGTACACAATGAGATGGCCTCTTTATTTTCATTTTTGATCATAATCTCACAAATAATCATTCTTTTCAGTTTACCACTGACTGTCTCTTTTCTTACATTCTTTAAAGCTACATGTTGGAACATTAACAAATAAATTTAAAATGTAAAAAAAGCAACCTATGAATCACAGGTTTATGTATATAAATATAAAAATAACAGACGATACAGCATAGGGGCTAGAGAAGTAGTTTTGGAGTAAGGGGGATGAGAGTTCAAGTTGGGACAAATACGAGGCATATCACCTAGGTAAACACCTTAACATCTGTGTCCCATGGGACTCTTAAAGTCCACACATTACAGAGCAGCTAACAGCCTGCATGGGTGGAAAGAGTGTTCACCATGAGAGCTCCCCACATTGAAGATATCATGGATCTAAACCAAAAAGTCCCAAATTTATACAATATTTAAGTTATTTCTTTCCTTAATCTTTGCATTCAGTCAAGGGTCAATGGGCGAAGAATGCAGATATGGAATGGCTGATGGGAGGGTTCCATTTGTAAGTACTTAGAAATATGTCAACCAATCACCAACCCTACTACGTGCCAGGCACTCTTCTAGACTTGAGGGCTACGTATACCAAAGTGAGACAGTTCTTGCTGTTATGGAGGTTACTTCCTCATGAAGGAAAATAATGGTGAATTTTAGATGCAGTTAAGAATTCCTAGTAGTTTTTCTGTTGCTTATGGGACACATTTTCATAAATATGAAACCAACAGCAGGTGTCTGTGTGTGTGGTGGGGTGGGGGAGTGTAAAAAGTAGCAGCATTTAGGAAAATGAATACTTTTATTATTTTGTCATTTTAACACCATTCCCCAAAATAAACTCTGGCATAATAGACACATATAAATATTATGATATCTTCCTTGTTGCCTTGGAAACAGTCATTGGCATCTCTGCTTAGGCATTTTACTGTATTTCTAGCCAAGACAACAAGTGTAAATCCTTACCAGTTTTTTTTCTTCATAAGTTACATTAGAGGACTACAATAAGTAGAGAACAAGAGGGCAATTTCATGCTACAGAAATACAATATAAATGACAAAAAAATCCCATGGGGCAACAAAAGAATGATATAACCAATAAGACTTTCAGATTTTAAAATGGAATGGAAAAATAGTTTTAAGTAATATCTTTTAAAAATGAACAGAAGTATATTATTAAGATTGAAAAAAAGCTTATGAAAAGTGTTTATATAGCAAAGTTACATAAAAAATTATGAATAAGCATAAACAGTATTCGATGAACTGAATGTGCCAAATTTTTTAAAAAGTGGCTTATTTTTTAGTGGATATGTTTATCCAATCATAATCTAGATAATACTTCCCAAGTCAACTTCTGTTAGTAAAATTCTAAAACCGATCCCACACTTGTACGCTGCAAAACCCCAGTGGCATATTCCATTTACTGGATACTAGCTCAGAGTTCCCTTCGCTCGGCTTTCTCCCCCATCCCTTGTATCAAGGGCTACTCTAGCTGAAATTCCTTCAGATAATTTGTTCCCCATGTATGGCTGCCCAGTGCTCTGGTTAAGGCTCTGCTGGACTTCATATAATGTCTCTGGGGACTCTCTTGGGTCAAAGAGATTAATGCAAGTCAAATTACCTATAGTTCTTAGTCCTTTTTGTACTTCATTCAGCCCTATCTTATCCCTTTCAGACAAACTCACTCTTTCATCCATATCCACCATTTTATGAGAGTCCTATGTCTTACTCATTTCCTTCTGGTTCTGCTCATTCTCTGGTCTTCACCTACTTGTCAGCAACCTCCCCTTTCAGGAGCTGTCCTCACCCCTTCATTTCTGCTTCCTCTTTGTTTTCTTCCTGTATTACAACATATATTCTTTGGAGGTAGGGATTGCCATGTTTGCTTGTTTTGTTAGCACAGTGTCTGAAACACATTTTAATAAATTCTTTATCTATCTATCATTTATCCATTTATCTATTCTACACACCTCCCTCCCTTCCATACCATGTGTGTGTCTCCCTCCACCTTCCTTTCCCCCATTTATAACACTGGTCCCAGAAAGCACAGTCTTAGGCTTTGTGTCAGCAAAGATCTGATATCAACTCTGTTTCTGATAGAACAAATAAGATTATATATGTAGTGTTTCACGTGTTTTAAGGTGCTGCATAAACACTAGTCTTTATCATTATCATCAACTAACACATCTGCGTGATCATAGGCAAGTCATGACCTTTTGGAAGCTCAGGAAACTCTCTAAGAAATCTACTAAATGACAGATCATAGGATCATAGATCTAGGGCTAGAAGGGGCCTCAGAATCCATCTAATCCTAACACTCTCATTTGGCAAAGGAGAAAACCGAGGTATTAGGAGGTTCAGTGACTTGTTAAAGGTAGTAAGTGTGAGGCAAGATTTGATCTCAGATTCTCTGACTTAAGGGTCAGAACTTTTCCCACTGGATTCATCTACATCTCTAATCCTCAGTTTGTTGATAAAAGATTGTTTCCATGGAACTAAATGCTTCCTATAAAGTTGCTTCACCCAAGACCGAATGGGTATAAAATATAACCAAAAATAATGACAATTATCATTGTACCTCAATTTATGATACCTGCATTTTGAGAAAGTGCATGTTTATTCCTTTAAAATTATATTTCCATATTGATATTTGTTCTAAAATGAAATGAAAAGAACCACCCTTAAACCTATAATTTTTTTAAAACCTTGAAATGCTACATATTTAATTTGAAGGACATTTTAATGTCCTTCTCCTCCCTTTCTCATCTATACATCTCTCCAACACTTAAAGGAAAATGAAGTAACCTCTATAAGTCAGCTCTGTGAAAAAGACATGTCATGTTAGCCTGACCTCCATTTCTATCAGGACTTCTAGTCTAGTACACCAGAGGAACGTCATAGCTAGTTAGCCATTTTCCATGGCTAGAATGTTCTTTCACTTGCTTTTTTCAAAAAAGAAAAAAAAAAGAATGCCATGTTTTTTTTTAAAATAAGTGCACTAAGATACAAACTAACCAATCTTTAATTTAAAATTAAAATAATGAGATATATAGGTATTTGTGACTTAAATATTAATAAAATCAATGTGTTGAGTGGGATTTTTATTTTTTGGTGCAAAGTTTTTTCAAAATGCGATGTCTTTGATGACATTCGTACTCATCATTCTTTTTAACACTTTATCTTTTTCCTTTTATAATCTGTACCTCTTACTACCTCCCACTCCCCCTTGTGTTTCACTATGCCTTCTAAATTGGATGCTGTCCTGGTTTCTATTTTAATTCAGAACTATGTGGTAAAAAAAAAGTGATGAATCCGGATTATCTATTTTCATTATGATTGGAAAGGTTCTCAGAAGTTTCCTGCTCAGTAACCGAACTGACAAATGATTCCTGTCATTTATTACCCCTTCATCCCTTTCCCCTAAACAATGAATTTTTGAAAAGTCATAGTAAGAATTATGGGATTCCAAACTTGCTGGTGTCACTTTTCATATTTCATTAATAAGGAAACTGGAGTCAGCCTTAAGGTCTACGGTGGAACACTTTCATAGCTCTTCTTACAGGCTGCACAATACTTGTTTTCAGAAAAAAATATCAAAAAAACAAAGTCAAGCCCCTCATATCTGGTCACCAGATGCCTTATCACTCACTGCTTTCATTTTTAAGTATCTAGTATCCTTGATGAAAATTGCAATGGAAGCCAGACCTGACCCAGGCTTTCTCAATTTCCTAAAGATGTAGCCAATTCTGGCCTAGGAAACACAGTCCTCCTTCTTCCTCTCTCTTCCTTTGCTCACCATTAGCAATCCTCATATCAGTTTTCTTGAATGCAAAAAATCTATATCCCTATAGACAGAAAGATTCATTAAGGTTATAATACAAATTATATACAGGAAGCAGTTACAGGAACAAAAATATGTCAAACTCTCAATTTAATGATGTTAAGTACCAATTAAAGAACCAAAGCCTTGAGGGAAAATGCCTTTAGACAATCATTTGAACCCAATATTTTTTCAGTTCAGATATTTTCTAGCAGATTGAGAAGAATGAACTTTCTTCTCATTTTCATTTTGCATTACTCTTTCTCTGACAAATGAATTCATTGGGTGATACATTGACTAGAGCATTATGCCTGGAGTCAGGAAGACCTGATTTTATGTGTGTATGACCTCGCACAGATAACCTGGGCAAGTCTCCTGACTTCTGTTTGCCTCAGTTTTCTTATCTGTTAAGTAGAGGTAAGAAAAGCATCTACTTTCAGGGTTGTTATGAGGATCAAATGAGATAATGTGTGTAAAATGCTTAACATAGTACTAGGCACATAGTAAGTGCAATATAAATGCTACCTGTCATTATAGAGCACTGGACTTGGAATCACAAAGACTCATCTTCCTGGGTTCAAATCCAGCCACCTCAGACATTTACTAGTTATGTGACTCTGGGTAAGTCATTTCATCCTGTTTGCCTCAGTTTCTCATCTGTAAAATGAGATGAAGAAGGAAAAAACAAACCCCTCCGGTATCTTTGCCAAGAAAACCCCAAGTGGAGTCATGGAGAGTTGGACAAAACTGAAGCAACTCAACATTATTAATATTATTAAAGACACAGTGCCTGGTACATAGTAGGTACTTACTAAGTTCTTGTTGCCTCCTCCCTCAACATTCTCCACTCACACTCTCATGCTCCACCTGGATCTCCCATTCTAAGTTCTCTTGGTTCTGTGATATGTGCCCCTGGCTCAGGCAGCATACATGTTATCATGATACAGTAATGGAATCAGGAAGACCTGCGTTCAAAATCTCCTATTACATTTAGGAGCTATGTGTCCCAAGGTAAAACACATTCTCTTTGGGCCTCAGTTTTCTTATCTGCAAATTGAGTGGAATGACTTGATGATCTTTAAGGTTCCCTTCAATTTTTAGCCCATAGAAGACCTTACCTTTTCTTTGTCAAATTTTCCCCACTTAGATAGATATCTGACTGATTTCAGGCTCTCTACCTTTAACTTTCCTTGGGAATTTGTTCCAGCTGTCTTCCTGTTGCATTTTTATCCTCTCTATATCCCTTGACAACAGTCCTACCCCAATGATTCAGTGAAGATCCATGGAATGAGTAACCCCAGAATCTGATGCCAGAGGGTTCCAGTCCTGGCTTGGGATGACCACTGGTGACTCTTTGAACAAGTTCACTGGCTTTCCCAGACCTTAATTTTCGCATTCATTCAAGAAGCATTTGTTGAAGTGTCTACTCTCTGTGAAGTATTGGTGTTTTTTTTTTTTAAACCAGACCTATGATTTTATTGGTGAAGAGACTAAGAAGGGAGGAAGTCCCTCTACCAGGGCAGAGCTTTACCTTCACAACCTAGGAGTTTGATCAAGTTGAATGGGTGCACTGAGGAGTTAAATTACTTATTCAGGACCACACAACTATTAAGTCTATGGAAAATAGTGAACTTGAATCGAGGTCTTGCGGACTGCAGGTCAGCTCCCTGTCTATGACAATATGCTACCTTTAAGCACTGGGTATGTAAAGAAGAAAAACATAAGTCACTTTTCTCAAAGGATTGAAGTGTTGTGGATGTGTTGTACGTGTGTATGTGTTAAGCAACACAAATACAGCATGATAAAGTAAAATACAAACCACATATAAAGTAAATAAAAGGAATGCCTTCCTTTGTAATTCGAAGGGTTTGGACTAGACGTTGACCTCCAAAGTTCCTTATGGCTTTGGATCCCTGTCCCTCTCATACAACTGAGAGATAGCATTCTTATAGTCACCACTATGTGCCAGGTACCATGATAAGTGCTTTACAAATATTACCCTATTTGATCCTCATAATAACCCTGGGAGGCAGGTACTATTATCATCCCCATCTCATAGATGAGGAAACTGAGGCAAGACGGAGATGATGTGTTTTTCCCAGGGTCACAGTGGTCAGACTGGAACTTGGGTCTTCTTGACTCCAGGCCCAGCAACTTATCCATTATGTCTCCTAGTAGCCATTCTGGCAATGGAGATGTAACACCGTGTCTTGAAAGTCAGTGCCAATGAATAAAAACTCTATCAAGTTCTACTACGCTAGAAAGACTTAAATCTTGTCTTGATAAAACATTGTATCTACTGCCAAAAGACAGGCATTCAGCAAACTAATTCAAAGATCAGACAGCATGTGATACATGCCTTTGCCACTACAATATAAAGAGCAAATAAAAACAGACAATGGCTCTCAGCCCTATTTGAACCACACTTCTGTTTTTGTAGTGTCAGTGGAATTACGGGAAGTGAAGCAGAAAATATGAAAAACCTTAGTTTTAGAGAGTCATAAATTTTAGTTTTGAAATGATTATTCTAAAGGTAAGATCTTTGTTCCACAACCAATTAGCTGACACACTCATGGGAGTGCCAAACTGGATCAAGATTGAAATTCCTCTTATAAGGAGGAATAGAAAATGTAAAGAAGAACAGCTAAATGGGGGGAAGGGAGAGGAAAGCTCATAAAAGAAATGGCTTCACTGAAAGGGAAGATATGGTGAGGTTAGAATCCTCTCATTCTTACTTTTTAATTTTATTTCAATCATGGTTCTTGACATTTTGTTCCAATAAAAGAATTTTATTTTGTTATGAGGTTCTAAAAAGTACCTCCTCAGCAGTTTGGTGGGCATGGCGCTAAATTTGTAAATTAATTTAGGTGATCATCATTTTAAAGATATTGATGTAATCCAAGCATCAAGGCAGGTAGGTAGTGCAGTGGATAGAGTGCCAGGTCTGGAGTCAGGAAGACCCTTCTTCCTAAGTTTGAATACGGTCTCAGATACTTCCTAGCTGTGTGACCCTGGGAAAGTCACTTCTGTTTGCTTCAGATTACTTATCTGTAAAATGTGCTGGAGAAGAGAATGCCAAATCACTCCAGGATTTTTGCCAAGAAAACCTCAAATGGGATCATGAAGAGGCAGACAGCTAACTAAACAACCACAAAGCATAAACAGTGGGTGTCTTTCTAATTACTTAAATCTTCCTTAATTCATGTAAAGGATGCTTCGTTAGGTGTATTAATACAGGTCTTGAGTGTTCCTTGCTGGTTCACTCTCAGAAATTGTATGCCTTTTGCAGTTATTTAGAGAGATATATTTCTCTCCCTTTGAGTTTTGTTAACTTTATACAGAAAAGTTGATGAATTTATGGGCTTATTGTTTATCCTGAAAGTTTCATGAATTTTATTAATTATTTCAGTTTTTTCATTGGGTCCTTGGGAAATCTCTAAGTACAGCAATATATCATCTGTAAATAAAAAATCATTTGGTTTTCTCTCAGCTTGCTTGTATTCCCTCAAATTTGTTTTTCTTCTCTGCTATCTAATGAGAGTGTAGAAAATAAACACCCTTGATTTAAGCTTGATTTTTTTTATAAATGTTTTGCATATTTCTGTCACAAAGAATGCTAACTTTGGGTTTTAAATGCATATTTTTGATAGCATTATGCAAAAATTCTTTCATTCCTATGATTTTAGAATTTAAATATAAATGACTTGCTTTGGCAATGATTTTACTTTGGCATGATAGATATTATTATTATTTATTGATATATCTTATATATATATATGTAGATATATTTTTCTCCATAAGTTAGCAAATAGCATCTATTCAGTCTTTGTACTACATGTCACCTTTTCCCACATCTCTGTTTTCACTGCCATCAATCCAGTATTAACCTCATTAGCACCCACTGGTACCTCTGGAAGACTTAAAATATTTGCACACTACCTCTCTCTCCTTGGTCTTATCCATTCTTCACATAGGTGCTAGACTAAGCTTCATTATGCATAGATCTACTCATGTCACTCTACTAAAAAACCTTTAGTAACTCTATTACCAAATGAATTAAATTCCAACTTCTTAAGCCTGGGTTCAAGACGCATAGGACAACATTATTTTTCTAACCTTCTTTCATGCTACTTCCCTCCAAATTAGGGTTCCCTAATGAGTCAGTCAGCTTCTTGCCTCTCCTACCCTCTATGTATCACATACTTTCTTCACTCTCACTCATCCGTGATCCTTCCTAGAATACCTCATTCTTTTCACCTGTCCTCCAAGACTCAACCTACTGAAGTCTTATCCATCCTTTACAAGGTCCACGGAAATACCATCTTTCTTTTTGAAACATTCCCTGATTTTCTCTTCTATAAATTTGCAAGTTTATGGAAGGTAGAGTCTAGAAGGTACGGGTTCAACTCTAGATTCCAACCCTTACTCAATAAGTGATTATGATTTACAATATCACTGAGCTTCATTTTCCTAATCTTTAAAATACCTCATTGGCTTATTGTGAGGTTCAAATGAAATAAAGTATATATATTGATATGCTATGTATGATGATGATATACAATAAAAAAAGATTGCTTGATATGGAGTCTGGGGGACCTGGGTTTAATTTCTGCCTATACTATTTATAACCTCTGTGAGTATATATGTAGGTATATATGCATATATATGCATATACGCACACACACACATATATATATATATATATATATACATGCATGTCTATATGTATATGTATATATCTCACTTATCCTCTATGGGTCTCAGTTTTCTCATCTGCAAAGAAATAAAGAAATTAAACTGTATGACATCTAAGGTCCTTTCTAGCTTTAAATCTAGTTTCTATGATCTTATGATACATGGCACTTGTCTACACCATGAACTTTCCAAATCCATTCCAATCCAACAAACATTTATTAAGTGCCTAAAATGCACCAGGAACAGTGCTAAGTTCTGGAGATACAATTAACAAAAGATAGTCACTGCCCTTAAGGAGTTTACAATTTAAAGAGAGAGATAACACAGAAAAGGAAGCAGGGAATGGGGAGATGGGGATACAGGACACGACGCGTTACTCAGTATGGCATCATCTTGTGCCTTGGGGTGGAAACCAGACAAAACGGCAACAAAATGGAGTAAGATGAACATCCAGTTTCTACCCTCTATAAAGGAAGACATTGGAAGGAATTTGGCATTCTTCCCTACAATCAAGGGAAGAGGAGGCTGAGGGAGGTTTGAGTTAGCAGCATGTTGGTGAGTTTAGAACTGATGAGCTTATCCTGGGAGAGATATCATGCTCTTTAGAGTTGAAATCAGGGGGGGCAGCAAATGCAAATTTGTGCATTACTCTGTATTATAATTACTGGTATGTGTCACATTCCCCTATAAAAAAAAATCACATTTACAAGCTTGGTACAATTTATGAAGAATTTTCCTTAAATCAGCCCCATGTGGTAGGTAGCCCCAAATCTTTGTTATTGTTATGTTGCAGATGGGGAAACTGAGACTCATAGAGGTTAAATGACTTGCCCAAGTCCGATGGAAGTAAAGCAGAACTTCAACTTCAGTCCTTATGGCTCCAAAATCAATTTTAATTCCTTGATGGCTCCACATAATACTATAAATGCTAAGATTTATGAGGGTAGTGATGTTCTTTGTTCTAAACTTTGTGTCTCTTCCTAGCTTGTAGGAAAGTGTTCTGTGCTTCTTTATTACTTTTTCTCCCCTTCTTTCCATTTCTTTCTCTGGATACAGTGATCAAATCAATACTACCATTCTTTGAAAGGACAAGGTACTCAATTGCTCTATGGCTCTATGCACCATCCCCTTAGACTTCCCAAATCAAAGCATCCTTTCCTAGTTGACATTCCCTTAGATGTGTTGTTGTGTTACCTTATTCGAATATAAGTTCTATGAAGGCAGGGGACTGGCTTGCTTTCCATACCTGGATCCTCATAGCTTAGCACATTGCCAGGCACACAGTAAATACTTTCATTCTTATTCATTCATTCCCCTCTCTCTCTTTCTCTGTCTGTCTGTCTCTCTCTCTGTCTCTCTCTTTTTCTCTTTCTCTCTCTCTCTGTCTCTCACTCTCTCCCTCTGTCTCTCCCTCTCTCTGTCTCTGTCTCTCTGTGTCTCTGTCTCTCTCTCTCTGTGTCTGTCTCTGTCTATCTGTTTGTCTCTCTGTCTCTCTATGTCTCTGTCTGTCTGTCTGTCTGTCTGTCTCTCTCTCTCTCTCTGTCTCTCTCTTTGTCTCTGTCTCTCTCTCTCTGTCTTTCACACACACAAATGCTTACTAGACTGTATTCTGAAGTGGCTTAGGGATTTTGATCTTACCCATTCTCCTCATCTTGCTCATCTTAGGGAAAAATGGAAGATAGATATAGAGACAGAGAAAAAGAGAGACAGAGAAAGTGATAGCGATAGAGATAGAGGCAGAGGCAGAGATAAAGATAGAACTGGATTTTGTAAACAATGTTATTCTAAGTTACCAGATAAAAAGTGAGTGATCATCAATTTATTCTGGGATCCATGTTTGCAGAACTAAGTACTTTTGAGCACGTATCTCCACTGCTTTGGAAGAGTTTTTTTAATGCTATTTTAATAGGAGAGCACTAAACATGTCAGCTTCATTTATAATTACCACTTTAACTAGATTTTTATCTACTCCTATGAAAACTATTTTGATTGAGGCACCACATAGTGTAAAACAAAATGCTCTCAGTTATAAACCTGTCACTTACCTGAAAATATCCTACTCTTTATTTCTTAATTGAGAAATAGAATAGCTGTAAAATTCATCTTAATTAAAATCTATGAATGGAAGAAATTTGGAAATGCAAATGACCTCCTCTAAAAGCAATGCGTATCTTTCTATAGCACCAAAATATTTTACCCAAGATGCCATTTGTGACTGTAATATCAAGATAAGGAAAAAAAAGTCTAGAACAAAATGAGTTAGATACAGTTTGTAAGATCCTAGATTTAGGGTTAGAAGAGAGCATCAGGGTCATTGAGTTTAACTTCTCAAAACTGAAGTCCAGAGAGGTCGAGGGATTATTACCTCAGGGTTACACAGGTGGTAAGCATCAGAGCCGATATTTGAACCCAGGTCTTTTCCCACTGTACTACACCAGCTGGTATTATTGTTTTTCAAATAAACAGAAATAATAGAGGGGCTACCAGATGTATTTTCTAAACAGCTATTAAGATATTCTACCTTTGTGAATACTGCTTTTCAAAACATTTGATGGTGTGAGCCACAATTGCAATATTGAATAAGCTAATGATATATTTTAGATAAGTATTCAAATGATATAAGCCACACAACAATTCGGAAAATGGCCCATTTCCTGGCAAGAGCATATGGAAATGTTAAAAAACAACTCCCACTTTATGACTGCCTAATACTGAAGTCAATGAAATTACACAAGATTTTTCAAAGCTATGTATTTAACGAACATGGCATTGAGGAAAAGAAGTAGTTAAGCACACATTTAGAAAACAATACATTTTATTTATCCTCCTAAAGCAGACTGCCCAAGAAGAAGAACCAAAAATAAAATTTAAGCAATTATTTTGAAGGATGTTATAAACAAATTCATTTAGAATACTAGGGCTGAAGGGGACTATGGAGATTATCTAGTCTATAATATCCATTTTCAGAGGGGGAAATAGTTGCATGAAAAAATGAAGTGGTGAAACTGATCAAAGACTGCCATGCATTTTAACTCCTTGTTCAGTATGTCCATTGTCTTTCCGTAGGATTAAAAGGTGGATCATATAGATTACTGGCCTACTGGAAAATCATCTGATATACCTTCTTTAAGAACTATGAACAATTAAAAAATATTTTTATTCCAATGAAAACAATAGAACCTACTTTTCAGGTGAAACAACTAATTAAGAAACAGAAATTAATTAGAAACAATCATAAATAAATTTATTGAGAACACAGGAACTGTGAAGATTTTTTTACTTTATAACATTCATTTTTACAGAGGGGGAAACAGAGTAACATGTAAAAAATAAGTAAACAGCAGAGATGATCACAGACTCCCCCCCCCCCAGATACTTTAACTCATAGTTCAGTATATGTCCATTGCCTTTCCTTATTTATGAAAAGTGAATCATATAGGTTACTGACCTCCTTGAAAATCTTCTCATTTTTATCTCCTTTAACAAACATCTACAATCAAACACCAAATATTTTTCATCCTATTAAAACACTAGAGTCTTATATCCCTACTTTTCAGGTGAATAACTAATTGAGAAAAATACCAATCTCAATTCATCATGGTACCTTAAAGTCCATGATATTTCATTCAGGTTTCACAAAGACGGCGAGGTGGGCATTATCATTATTTTACAGAGAAACCAAGGTTTTGTGGTGATATGATTTGCCATGGTGACAGAGGCAGCAAATGTTGGAGGTGGGATTTTAAATGCTTCATTATAATTTAAGATCTAGAAAGCCTATATAGTAAATACTACACATTGTGTTCAGAGCTGTCCATCCTTTCCTTGCTTCCTTGTAAGTTTTCTTTTGTTTTCTATTATGATACACGTATGTATTTATTTCAGTGTATATATGATGTATGTATTTATGTATACACACATACACATGTATGTATGTATGTATTTATTTCAGTGTATATGTGATGTACATATTTATGTCTGTGCGTATGTATATGTATGTGTGGATGGATAAATACATAAATAGACAAATAGACAGAGAGATAGATAGTCTCTCTTGGAATTTGTAGATACACATGCATATGTACCACAACGATCATTTTTTAAACTTTTACTATGTATCAGTATGCCATGCACTACAGATATATAGATCGAAATGCAAAAACATTTGTTATGCCCAAGGACCCCAAAGTCCAATGAGAGAGACAACATGCAAATAACCACACATACCCCCCATATATACATACATACACACACACACACTCAACATAAATGGCATGTAATTTCAGAGGTGCACAGGGAAAGTGGTGGTAGTTGGAATACTAGAAAAGGCTTCTGTCAGAAAGTGGGGTTTGAGCTGAGTTTTAAAGTAAGTCAGAGAAAACAGGAAGCAGAGATGAGAAGGTAGAGCATTCAAAGATGGAGGGACACAGTGTGTGTAAAGACATGGATATCAGGAATCAGGACCAGTGGCCTCTATTCAAAGAGAATTTAACAGGAGTTACTCCATTTGTGAATTAGGGAGATTTTATTATTTATGACTAGGGATGGTTTACATGAACAGTTGGGGCTCTCCACTAGATCTTGACTGAAAGAATACCCCAATATTAATGACAATAGAACCACAGATATTATATTTTATATGCCTTCTATCACATTTAAAAAGACTATCTTAAGTAACCTCACCTAACAGGTCAATTTGTTCAACTATCTGGTGATCCATTTCCTGGCTTAGTCATTCTGCTGGGCCCATCTGGATATAGTTCTTTTGAAAATCAAATATTATATCATGAGTCTTATTGCAGATTGCTTCCTTCATTTGTCCATTCCTTCCTTCTCTTTCCTCCTTTCTCCCCTCTTTTCTTTTTATCCTTCTCTTTATCCTTTCTTGTTTCCTCCCTTTCCTTCCTTCTCTTTTTCCTTTCATCTCTTTTCTCTTTCCTTTTTCTCTTGTCCTTTCTCTTTTCCTAAAGAATGAGGTGTTCAGTTACTCTCACCTGTCCTAAAAGAAATTCCAGCTCAATTTCTAAACCTTGTTTGTGGTATATGGCACAGAACTTTGGTATCTCAGTGGGTGTGAAGATTCAAAGCTCTTTGTTGGAGGAAAATATTGGCTAGCCACACCTGTGCTGATGGAGATCGGTCTTCTATATGAGCAAGGGTGTGAGTCTGGCTGTTCAATTCACATGACAAAGGGTAATTTTGCCTCTATCACTTTGGGAATCTAAAGCAGCTGGCTCTCCCTTTAACCAGTCCCCTGCTGTGTCTGCACTGTAGGTATTTGGTGGAGAACTAAGGCAGAGATTGACTGAACTTGGATTCTGGATTGCCAGAGGACTTTCTTTAAAGAGTTCATATTGAGAGACATCATCCATTCATTCTCCTATAGTCTAGTTATGTATTTACTGCACGGAGCAGGTAGGTTGACACATGTGACATCAGTTAGTCCTGAGTTAAAATCTAGCCTCAAACTCCTATTAATTTACTTAAGCAAAGCATAAATTAAATACCAAATACTTTAGGTGCAGGGAATGCAAAGGCAAAATGCAAACAAGTAAAATCATCCTCTGTCTTCAATTAGCTCACATTCAATCACACTGTACAGAGTCACCTGGACCATTTCTCAGCACATTATAACCCTAACTCCTGAACCAGACACTGTAGAAATTTGTTATTTAATGAGAAGCTCTTAGTCTCTCAATGCCCCAAAGCCCCAGCTAACCCTCCAAGAGTATAATTGACAAAGGAGTTACTGATCTCTACACTGATGAAATCCAGGTTCAGACCCACCCCTCCACCAAAAAAAAAAAAGCATTAAGCACCATATCAGGTGCTAGCAATTCAGAGACATATCAATTGTATAAGATTCAAATTTTTATTACATCATGATTTTGATGGCTTTCTAAATATCATCATTTACATTCATTCTGCTTTCATCATGTTGAATAACTTTATATAAAAGTCATCCCACATTCATCCAAATTTCTCCTATTTGTGATTTCTTACAGGATATGAGTACGTCATTACTTTTACGTGACCCAATGAGTTGAGTTCTACATGCTTAAAATTCATTACAGCAGGGACTGCTAAGGAGAGAGAGGGAGAGGAGAGAGAGGGTGAGAAAGGGAATAGAGAGGAGAGAAAAAAGGGGGGTGGGGAGAGAGAGAGAGAGAGAGAGAGAGAGAGAGAGATGGAACCTTCTGGCAGTATGGTGAAGTTTCTTAACTTCTTTTTAGGGATTTAACTGTAAACATAAAATTAAATTAAATATAAAGGGGAACTAATTATCTTGAAATAAAAATATTAGGTTTTCCCCATACAAGTTCATGGGACTCATGGATTACATCTATGGACTCTAAGTTAAGGATGCTAGCTTTAGAGAAACACGAATCTCATTTCCCATCAAAACTTTATACTACAATAAGTTTCATGTCTCTTAATTGATTAAATGACTATATATGTATATATACACATATGATATACATCTACATGCATACACACACATATATGCATATGTACATATATGTGTATGTATACCCATCTAGAAGCATGCATTGAAATGATCATTATTCTGGAGGCCATGCCTGCTTTCTATCTTGTAGGGAAGACTGAGTCCATTAACCAGAATAAGCAAGAGGAGATTATGGTCCTGTTGGCTGAGGAGGAAGAAGGAACTTTCTTTGGCAAATGTTTACCTCCTGCACATTAGCAACTAGAGTTATGTTTTGATGCTGAGTCAGGCACAGAAGGCAGCAGATGGCATGAACGGGGAATTATGAATAACACAATAATAATTTTGTTCCTGGTCTTTCAGTATGTTAGCTATTCTCTGGAAATAAAATATTCAGCCATGTGAGGCAAATGAACTCCTGCAAAACATGGGATCAGTTAGTCAATTACCTCCGTGTATGGACTAAATCCTGCTCCAAGATGAATTAATTGATCTCAGGACTGTGAGAATTACGCACCCACAGAGAACATTGCTAGTTGAGGGATAAATTCTAATAGCTTTTCTAAAAAAAAAAAATTAAATGCTTTATTAGAATCTGAACAGTCGACATTAGTAAAAAAAACCCATACTTGCTGATAACCATTTGGACTAATTTCAGTGCATGTCATGTCACTGCACTTTTAAAGTTCCTTCTTCGATATCAAACCCCAATAACTTTGTAATAGTTCCTATCCATACCTGCCCAATCTTTCAGAAACAAATTTTGGGGCTTCTGGATAACAAATATAGGGTTGTGAACTGATCATTCAAATATTTAAAGCTTTGTAACATAGAGACTAATTTTATTGATCAGGTGGAGAACTACAGATCTGGGATATGGGGAGGGTGATGTTTAGTTTAACTGCTGGACCATAGCAACTGTCCAAAGATCAAACTCTAAATTATAGAGTGATGGCAATTTGTTGCAGTGGAGGGACTCCCTAAACTAATGGACTTGTAGGGAAATTTTGAAAATCTACTGTTTCTCTTAATCATTTTATGTCAGAAGCCTTCTGCTATATCTCTATTAATGGTTATAGAGAGGTTTGGCCTGAAAGGCCCTCATAGCTCACAATTACCTAAATTATCAAAAATAGGCAAAGCTTTAGTTTCCTAGCATTCCACTGACAGGACAGCTGAATAGAGTGCTGGACCTGACATCACAAAGACCTGAATTTTTAGCTGTTTATCATCATATTAAAAAAAAATGCTCTAAATAACTATTGAATAGAGAAACGCAAATTAAAACAACTCTGAGGTACCACCTCACACCTATCAGATTAGCTAATATGACAAAAAAAAAGGAAAATGCTGGATATTGGAGGGGATATGGGAAAATTGGGAAAGCAATGCACTGTTGGTAGAATTGTGAACTGATCCAATCATTCTGGAAAGTCATTTGGAACTATGCCCAAAGAGTTATAAAACTGTAAATACCATTTGATTCAGCAGTACATACCACTGCTAGATCTATATCCCAAAGACATCCAAAAATAGGGGAAAAGAACCTATTTGTACAAAAATATTTATAGCAGCTCTTTTTGTGGTTGTCAAGAATTGGAAACAGAAAAAATATCCATCGATTGGGGAATGGCTATAAAACTGTGGTATAAAACTGTAAAGGAATGTTTTTGTGCTATAAGAAATAATGAACGGGATACTATCAGGGAAAAAAAAAATTAGAAAGACTTACATGAACTGATGCATGGTGAAATGAATAGAACCAGGAGGACATTGTACACAGTAATAGCAATACTGTGCAATGGAGAACTGTGAATGAGTTAGCTATTCTTGGCAATACAATGATCCAAGGCAATTCCAAAGGACTAATGATAAAAACATACTATTTGCCTCCAGAAACAACAAAACAAAACAAAACAAAAACGAAAACTGACACTTCTGAATACAGACTCAAGCATGTTACTTTTCACTTTCTTTTTCTTCTGAGTCTTCTTATACAAAGCTACTAATATGGAAATGTTTTACATAATTGGACTTGTATAACCTATATTTGATTGCTTACCATCTTAGGGAGAGTTGGATAGAATTGGAACTCAAAACTCTAAAAAAAATGTTAAAAATTGTTTTTACATGGAATTGGGGGAAAATAAAATATATGTTTTAAAAAAAAAGACCTGAGTTTCAAAGCCAGTCTCAGGCACTTCCTAGATGTGTGACCCTGAGCAAGTCACTAACCTCTGTAAGACAATGGTCACAACCGTTTCTAATAGAAATTAACTTGATCAGTACTGATGTACAACTATGTAAAAACAGAATTTTAAAAATTTTCTCATACCATATATAAATAATGTCCAAACTACATGAAACAATCAAACCATCAACCAATGTCCAAAATATATAAGCCAAGCAAAAGAAATGTCATATGGACTGGAACATACTTAATCCCCACTGTCTTGGTATTCCTTTAGTTGTCCTGAAAAATACTTTCAGTGAGCATACAGAAGATGAGTAAACATCCCAATAATTTTATTCAATTTCAAAAAGCAATTACTTTTACCCATCTGTGCGACAGTTCACATAACTATTAAATATAAAGGAAGGATACCAGAATAGTGAGTTTTCCCCAGATCATTTCCATCTGAACTCCATTTAAAAAAGACAAGAATGATGAGGGAATCAGCTAATCCATTAGCATTTATTCAGTGTTTATAATGCTGAAGGTACTGTCCTAAGTTCAGAGCATACAAAGACAAAAGTGAAAAGCAGTCAGTTCACTAATGCTGTTTTATACACCTTATCCTATCTGACCCCAGAACAATTCTATCAAATAGGTGCTGCATGGTATGGTTATCCTAATTTTAGAGATGAGGAAAATAAATCTCATTAAGGTCAGGTGACTTGTCTAGAGGTGCACAGAGAGTAAGTACTGGAGGCAGGATTAATGAAGATGAGGATGCTAATAATTATATCTATATGGGGCATTACCATTTGCAAATCACTTTACATTGGATTACTCCATTTGACCTTCATTCCTCTCCAGCCTGCACTACTGACTTTCCCAAACTTTCTCTACATTGCCCTGGAAACCACTTCCCCTTAGAAGCTCACTCCATCCTAGTCTTTACATATTGGACGTAGTCTCTGCTGCTAGAGTTTTACTTTGACTGGCTGCTTCCTTCCAGAACTTCCAAGTTAAGAAGCATGCCCAGGCCAGTCTTGTGTTCATTCCTCTCTGGATTCCACTTGACTCTCCCAGACTTCTACAATGCTTTCATGGCAGAGTATCTTCATCTTTTCTCTACCTCCCTAAAAAAATTGTTGTCTTCCCTCATTAAAATCTAAACTCCATTAAAAGCAGGAACTAAATTCCATTCTACTAGTATTTATATTTCCAGAGTTTAGCTCATTGCCTGGCATTGAATAAACACTTAATAAGTGTGCGGTGACTTGAATTAACTTAATTCTTATTGTTGGTGTGTTGCATCCAACTCTTTGTGACCTTGGATGGGGTTTTCTTGGAAAAGATACTGGAATCCTTACAATTAACCTATAAAGTAGGAACAACTGGGTAATTTTCCCAGGTTCACACAACTGTTAAATATCAGAGGTGGGATTTTCTTCTCTCTTTTGTCTCCTACTTCTGGAGCAACTATTTTTAAAAAATGACAACTGGGCCATGAATTGATGGTTCCTCTGGGTTTTGATATTTAGGTTGAAGTCAGGATTCAAATTAAATTCTTCATGTATACTTATGCCTCAAATTTATTTCAAGAAAAAAACAGAAGATTGGAGAAATCAATGAAATTAGCCTACTGTCTCCATAAGTTCTATGACATTTTCAGGTTTGTGAGTGACTTAGATTGTCCCATCCCTCTCTTATTCTAGTTTTCTTGCCTCCTTTGTTTCTGGGTAATCCTCCCCACAGCTCATGAACAGAAATGATCTAGTGGCATCAATCTAATTAACTTGGGCAAATATTTATAACTTGGCTAAACAGGTCTTCAAATTCTGAGACTCTTAGAACCTTTCTACTGATAAGAAGTTTTTTCTTTTTCATCTCAATATTTTTAACTGCCTTAACTTGCACAGAGTCTAACAAAACAAAGTGATCAGAAAATCCTCCAGAATAGAGCAGTTCTTGCAGAGGAGAGCAAACAAAGTTGATTTCTAGGCATGGCCAATGAGAGACCTATCCCCAGTTGGGGGAAAAAAAGTATTTCAAAGACCTCAGCTTCTAACTTGATTCCAATAATATGCCTGACTCTATTTTTGGCACAAAACGCTGTCCAAATTCAATTATTCCTCTGCCTAAGTTCCTGAGTCTGACTAAGGAAGGCATAACAAAATCAAGAAGAACGGCATTTTTTTCTCATGACAATATTCCAGAAGAATTTTATTGTGTATGATGCCACAGAGACAAGTCCAAACAAAAATTCTTAGTTCATTTTTTAAATTGGAGATAGCCTTATCCATGCCAGTGTAAACACACATAAGCAGTATTATTTAGTGGATACGATACTAGACATGGAGTCAGGAAGACTGAGCTTCCAAAGCTGCCTCCATCACTTCTTAGCTAAATGACTAATGGAAAATCACTTAACCTCTCCAGGCCTCAGTGTACTCCTCTGTTCTACCCACCACATAGAGTCCTTGGAGAAGCAAATGAGATGAAGCATATAAACCTTTTTGAAAATATTAAAGCATTAAGCCAAGGTCAAGTATGATTATTACCTAAGTGCTTTGTAATGAAATCAGTTAATACCATTTATCTAGCATTATGCATTTAAAGCAATGACCATGGCACCATGAGGAGACTGAAAGGAAACCAAAAATATAATTTTGGCTCTTAAGGAGTTCCTAATCTAGTGAACAGGAGGACAAATATAAAGGAGTATACAGATAAAAGTGCAAATATACATACACAGTTGTTATTTTTCCATATAAAAGAGATAAAAAATAATAAAACAGGCAGAGGAAAACAGTAACGTGGTGATTCAAAGGGGCATCTGGAGAGGACTGTAAGAGAAAAGTATATATATATACATAGTGTATATTGCTTGGTGCTCTATCCATTGAGCCATCTAGCTGCCCAGTATAGGGAGCACCACTATTCTAACCATTCAGACTCAAAATCTCAGTCATCTTTGATTCCATCCTCTCAGTTCTACATCCAACCAGCTGTAAAGTAATGCCAATTTCACGTCCCCTATTTCTCATATTAATCCCCTACCTTTTACTCATACTGCCTTCACTATAGTCTAGAGCCTCTTCAGCTCTACTCATCTTGAGCCACTGCAATATCATAAAATTGTTCTTCTAATTCTAGTCTCCACCCACTCAAACTCACCCTTCAGTGTCCAGATACAATACTATCATTTTCTTGATCAAAATACCTTCCGAGGCTTAATCTCTCTCAACTACAGTTTCTTTATCTGTAAAATGGGTACTATGATAGCACCTGTGTCACAAGGTTGTTATGAGGATCAAATAAGTTAACAAGTGAAGTGCTCTGCACACTTACAAGTGCTGCTAGGCAAATGTAAGTTAATATTATTACCAATGCCTCAAACATAAGCTCCTCAACCAAGAAAGCCTCCATGGTATGGCTCCAACCAACTTTCCAGCCTTTTCTCATGTTACTTCCCTTTGTATATTCATTGTTGCAGTTATAATGGCTTATTCTATGCTCCCTAGTATTCTTCAGAGGTGCCCAGGCCCTCACATGTTCATAGGCTATTCTCTATTCCTTAAATAGTCTTTCAGTAGCATATAAACTCATTCAAATCATAGTGTCACCAACAGAGATCTAGAGGGGATCTTAAAATGGTCAGGTCTAACCATCCTACTTTACAGAAGAGGAAAGTGAAGTCCAAAGAGGACAAAATTACAAAGTTAACCTCAAATCCAATGCTCTGGCCACTATGCCATACTCCAACAAAAGAAGGCCTTTGAAGATGGGAAGGGCTCAGCACCCAAGCTGAGCTTTGGGTAGAAGGATTCATACCTGCATGGGGAGACTCCAGTGAATTTCCTGTCTATCACCTTAACCCCTTGGCTAGGATTCCTTTCAGGAAGAGAATGTCTCATTTTTCTATCTGTATTCCTAAAAGCCATGGCTCACTGGGTCTACTGTGATTTCCCTAGGTCATGAGAATCTGGGTTTAAATACTGTTATGGATACTTAATGGCTGTAAGACTCTGGGCCAGTCACTTGAATTCTCTCAGCCTCAGTTTCCTCATCTGTAAACTGGGGATAATAGTTGGATCTCCCCCATGGGGTTCTTGTAGGTATCAAATGAAGGAAATATCTCACAAACTTTCAAGTTCTGCATAAATGTTAGTGATTGTTAGCTGTACCTAGAAAACAGCAGAAAGTTCTAAATGTTTGTAGATCTACCCTTGCTCAAATTCATTTGGTGAATTTTTTCTCTCTTCTGTCAAAGCCTAGAGCAGATAAAGGTTTCTCAAATATCCCCACCTTCCACTCCCAAAGTGATCAGTCCTTACTGACATTTTCCTAGAATACTTTCTTTGATTCCTACCACTGTGACAATCCCTAATAGAAAATCACCTTTATTTGTCTACACATCTCCCCTCACCATCACATACCCACCACTCACTAGTTTATAAACTCACAGAGGGCAGAAACGTTACTTCTAAACTTTTTATCCCAAAGATCTGCCAAAAGTCCTTGTATATAAGACCCACTTAATGCATTTTTATTGACTTGGATTTGTTGATGAAGAAAGAGAAAAAGAAAATGAAGAAACCTAGAAATCAATGGATTTGAGTTTCCCATGGGTCATTACTTGGAACAAGAAAAATGATAAAACGTTCCTCTGTTACATCATAAACTGGCTATTTTGAATATCTAAGACAAAATTTGTAAAACTGCACTGCAGTTTAATATTCCTGTGCATATTAAGAAGCAAATATAGAATGATTTCATGCCACAAATGGTTTATCATATATTCAGAGGTCTTAAGGGAAGGTCATTTGATAAGTATATCAATATAGAGTCATATCAATTGAGTCTTAAAAAAGATGTGACACTGATTTAAAATATATTAGCCATGGTCAGATGGAATACAAGCATGACTGTGAATTAAAATTAGAACATGAGGAGACATGCATGTGTGGAAAGTGTTGGTTGTTTCTTTAACCTATTTGTAATTTTAATAAATGTCACATTTGTGACCCAATAAATGGTTGATTTTCTAATTGCCCCGGCTCATCTCAAATACCACATTTCACAGGAAACTTTCATTGATCCCTGTATCCACCTATCTCACCCTCACCACCCTAGAGTTTATTCTTAGAATATGTTTATAATGTAAGCTTTTTGCCTATAAGTACCATTGCTTTATTGTACAAGGCCCCTTGGTACCTACTACAGTGCTTGAAAATCTAGGTTCTTCATGAATGATTTATTAATTGATTTCCCCTCCCTAATGTTTATTATAGATAGGTACATATTGATATATATTGAGATTTACAAACCTATGAATATATATCTAGATAGACAGATAGATGATAGATGCATGGATAGATAGATAGATAGATAGATAGATAGATAGATAGATAGATAGATAGATAGATAGATAGATGGATGGATGGATGGATGGATGGATGGATGGATGGATGGATGGATGGATGCACTATTGTCTCCTGGGATAAAATGTAAACTTTAGGACAGGAACTCTTTCATTTTGTCTCTATAATCCCAGCCCCCCCCATTGGTGCCTGGAACATGGTAGGCACTTAATAAATGATTGTTGTCTCTTAACTGATTGACAGTGATTTCAAAGGCCCTTTACAGCTAGAAATCTTAGTCCTGGTATAAGAATGGGTCTAATACAAATCATCTCAAGAACATTCTAATTGAATTAGTAGAGGCTAATCACTAAGGGTTTGTTCTAGGTGATGGATTTTTTTTTTTTCAACCATAGGAGCTCACAAAGGTTGTCTATTATGATCCAGGGTGGTTGTTTATGAATTTATGAAGAAAGAATGATCATAGAACTGAAATCAGAGATCCATGAAACAAATATGAATATATGTATATACATGTCTGAATATGTATATGTATGCATAATATTGTGTATATTGCAAAGTATCTTTCCTGCAATTATTAATTCATATGATCTTTTATATGTAAAAGATCAAATGAAATAATAATTCTTGCTTATTGCAGTATATTCTTTCCAGTATCCATTATTTTGATAGGAAAGTCTTTGTACCACACTTTTCTAGTTTTCAAAATATGTTTAACAAGCTGAAAAACAGCCCATTAAAAGGTACTAAAAATAATTTGCATTTGTGAGCATCTGAAGATTTAAAGGAACAAACAAAAAACCCTTTGGATCATTTAGTAATAAATCTTAAGGCAAAAATAGTTAAAAAGATAATCATTCTTCAAAAATGCTAACAGAGACTATCTAAGTCTAATTCATTTTCAGCTGGTGTAGTCAGAAGGTACACACACTTCCCCCTCCCCCCTTCCCAAAGCTTCTAACTTCAGAGATGGTTCTGCTTAACAATTGTATTATGGAAAATTCCAGTGGCTGTTCTGACTGTAAATCTCTTGGGTAACATGCTTGGATTAGGCTGCATTAGCAGGCTCAGAAGGACTGGGTAGATAAGGAAAATGATGTATTTCTCTAAAAGTAAAGCCAAATACTTAAAACCATAACTTAATGGAAGTGCAGGAACCGATCAAAATGTAGGTGAATGTAATCTCTTTATATACTTTGTAGGTGGTACACGTTGATGTAACTATCCAGCATTTCTATTCATTTCAAATGAGGGAAGTTCAGCTGTCTAAAGCTGAGAGATTATTGTTATTTTTTCTAAAAGAAATACATTTATTGGTAAGATGTTCAAGTTAATGCCTATTTTTAAAAACACATAAATAATAAATAATAAAACACATAAATAATCCTTGTTATAATTGGAGTAAAAACCTTTTTGTCATATAAAAATTTGATGTTCATTATTTAGATCAGTGATTTTGAAATGTTATTTTACTTGTTTACAAAAAAAATCCAAATTACCAAGATTATACTCAGTAGAAAAATAAAATCTGGCTAACGCAAGATTTTATGTGTACATTCAACACGCTATAAAAATAAAGTAAATAAAATGATTTCACAGGCCAATAATAGAGATAAAATGTTTTCAAAACTTCCCTAAAAATATATATCCCAATCAAATGGTGAAAAAATGCTTACCTAATAAAACACTTATCCTGACCCTCCCAAGACCTTTTCAAAAACTTGACTGAGGGTTGGAAAACGACTTTAGGCTTCCAGATGATGCCCCCTCAGAAAACAAGTTTTGACATGATCTACCATGTGGGAAAAGCTTCAGCTATAGCCCAAGCTATAGAGTAATTCTGTTTGCCAAGGATCACTTAAGTTATATGAGAACAAACCTCACCAACAGACTGACTGCTGGATACTACTCATTCATTCAGTTTTATTCATTTATTCATCCATTCTTTTTTTATCTCTGTTTCTGGCTATGGCAACCCATGGAAAAATATAAAAATAGCCCTTGGACTTATAAAATATTCTACTGCTACTTCAATGATGATAGAAGAGTAACAGAATAGGGAGAACACAGTACCAACCCTCATAGGGTTTTGAACCCATCTATAAATATCAACATTACTTAGATAAATGTGAGATCCTCTTCCAAGAAACAATGAGAAGCCACAGAACAGTAGGAGCTGAATCATATGAATCTTGACATTCTCATTACAAACAACACAAGAAGATAAGTCGAAGTAGTAAGTAAATTGAAAGATCCCTCAAAGATTCTCCTTGGAGAGACAAGTAAAAGGAGTTGGTGGAATTGGTTTTATCATGTGCCTAGAAACAACTTGAAACAATCACTTTGCAGGACACTTGGCCATCTTGTATTTCAGTGATCTTGATAAGGATTTGCAAAAAATAGACTAGAATGAAACAAATTCAACTCTGTTGCAGAGGACAAGGAGACAGATTTTATGAATATATTGCTAAGACCATCCTATTTAAATTAACATATATTTCAGTAAGAAAGTGGGCATAAAGGAAGATAGTAAAAACTATATTTGAGGTTGTAAATCAAGAGGAAAAAAAATCAAGAGGGGTCACAGGTATGGAAGACTACTCAGAGGCTCACACCTGTGCATCACAAATACTTTCTTCAAGAAAATAATGGGGAGGCACTAATCACAATGACCACAAAGCAACATTGCTAAGGAATCATTACATTCCAATGGAAAAGGAACAATTTTTAGCAATGTAAACATCATTTCTTAATAAGCTGTTTGTATACAATAAGACTCTCAATATTTATTAGAGGAAATTAAGTATTGATATAGAATTAGAAGAATAAAAATTAGAAGCTACACCATTCAACTGAGTCAACTTCAATCTGCCCAGTTTTAAAGAGCTTTTAATATGGAAAATGGGAGAAAAATAAAAGATCAGGTATCAGCAGAGACGATTACAATTTCCTAAGGATATTTAACTAGCCTAAGTGATGTCTCACAATAAGTAGACCAAATAATCTAGAAGTCACCTTAGCCAGCAAACACTCAAATTATTTGACTCATATTCTATAGGAAATACGTCTTATATTTGGACTTTTTCTTAACATCCAGCACAATCTTGCAGAGAAGGGCAAATTTTTGTTAAAGTTCATAGAATCTTATAGAAAAGGATGTGTTATGGAAAGGGAGAATTATAAACAATATTTCCTCACAAAACAAAAAACTGTGGGGGAGGGACAGTTGCTTATCGATAGCTTGGTAAAAGAACTACTTAACAAATAACACCTGAGAAGAATTTAAATGATAAAACTGGAAGGAAAAAAAAACGTAAAAAAATGAGGGAAATAATCTGTCAATATCCTTATAGGAAAGTATTTTCTCTGTCAGTGAGAGTGGAACCATGACATTTGGACTCTACTTTCACAGTATCCAACGTGCTGAATGAAAAATTAGAAATTTCATTAGAGAAAACAAAAATAAAATTATGATGACTTTATAAATTCTACATAATCTTTATAAGAACAAACTAAAAATGTATCAAGTGTATCATTGATCAAAATATTGCCAGTGGGGAATTAATTCCATAGGAGAACCAGAATAAACTAGATTAACAGAAAGATTCTATGACCAAAGAAGTAAATGGGTATAACCAAAAGCACAACCTCTGTTTCTACTGATAGCCACACAATATCGTGAAACATAGAAGAAAGTCCCCACAATGTTGGGTGAATCCCTTTAATTATTTATAAGAGGATATAGACAGGATACACTCAGCCTAAGATGCAGTAGAAAGGGTTCATGAGATCATAGATGAGGTTAGAGTATCAGAATACTTTTCCCAGTCTTAAGGTGATGAATGATTGATCACTTCATTTAGGAGAATGAAATGAAGGATGCCAATGCAACACAGTGGAATAATTGCTGGATTTGGAGTGAGATGACGTGGATTCATTCCCAACTCTACTACTTACTGCCTACGTGACAGGCAAGTCCCCTAACCTCCCATGACTTCAGTTTCCTCATCTATAAAAACTGAGGTTGTTGAGTTGGATAACTTCCAAGGTCTTGTCCAGTTCTGAATCTGTGATCTATGAATGCATCACTCAAAAGCCACATTTGTGTACTGGCAAAGATAATACAAATAACTTTCTGATATTTCTGAAGTTAGAGATTCATTTTCCTAGAGAATCTTATCACAGACAGACTACAGCTTCTATGGCATGGGTATTGAATACACACATAATTTCACTAATTCATTAAATGAGAAAAATCTCTTAAACATTATTTGCAATGTCTCCACATGTGCAAACTATATACAATATGTATTACGTGTCTATATGAAGGTATAATTAACACACACCTTTTGAAAAATCTTCAAGCATACTCAATTAGGAGCATCTAGGGGGTGTAGAGAATAGGGTTCTGTGACTAGTCAGGAATACTCATCTTCCCGAGTTTAAATCTGGTCTCAGATACTTACTAGCTGTGGCTCTAAGTAAATCCCCTAACCCTGTTTGCCTCAGTTTCCTCATCTGTAAAATGAACTGGAGAAGGAAATAGCAAATTCCAGGATGTTTGCCAAGAAAACTCAACTGGGGTCACAAAGAGTTGGACCCAGTTGAAAAATGACATACTTAATTAACAATATCCACAAGATTTTTGTCAAATAATTTTGTAAATTACCAATTAAATTCCAGGAAACAATATTACATATATTATCGTCAAAATCAACAAACATTTATTAAGTACCTATTATATGCCAAGAACTAAGAAGATAAAGAATTGAAAAAGAAATCGGCAAATTTGATGCCAAAATACAGGGTTTGTGACTCCTAATTGGGTCATCCTCCTACTCAGCAGCACAAACATACCAGAAGATTGTTCTGAATTCAAAGGTTCAGATAATTTTTCTTAACAGAATAAATTTTAAAAGTATACATACTTTCCACCAAATTGCAACTGAACTCCTCTGCCCGGCTTTGGCATCCCACGGTAATCTGCTTTCATTTTAAATTATTCTTTGAAATGTTTTGTCCACTCTCGTGGGAGTGTGGCCTCTTCCTTAGCCTGAAAAACATGCCCCTTCTTGTTTCCCTGCTTTTGCTCTGAATACCATTCATGCTGTTCCCTCCACTTGGAATGCTTTCTCTTTTTCCCTACGATATCCTATGGATCCTTGATCAAGCCCCATCTCCCCTGCAAGGTTCTGCCAACTAACCTGGCCTTCACTTGCCCTTTGTCTAAATTCCCATACAAAGCCTCATCAGAAGGAGATGGTTAAACACTTGAATATATCATGTCTGGACTTGTTCAGCAATTGGTTTATTTGTGTTGGTAGCTTACTAGACCATAAGTTCCATGGGATCAGGGACCATGTTTCCAATTTCCTCTTAATCCTTCACAATACTCAGCAAAAAACTAAGTATATATAAGGGGGCCAATAAATACTCTGTGACAGGCACCCAAAATAATAACTGAAGTGCTACATATATACATATATGGGTATGGATATGTACATACACATATGTGTGTGTACATGTGTGTGTACACACTTATTTATTTATTTGAGCCTCACAACATCCCCAAGAGGTGGACAGCACGTTTAAAATGTTCTTCATTTTAAAATAAAATTGAACTCTGAAGTGACTTTCCCAAGGACACAGAGATAAGAATTCAGATATGAGATTCAAATCCATCTTACTGACTTCAAAGCTTTTTCGACTACACCATACTTCCAGTGACCGATACTAACAGGTAAGAGTTGGATGTATGGATTGAGCAAAACCAATAAAGGAAATACTTGGTTTATAGGTAATAGTGCCCAGGATATCAAGAGAAGAGAGTGTTTCACACCTATCAGAGTCCTGCTGCTAGAATAGATATTTCTCTCTTTTATTGCAGAGTTGGCTCCTCTCTTGGATATGGCTGTGTAGACCTAATTGGCTTTCTGGATTTCAAATTTCCCTACACAAGATGTCAGATGAGTTTTCACCTCATGTTGACGTATCTCTCAGCAGGGGCATGACTATCTTTGAAACACTACATTTCCATTTTAACACTACTCTAACTGAGGCTCCTAGTCAGTTATTTGAGAATCTTTGAAAAACATGAATTTTGGTATCATGTCCCTCCACCCTTCCAGTTCAAAACTACAATCCCCTAGAAACACAGCATTCTTCACACATATTACTATCTCTCTGTCTTTCTCTCTGTCTTTTCTTTCTCTCTCTGTGTTTCTCTGTCTCACACACACACACATACACACACACACACACACACACACACACACACACACACACCATTATGCTATTGAATAGATCATCTTCTTTCTAACTCTCTGGCACCTTTAATCTCCATCACACAACTCTTTAAAAAAAAAAGAAACAAAGAAAGGAGGGAAAAAAAGAGAAGGAAAAGGGGAAAGAGAGGAAGAGAAGAAAAGGAAGGAAGAAAAAAGAAAGAAAGAAAGAAAAGGAAGGAAGGAAGAAAAAAGCAAGAAAGAAAGGAAGGGAGGAAGGAGAAAGAGAAGGAAGGAGAGAATGAAAAAAGGGGAAAGAAGAAAAGAGAAGGAAGGAAGGAAGAAAGGAAGGAAGGAAGGAAGGAAGGAAGGAAGGAAGGAAGGAAGGAAGGAAGGAAGGAAGGGAAAACACAGGGACAAGAAGTATTTTGGGGGCAAATACATGCCTTGTTTTACTGCAGTACTCCATTTCATCAAACTGAAGTTTATAAATAAAACTTCCCTGAGGATGTCATGATACATTATCACTTTCCCACAAACCCTAGCTGAAACGTTAATTAGAATCACATTACTTTTCTAGAGTTGGTGTCTGTGTGTGTACGTGTGTGTGTGATTTTCCCTGTTACAAAACACTGACAGATTTTTTTTTTCTCAATTTCTCTCAATAAGACTAGATGAAAACTGTCACAAAATAGTTGCCTTAATGAAAAGATAAGCACCGCAATGAACAGAGCAAAGGATCTTTTTCTGACAGACTCTTGATATTTTTTTCTGGCCAAATAAATGAGATCCTATGTTCTAGATAAAATCTGAGGGTTTCTTACATGATGTTACATTTGCTTATATACACCAGGTAAAGGCAGGTGTATAGAAGTGCTGTTCCAGCAACTTCCCACATGAGCAGCCTTTAAATGAAAGGATACGAAACAAAAGGCATGTGCTGCTTACCAGAAATGCAGTTAACAAAAGAATCTCAGCTCACTTGGCAATCAAGAAGAGGTCAGCCAGCCAGTCGATATTTATTGAGAAGCCTCTATGTAAAGGTGTAAAGGGAATATAGAAAAGAAATAAAAGACCAAATCTCTCATTCACCTCATATTCTACTTAGAGGATTCACAAGAAAGAACATGAAAGAGACTTAAGAAATCCCCCCAAAATCTAAGTATGTAATTATGGAGGAAAAGTAGAGACTATCAGCAAAAAAGAGGGGAGGCATTATTAAAAGAGGGAAAAGATCTGTGGTCAAAGGAATAGCACTTCGTACAATAAAATTTGAAATGACTTCAATATGGTGACATCAACCAAATACAACACTGGAAAACCCAGGAAAGGAACTGACATATTTCTTTGTTATAAAAGGAAATGTTACATTCGATGGGGAAATGGACATCGGTTCTTACAAATAACAGGTCTTCCCAATGGTGGCTCAGTGCAATGAATGTAGTATTGCTGGTCAAGAAAACACCAAAAAACAATACAACCAAACAAAACCACATGTTTGCCTGTGCAACAATGTAAACATGAGAGTTATACTGAATTTCAAACAGAAAAAAAACAACTTCAGCTTCTTATAAGTAACAGGCTATTTTAATCATCCATTCGTCTACCAGGGAAGGAGCTACAAAGCTTGAGTCATTAGGGAATCTTTTTGAATACGACAATATACTTCATTCAGTTATAATAAGCTAAAAAGACAATGAACAGAAGGAAATGGACTTGCTGACTTAAAAGAAACTGTTAGAGAAGGTAGAAACTGTTTTTTTGACTTTTTCATTTTCTAATATCTAGCACATAGAGAGCTTCCAGGTGAAAAAAAAAACTATATCAATTTACAATATTAGACAATTGTCTCCAGCACAAAGAGGTTAAATGAATTGTATAAAGTCATACAACCAGCAAAGATTAGAGGCCAGTCATCCTGGTTTTGAACCCACACTTTATCCACTGTGGCATGATGATTCTTGTCTTGTACATAGTAGGTGCTCAATAAATGTTCACTGAATGAATTAAATTAAACCTAGTATCTTATTATAAAGGGGGAAGCATGGATCATAATCATAGGACCACAGATTTATGGCTAGAAAGGACACCAGAGGCTGTCAGTTTCAACTTCCTCATTCTACAAATAAAGTAAGACCCAAAGAGGTCTTATAGATCATAAATGTCAGAGAAGGAAAGGAAATTCAACTGAAACCTATGCAAAAGGCATCTAATTCCAAATCAATATATAGTAACATAACAAAAATCCATTGGATGACTCATAACATTTGCTAGTCACATTTTTTAAGGTAGGAAGGTCAAAGGTGAAGAAATGGAATTTCTTGCTAATAATGGAGGTAAAGGGAGGCATGACTGCATGATGGAAAGAATACTGGCTCTTATGTCACTGGACTTGGATTCAAATCTTGCCTCAGCCATAACTACTTTTGTAACCTTGGGTGAATCATTTGCCCCTTCCAGACCAAGTTAACTTTTCTCATTTGTAAAAGAAAGAAATTGGACTGAATGACAACTGATGTTCCCTTTAGCTCAAAAGTCATGATAAAAAAGTAAAAAAATCCACAAATTAAAGTTTTCTTATTATGCTGTACTGTACTTGGAGAGTTTGAGGGAGTTCTAATGAATAGTTCATAGGAGCAGAGAACTAGAAGAAAATGGACATGAGAGGCCACTTGATCAAACTAATTCATTTTAAAGATGAGGACTGCTTACTATCTTAAAGAGGGAGGAGGGGAAGAAGGGAGAGAGATAATTTGGAAATCATTTTCTTTTAATGAATGGTAATTTTTTTACATAAAATTGAGAAAAATAAACTAATATGTTAAAAAAATCTTTTTGTAAAAAATAAAGATGAGGAAAATAAGGCCATGAAGATTCAATGAATTAGCTAAAGCTGAAAAGGTAGAGTGCGAGATGGGATTAGAGTCAGTCCTTTTTCTTCCAGAGCCAATGTTCTTTCCTAAGACATTCAATTGGCAACAATACAAGATGCCTTCAATTAATTTGTTTTAAGAGAAATAAATTAACCTGTTAATTTGCTGTATTTTGAACAATGCATTTCAAAAATGGAAGATATTAACAATTCCACAGAACCATAATTATTTTTAATACAGAGAAAGACATTTGCATCACATAGTATATTCTTTATTAATGAAAGAATTATAAATACAGACACACATATGCTAATTGGTGCTTTTTCATAGATACTATATAATGAATCTTTGTTGTATTGAATTAAATAGTTTTTTAAAAAAAACTCTACCTGAAATACTACTGCATAAAAAATACAGTGTAAAAACATGGAGGTAGTCTCAGAGGAAACCTAGGTGATCCAGTGGATCAGGCACCAGGACTAAAGTCTGAATTCAAATCTGGCCTCAGATTATTCTGGGCAAGTCATTTAACCTCACTCATCCTCACTTTCCTCATCTGTAAAATAGGGATGATAATAGCATTGACCTTCCAAGATTGTTGTGAATATCAAGTGAGATATTTGTAAAATGCTTAGCACAGTGCCAGCTTAAAGGAGACATTAAACGAGAATGATTGTAGTAATGTATAGAAATATGGTATAGGTATAAGGAGCTTCTAGGTAGGTAGTACAGAGAGACAGGCTTAGAGTAAGGAAGAGTCATCTTAGTGGAAACACTCTCAACAACCTCAAACCTAATTATGAACTAAAGGTAGAATAATTAATATAGTTTGATACAAAGGAAGAGGAAAGGAGGGAGGGAGGGAGAGAGACAGAGACAGAGAGACAGAGACAGAGAGAGAGAGAATGAGGGAGAGAGAGAGAAAAGGAGGAAGAGAAGGAGAGAAAACAACTTAATAAGAAAAATTCAATAACTAACATTACCAAATACAGATCTTAAACCATCTCATCTCAGAAATACAATCTGAACTAACTATAAAAGAAGGCTGAAAAGCGATGGTAAGGGCTCTGATCTAGAGAGAATTATAGGAAATTTCCATCAAACTTTTACGGACATAAATAAGGATTGGTCCTATAACTGCAGTGATATAGAGGCCTCCCAGATAAGGAAACTCCCTCTATCAATATAGGTTAGCTATTGGTAGTTTTAGAGAGTTACCTAGAACAGTGGAGTCAAACTTACATACCACAGGGGCTACTAAACTGTACATAGGGATCACTGTGGACCAAATATCAACTTAGAAAATCACATTCATATTATGTATGTTTTATTGCACTTTTATTTATTTTGTTAAATATTTTCCCAGTACATTTTAATCTGGTTCAGGCAACCCCACAGAGTGTTGTGGGCATGTTTAACCCTTTTGGCCTAGAACAGTGAGAAATTAAATGACTTGCCCTGGGTCTAACAACTTGAGTCAACAAATAGCTGAGATGATAGGCACCCACATTTGAAGTCAGGAAGACTTGGGTCTGAATCTTGCCTTGAAATCTTGCTAGCTGTCAATTTATCTCTCTCATCCTCAGTTTCTTCATCTGTAAGAAGATGAAAGTGGTCTCATTGGCCTCTCAGGTCCCTTCCAGTTTTATGTCTATAATCCCATAATTGTGGTGAGTGTTTGTCAGAGATGGGACTCAAACACAAATCTTCTGGGCACTGAGGGTAAGAGTCTAGTGATTTATAAAAACTTAAATTGTTAAAATTTTTAATAGTATGATGAATGATAATACTCTATCACTCTTTTTCTTTACTATATGCTTCCCTGGCTTAGGTATTAATACTATATTTTGCCAGGCCTAGAGGCCTGAGGGCTACCCGAGTCTTATCTTACCTATCGCAGGTCTTCGGCTGGCCAAACCGGATAAACGTATGAGAGAAGAGACTTTCCAGAGTCAAACAAGGGTTAGGCTTTATTCAGGGTCTTGGTTACATGTGCAGGGGGAACTCTTCCTTAGGAGAGAGAGAGAAATCTCCCAAGGAGGCAAAGATCTTACAGTAAGAGAATGAAAGCAGAAGTGGAAGTGGGGAGAGAGGGGAGAGGGAAGAGCGAAGAGAGGAGGAAGAGGGTCCTTCTGTCCTGTAAAGGCCCCTCAGCACTAAGAGCGCCTTCGGGCTTTCCTGACCCTACTTAAGCTCTCCTGCCGCATAGTTTGCACCTGAATACCGTGCCTGTTAGATTACAATAGGTGTGCCCAGATCCGGGCCAGTCTCGAGGGCGGGGATGCTCTCTCCCATCACATTCTCACGGGAAGAGGTGGAAATACACGAGATCTCACTCCTCAATTCCCTGCTGTTTCCTGGGGGGCCTCATGAGAACTCTAAGGTTTAGAAGCTCTCACCTTTACCTGCTCGAGACTGTCCACATGGAACTGAGCTTACACCCCCAACAATATTTGTCTCATGAAAATACTAGTCATAGTACTTCCCTCAATTTTTTAAGAATAATAAGTTGACATCATCTTTCAATATATTATCAAGGAAAACTGCCTTGATACTCTAGAAACAGAGGGTAAAAAAGAAATGGAAAAAAACACACTGATCACCTCCTGAAAGGGATCCCAAAAGGAAAACTCCTAGGAATACTATAGCCACATTCCAGAGTTTCCAGGTCAAGGAGAAAATATTACAAGCATGCAGAAAGAAATAATTCAAGTACTATAGAAATACAATCAGGATAACATAAGACTTAGCAGCTTCTATGCTAAGGCATAGAAGCAAATATGATATTCCAGAGGTCAAAGGAACTAGGATTAAAATCAAGAATTACCTACCCAAAAAAATTGAGTATAATACCTCAGGGGAAAAAAATGATGCTTCAATGAAATACAAGACTTCCAAACATTCTTGTTGATAAGACCAGAGCTGAATAGAAAATTTGACTTTCAGATACAATAATCAAGAGAAGCATGAAAAGGCAAACAGGAAAGAAAAACAATAAGGGATTTATTAAAGTTGAACTGTTTACATTCCTCCATGGAAAGATGATATTTGTACCTCGTGAGACCTTACTCAGTATTAGGGTAGTTGGAGGGAAGATGTGTGTGTTTGTGTGTGTGTGTGTATACACATATATATGTATATATACACATATGTGCATATATACATGTATATATGTGTGTGTATACATATGTACATGCATATGCATATGTGTATGTATTCTTGTGGGAGTATGTGTGTGTGTGTGTGTTATGTATGGAAAGAGAAAAAGACAGACAAAGAGGGCACAGGGTGAGCTGAATATGAAGGGACAATATCTAAAAGAAAATTAAGTGTTGAGAGGAATGTACTGGGACAAAGAGAAAGGGAGAGGTAGAATCATCTCACATAAAAGGCAAGAAAGAGTTTTTTACAATGGAGAGGAAGATGAGGAAGGTAAGAGGGAATAAGTGAGTCTTACTTTCATTGGATTTGGCTTCAGGAGGGAATAACATACAGATTCAACTGTGTAAGGAAGTTTATCTTACCCTATAGGAAAGTAGGGAGGAAGACGATAAGAGAGGGTGGATAATATAAGGGACGGAAGATTGAGAGAAAGGGTAATTGGAAGCATACTCTTCTGTAGAGGGACAGGTCAAAGAAGAGAATAGAATAAATGGAGGGTGGGACAGGATAAATGGAAATACAGTTAGTTTTTCACAGCATGACTGTTATGGAAGTGTTTGGCATGACTACACATCTATAACCTGTATCAAATTGCTTGCCGTCTCAATCAGGGTGTGTGGGAGGGAGAGAATGTGGAACTCCAAGATTTAAAAATGAATGTTAAAAATTGTTTTTACATGCAAGTAGAAAATAAGATATATAGGCAATTGGGGTATACAAATCTATGTTGCCCTTCAGGAAAATGGAAGGGAAGGGATTAATTGGAGGTGACAGAAGGGAGGGGAGATTGAAGGAAAGCATAATCAGAACACACTGTCCTAGAATGGAGCAGGGGGAGAATGGGAAGAAAATTTGAAATTCAAAATTTTGTGGAAGCAAATGCTGAAAACTGAAAATAAATTTAATTCTGAAAAAAACAAAAACAAAGATTTTTTCCCTATAAAATATTGGCTTCATAAAATGATCATAATTTGACCTAGTATTAAAAATGCTTACCCCTAAAAAGTTGTTTTAGGCTCTGAGTGCCATGTGGACAACACTGATGCAGTGTTTCAGAATCATAAATGTGGGAGAAGGGATTTGAAAGTTGGATAATAGCAAGTGTGGAGTAACTCAATAAAAGTCTCGTTCAAACATGGAAAATAAAAAAGAAAAAAGAGTATATGGCAAAAATTTTAGACTAACAAAGGAAAGGATGAAGAATAATAATAGGAATGAAGGTACAATAGCACCTAAAGACCTCAAATTATATAATTAAACAATATTTGTCAGACATAACTGAAATGATTAAACCCGAGCACAGCCTGAACCACATTAAATGTAATTGGGGAATATTTGACATAATAAAAAGAATATAACGCAACTAAATAATGTTAATTTGTGATTTTTTAAGTCAATATATAGTCCACAGAGATTTGAGTTTGATATCACTGTTCTAAAAGTAATGCCAATGATGAACATCGGGGATAGAAAATCTTGTAAGAACTAATGCAAAGTGAATAATAAGAACTAAAAAATAATACACACAATGATTGTAACAACAGAAATAGAAAAATGGAAACAAACCAATCAAAACAGAAAACTGCAAAAAGGAACATCTTTGTCCCTACAGAAGAGATAGGAGAAAACATCTTCCCTTCATTCCTTTGCATGGTAAGAGACATTCATGCAAACATGCAAGCATGTATGCATAAAGCACTGGACTTTTCAGGCATGTTGGCATGTTTGGTTCAACTTTTTTCCTTCTTCCTCTTTTCAAATCATTTATTAAAATAACTGGCTTTCTGGTGGCATTAGGAAGGATATATTCAGGGGTGTATTGATAAATATTTTACAACCAGCTCTCCAGAAAAAAAAAACAAAACTTTTTTTTCCCTGCAAGTCAAATAAAGTTTAATCAACATCTTTAACATTTTCTCCATTACTTTCTTAAGTTGGAAAATCAACAAAACAACAAATGAACCTATAATTAATAATGTGTGCCAATTTCTAAGGCACAATGCTCACACTGAAACTAACCATTAGTGATTTCAGTATACTCCCTGGATAAATTGGGTAATGTAGGTGATCTGAAAAAAAAAAAAGATATCAAGAAAAAATATATATTCAGTAACATTTTAATTTTTAAAAATGTTTTATTTATTTAACAATTTTTTTAAATTTGAGTTCCAAATTCTCTCCCTCCCACCAGTCTCTCCCCACTGACAGAAAAGTAAACAACATATTAATTATACATTTGAAATTATGCAAAACATTTCCATATTTTCTATATGAAAACACTTATGCTTCAAATTGCACTCAGTTCATCAGCTATCTTTCTGGAGGTGGATAGCATTTTCATCATGAGTCCTTTGGAATTATCTTGGATCAGAATTTCTTTATCATGGAAGCTACTACATTTTGTGTGATCCTTACTGTGATGTCACCGAGTCTAAATGGTTTCTTCCAGGTTGTTTGAAAGTATTTTCTCTGTGACAATTTGGCTATAATATTCTTGGAAGTTTTCATTTTGGGAACACATTCAGGAGGTCATTGGTGGATTTTTTCCATTTGTATTTTTTCCTCTGCAGCAAAGAGAGTAGGGCAGTTTTCTTTTGTAATTTCTTCAAATATGGTATCTAGGCTATTTTTTTATCTTGGAATTCAGGTAGTCCAATAATTCTTAAATTGTCCTTCCATGCTCTTTTCCAGGTAAGATAGTTTCCTGATAAGATAACTCATGTTTTCTTCTATTTTTAAATTTGCTTTACTTTGTTTTATTGTTTCTGCATGTATCATGAAGAGATTGAATCAAAATTTCCACTTGCTCAATTTTTATTTTCTTCAGTGACATTTTGTATATCCTTTTCTATTTGGTCAATTCTGTTTTTAAAGAATTAATTTCTTCAGTGACTTTTTGTGCCTCTATTATATCAGGCCAATTTTGTGAGAGTGTGTGTGTTCTATTTTTTATTCTTTAAAAATTTTTAACATTCATTTTTTAAAAATTTGAATTCCAAATTCTCTCCCTCCTTCCCAACCCTTCCCTATACATTGGAAAGGAAGTAATATGATATCAATTCTATGTGTGAAGTCATGCAAAATATAGCTCCATATGAGTCATGTTGGAAAAAAAAGCATGAAAAATAACATGAAAACATATGCCTCAATCTGTACTCAGAGTTCATTAGCTCTCTCTTTCTCTGGAGGTGGATAGTATTTCATTGTGGGTCATTTGGAATTAGCTTCGGTTGTTTTCTTGATTAAAGTAGCTAAGTCTTTCATAGCTCATCCTTACTGCATGGTTTGTCCTTTGTTCTTGAAGAGACTGTGACTCTTACTGTGCACAATGTTCTCCTAAGTCTGCTTACTTCAGCTCAAATAAGCTTTCCAAATTTTTCTGAAACCATCATGGTCATTATTTCTTATAACAAAGTAATACTTCATCATAGTCATATACAAGAACTTGTTCAGCCCTTCTCCAATTGGTGGGCATCCCCTCAATTTCCACTTCTTTGCACTAAAAAAAGAGCTACTCCAAATCCAAAACTCTTCACTGTGTCAGGCTTTTGTGTTACAAGTAAGGCTCAAAGAAGGGAAGATAGGTGGCACAGTGGATAGAGTGCCAAACCTGAAGTCAGAAAGCCTCATCTTCGTGAGTTCAAATCTTGCCTCAGATAATTACCAACTGTACAATGAGACAAGAAAATGGCAAAACACTCTAGTATCTTTGCCAAAAAACCCCCACAGATATGGTCACAATGAGTTGGACATGACTGAAATGACTGAACAAAAGAACTCAAAGGCAATGGCACAGAGTGAACTGTCCTAGTACTGAATGAAGCTGAAGTAAAGATTCAAAGTGGGAAATGACAGTAGAGTTCTACATGGTACTAGTGGTTATTGTCTTTGCTTGATTCAGTCTTGCACAGACATTGATGTGGTATCTGCCTGTTTATTTGAATACCCAGAGTACCCTCAATGGCATGGATGTTGACCTCTTATCCATTCTAGTAACTCAGGATTTATTAAAACTAAACAAACATAGCTTTAAACAAGTATCCCCTGCCATGATAAACTCAGACAATAGTCAGGAAGTTTAGCATATTATATGTATATACATACATACACACACACACACACACACACACATATGCACATATACATATACATATATATGCATATACATATATCTATATAAACACTGGATTTTCAGTGAGGAAATATTCATTCAGTTTTAGTAGACTTGAGTCACAAATATTCTTATCTGTGAAATGGGGATAATAATGCTTGCTATTATTAGCTTGGCTCCTCATCTTGTTTGGCATCCTCTCTATAACAGTATGGTTGTTTTACACAATCCAACAACCAGCTTAAGATTATTTAAGGAAACAGAATTCATAACCTGAATCTGACTTCTTCCAGTTTCAGTGGGTCCAAGAATCCTGGAGACCTTGAATAGTTAATTGAGATAACATGAAGAATTAGAGACTTAGAAACTATTAGAAGTATATAAAAAAAAAAAAACAGGTCATCTATTCCCACTTCCTTCTCATTTCTGTCGCAATCCTGCCACTTTCTACATAATCTTGGGCACATACTTCATGTCTCTGGTCCCATTTGATTCTTGTATTTGAAAGACAAATTTTCTATTCAGCTCTGGTCTTTTCACCAAGAATCCTTAGAAGTCCTCTATTTCATTGAAATTCCATTTTCCCCTAATACTCAGTTTTGCTGGGTAGATAATTCTTTGTTTTAATCCTAGCTCTTTTGACTTCTGGAATATCATATTCCAAGCCCTCTGACCCTTAGTGTGGAATGTGCTAAATACTGTGTTATCCTGACTGTATTTCCAAAATACTTGAATTGTTACTTTTTGGATGCATGTAATATTTTCTCCTTGACCTGGGAACTCTTTCAGGAGGTGATCAGTGGATTCTTTCCCTTTCTATTTCACTTTCTGGTTCTAGAGTATCAGGGCAGTTTTCCTTGATAATTTCTTGAAAGATGATATCTAAGCTGTTTTTATATCATGGTTCTCAAGTAGGCCAATTATTTTTAAATTCTCTCACCTGGATCTATTTTCCAAACAAGTTGTTTTTCTAATGACATATTTCACATTATCATCTATATTTTAAATCATTTTTGGTTTTGTTTTATAATTTCCTGATTTCTCCTGAAGTCATTAACTTCCATCTGCTCCATTCTAATTTTTAAGGAATTATTTTCTTCAGTGAGCTTTTGAACCTCCTTTTCCATTTGGCCAATTCTGCTTTTTAAGGCATTCTTTTCCTCATTGGCTTTTTGGACCTCTTTTGCCATTTTGGTTAGTCTATTTTTAAGTGTTATTTTCTTCAGTATTTTTTTGGGTCTCCTTTAGCAAGCTCTTGACTCGTTTTTCATGAATTTCTTGCAACACTGTCATTTCTCTTCCCTCTTTTTCTTCTATTTCTCTTACTGGATTTTGAAAACTTTTTTTGAACTCTTCTATGGCCTGAGACCAATTCATATTTTTCTTGGAGGCTTTGGATGTAGGAGCCTTGATCTTGTTGTCTTCCTCTGGTTGTATGTCTTGATCTTCCTTCAATTGTATGGTGTGATCTTCCTCATCCTAAGAAAATACCTTTGCACCAAGAAAGTAACCTATAATCTTGTTTTTCCCCTTTTTGATCATTTCCCCAGCGAATTACTTGACTTTTGAGATTTCTGTTAAATGGACAATGAAATGCCCCAATTTTAGGGGTTTTGTGCAGCTACTTTTCAGAGATATTTCTGGGGACCTGTAAATTCTCAGTTCCTCCAAAGCAGTATGATCAAGGAGAGGTTTTTTTTCTCATTGACTGGTCTGCGCTCTAGTCTATGAGCAAACCTAGGTACTATTTTCTTCCTTGGCACTGGGAGTAGGATTCCCTCTCCACAGCCACCACCAGCTCTGCCATGCCAGCACTCTTCCTCACTCCAGGACCACCACCCAGGACTGGGACCAGATCAGTTGCTTGATTCCCCCACTCCAAGAACTCCAGAAGCAGCTGCAGCTGTAGCTGCCGCCACCCTAGGACTGGGACTGGGACTGGACCACATTCCTCTGTCACGCAGGTGAGATAACATTCTCACTGACCTTTGAAGCTATCTTTGCCATTTGTGTGTTGAGAAGCCTGGAAACCAATACAGCTGCCAGTGATTCAGTGCCCTGAGGCCTATTGTAGTCCCATCTGTGCCAACATGGCCCATGTTGGGCTATATTCCACTTTTAGCTTAGACCTTTCTTGTTGACCTTCTAGATTATCTTGGGCTGGAAATCTCACTTTGTTATTTTGTGGCTTCTGCTGCTCTAAAATTTGTTTATAGTCATTTTTATAGGTATTTTGAGGGGTTTGGGGGGAAAGCTTCACAAGTGCTAGCCTTCCTCTAGGTCCTGCAACTCTGACCAAATCCCCTGTTCCCCCTGCAGCTGCAAGTGCTAATGCTCCTCTTTGCCCCTGAACTGCAACCAAGGCCCCTGATACCTTGTGATGCACCACAAGTGCTTCTCTCTACCCAGAACTGAGCCCACTTAACATCAAAATGAAATCATAGTGATATGGGGTGGGGGTGGGGGGTCATATAGAAGACAGTTAGGCAAAGACGTGGTGAATGGTGTGTTGTGAGCCTGAAGAATGAGTCAAGTTTCTGAGATACCAGACTTCCGTCAGATGGGAATTTGCTGACTCTCAACTCTGATACCTCTGTCCGCCCTGATCTTATGTATTATTAAAGATTAGAAAACTTCTTGGCTGATGTTGAACAGAAAGGATGGGCACTTTACCCCCTTTATCTGACAGGCCTTCCTCCTTTTTTCTTTAAAATTGGGGAAAACATTACAGTTTATAACATTATAGGCAAAGTGGGGACAATATGGCTGAAAATTGGGAATGAAAGGCTAACAACAGCTTCTTCTTCCATCCCATTGCTAAGAAATACTCATTGTTTGAGTCTACCTCAAGGACGGTTTAGCAATAGTGAACCAAACTTCCTGGTGTCCACCTGTATCTTTCAAAAATAACAGATTTTCTTAAGTTAATAATAGAGAAATGATTAGTAGAACTGAACTTCTAAACTTAATTCAGAGACAGTGAGTGATTTACAGAAAAGCTAAAATCTCAAAATTTAATTGATAAAAATGAAACATCACAATTATAAAAACATGGTCAGTGATACACAGTAAAATCAATAAGAAAATAAAATTGATTTGATTTTCCCAATTTTCAACACCAATGAAACCACAGAAACACAGAAACAAACAAAAAAAGAGTTTAAAAGAAAGAAAAGAAATGTGTCTATGTGTACACAAATCAGATAATTATTCTTAACTATTTGAATTTACTGGGTATCCAGTAGATAACAAAATTAAAACGTCATTGGAATAATTTGATCTAGACCTGATGAAAAGCATCTCTCTATAAGGCCAGTTTGAATTAAAAACACAACTGAAACCAGTGCAAAAACACCCCAGCTATTGAAAAGATAAAGGTTGAAAGTAACACTCTCAACTTGATGAGATTTATTTCTATGAGAAGGTTCACATTTCAACAAAATGAAAAAGGGATTTCTGGAGGTTGTTAGGAGTGAAGATCAGCTGGTTAGAAAATTATCTTCACTTTCAATAAGCGTAACATGTAGAGGCATGTATGAGCCAAGAGTCATGCTTTTAGATTATATGTCTTGGAGGAATTTGAAGATGATCAAGATGGTGAATTATTCTACCTCACAAAATCACACTCCAAACTTGTCTCTTAGTTGTCAGACTCAAAAATAATAAATATTGCCTGGAGGTGGGAAATGACTCAAAGCATCATGACAATAGTAGATCTACCATTGCAAGTTTTGGGACAAATTTTTGCTAAGAACTAATATTTTTACCCAACAATACCACTTTTAGGGCTGTATTCCAAAGAGATCATACAACTGGGAAAAGGACCCACATGTACAAAAATATTTATAGCAGCTCTTTTTGTTGTGGCCAAGAATTGGCAATTGAGGGGATGCCCATCCATTGTGGAATGATTGAATAAGTAGTGGTATATGAATCCAATGGAATACTATTGTGTTATAGGAAATGATGAGCAGGAAGATTTCAGAAAAATCTGGAAAGATTTATATGAACTTATGCTAAGTAAGGGGAGCAGAACCAGAAGAACATTGTACACAGTTACAGCCACAATGTGCAATGACTAAGTTCCATAGACTTGACTCTTCTCAGCCATGTAATGTTCTAAGACCACTCCCAAAGGCTCAGAATGAAAAACGCTATGTACCTACAAAGAAAGAATTATAGAGCCTGAATGTGCATTGAAGCACATTATTTGTTCCTTTGGTCTGGTTTTGTTTTGTTTCTCCTTTTTCATTCATGCCACGGGTTATAATTCTTCTTTGAAACATGACTAATGTGAAAATGTTTAATAGGAATGTACATGTAGAGGATATATCAGATTGCATGCTATCTTGGGGAGAGGGAGAAAATTTGGAACTCAAAAGCTTATGGAACGGAATGTTGGAAACTAAAAATAAATAAATATATTTTTAAAAGAATTATTTTCCTCCCAACTAACTCAGTGTTTTTGAGCTTTGGGATAGTAGCAATCTAGCCTTTATGGAAGAACTGACATTTTATCTAAACTTCTATGCTCAGTTACAGAACCACAGAATTTTTAGAACTAAGAGAAACTTAAGAGCTCATATGGTACACGTGTGGATGTGTGTGTGTGTGTGAGTGTGTGTTTGTGTTTATATTTCATTCTGCAGGTGAGGCTACTGAGTCTCAGGGAAATTGAGACAAGTAAAATGATCATCACAATTACAGAGTAAAAAAAACCCTCAAGTTTAGAGACAAACTTAAGTTGAGTTTTTTTTAACTGCAGTGAGATATCAATAAGGTAAGATTTCTTTTTAATTCTAGTATAAGGAGGAGTTTATAGTACAAGGAGAAGTATTTGTTTATAGTATAAGGAGAAGCTTATCAGGAAGGGACAAGACTTCACACAGACACACAAGGATGGACCTTGGCCCCCTCTTTGGTTTCCACTTTCCACCTAGAGGGTCTAGCCCTTTTCCGTCCCTATCATTATATCTCAGTTCTCTGAGGATTCTCTCTCTCCCCTACCACTAATAGTATTTATTATTTATATTAGATATCACTATATCAAACTCTTAGTCTCTAAACAACATGAAGTGAAAGCTCCCAAAGAAATCAACACGATTAAGTACATATCTTCCCTGCCTCCTATCTGCTATTGCTTTCACTCAGCTTACTGAAGATGCCCTTGTGTCTCAATACTTTAATTCAATTATGTAGAGCAATCATTGTATTCACCTGTACAATAGTCTATGGAACATTAAGCATAAAAGAGTGACTTGTCTCTGTCTTTCTATCTGAACTTCATTAAATAAAAAATATGGAGAAGAAGAAGAATTACTTTTTGTATAATTCTCTGAAGTTTACAAATCCATTGAAACATACTTTATAAATCAGCAAATCTATCACATGTGTGAGAATGTGGTAGGTAATTAGGCAATCATCCCAACTTCAGAAACATGATGACAAAGAGTTGTTGTTCCAGGGTAGCCCTTGGAGCAAATTACTTCTGTAGCCTTTCTCTCTTAAAACAAACCTCAGTGATCCCATTAACCAGACCAGTTTTTCAGTAGCACAAGACACATAACCATATATTTAGTAGGTTTTTATATTAAAGCATAAAACCAATGGTCTGAGAAAGTGCTCAGGCATGGTCATGGTTTCAATAGCAGTATATCATTATATTCCTTTGGATTCATCAAAACCAGATTTTCTTTTTGATTTAAACAAAAAGCATGACTATTTGATGAAAGTTTTGTTGGTCATGAAACATGAATGGGAAAATGATTTAAGGATGCATCAAGTTTTTAAAGAAAAGTATGTTTTTAGATCATCAGAGCAGACCAGCTTTGAGATTCATCAAAGTCACTTATGTTCAAAGATGAGATTTACTACTAAGTTATGAGAAATCACATGGCCTCGAGCAGCTCATCGAAAGAGGCTCTCACTGATTATGCTACAATTTAGCTAATTAGGTCTTGGCAATTTTTCTTTTTGCAGAAACACCCAGCTAATCTGGGACTTGGGCTCCTAGGTATTTTAACATTTGTGTACACTTCATCATTCCTTTCCAACTAATTCCATCCAACCTTGCTAACACCACAGAGTGCAATGTATTAGGCTAAGAAAGCTATAAACATAATTTTCCAAAGCTATAAAGTCAACGTTTACCCACTACTGAGGGAAGCTAATTGACTTTAAAAGACATAAATAAATGAAGAAAAATATTGAAATAATAGAAAATTGTTTGCAGTACAACTTAATGAGAATCCAACATCTCATGCAAATAAATAGTTATTCCATATCAACATTTAGTCGATAGTAGAAACTTTTAAAGGAAATAAAGGGTTACCTTGGTGTTTTTCAATGGCCGTAATAAAGTATATCCTGCAGTTTGGGTGATAGAATTATAGACCTGGAGCTGGGAAGGATCTCAGGTCACCTAATCCAGCCCTTTCATTCTACAGATGAAGAAACTGAACCCCAGGGAGGCTGACATTTGCATAAGGTCACGGTGGCAATAAGGACCATTTGCAGGATTTAAACAGAAGTCCAATGACGCCAGGGTCAGTTCTCTTTCTGTTTTTGTGGGCAAACCAGTAACTGATTGGCAATAGGGAGACTGCTGATAATTGTACAAGCAAACTTAAACCTGCAAGGTTTTTGTTGAGTAGGATTTCTGATGTCTTTTCTGATATCTCAACTTGTAAGACAAGTGCTTTCACTATTATCCCACACTATGGTTTTCGACTTTTTCCATTCCACTGATTCCTTCCCCATTTAGGCTTCTCTGTCCTTTAAAACAATAATAAACCTCAATAGATGTTACTATCTCTAATAGATATCATGCTATATCTTTTCTCTCTCAGTTAAATTGCTGGAAAAAAGCTATTTACATAAATTTTGTCTTCTGTCTCTTGTTATTTTCTTCTTAAACTTTTGCTGACTGACTTTCTGCTTCATCATACAATTAAATGTACTGTCTGCAAAGTTACAGTAATCTTTCAGTTGCCAAATCTAATGGTCTTTTCCCAATTGTCATCCCCATCAACAGCTCTGTTTGTCTTCCACTCTGTGGAAAAGTACGTGCTCATTCTCCCAACCCTTGATTTTCAGCTTCATTTTGTGCGTTGTTTCTCTCCTCTCCCCCCTTGCCCCGTTAGATTATAAATTCCTTGAGGGCAGAAACAATCATGTTTTTCTTATTTATTTTCCTAGCACTTAGCATGGTGCCTGACATAAAGTTGTTGCTTTTCAGTTGTTTGCAGTTGTCAGTCTCTTCATGACTTCATTTGGGGTTTTCTTGGCAATGATCCTGGAGGGGTTTGCCTTTTCCTTCTCTAGTTCACTTTACAGATGAGGAAACTGAGGCAAACAAGGTGAGGTAACTTGCCCAAGTCACACAGTTAGTAAGTTTCTGAGGCCAGATTTGAACTAAGGATGATGAGTCTTCCTGACTTCAGGCACTCTATCCACTGTGCTATCTAGCTACCATGCCACAAAGTAGGTGCTTAATAAATGTTTATTGAACTAAATTGAAATTTTCTCTCTCTACTTTTCTGCAGTATTTAACACTGTGTACCACCCTCTTCAACTAGATATTTAGCTCATCTCTGAGACTTCATACAATTTTAGCTATTGGCTATCCTCCTACCTACCTGAATCCTTTTTCTCTATCTCTTTTGCTGGATCTTAAGCCATTTTATACCAACTAATTGTAGGTTTACCCTACGACTACTGTGGACCTCTTCTCTTTTTTCTCTATACTCTCTGTGTGATCTTCTCCTCTCCAATGCATTTAACTATCATCACTCTGCAGATGACTCCCAGATGTGTACATCTCAGTCGAGGAGTCTCTCGTCATCTCCACAGTCTATCTCCAACTGTCTACTGGATATTGCAGACTACATGGCCCATAGGCATTTCAAACAAATATATTCCAAGTAGAATTCATTATTTTTTACTCCAAAACCTTCTCCTTTTCTAAACATCCTTATCATATAGCTAAGTAAATCTGACAAGTTAAAAAAAATCCTACTTGTGCTAAAGAAAAGGATTTTATGGTTGGTTATATTAAGAAAACAGTGGAATAATCCTTCAGATACAAATGAAATCACTTTCTAAGCATGCAAATAATAAACCAGTCTTTCCTATTTTTCTATCTCCTGCTTTACCCTTTTCCTTTCTAACCTTAAATATACCAAACTTATTTGCTCACTTTTGGTATATAGGTGTCTATTGTTCTCTAATAATTTCTCCCCTATTGGTTTTGTTTCCTAACCAGATCAGGAATACTGCTCTGTCTTCTACTACATCTAGGAGAATACTTAGTATCTTGGCTTTAAATTTTTTGGATTTCTTTAAATTCCAATAAAGAATAAGTTCCTTGAGGGAAAGGCAACCGTCTGATTTTGGTTTTTGTATGCCTGATATCTAACATATTTTCTGATACATACATAGTATCTGCTTAATAGCACTTGTCGCATTGAACTTAACTGCTCATAAACACAATTTCCGAACAAATGGGCAAGAAAATAGAAGAGCAAATTTTACCTTGACTCTATTTTATGAGATCTTTATGATATTTTATGTTTATTCCAGGGTCATCGCCAATATTTTTTTCATGATGTTTTATGATATTTTCCAGGGTCACTGTCAATATTTTTTTCCTTATCAACTTATTAGTGAGTAGACACATGTTTAATATCCCATATATTTTTCTCAAGAAATGGAAAATTACTATACATTCTATATCATTTTACTTACAATAGGTTATGAGTTTCAACTTACAGGCAAACTGAAGTTTTGCTTCTTTACTGACAACTGTTCCAAGAGAATTTGATGCAAAACATTGATAAGTACCAGTATCTCGATTTCTGTTTGGATTAATCACCACAAGATTTCCTCCATTGAGTTTATAACGATATTCCATACTTAGGTCAATGTCACTTCCATTGAGCTGCCATCTGAAAAATAAATTTCATATTTTTTTTTACTTTTTCTGTTCTCATATTTAAATCAGGAAAGATAAATTTTCATTATCAAGCCAACTTTAATCATGTTATATATTTAAGAATTGGTAGATGCTTCATAAAGTCTGCATTTTTATGAGATACCTGAGTATTTAATCAGAACATGTTCAAAGTGTACCCAAAATGCCAAGTGTCAGTTTGAAATGGCATTTTTTCCAAGTAGATTTTCTTCAGACATGAGCACTTTACCCTGGGGCCATATTAAACATTTAGGATATATGTAAAGAGGCAAAAGGTAAGGGGAATTTGAGGAAAGCAATCTAGATACTCATGTCTAATATTCTGTCATTTACAGAGGAAAATAGTTTTAGGTTTTTCAGGATTTTCCTCTCTCTCAAGATTAATTTATCCAGATCAGCTAAGCATATTTAATAATCAAATAGTTGTTCAACAATCTGTTTCAATTTGTTTGTATAAGTATACCTCTCTAAAGATATTGTCAACTCTTTTAAATCACAAGGAACTATTTTGGAAATAATGCTCTGCCACTGCTAGGAGGAATGACTAGGTAAGTTAGTGAACTTGTTCTGGTGCCCAATTCCTCCAAGGAATGAATCATATGTTTGTTTTGTCTATCTTATTTTGTGGGAGAAGGGAACTTAGAGGGAACATTTTTGTAATGTTAATGGTCCAAGGAACTCAGAGAGGAGTAAACTCCCCATACTGATGCATATCAACAACTACTTTACAACCCAAGCTCCTTAGAAAGTTGCTTGAATGGAGGATTGGAAAATTCAGTTCCTTCTCTCACCCTTCAGCAAAACAAAGCTACCATTACTAAACAGGAGTAATATTTGGCTCATCCTAAGTCAGATGGTATACAGAGTGATGGACTCAGAGTCAAGAAGCCCTAGGGCATTTGGGTGGTACAGCACATAGCAAGCTGGTCTTCCTGCTGGAGAGACCTCAGTTTAAATTTGGCCTTTAACACTTATTAGCCATGTGACCCTGGGCAAATCACAACTTCCCTTAACCTCAGTTTCCTCTTTCCTCATCTGCACAATTAACAACATCTATCTCTTGGGGTTGTTGAAAAGAAAAAGGATTTGCAGAGAACTTTTTCAAAAACCTTAAAATAAAGGTTCTTTATATTATTGTTTTTTATCAAAGGAATCCTAACAAAAGGATCAACCATAAATGTAAAATCATTATGTAATATCTACTATGGAATTTAAAATGTGATCTGAATTTTCTAAAATTGATTTACAAATACTTTCTGGGAATTGTGCAAATGGAGGTCCTTATGTAGTCTGAGAATCCAATAACTCTAATGAAATCTATATTAATTTAAAACTGTTAAGAGAAAAATCATTAATGTAAAATTTCAAACAATACTATGAGACTGGAATGTTTAAAGAGTCATTAACTTAAAAGGCATCCAGTTAAAAAAAAGCATTCTTGCAGTTTTGTTTTGGCTGCTCTGCAAGACTGGCTGTCATTTTTATTTTAAAATGAAAAGAAGAGAAGGAAGACATTCTTATCTATGAAAAGTAAAATAGTTATAGGGGGCAGGGACAGAGACAAGATGGAAGAGAACAGGCAGCAGCCCAACCAAATTCTCCCAACATTCTTCCTCAAACAACTTTAAAATAACTCCTTAAATCAAATTTTGAAGAGCAGAGCCAACAAAAAGTCAGTGTGAGACATTTTTTGTAGCACAAGGCATCTCAGGATACCAATTGGATGGCTAGGGTGGGAGCCAGCCAGGAGAGTAGGGTGGCAGCACCAAGAGTGGGCCTGGGAGGTAGCCATGACAGTGGCAGCAGCAGCTTCAGGAGCTCTCAGCCCAAAGACAGTAAGAAGGTCAACAATTAGTCATAAAGGGATTACAGGGGACCCTTTGCTGGCACAGGGTACAGCTGAGACTGATTGGCACTCTACTGCCCATACATAGTTGCAGGTCAGAGAGGACCATTTGTGGTTGCTCACAAGGGAGCAAAGGGAAGGACTACAATTCCAAGGCAGAGAGGAGAACTAGTGCTTATGGTTGCAGGAAATCAGAAGTCCTGATTTTAGTCCCAGGGTCAAGGGGAACACTAACACTTGTGGCTACAGGTGAGAAAGGGCCCTTTCTAGGTAAAGCCCAGAGCACAGATCAGAAATGTAGTAATGACACCTCTCATTAGATCACACTACCATGAAACCACAGAAAACATTCAGACCCCCAGAACTAGCTCTGAAAAGAGGCAGCAAAAAAAAAAAAAAAGTCTGAAGCATGAAACAGTGCCTCCCCATCCACAGGTAAGCAAAGCACAATTTTAACATAAAGTTCAAAGTCAAGAAATAGGCTTGGAAAAAAAAAAATATGAGCATACAACAAAAGATGAACTTGAACGTAAAAAACTACTATGATGCCTGGGAAGAACAAAATGTAAACTCGTCAGAAGACAGCAATGTAAAAACAGCTACAAATTCTCAAAGAAAAATACAAATTGGACCAAAGCCCAAAAAGAATTCTTAAAAAAGTTAAAGAAAAAGATAAGACTGGTAGAGGAAAAATTGGGAAAAGAAAAAAGAGGGATAGAAGAAAGTTATGAAAAGAGAACAGCTTGGTTAAAAAAAGGCACACACATTCAAAACAATGAAGAAATCAACACCTTAAAAAAAACAAAGTTGGCCTCAAGGTAAAATAAGCACAAAAATTCACTAAAGAAAGAACTGCTCGAAAAGCAGAATAGGGCACATGGAAAAAGAAGTACAAAATTCACTAAAGAACAGAATTTCTTAAAAATTATAACTAGGTAAATAGAAGCTAATTACTCCTTAAGACATGAAGAAATGGTCAAACAAATTCAAAAGAGTGCAACACTAGGAGAAAACGTGGAATATCTCATCAGAAGAAAAAAAAACAACTTATCTGGAAAACAGATCAAAGAGATATGTAATTTAAAACTTAAATGACTACCGGAAAGCCATTATAAAGAGAAAGAGACAGAAAGTGTGTAAATATCATATTTCCAGAAATTATCAAGGAAAATTGTTTCGATATATTTTATCCATAGGCTAAAATAGAAATTAAAAGAAGCCATGAATTATCTCCTGAAAGAGATTCCAAAAGGAAATCTCCCAGGAATATTACAGCAAAATTGCAGAGCTCCCATGTTAAGGAGAAAATATTGTAACCAGAAAGTAACAATTCAAATATTGTGGATCCACAATCAGAATTATACAAGATGCAGCAACTTCTACAGTAAAGGAGGAGAGCACTTGGAATATGATATTACACATGGTAAAGGAGCTAGAATTACAACCAAGAATCATCTACCCAGCAAAACTGAATTTAATCTTTCCCAGAGAAAAATGGATATTTAATGACTTTCAAGTATTCCTAATTAAAAGATCAGAGCTGAATAGAAAATCTGACATTAAAACGTATGACTCAAGAGAAGCATAAAATGGTAAACATGAAAGCAATCATAAGGGATTCAATAAAGTTAAACTATTTACATTCCTACACTGAAAGATAACTCCTAAGAACTTTGTAATTCTTAGGGCAGTTAGAAGTCTACATCAACAGAGGGCAAATGTCAGTCAATGATGTTGCAATGATCTCCATAATAATAGTAGTGAATGCGTGAAAAAAAGAGGGATACACTGGGAGAAGGAGAGATAGAATGGGGAAAATTTTCTCACATAAAAGGTGCATGGAAAGAAGAGCTGTTATAATGGTGGGAGAAATGAGTGACAGTGGTTGGTAATGTTTGAAACTCATTGGAGTTGATTCAAAGAAAGAAGAAATAAAAACTATCAATATTCATATGAAAAATGCTTTAAATCACTATTGAGTAGAGAAATGCAAATTAAAGGAACTCTGAGGCATCAACCTCATACCTATCAGAAATGACAAATGCTAAAGGGGTCGAATCCAATAGGTAAACTAATATACTGTTGATGGAGATGTGAATTTTTCCCACCATTCTATGTCCAAAGTACTGTAAAACTGTGTATACGTTCTGAACCTATATCTGTATCCCAAAGAGATCAAAGACAAAGGAAAAGTATCTATAGATACAAAATCTTTATAAGAACTCATACTGTGGTGACAAAGAATTGGAAACTGAGGGGATGCTCATCAACTGGGAAAGTTGTGTTTTACGATTGTGGAGTATTATTTTGCTATAAGAAATGACAAGGGGGATGCTTTCAGAAAACACATGGCAAGGTGTATAAGAACTAATGCATAGTAAAATAAGAACTAGGAAATCATTGCACAAATAACAGCAATGTTGAAATAAAAACTAACTGTGAAAAACTTGACTACTCTGATCAATACAATGATCCAAGACAATTCCAAAATTCTCATGATGAAAAAAATGCTATCTACTTCCAGAGTGAGAACTGATAAATGGAGTACAAATTGAATTATAATTTTGTCACTTAATTTTTTTGTGCTTTTTCAAGATATGGTTAATATGGAAGTGTTTTGCATGACTTCACATATGTAATTGACATCATTTTGTTTCCCTTCTCAATGAGTGGGTGAAGGATTGAAGTATAGAAAATATGGAACTCAAAACTGGACAAGAAAAACATGTCAAAATAAATAAATAACTTAAAAGAGATAGCTATCTAGGCATATAATCTTCCCCTAGATCTTATAGTCCAAATGAAATATTTTCCTTGATGGTAAGGACCAGGATGAAATACGTGAAATACAAAAGGAGAGAGAAACATGGCCCACACTACTCCTTTGGCACCTCAGTGCTTCCATTGACCTAGGCCTTTAATTATACAGACTCTGTTAAGGTACAGATAACAACCCACTCATGATTTCTCATCCTGTGGAACTCTAGTATTTGTTCTTCCATAAATCTTTCAAATAAATTTTACCTCTAGGTCACCTGACATTACAAGAGCACAATAAACCATGCAGGCCATTCACTTTTTACTTCTTGTTATTCCTGCCTTATAATCTGATACAATCCTGTTAGACTAGGTCTCTTCGCTGAGACTTGGAAAAGGGGGAACAAGCGAAAGAATTAACTGGAATGATTGAATTCATACAGCAAAGGAATTCCACCAATTCTCTTGTTTTGCCTATCTGAACCAGCCATAACTAGTGTGTTCAAAGGTCTTTGCTATGTTTGTAAACATCTCCAGCTTCCTTTGTACTTCTGAGTATGAAACCTTTGACAAACAAGGCCACTAAAATCTAAGAAGAGAAGGTCGGACTGCCCAGGATTATACAGGAAATGATGTTTTTATTACTACTTCATTTCTTATTGAGAAAGAACTATAACCCTCATTGGCAGTAAGACAATTAATGTACATATAACACATTACATATATATATATATCCATCCATATTTGCAAACAAATAAGGACTAAACTCATGCTTTTACCTAGTTTGGTGGAGGAACCCATGCCCTTTCTAGTTCCACATATGCCTTTTGGTTGATATTTTGATATTTACTCATATTATTGCCTATTTATAGTCACAATTGACTAGTCCTATTACAATTTCTTACTATTGCCTTTGGGTGACCTGCAATTTTGACACTGTGGAGATTGTAGTATTCTGGAGATCATGAGCCCTGGAGTCAGGAGGACCTGAGCTCAAATCCATCTTCAGACACTTGGAACTTGCTAGATGTGTGACCCCAGGCAAATCCCTTAACCCTGATTGCCTTGAAAGAAAGAGACACAGAGACAGAGACAGAGAAACACAGAGACAGAGACTCATGACACCACACAGAATCATTAGAAAAATGTTGGTGTTAAAAAGATTGAGTTTTGTTTCAGGATCTTTATCTTAGGAAAATATAAAATTTAAAAAACAGAGAGATGATTCAAAACTATAGCCTTCCCCACATTTGTTTGTGAGGGGAAAAACAGAAAATGAATGCCAATTTTAGTTTAAAAAACAAAAACAAAACAAGCCTCACCACTGTCCTAAGGACATTTCTACACCAAGGGTCCTTAATAAGTCAACATAGCATTGGAGCAGCTTCTGAAGTATGTGGCAATAGCATTTACTGTTGGGGGTTACTCCTTCTTTTTCTGACTTCTATAAATCTGCTCTATACTTCTCAACCAGTACAAACAACACCAGATTGTTCCTCCCACCTCCCAATCCCATCAGTTTATTTTGAGCCCTAGGGAGGTAGGGAAAAGGAATTGAGAGGCAAGAGAAGATAAAGTAGGAGGCATTGTAGGAAGGATGGAAGGCAGAGAAGATAGTTCTATTCAACATCTAGATGGGACAGACCATGTTGCTTATGTCAAGTCCTAGCATGGGCGATCTGACCTATGAAATTAGGAACTTGGGAGCCATGTTGATTGATGTGCTTGATTATGTGCCTGTCCCAAGGAAAGAAGCTGCTGGACAGACTACATGCTGCATTCTGGCTCTTAATGGAAAAAACCAAGAGTTACATCACCAGTGGGTAGAATTAATGTTTTCAGACTACAAAGAGTTCTTTTGGTTAGTAAAGCAACTACACATTTAAATAAACAGAAAATTAATTCTAATGAGTAAAGGCCTAGTCAATTTTGCCCATTACTGAGTGCCTTCATGAGAAGGCCTCAAGTACACTTGAGAGTGATCTATAACGTGTCTTTCATTCTATATGCAAAGGGAATGTGCTATCAGGACTTTGGCTCCTGATTGAGAATGTTTATGGCTTGAATAAGCATATTTGATGGTCTCATTTCAAAATGGCATTTTTGTATTAAACTGATTGATAATAAAAGTACAGTGACTACCAAGAAAATTGTAAACATCCCATAAAAACATTTGAAAAACATTTCCTCTTGTCTATTTAATAGCCAGAATGATTTAGGAGAATATAAAATATAAGGGAGGCTACTTTATTTCAGTAAACAGCTAATATCTAAATGTTCTTATCCCAAAGTCTTGACTAAAGAACTCAAATGGAAAAGATTTGTTAAGGGAGATCATCTCTGGCTATTCCTCACAAGCAGTAACTGTCCTTAATCTATGAAGGCAATACTTAAAATATTTTAGGCTCATATTCCTAGGGAAAGACACAATCATTTTTCCCCTTTAATATACATTTCTGTTACATCAAAAATAGTGGAATATAGTGGGCTTAAAAACTGAATACTGACTAAGAATAATATTTTCCTCATGATATCTGGCTCACTCCGATTTTCTGTTTCTCACTAAGCAAATAAAACTATTGTTCTTCTTCATGACATATATAAATAAGAATGTTAACAAACAGATTAATCTGTTTCTCCATATCTTATTAAACACAGAGTCATAGGAAAGTCAAAGTTGAGTTGAAATTTAAAAAGTTTGCATTTTCATGGAATCTTAGATACTGTGATGGAATTGACATAAACTATATCAAAGTTCCAATCCTTCCTGGGTGAAAGTAGGCAATGATTATTTCTATGAGTAACAGAAATCAGAGGATCAAAGAATTTCAGAGTTAGAGAGGACCTCTGAAGCCATCTAGGCAAGCTTATGCCTGAATAAGAAGCCATGCTATAAGATGGATCATAAATGATTCTGGTGGAAAATACACAAATCTGTGAATTGTTAGTTTTCCCTTTTTAAAAATTTAATTTTCATCTACAGTGCTTCCAATACCACACCCTAGCAATGTTCCTAAAAACACCATCATAAGTAAAAAGTAAAGTCTTGTCACTTTCAAGGCAGTATTTTTGGGAGTGGAACCAAGATTGCAGAGAAGAGGCAGGGAATCACCTGAACACTTATGAAGTCCCCTTCAAACAACTTTAAATAACACCTCAAGATGAATTCTAGAATGACATAAACCACAAAAAAAATGAGGTGAAACTATTTTCACACCCAACACAACTTGGAAGATGGACAGGAAAGGTCTATTCCACTGTGATGGGAGTGGTGCACAGTCCAGAGCAAGTTAAGCCTTAGTAAACCAGCAGCAGGCCTTGGGGGCAACTGAAGTGGCATCAGTGAATTCTGGAATTCTCAATGCACAGAGGGTAAGGGGATCAGACAACTGGGCAGAAGGAGATTACAGGGCTCCTTTTGCTACCAGTGAGTACAGAACTCTGTCCTCTGCCTATAAGCAGATTTAGGTGGCAGGCCCAAGGGGAGGAGGAGCATTAGCACAGGAGAACTTGCAGCACAGCTACAAGGAACCTTGGTCATAATTTCAGGGTGAAAAATCGTACTTGTGTTTACTCACAGACAAGAGCATAGGCCAGGAGAGTAGTAGATACATCTCTTCTACATCAGAGCACCTTGGGAGAACTGAAAACTTATAGACCTCCAGAACTAGCTCTGAAAACTGATGCACAAAAAAACCTGAAGCATGGGACAGTGTGTCCTTCATCTTGGGAGAAGAGCTCAACTTTAACATAAAGCTAGAAGTCAAGCAATAGGCTGGGAAATGAGAAAAATAAAACAAAAATGACCTGACCATAAAAAAAAAATTACTATGGTGACAGGGAAGAGCAAAACAAACTCAGAAAAAGATAACAGTCAAAACAGCTATATCCAAAGTCTCAAAGAAAAATATGAATTGATCTCAGACCCCAAAAGAATTTTTGGAAGAGCTTGAAAAGGATTTTGAAAGTCAAAGGAAAGAGGAAGAAGGAAAAATGAGAAAAGAAATGAGAGTGATGCAAGAAAATCATGGAGAAAAAAAGAATTAACATGTGGGTAAAGGAGGCACACAAAAGTACTAAAGAAAACAACCTAAAAACCAAAATAGGCCAAATGGTAAAAACATATAAAAACTCACTGAAGAGAAGAACTCCTTAAAATGCAGAACTGGCTACATGGGAAAAAACGTACAAAAACTCACTGAAGAATATAATTCTTTAAAAATTAGACTTGGGCAAGTAGAAGTTAATGACTATGAGACAAAAACAACCCACCATGAAAAAAATTGGATAAAATAGAAGAAAATTGTGAACTATCTCAATGGAAAAACAACTGACTTGGAAAACAGAGGAGAAATAACTTTAAAATTATTGGAGTACCTAAAAGCCAAGATCAAAAAGAGCCTAGACATTATCTTTCAAGGAATTATCAAGGAATACTGGTTTAATATACGTGAACTGGGGATAAAATAGAATTGGAAGGAATCTATTGATTCACCACCTCTAAGAAATCTCAAAAGGAAAACTCTTAGGAATATTATAGCAAAATTCTTAAATTCCAAGGTCAAGGAGAAAATACTGAGGTACCATCCCACATCTGTCAGACTGACTAATGTGACAGAAAAGGAAAATGACAAATATTGGAGGTGATGAGGGAAATAGAAACTAATGCTCTGTTGGTGGAGTTGTGAGCTAGTGCAACCATTTTATAGAGGAATTTAGAATTATGCTCAAAGGTATATGAAACCATGCATATCATTTGACTCAGTAATAGCACTACTAAATCTGTATCCCAAAGAGGTAAATAGATACATAAATAAATGAATGAATAAAGAAAAGGAAAAAGGACCTCTACGTACAAAAATATTCATAGTAGCTCTTTTTGTGCTGGCAAAGAATTGGAAATTTTGGGGACACCTATGAATTGAAGAATGGTTGAAGAAATTGTGGCATATGATTTTAATAAAATAATGTACTAAAAGAAATGTCAGAGGATGATCTCAGAAAAACCTGAAAAGACTTATGTGAACCAGGAGAACATTGTATATTGTAACAGCAGTATTGTAAGGGTGATCAACTGAATGGCTTAGCTTTTCTCAGTAATGCAATGATCCAAGACAATTCTGAAGAACTTATGATGAAAAATATTACCCACTTCCAGAGAAAGAACTGATGGAGTCTGAATGCAGATTGAAGCATATTTCTTTTTTTACTTTCTTAAATTTTTTTGGTTGTTTTTTGGTTTGTGTTATCTTTCAAAACATGACTAATATGAAGATATATTTTGCATGACTGCACATGTATAACCTATATCAAAATGCTTAGCTTTTCCAAGAGGGGAGAAAGGAGAGGGCAAAAAATTGGAATTCAATTTCTTAAAAATGAATGATAAAAATTGTTTTAATATGTAAATGGAAAACACAGAATATTGAATAAATATATTTTAAAATTTCAGGTCTTTTTCTTGAAGCATATTTTTTTTAATGTATGTGCACACACATACTCACTAGCATTGCGATAGGGAAGGACTGACTATTCCTTCATAAGAAGTAAAATTTCCATTCTCCAGTAAGGAATTTTACAGCTATTTTCTGTTCCTAATACAAATTAAGGAAAGCCTTAGAATAAAACATTTTAATGTTTTAATGTAAATTGAAAAAACACTGGATAAAATGGAGATACCTACCTCAAACCTATTTAAAAGACATAAAATACATGAGTGTAAGAAATTTCAGTTGGGGGTACATGTGCACTACTGTTTCAATCAAACAACATTTACAATTATGTCACTGAGATAAGTTTAACCTTGTCATCTTACTTCAATGTTAAATATCTCCAGATGAAGTACCTTACCATAATGGACATGTTGTAACCATTTATGAATAGTTTTACTAATCTGCAGTCAATCTTACACAAAGTCTCATCCTCCAGAAAAAAATCATTTGTTTTAAGAAGGGAGAGATGATTACTGATTCCCAACACTCAAAACCATTGGTTTTCATGCAGTTTTTATTTTACACCTTTCACTTTTAATTAGTCTTGATTCCTATTAATCTTTGGATATATACCATCCATCAATCTTTGTCCCTAGATTTCAGCTAAGCTTGGGTCCTCCTAAATAGATCTGGATATGAAAAGGCATATTTGGTCAGGTAAAAGGGTTAGGATAAATAAAGCCATGATTAGTATTAATATAGAGAATATGTCTTCAGAGGTGGCAACAACAAACCTGGAACTGGACTTCAAGTCTTCTATTCACACTTCAGGCAACCCCTAATGACAACCCACCATGATATTTGTGTATACACCAAGTAGAAAGTCTACATTTTCATAAGAAATGAAAAATTTAGGGAATGCATGATGAATAAACAGTTTTTAGCTCCAACTTTGCTAGGCACTGGAGTATCCAAAGACAAAAAATGTAACAGCCTATTTATTAAGTACCTGTTGATGTGATGCTGCATGGTGCCAGGAAATTACAAAATAGAAAGTTTAAATAGGAGAGATTCCCTGCTGCTAGTCAATCAGCCAATTAGCATTTATTAAACACATATCATGTGTCAAGCACTGTGCTAAGCACTAGGGATTCAAAGAAGCTCAAAAGACAGTCCCTGCTCTCAAAGAGTTCAAGATCTGGTGACGTGATCAACATGCAAACACTTTGAGCCCTCTGGTCAGCTATGATTGTAATACACCCCACAGAGTGTGGAGCTTGTGGATTCTGGGGAAACATGCTGAAGGACTTGATTCCTTCAGGTGACATAGTAAACCATGGATGTCTCTTAATCTCTCATCACTCATGGCAGTGAGATCAAGGCCTTGAATCTATTGTAACAGAGAGATCGCTTCAGCTTTCCCTCTTTTCTTTTCTCTCTCAAGGACGTATGACCTCTCTGTCTCTGTCTCTGTCTCTGTCTGTCTCTCTCTCTCTCTCTCTCTCTCTCTCTCTCTCACACACACACACACACACACACACACACACACACACACACACACACACTTTCTGTGAAGAAGGGTGGATGGAGTTCAGGGAGATGAGCAGGCATTGCTGCTCATGATGACACATGGTATCTAGAACCCAGCCTTAGTTAGATGACATGAAGCCTGGCCCTCTCTGGCTATCTCTTCTCCTTTGAATTTCTTGCCCTGATCAGAACTGAATAAGCAGTGATTCTAAGACATGGAGTTTTCAGAAGTGGCTACATAGGGAGTAAAGAATTCCTTGACTCCTGAATGACTGTCACATAACAGTCACTTAATAAATGATGATTAATTGATTCTTTGATTGATTATGTATCACTGATATTAATGATGGTGTGGTTACCGATCTGGAGACAGAAATCTTGGAGAATTAAGTCAACAGGGCCTTAGGAAGTATTGCTAACAATAAGGTTAATGCAGGTGATGGAATTTCAGCTAAATTAGTTAAAATCTTAAAACATGATGCTACTAAAATGCTACACTCAATAAATCAGAAAATTTGGAAAATTTGGAAAATATCAGTTTATGTCCCAGTCCTAAAGAAGGGCAATGCCAAGGAATATTCAAATTATTGAACAACTTTACTCATTTCACACACCAGCAGGGTTATGTTTAAGATTCTGCAAGCCAGGCTTCAGCAATATGTGAACTCAGAATTACCAGAAGACTAGGCTGGTTTTCAAAGAGCTAGATTTCAAGGAGCTAGAAACCAAATTCCCAACATGCGCTAGACTAAAGAGAAAGCAAGGGAAAAATATTCACCTCTGCTTCATTGACTAAACTACTACCTTGGACTATGTGGATCACAACAAAATGTGGAAAGTCTTTAAAGAGGTGGGAATATCAGATTACCTTACTTATTTCCTGGGAACCTGCACGTGAATCAAGAAGCAACAGTTAGAACCAAATATGGAACAACTGATTGCTTCAAGATTGAAAAAGGAGTATGACAAGGGTATGTAATGTCATCTTATTTATTTAACTTACACACAGAGTACATCCTGTGAAATATCAAACTGGATAAATCAAAAGTCAGAATTGAGGTTCCTGGAAGAAATATCAGCAATCTCAGATATGAAAACAATATCACTCTAATAAGAAAGTGAGGAACTAGGAAGCCTCTTGATATGGGTGAAAGAGGAGAGTGTTACAGCTGGCCTGAAGTTTAACATGAAAAACAAACCAACAAAAAACTACCTAAGAAAACTAGTCTGATCACTGCCTAGCAAAGAGAGAGAAGAAATGGAAGTAGAGTCACACTTTATATTATTGGGCTCCAAAATTATGGCAGGTGGCAACTGCAGCCATGAAATTAAAAGATGCTTGCTCCTTGGAAGGAAAGCTATGGCAAAATCTAGATAGCATACTAAAAAGCAGAGACATCACCTCGCTGATAAAAGTCCAAAAAAGTCAAAGCTACAATTTTTCCCAGCAACAATGTATGACTTTGAGAGTTGGCCTGTAGGGAAAGTTGAGCAGAATTGACACTTTTGAATTGCGATGCTGGAGAAGACTTCTGAGAGGCCCTTGGACAGCAAGACTAAGTCAGTCAATACTTAAAAAAATGAACCCAGAATACTCATTGAAAGGACAAGTAATGAAGTTGAAGCTTAAGTACTTTGACCAAACAATGAGAAGATGGCACTCACTGGAAAAGACCCTGATGTTGGGAAAGATTGAAGGCAAAAGGAGAAGGGGGCAGCAGAGAATAAGATGGATAGATAGTGTCACGGAAGAAATGAATGCAAGGTTGGACAGATTTCTGAGAGATAGTGGACAACAGAAAGGCCTGGAGTGCTGTGGCCCATGGGGTGACAAAGAGTCAGACATGACTGAACAATGACAAAAAACAAAATGTGAGAATCCCCTGACAGAACGCAGGAAGTTCTGAGGGAAGACCTCCATCATCAGGAGGTTCAATCTTAGGGCTTCCTTGCCAGAAGATATGGACTTGAAAGGAGACAGTGCAGAGCCAAGGCAAAGAGGAAATCTCAATTCACTTGTCCCATAAAATGCCTCATGCTTTCATATTTGAAATCTTAACATCCCAGGAACATATAACAGTGTTCATAACTTACTGTTGCTTCCTTAAGCCTTTGTCAGTGTACTTCTTAGAATTCTGCGTGCAAAAACTAGACAGTTGCCGTAGACAGTTGTTTTATTCACTGGGTATGATACATTTTAGGGGAGACCCAACCATGAGGCAAAGCTAACTTTTGAAGGTTTCTCCTGTGTTAGAGTGTAAAGAGGTAGAGAGCCTGAGAAGAAAAGAGTCTGATCCTTCTCCAGGGCCAGGTTCTCCTGAGACTGAACCTCTCCTACACAGACAGACACACAGGGGAGAGGGAGAGGGAGAGAGAGAGAGAGAGAGAGAGAGAGAGAGAGAGAGAGAGAGAGAGAGAGAGAGAGAGAGAGAGAGAGAGAGAGAGAGAGTCTGAAAAGAAAGCGGTCCTTTAGTCGGAGAGAGAAAAAGAGACCTATCTCCTGGCCCTCCACAGTCCTAGTACAAGAATGCTTTATTTACAAATGCGCCTGCTTTCAAAGAGTTTAGGGAAGGTTCAGAGGTAATCATCATCCCAGGGTGCGCCAGCCCACACTCTTTGCATGTATTAGCATATACAAAAGGTGGTGAGAGAGAAGTGAAAAAAGGAAATCTGAACAACAACAAAAAAAAATTTAGGGGGAAATTAATGAGCTCAGATTGAATGATGATGAAATGGAGGTATTAATTGACTGACTATTTCAGGGTGAGATATTCTAAAGACAGCTGAACATATAGAGTAAGTGAATCTACTGAGGGATAACGCATAAAGACAGAAGGACACAGAGGTTTTTGGGGAAACCCAATATAACAGGTTTCTTTTAAGAAGGGTAGGCAAATCTTGTTCACAACAAATTCACTACTATTAAATTTATATTGTTTTTAAAAAAAGAAAAAAAATGATTACCCAAGAGGCTAGAGTGAAGTTAAGGTGGAATCTTATTTCTTTAATCCATTGTGAACATAGTTAAAGGAGAAAAAAAATCCACATACATATTTAGGAAACTATACATCTATAAAAAACAGGTTAAATAAAAACGCGATACTATATCTGGACTTGGACTAAAACATCTAGAATTTAATCAAAGATGCAATTTGTGGTTTCAGATGCTGCTTTCAAATTAATAAGCAAACGCATTTGTGTTCCATGGTATGTTTGTTAATATGTTTACTAAAGTGATGAGAATAATTACAGCCTTTGAAAGAATGAATGCCTGAATTTGCATATTCAATATTTTATCCAAAAATAGCTAGTTAGGCTTCAGCAATAATTGCTGAAGATATAAATGAGTTAAACTGTGATGCTGCTGAAAACGCTTTGGTCTAATGGTTTTTATTACAGTCTCCTTTTCTCAGTCATTGATAAATTCTTTAAGCATTTGGCTTTAAGAAAACAGAGGCCAGATCCACTCTGATTATCATAATACCACAGGTGGATTTTTCACCTGTACGTATAAAAGAGAGAGGGAGACAGACTGTCCCTAGAAAGGTACATTACAAATAAAAGCGAAGTTTGTGCTAATTTTAATGAAGTTTTGTTGTTGTTCAATCATTTCAATCATGTCCAATTCTTTGTGACTCCATTTGGGGTTATCTTGGCAAGGATACTGTAGTGGTTTGCCATTCCCTTCTCCAACTCATTTTACAGATGAGGAAACTGAGCCAAACAAGGTTAAGTGAATTTCCCAGGGTCACACAACTAATAAGTGTCTGAAGCCAAATTTGAACTCAGGAGGATGAGTGAGTCTTCCTGACTCCAGGGCCTGACACTCCACTGTACCCTCTAGCTGCCCCTTAATTTTAGTGAAGAGATGATAATGAAATTGAGTCTCTTATCTTATAACTAGTAATCTGCCAAGGTGAGGTAATAACCCTTAATTACATTACATCTAAGAAAACAAAATAGTGGCTCAATTCACTTAGGCCACTGAATTCTTCTAAAGTACTTCAAACAAGCTAATCTACATCTGAAATCTCTCAAATGAAATACAAGTTATGGAAAATATAAATGTGAATCTATACATCCAAACACAGAGATATATGATTGTATATATTTAGCAGTGGACTTCTTGGTTCCCTATTTCTCTTCTAAAGGAGATCTAACAAATGATATTCCATAACTTTTCCCTTGAGAAAGTCAATGCTTTTTAAGAATATTCCTCTTACAGGAATTATGTCAGTTTAGGTTGGGTTTATTATGCAACAGAGGCAGCCATACTCACCTGAAGTAAACTATGGGGTTTAATGAATAACACAACAAACCAGGATGCTCCAAAACAAGCAGTTAACAAGATATCACTGCCCCCTTCTAGGTTTCTGCCTTTTTTCTTGACTAAGGAAATGAGGTTACATGGTAATTGCTTCCAGAGAAGCTCAGTTCTCTCTAGACAACAACCACTGCTATATGGCCCATCGATTTTAGGGTCTGTGAAATTTACACAAAGACAGATGACGAGAGCTGATTCCTCTGAAAAAACATACTATTGTAGATAAGACTAACCATAGGGTTGCACTAATGGATAACAAGCAATTACCAGTCTTATTTATTCAGTTGGAAACGTTGCCTCCATTTAATTTGCGTGCCTTGTGCTTATTCATTTCCCTCATTGGGCAAAGGGAGCTTGGATCTCATGGACCTGCATAGACACATCTTATAAAGAAATGAATAAAAGTACGAGGAGCTCTAATAAGCTGCCTCTCAGTTGGTAATGATGCTCGGAATTAAAACACACACACACACACACACACACACACACACACATCTATACAGATCACAAGTTGGAGTTTTCTGTTCATTGTCCATTTAAAGCTAGAAGGGAACTGAAGGGCCCTTTAGTCAAACACTTTTGTTTTACTAAACAGAAACTGATGACCAAAGAGCCATAGCCCAGAGCTGGTCAGTAGCTGAACTAGGGTGGATGGCCTGGTCCTTTGACATGAGGTCGAGCGCTCATGCAATTAGACTGCAATGCCTACACTACAAAACAAAAATCAAATAGAACATTGCAATGAATGCTTCCCTAAATGTGTTTTAGTTATAAATATATATGTATTCATATGTGTGCATATGTGAATAGAATATGTCCATGCATACATATGCACAACACATGCATGGATGGCCATATTTGTATGATAGATATCTTCTTGTGACATCATTCAAAATCTACATGTACACATGTATGTACAGATACATATACACAGTATGTCATAGATTCATTTAATGTCTTTTCTATATTAGTCAATATAGAAAATGTGACTATATATTTTTATATTAACTATATTTAAATAGAAAACTTTATTTTCTATATTAATCAAATTTCAACAGCAAAGAAACCCTTGACATGTTTTAAAGCATGGGTACCCCTAAGGATAACTTTTTTTTTTAAGCACTATAGGCAATTACAATTAGATTAAATAGTAATTAACCTTTAAATTTAGGCTTAGGGGCACAGGTAGGGGAATGCAAAAGAGAGAATAAAATTCTCAATTAAACCTTAAGACAAGTAATTTCTCATGAGGATTGTTGAACTTTTGGAATCCTAATGTGGACAATTAAGAGTTCCTTTTATCCAGTGGGACAATAACAAGAGACAAGCTTTGATCTAAGCCTCTCTCAGGACAGAGCCAGCAGGAGAAGCTAGAGGCTCCTAAGAAAAGTTCTATACAGCTGTTAAACTTTGCCCTTTCATTAACCAGAAACCAATTAACTATTGAACACATACTGGAGAGTTTCGCACTGCCTCTCATGATTGATAATTCTTATAGAAATAGCTTGCAGAACCATTTCAACTAAGGTCTAGACATGGAAGAACCCTTGGTGGCTATGTGGTCCAGCCACTTTATTTTACAAATAAGGAAACAGGGCAAGAAGAGGTGGTGTGACTCAGTGAAGTCACAGGTAGTCAATATCAGAAGTAAAATTTGAAACACAGGTTCTGGAATCTTGGAGCTAGTACTCATTCTTCCCTCCCAGGACAAACACAAGTGGTAGTAAATGACTTAAAAAAAAGCTGTGATAATGCACCAAGTATATATAGCCTTCATTTTATTCTACAAAACCAATTTATGTTCTCCTTTTCCATTTGCCCTTCACCTATTGCATGTGGACAAGATTTTTGGGTAAGCTCTGAAAGATAATACAAAAGAACAGGCAAACAGATTTACATCAGAAAGACAGGACAGCTATGGGAACAAGATGCCAAAGAATTTTATTTAATCCAACATAAAAAAAGTGACAAGGAGAGAGAGCTCAGACAGAACTAAAGCTGTCATCTAAACAGATAAGGTTGTGATTACAACCCACAGTTTTCTATACTTAATTTACTCTCAGGGATCAGCAGGGTCTTTTTCTTCGTTAGAGAACGTCTTCAAGAATTGTGAGCAGATACACCTTCTGAAGAGAGTATTATTCTCCAACCAGAAAAGGAAAGAGGATTTCCCTGTAGTATTTAAGCCCCTCAATTACTAATAAAGGGAAAACCACCGTTTCACTGAATTCCCTGTTTGATAGATCTTTGAACTTTAAAATAGCATTAACGGGACGGATAAATATTTCCTACCCTTTAGTCACATGGTAAGGTTGCGTTTTTCTTAATGCCTTTACTAATGAGTTAAAATGGAAAATTTATTTTACTCTAAATGAGAAATCAATTCAAGGTTTAAATTTCCTGACCCCTATCTTCTAAATCATTGCCTATAACACTAGGAGAACTTCCCAGAACAACAAACTGCGAAAGTGCTGAGGTTTCCTTATCATCACCTTGCCCAGATCATTGATTTCTGAAAGGAACTGTGCAAGTTATTGCATAACTGGATTCACCAAGATAAAATTATCATAAGGATATTTTAGCATTCCTAAGCTAGGACTTTTGACTGCCTTGCAAAATCTGAAATGTTTAAGGATAAAAGAAGACATATTTAGAGATTCACATCAAAGAAGGATAAGGGTTTTAGAACCAAATGATATCTTGTAATTAGTAGTTCAGAGGGATGATAATGTCTATTTAGCCCTAAGTGTGATTTGATACTGTTATGGTCTTTGAGTAAGAAGTTGGACTTGAATTACACATGGACATTCTTGAAGGTGGTAAGATATTCACTGAAATGAAGAAGATAGGACCATATGATCTACATGAGAGGTAGGAATCTATAGCTACCACCCAGGACTTAACAATTATTTGCCTTCTCAATGATGGTGGATGGGGAGTGAATGTGGAACTCAAAGCTTTAAAAATGAATGTTAACAATTATTTTTACAGGCAACTAGGTAAAAAAGATATATAGGCAATAAGGTATAGAAATCTATCTTACTCTACAGGAAAATAGAAGGGAAGGGATGAAGGGGATAATAGAAGGTGATAGAAGGGAGGGCAGATTGGAAGAAAGGATAATAAGAATACATGCTGCCCTAGGATGGGAGGAGGGGCAAAATGGAGAAAATTTGAAATTCGCAATTTTGTGGAAGTAAATGTTGAAAACAAATAAATTAAAAAGTAAAAACAATAGTAGATCAATCAAAATAAAGGCCTACGGAAATAATGAATTCAGTTTAAAAAAATGCCAGGGGAAGTCTCAAGTCCTTCAACCAATTTCGTGTTCAAGTTTATCCCTTACTCCTTGAAACAAGATGAATGCTAGGGAGTTGGTGTGGAACAGTACATAGAACATTGGTCTTTGGTTCAGTTCTCAGCTTTGACAAACACTGACTGAGTGATCCAAAGCACTTCAGTTTTTGATGCTCTATGCAACTGTCTTAGACTGCAAGTAGAAAAGAAGATGCTGATTAGTATAGGCTATCACAGGTCTAGCTGAAGATACATTCCTTATGTTAGCTCTTCATGTAAGCCCCTTGTTGACTCTCTATCCATTATCTTTAAGAGGGGCATGGTCTGCTTTAGGACTAAATAGAATAATGTATATTTGAAAGTGAATATACATTTATTACACATCTGTACATATATATAACATGTACACAGGGATTAGGAAAGGAAGGCAAATAAAAGAGCACAAGGTGTACAAGAAAAATTGTTAAGACTTCACTTATTGAAAAGAAGGTTCTGGGAAGATGGCTGAGTAGGTCAGAAAATTCCAGATTTCCCTCACAAACAAAACAAAATAGCATCTCTGTGTGAATGGAGAGCTATAAAAATAAGTAAGAATTGGGGCAGAACAGAGATCCTCCTGGGGCAATCAGGGAAGATCTGAAAAAAAATCCCAGAACTGAAGTTTGGACCCTTCAAAGTGGAAAAACCTCCAGGACAGTGCCACTGAAACTACAAGTGGCAAATCCTGGGACTAGCTTAGTTGGGAGGTAGCCTTGGCTCCAGCCACATGAATTTTCACCTTCCAGATAGTGTGGGAAGTCTGTCACCTAAGCAAGGGGAGATTGAGGGAACCTCTGCTGGTAAGGGACACCAGGCCCACCTGTGCTGCTGAGAAGTATCAGTAGTCCAGAAGGAACCAGCACACACCCCAGTGAGTGCAGAAGCAGTGGGGCAGGAACTAGTTTATGTGGGCATTAAGGAACACAGAGTTCTGTTTCCAGAACAAGGGAAAGAACTGAAGGAAGATATGAGGACAAAGGCACCATCCTCCATGCTCTAGGCTAGAGGTGATTACAATAAAAAGCTGCTACAAAAAAAAAAATGAGTAAGCAAAGGAGAAAGAACCCAACTATAGACAATTATTATGGAAACAGAGCAGACTCAGAAGAGATGAACTTAAGCAAACCAAACCAAATAACCAAACAAAAAACCCTCCCCTACCCGAAAGAATAATGTCAAATGGTCACCTGTCCAAAAAGAATAAATAGAAAAAACTTTTCAAAATACTTTAAAAATCAAATGAGAGAGATTGAGGAAATTTTTAAAAATAAGAACAATACAAGAAGGACAAGATTTTGTACAGAAAGTCAACCAATTGAGAAAGGAGATCCTGAATCATATGGAAGAAAATGACTCCTTGAAAATTAAAATTGGGCAAGGGAAAGTCAGTGAAGTTATAAAAGACCAAAAAATGATAAAACAAAATACAAAGAATGAAAAAATAGAAGAGAATGTGAAACATCTCAGAAAAACACCTGATCTGGAGAACAGATGAAGAGGAGAAAACAGAATAATAACCAGATGACCTGAAAGCTGCAATCAAAAACAGAATGTTGACATGATAATGAAAGAAATAATTAAAGAAAATTGTCCTGAAGTGTTAGAACAAGAGGGCAAAGTAGAAAGAGAAAAAAAAAAATCCACTGATCACCACCTGAAAGAGATCCTATGAGAAAAACCTACAGGACTATCGTGGTTAAATTTCAAAACCCCCCAGCTCAAGGAGAAAATACTAGGAGCAACAAGAAAAAAAAAAAACAATTCAAATATGGCAGAACCACAATTAGAAACATATGAGACCTAGCAATGGTGACACTAAAAGATCACATGTCTGCAAGTACTATATATCAAAGAACAAAAAAACTGGAGTTGGGGCTAAAAGTATCATACCCAGTAAAGGTAAGCACAATTCTAAGTGGGGAAAAAACCAAAAACATTCAATAAACTTCAAACTTTTAGGATTTTGTTGTAAAACAACAACAACAAAACAAACAAACAAAAACAACAACCTGAAATTAATAGAAAATTTGACATACAAGTTCCAAGAGAAATATATAAGGTGCAGATAAAGACTAATTACAAGGGACTCAATAAGGACAGAGTATTCACTTTTTATATGAGGAACTATAAAACATATTCTAAGACTGTTATTAGTAATTGGGTAATCCAAAGGAAAGACTGGGGTAGACCTGAGTATGATATGGTTATATTAAAAAAAAAAACTGTTTAGGAAAAAGAAAAAAAGGGTAATTATCTTATACAAATGAGATTTGGAAACTGATGGTGGAATTACATGGGGAAGGAGGGCTGGTATTTCTGGAACCCTACTCTCATTGGGAATGGGATAAGAGGGAACAATACATATGTATCTAGAAAGGTATAGAAGTGTTCTAAATTAAGAAACCAAAGGATAAGGGGATAGGGAGGAGGAGAGGATAAAGGACGAAATGTTAGAGGGAACCCTACTCACATCAGATTTTGGATTAAAGAAAGAACAATGCATACATTTAGAAGAGAATAAATATGTTTTAAATTCATAAAGAAATAAAAGGGAATAGGATAAGGGGGATACAGAAGGATGGTTAGATTAATAGGAATGGGATAAAGAAGGAATAACATATATATGAAAGACTATAAAAATTCAAATTCAGACAGAAACAAGAGTGTAAGGGGGAAAGGTAGGGGACAGCATAAGGGACTGATCTTTGGAGGATAGGTTAAAGAACAGGAGAGCATGTAATAGGTACAAGTAAAGTAGAGAATTCAGCAGGGATAGAAAATAAGAGATACACATAAAGATAAAACAAGATCAGAAGTAGAATTTATTAGGGAAAAAAGGGGTAGTAATCATGATCTCAGACAAAGTTAAAGCTACAATAGATTTAATCAAGAGAAAAATAGGGAAACTACATTATATGTCAGTCATATTAATCAGGATTGTTTTAGACTATTTAAAATAACTAGATGGAATAAAGTTAGAATATTGCTGTGGTGTAAGAAATGATAAGTTGGTGGACTTAGAAAAATAGAGAAAGACTTAGACTTATGAAGGAAGATTATCCACCCTCAGAGAAACAGAGGTGTAGGCTTCATGTCCCTTCTTTCAGTCTCTTTGGAATCTGGAAGCAAAACCTGGAATCTAGTATGAACTTAGGTTACAGGCTAAATGCAGTCCCAACGGGAAGATTCATCATTGGATCCCCATAAGTTATTCAGTTTCTTAAAGAAGAACATTTGGAAGGAAAGTATTTCTACATTTTCTCCGTGTACCTTTCATTGAAATGAACCAACTCTAACATCTTCCAAAAAGTTTTCTGAATCAAAGAACTCACTGGAAAACAACCATTTTGTCAACAAGATTCCTTTCAGTGAGATGACAGAGCATCCCTGGTCACTACTTGGAGTTTCTTCCTCCTCTGGACATTTTGATAAGGAGGAAAAAAGTTCTGGAAATATCTTGTTATTTTGTATATTATTTTCCTTCTAAACTCAGTAAGTTTCAATACTCTTTACATGATGTATCTTTTTAATTTTTATCTTATTTATTAGTTATGTATCAAATTTTCTGACAAGTTTATGGTGTACTACATAGAATTTCTAACATGAAAATATTTTTCATGTACTGCAGTGTTATGCTACTGTGGGGAAACAGAGGGCAAACAAAAATAATCTTTCATAGATGTATATAAATATATATCTATATATGAGAATGATTATAGGTAAATAAGTGTATGTAAATTGAGTATGTACGGATATAGGTATGGATATATATGTTTCTGTGTATGTGGGGGGGGGGTATCCACACTTAATCATAGCCTTCTTGGAGGTGGGAGTGAAGAAGAGGAGAAAAGAACAAAATATAAAGTCCACAGCAGAGAACAAAAGAAAACTTACAAGAAAACAAAGAAATGATGGACAGCTCCGAACACAATGTGCAGTATTTATTATATAGGTTTTCTTGAAATGGAAATTTATTGCTATATATTTTGAATTCTTTCTTGCATTCTGCAGTGTTCATGGCAATGTTTTTTTTTTTCTTTTCTTATTGTGTATTTGAATTTAAAATAAATTAACTTAATTAAAGACTCCACTCATTGAAAACTTGGGGAAATTTAGGAAAAAGGGCATTAGACCAAATTTACCTATCTACTAACCATAACAAAATGGATTTGCTCAATTAACAGCACAAACACAAAGTTTACTGGAGTGATATCTTAAGATCTACAGTCAATAATTGTTTAAATCAATATCACTATATGTAGCAATGCAAAGTGAAATGAGCAGAAAAAGAACTTTGTACATAGTAATAGCAACACTGCACAATGAACAACTGTGAATGATGGTTATTCTCAGGAATGCAATGATCCAAGACAATTCTGAAGGATTTATGATGAAAAATGCTATCTACTTTGGGGGTAACAGGGGTCGATCTGAATACAGATCAAATCACTATTTTTTTTTTTTACTTTATTGTATGTGTGTGTGTGTGTGTGTGTGTGTGTGTGTGTGTGTGTGTTTGTGTATGTGCTTTGGTCTGTGCTTTCTTTCACAACATGACTAATATGGAAATGTGCAAGACTGCACATGAATAACCTAATTCAAATTGCCTGCCTTCTCAATGAAGGGGCAGATGAATGAGGGAGAAAATTTAGAACTCAATTAAAAAAATAATGTTAAATATTGTTTTTACATGTAATTGGAAAAAAATTAAACATTTATTTAAAAAAAAAATTAAAGCAGTATCACAGAAACCACAAACAGAAGGCAATCATTGAAGTTATGAGTTTCAGTTACTCCTCCTTATTTGAGGGGTTCTGCAGTACTCCTGAGCTCCACGTAACCAGCAGAATGTCATCCACAACTACTCCCTTATACGTTACTTGGAACCATGACACTTCATCTTTACTCTGTCCATTTCTCAACCAGTGGCCTTCCATTGTACTGAAATCACCATTGCTATTGGCCCTAAAAAGGTGTGTTAAAGAACGACTTTATTCTCCCCCTCAATATTTTAGCTATTTCCAAGACCTTAACCCCCTTCCAAGGCCACCTTTGCCTTTCATGCTTTGTCTCCCTCATTAGGCTGAGACGTCCTTGAGGATGGGGACTATCTCTTTGGTATTTCTATTCTCAACACTTAGTGTACTGCTGGTACACAGTACAAGAGTTTAGTAAATGCCTTTTATTCATTGAAATAGTTTGACGTATGTGAAAGAATTTAAGAATTGTGCAATACTATTTTGTAAGGTACATCATCAGTATCATTTATTTTAAACTACTAAATAGGCAAATTAGAAATAATTTTATCCATTAAAGTTCATCCCTTAAGAGTAATTTTGTTATTTTATTTCCAGTTATTTGAAATTAATAAAATGATATATTTTTAGGTATCTGCATTATAAATTGTCTCTCTAATGTCCTGTTAGTTCAAATTAGCTTGTTTTACTTCTTGGCTTCAAAGATACAATTTTTAAAAATTAAAATTAGGGATACAGAAGATGAAGAAAATACTATGAACATCAATCAGACTTTCTCTGAGCTCCCCAGATCCTCAAAGATTCCTTCATTAATAACTAAACTTTGCTTGGTAAACACTGTTCTAGTTTCCTTAGGCCAAATACAAGCCCACTTCCCTTTGCTATTTAGATTGGAAGTTATGGGGCCCCAGGGATATTCAGTGGGGAAAGATTAATATAGGCATCCTTCACTGTTCACAATAGATTCATTTCTGAAACTTTGAGTATGAATCACATTAAAAAAAATACTATAAATGTACCAGGGAATTCAGAGGTATGCTCTCGTGAGTTCTTTTGTAAAGGGAATACTCCCTCAAATAGAGCTTTAACTTAAATCAGAATTTTATACCTTTGTTTAGGTTTCAGTGACATTCATTGATAAATACACAGAATTATCCCAAGTCAAGTTACAGCAACCACAGACATGCCATGCTTTGACGTACTACAAAGAAGTTCCAATCACAATTTAAACTATGAGTGTGTTACAGATGCAGATGTTCAAAACTGAGTACTGTACCTGTAATAAGGTGAAGGGTTGCCTTTGGCTTCACAATTCAAAGTAATTTTTTTCTCCTCGGAACCAACCGGGAAAATGCTGTTGCTCGGCTCTCTAATGAACACCGGACCTTGTAAAGTAACATCACCTGTAGGGTGGCACAGGGACAAACTAGGTAAATAAATCCTGGTATTTAATTCCAAATCCATGAACAGATAATAAAACTCAATGAGCAAAATAAGCTTAAAAAATATTGGCAACATTGGTGGGAAATAGAGGCACCTTTTATGGTACCCTAAGTCCAGTTTAGTTAGTTTAGTGAGTTTAAATTACTCTTTCCCAGGCCTTTGGATCTTAGTGCCTTCCCTCTGGGCTTATCTCCAATTTATGCAGTATATATCTTATTTATAAGTAGTAATTTGCATATTATCTGTCATTTTAGACTGTGAACTCTTTGCAAGCAAGAACTTTTTTTTTTGGTATCCCTACTGCTTAGTATATGGCACATGCTGAATAATAAATGCTTGCACACTTAACTTTTAATAACAAATATGAATATTAGTAAGACAGAAAGAGGACTGGTTTAAAAATCATAATAATTCAGACATTCAGACTTTCTTATCAACAAAATAGTAGTAACCTTTTTTCAACATGATTCAAAATAGCCAAGTTTTTATTGGCAAATAAACTATTAGGCTAGATATTTCCTGTCAAAGCACTCTATGTAAAACTGAAGTTTGAAAGCCACTGAATGACCACATTTAATCCTTCTCATAAAACCTGCCACTGCCGACGGATGTAATTCTGAAAGTTGACGATGTTGCTTTGCCATCTTTGAAATGAAAGCACTAAACAATCGGTAGAATCTTTGGTTTATAACTGGAAGCCCTAAGCTGAGACTACAGCTCTTGATTTTTTGATTTTTGCCAAGTTGTCATGCTGATGATGTAGCTGAACTGGCATGGTCAGGCTAAAGAGAGACTGATATTTATGGAGAAGAACACAAGACCTTTGTTATATAAATTAAGAAAGTGAAAAGGTCACATCCTGCCAAATGCTAGTTCCCTCAAATTTCTAAACCTAACTGGGGTCAGTTTATAAAACTAACAAATTTGGAATGGAAATACTTAGATTGTCAAGTCTTTGAGGGCAGGGACTATCTTTTGACCCTTTTTGTAGCCCCAATGCTTAGCACCATGCCTAGCATAAAGTAGGCGCATAATGTATATTTATTGATGGATTGGAAACAGAGAACCTGGGATGAAATCATGCCTGTGATGCCTACTACCTGTATGACTAAGGATAAATCATTGCATCTTCCTCATCTATAACCAAAGCAAGTTAGACTAGATAACCATCCAGTTCTAAGTCTGTGGTCCAATGAATCTATCATCCAACAAAGAGGGTTCTTCATGTTTATATATCTGATGAGTACTCGGCAGCTTATGAGGAGTTCTTGCAGAAATCAGAGGAAATAAACAGACCAATAAAAAAGAGCAAAAAAAAAGTTCATTTTTATTTAAAATGAGAGACACAAAAGACTGACTAGGTTCTAGCTCTTTCATATTTAGATAGAGGAAGTGGGATATATCAATCGCATGCTGATCTTTAGAGTTAGGAAGATATAGGTTTAAATCCATCCGACACATGATAATTGAGTAACCTTTGGCAAATGACTTCAATTCAATTTAATTTAATTGGATTCAATTTAATAAACATTTATTAAGTGCCTAAGATATGGATGTGCCAGGCAATGTGTTCAATCCTGGAGACAAAAAAAGAGGCAAAAGACAGTTCCTGATGTCAAGAAGCACACAATTTCTTTGGGACTCGGTTTCTTCATCAGAAAAGGGGGAAGGTGGATTCAATGACTTCTAAGGTCTAAAGCTATGAAAATATGAACCTCTGTGTGCCCCAGAGAACTCTAGGACTTAGCTACTAATCACTGGCAGAGATAGACCCATATTTGAAGTTTCCTATGTTACACAAGTCACCAATCCTTCTGATTTGCATATTAACACTCCCAAAATTTTAAGAATTAATTTTCTTAGAGGTGTAGGCTTCATGTCCCTTCTTTCAGTCTCTTTGGAATCTGGAAGCAAAACCTGGAATCTAGTATGAACTTAGGTTACAGGCTAAATGCAGTCCCAACGGGAAGATTCATCATTGGATCCCCATAAGTTATTCAGTTTCTTAAAGAAGAACATTTGGAAGGAAAGTATTTCTACATTTTCTCCGTGTACCTTTCATTGAAATGAACCAACTCTAACATCTTCCAAAAAGTTTTCTGAATCAAAGAACTCACTGGAAAACAACCATTTTGTCAACAAGATTCCTTTCAGTGAGATGACAGAGCATCCCTGGTCACTACTTGGAGTTTCTTCCTCCTCTGGACATTTTGATAAGGAGGAAAAAAGTTCTGGAAATATCTTGTTACTTTGTATATTATTTTCCTTCTAAACTCAGTAAGTTTCAATACTCTTTACATGATTTATCTTTTTAATTTTTATCTTATTTATTAGTTATGTATCAAATTTTCTCTGACAAGTTTATGGTGTACTACATAGAATTTCTAACATGAAAATATTTTTCATGTACTGCAGTGTTTTGCTACTGTGGGGAAGTAGAGGAGAAAATTTAAAAAAAGAAAAAAAGGATAAGGAATAGGAAAAAGTATCATTATAATTAACAGCAAGAAAGGCTCTTAGAGCATACTTAGAATTACCAGCCTGAAGTCACACTGGGAGCCATGCTAGGATTTGAACCTAGATTTACTGATTTCAGATCTTGCATTCTACATTGTATTGATTAGATCAGGCAACAGAGCTAATTCTTGTGTTGGGGGAAGGGGAAGGTGAAGGGAGAGAAGTAGAAAAAGTATATATTATAGTAAACTTTCAGCAAATAAATTAAGTACTTGCTGTCAAATGCAGTTAGGCGGTTAAGTGAATAAAATAGACTGGTTCAAATCCTACCTTAGACACTTACTGGCTGTGTGAATTTAGGCAAGTCACTTAACCTTTGTCTGCCTCAGTTTCCTCATCTGTAAAATGGGGATGATAATAATAGCACCTAGCTCAAAAGGTTGTTCCAAGGATCAAATATGTATGAAGTGCTTTGTAAACTTTAAAGTGTTACATAAATGCTATTAAATGACAAGGCTTACATCCCAGTGTATTACCTGTAGGGTCTCAGACAGGATTCTTCAATCTATGCAAATTTTAGTTTCTTCATCTATGGAGTGGGAAGAGTAACACTGTATAATAGTGCTTTCTTGCATTACAGTGTTAATGTGAAGAAAGTACTCTGGAAATCTGGAAGGCTTTTGCTATTCTAATTATAATAATTATTGAAGTGAACCCAGGAGCATTTTTTTCATTATTTAGATTAATAACAAATTTTAATAGTATAAAATTCAGCTGAATAAAGAAATGTCTCCTTTGGAGACAATCAGATCTCAAAATGCAGACTGCAAAATTATTCATGTAGGTACCAATAATATAAATGAATAATTTGGTTTATAGTCTCTATTGCATCAGGTAGGACAATTGCACCCATTTCAGAGAAAGAAACTGATGATATCACAGAACTATTAATAAGATTTAAGGACTTGGGAGGGGCTAGCTGTCTGAGAATAGGCATTTTGAAACTCAGATTTAACACTTCTGAATATCACAGGGACGTTCATATATTTTGGAGCAAAAAGAAAGAGGAAGAAAAAGCATTTACACAGAGAACGGAGACTTCTTTGTTTTCTCCTAAGGTCTCCTTTTAGATCAGGTTAAGAGAACAGAGGACAAAAATCATTGTTCTTGGATTATTTTGGTGTTCCTGGATCAAGGAAATTTATGTAGCCCATTTCCATCAGTCCCAAATTTCCATCTGGGCTGTCTGACCTGCAAAATGTGCAAATGACTCTCAGAGACTGTAGCTGTTAGGCCTGAAGCATCTGAGTTAACTTCTTTATCTCCATCAACACTTTCATGTAACTCCGTGGGTAGACACCTAGGCTTGAAAACGAAAAGTGATTTGGGTTCAAGTCCCACTTTTGACACAATCAATAAGTCCAGAAAAATCTATTCCAATAAAGTGCCTACTCTGTGCCAGACATTGGGCTAATGAAAGAGAAAAACAGTCCCTACTTTCAAGGAGCTCATAGTCCAGGGGTAGGGTGGAGGGCAATATGTGGGCAATTAAGAATAAACAAGACACAGCCAGAAAAAACTGCAGAAAATTTTTAGAGGGGGAAGGCACTAAGATTGGGAAGGACAGGGAAATGGTTCTTTCTGAAGAAGGGTCTTGAAGTGAGACCTGAAGGAAAGAGGGAAGCATACCTGCCTGGATACTACCAGGCAGCCACTGTCTGGCTACGTCACTTAGCCTCTCAATGTCCCCAAGCAACTCTCCAAGATTAAAAAAAACAGAGTAGTTCCAGATCTTTATTATTAAAGAGGGATTCTTCATTGGCTATTCCCTATACTGACAAAATCACAGGTTAGGTATAGAAAAGGCTCAGTGAAATAAAGTGATTACTTATAGCAACTACCGCTACTCTTAGAGAAAACTGGAAATAGCATCTAGTTCCTAGACTTTCTCATCATTTCTCTTTTCATTTGACTACATGAATTTTTAACCAGGGATTGTTTTTCACCAATAGGAAAAAATAGTTGGGAGTAGAGTGGTACAGTCTTAGAGACAGTCCAATTGTAACATGCAACATGCAAAATTTTATATACATTAAGAGTGGGAAGTGAGTCCTTCCTTCAGAAAGTCCAGAGTGCTGAAATGCAAACAGGGACAAAGTTGGCCATGGGGATGCAAGAGCCTCTTTAGAAGTTGGTACCCAGGAGCAAAGCCCCCTTCATGCAAGGTTTGTTATAACCTTGGTTTTCAGTGACTTTTCTTAGCACTCCATCCATTTTCACACAAAATACGGTTATGCACTGAAATTAAAAATCACCTTGCTTACAGGAATGTCAATAATAAATAACTAAAGATGCCATATTAACTACTAGTAAGACTCAAACTCCATGCCTTGGGACTGCTCCTATAAAAGGGAGTAGTCTACAGTCTAGCAATATGCCTTTCCCTGGTTGCAAATAACTGTTTAAAGGAAAAGTATGAATTAGTGATCAGATGTGACAGGTTAGTTTAAGGTTAATTTTCACAAAATACATAAAACCAACTTTGGATTGCCTTACCAGAATTAGAAAACATGAAGATAGACATTTGGGAATAAAATACGAACTGACCCATTAAAAAAAAACAAAAAACCTTAATAGCACACATTCAGATTGTTTTTCTGATCTGTGGGAGAGGATCAGTTTGTTTATTTTTTTTTTCCTTAAGAAGACAGAATTCACCTATCAAGGAACATCACATGCGTTATCCATACTGAAAGAAAGAACACTTGACTTGGCTAAGAGCCTAATAAGAAAACTATGTTCCTTGAATAACCAAATGGAGTCTACATAGCATTTAGATGGATGTTAAACTTTACTTTTTGTGACAGGACCCTTTTGTTTTTGATAGGCCTGTCCAGTTCCACAGCTCCATTTGAGGTTTATGACCTAAAAAAAAAAAGGTATATAACATTTCCGAACAAGACCGATAAGTCCCCAAATCCAATTCCTGAGGTATATTTTTTTCAAACACCCACAGGCTACTAAGAAAAGCTGCCTTTGTGTGTAAGTACAAGCTTTATGAGCTCCTAAGGTAATGTCACTGTAAGAGATCAAGCTGTGGCAGATCAATTCTAATGGCTGCTCTCTATACAATTTTTATGAAGACTGACAATGAAAAATAGATAAGGGAGCCCGGCAGGTGCATTACTTTGCCAAACAGAAATGATATACCCAAAAGAAGGGCAGAGTTTCCTCTGAGTAAGAGAGGAAGGAAATAAACCCATATCCTCCAGTTCATCCTCCCTTTCAGATGCTCCTCTCAGAAGTAGGATTTACATAGAACACAGTATTTTTGAAGCATGAATGACTCTACGATAAAGGCAGCCAGAGGGGGTCTTCTCTTAAAAAAAAATAAGGTAAGTTGGGTTAGTCAGGAAACATTCAAGGCCTGGAACAGTACAAAAGTAAGGAAATCTCAGCACAAGGGTCAGTCATGAAAAATTGAAAACCAGAGGCCAATGAACACATACCACCACCTCCACTGCCCAGAAAATGGATTAAAATTTTTGATGCCATGGGAATCCTTTATTGACAATGTTGCTTTCAAAGATGAGATTATAAAGCACTCAGATAGGTGCAGAGAGAACATTCTCTTTTATAGTATCTGTAACCAAGATGAGAAGAAAATCCATCTCAGAGGAGCGAGGTGGTAAAATTACAAAATCATGAAAACATATTTGAGGATGTATGCAAAGGCAGCTGATGAGGAAAAGATAACAGTACGATGAGGTTAAAAACAAAGATAAGCCCGGCATGTATTCTCTCAGTTTTGATGGTTGGATTTACATGCTTGGAAATATTATTAAACAATTAGTTAAAAACTTAGCTCCCACATCAGTTGGTGAATGAAATATAGTTTCAGTAAAAAGCAATAAACTATTAAAGAAGAAACTTAATTTTCTTAAGTTACTAAATTAAACAACTAATTAATTAACTGCTTTCCCCTTCCCCCCCAATCTGTGACTTCATCAACATGGCAGAGAACTCTCTCCACCAAGGCAGATTGCAACTTTCCAATACCTTATTAAATAAAAATCATGATCAAATAGTCTTTTAGGTAAATATACATTTGGCATTTGGGCCATATGGTCAGCCCATCAGAATTATTCTTTCTGTAGGATAGTTTGAATTCTTGGCAGTTCAGTTTAAGAAAAACAATTCACTGTCTATATTTTATCTTGTCAGAATTTTCCTAATACAATTCAAATAACTTTTTTGGCAAGGTGTTGGTCTACTGTCCAGATTTCACAGGCATACAACAATGAAGTCAGAACAAAGGCTCTGTAGATCTTCAGTCTGGTAAGCAGCTTAATACTTCTTTTCTTTTCACAGTTTCTTTCAGAGTCTCCCAGATGCCTAGCTAGCTCTAACAATGTGTGCATCAGCATGTATATGGAATGCCAAATGTGCATTTGATAGCAGACTGTTTTATGGAGAACTAACACAAGGCATGTACTCACACAGAGGTCAGAAGAAGCGATATAAGGACTTTCTCAAGATCTCTCTGAAGGACTTTAGCCTCAGTTGTGAGGTCTGGGAGAGGCTTGCCCAAATCAAAGAAGGCACAGTGTTTTATGAGCAAAACAGAATCTTAAGATTTGCAAATTGAGAGATATCCCCATCCCGAATGTTTGACCAGACTACTGTGCCCATCCTGTGGTAGAGCCTTCCGAGGTCTTATTGGACTGATCAGCCACAGTTGGACACACTGTTTCCTGACCCCAACATCATGACTGCATTAACCTCTTTGAGTACAAAGACAAACAACTAACGAAAATATAGTTAGCTGCCTAACACAAAGAGATTAAGTGACTTTTCCTGGTTTGAATATCTAGCAAGTGTCAGAGACACAGACAGTGAAACCCAGATCATCCTGATTCTTAATCCAGCGCTCTATCTGTTCTGCAGCCCTAACTCTGCTTCGATATACGATAAATACCACATAGGATCTTAGAATTCCACAGTTGGGAATGACCTCAGTGACATCCATTACAACCCATCCCACAAAAAGAATTTCTAATAATACATAAGACATGTGCATGAAGAAACCCTAAGGTAGCTCATTCTGTCTATGTACAACTCTCATTTTTTACTAAGATTTTGTTTCATTGTGTATGTGTGTATTTGTTTCCCTGACATTTACCTCTTCAAATTCCACCCTTGCTTCCAGTCCTATCTTCTGGGATCAATTAGAAATCTAATTCCCCTTAATGTCTACAATTTTTAAAAAATATATTTGACAATAAGTCCCAGATTCTTCCCTTCTTTAACTTAAACATCCTCAATTCCTTCAAATGGTTCTCATGTACTTTCAATTATGAAATAACCATTATATATTAACCACCTGTTATGAGCCAGTCATTGTAGGAAGTGCTCAGGATACAAATAAAAAGAATGAAATAATTCCAGCTCCCAATGAGTTTACATTCTAATGTGGGAGACAAGAAATATGAATGAGAGAAACTATGAATGATGTAAATATAGTTTATAAATCCATGTATGCATATGAATACACAAAAAAATAAAGAGAACAAGTATTTACTAAGTACTTACTGTGTTTCAGGCACTAAGAATTTTACAAATATGTCATTTGACGTTCACAACAATTCTGAGGTACAGGTTTCATAATTATCTCTATGCTGTAGATGATCAAAGTGAGGCAGACAGAGGCTAAGACTCACCTGGGGTCACACAGCTATTAAGTGTCTGAGGCCAGATGTAAGCTCAGGTCTTCCTGATTTTAAGCTCAGTGTGTTCTCCACTAGGCCAATCAAGTTGCCTCCATAAATACAAGAAACTGTGAGAGGTAGGGTAATAGAAGTTGGAGTGGGTGTTAGGAAAACAAAATCTAAACCAGGGACTCAAGGCACCAGCCTTACTGCCCCCCTCTGGGTATTCTCCAAATTATCAGTATATATCCTCAATCCATAACTGATCATAATATTCCAAAAGTATATGGGAAGTTGTACTCCTTGCTGCTATAAACCTCATCTAGAGTTTGCAGCTAGGTGGCTCAGTGGATAGAATATTGGTCTCGGAGTCAGGAAAACCTGAGTTCAAATGTGACCCCAGGCATTTCAGCTGTATGACCTTGAGCAAGTCACTTAACCTGTTTGCCTCAGTTTCCTCAATTGTAAAATAGGTATAATAATCACACCTACTGTCCAGGGCTATTGTGAGGATCAAATGAGATAGCTGTAAAATGTTAGTGCCTGGTACACAGTAGGCATTATATAAATGCTAGCTTTTAAATTCCTAGAAGTAAACGTAAGCAACCAAGAGCCTGCTTTACACATACCTAACCTTCATTTGCAATATCCATCCTGACTCAAAAGCATTTGTTAATCCGTGAAATGTCTTATGCAGAGAAAGTTATAAGGAACCAGTCTCTGCGCAATGATTCATCTACATGGCAGCAGTGTTGCCTAACATATACAGTGCTGGAGTTAGGAAAAACTTGGTGTTAATCCTGGGAAAGCTGTTTAAACTAACTGAGCCTCAGTTTCCTTATACGTAAAAAGAGTAGATTAGATCAGATTGCCTGGGAGGTCCCTTCTATCCCTAAAACCACAACCCCATGACTTAGAATTTAGCAAAATAATCGCAGTGATGCTTCCTGGTTGTCTATTCCCTCCTCTTAAGAATTTTATACAAAGACTACTCTTTGAATTACTTCAAAAATGATTTCAAGTGACCTGAAATTCTAAGTTAATATTTCATGATTAGGCAAGAGAAACTTCAGCATCAACTAGAAAAGAATCCAGAATGGAGTACTTAAGATGAATTCTTGCTGATATATTAAAATGATCTCATAGCATTTAATATTTACATGCAAATGCATCCATTGTCTTGTTCTAAAAGTTTATTCTAGGGCTTTTGAACCTCCCTGACACCCACGGATAATTCCTTAATGATGTTTAGATGGTTTTTGCCAGATGCTTTCAAGGCCACCCTTCTGAAAGAAGTTAGTAGGTTATGCTAGCTTTTTGTGGGACTGACAATGCTCAGGAGAGAACATGATCGATACAGGTCCATTTACTTACAAAAGGAAAACTCTTACATCTCCCTTTCTATTATATACGACTTCTACAGTGTGTGTATGTGTGTGTGTCTATGTGTGTGCACGGGTGCGCATGTGTATATTGTTCAAAATTTGTCACACTGAACAGTTCTTATAAATAGCACTGAACCGACTTCATTAATCATACCTTTAAAAGCCCGCTTCTCCTATGCAGCTTTCAAGTATTTTAATGGGAATCATCACATCGACAATTCAACACTTTTTGACAAACAAGAGTAGGTCAAGGTTTCTTGGTATTAAGTTGATTCATCCCAGTCATGAGATGGAACGTTGGAGATTGAACTTTAGGTTAAGGTTGGCATTTATCTGCACAAAAAATTATTAAATCTTGAGTTGCAATTGCAACAAAATGTGCCCTGATCAAATCATTCATAGGCAATCACTGAGCATTTGCTCCAAAAGGAGGGATGGGAGGGTAGGCTTTGGAAGACAAAGTGCGAGACCTGGACTTTGGCAACAAGGGGCTCACGGGAGTGAAAGTATGAGACTTAGGGGAATAAGAAAAGTTAGAGCAATAGAAGTCAAACATGAGAGGCAGTCTGGAATGGACGATGGTGCCTGGGGTGGGGAACCTATGGCCTTGAGGCCACTTGTGGCCTTCCAGGTCCTCAAGTGTGGCCCTTTGACTGAATCCACTGGATTCCCATGTGACCTTGAGGCTGCAGGTTCCCCACCCCTGGGATAATCACTGGAGTTAGAGTCAGGAAAAGCTACATTCCTATCTTACTTTATTTACTTATTAGTTTTATGACAGTGGGCAATTCACTTAACCTATTCTCATTTTCCTTTTCTATAAAATAGGGATTATACCAGTATCTATCTCACTGAATTGTTGGAAAGACCAAATGATTTTATAAAATGGAAAGCACTTTGCCCACCTTACCGTGCTAGAGAAATGTTGGCTTTCAGGAATAAAATTACAATGGTAATACAAACCTCCCAAGGCAATATATTACATATTCTCCAAACAGGCTTCAGAGACAAAAGGGGAGGAGTGATCATTGTGGACTGAGAAGCTTTTACAGAGAAGGAAAAGGGTGACAAGTCTTGAAGAATGGGTAGAATTTAAAAAGGCAGAGAAGTAGGGGAAGGATCTTCCACCTCCAAGTTTTTGCACATGCCATGCTCCATGTCTAATGCGCACTCCTCCCTCATTATCACCTCTTTAAAAACATATTCATTGAAGTCTCATTTTGAGGTTGAATTGATTGAAGTTTCAGATGCCACCCAGTATATGAAGCTTTTCCTTATTTATCCCTAAAGTTTGGAGTGTTCTGAAATTATTTTACATTTAGTCATCTGTATACACATTTACAATAACCGTATACATATGGCCAAGTCAAAAGTGAATACTGCAACATTACCAAGAACAAACATAGCTCCAAAAAAGAAATATGAGAAGATATTACCCCTTATCTTTTTGTAGAGGTGGAAGGTCCATGAGTGTGATATCCTATACATATTTAAAAACTTTTTTCAATGCATTGATCATCTGTGCTGATTTTTCTCCCTCTTTTTTCTTTTCTTTTTAGTTTTTCTTTAATAATATTGTTTATTACAAGCCATGAGTCTCTGGGACTAAGAAAAATTACTTGGAGAAATTAAGTTGATGCTAAAAACCCAATCACATCAAGAAAATTTCATTACAAATAATTCTAGAAATATAAAGAAAAGTAACTATCTCTGAAGTTCCTGCTCATACTCTTCATATTGGCAAAGTTCACCAAAAAAAATTAAATAGCAAATGTTGGAGAGTCTATGGGGAAAACAAGTACATTAATGGTGTGAATTGCTACAACCATCCTAGAATACAATTTGAAATTGTGCTCCCTAAATCACAAAACTGTATTTATGCTTTGACCCAATAATATTTCAATGGGGTCTATACCCCAATAATAAAAGTGATGATTTCAGATAAAAAGGTCTAAATTTATTCAAAGTGGATAGAATCAGGTGAACAACTTATAAGGTAACCAAAATATTATAAATACAGACAATTTTAAAGACTTAAGATCTCTGATTAATGTGATGGCCAACCATGATTGGAGAACATCCAAGATAACCTATGATACTGACTTTCTGACGGGAAGAATTCAAGTTGCAGAATGAGACATGTTTGGTCACGGCTGATGTGTGCATTTGCTTTACTTCACTATTGGTATTTATTACAAAGAGTTTGTTTTCCTTTTCAAATAGAAGGGTGAATGGGTGAGAAAAGAAATGCTTATTCAATGAAAAATAAAATACATTGTAAAACAAAATGAAGGCATTCTAGGTTCCTTAAAATTTTTTTTTAAGTGTCATCTAGAGAGTGTTCCCATGAATGACAATCACAAATAAGTAAAATCTTTGGGACAAAATCATATTTTTGCATTTCTTTGAAATTACTCTTAAATCTTCATTGAATCCAAGCACACACACACACACACACACACACACACACACACACACACACACTGAATGCTGTGACACAATCTACCACCACCACTATATTTTGGTAGGCAAAGAGATTCTACTTACTGTCTATGCTTGAAACCTCCTCTCCCATTTAGTGAAAAATTACTTCCCATCTTATTCTCTGAAGCAATCAACAAATTATCCTTCAAATATCTGTTTTTGGGTTCATTACTCCTGTGTCAATTTTGTGACCTTAATGACTGAGCTATTAAAGAAAATCAGCTTAGAAATCCTTGACACATGGGATCACTCACATAAAGCTTTTATAGAAACAAAAAAGTAGGCCCATATTTTGTCACTAGTTAATGTCTTCTCAGTCACCTGTTTTTGTTAGTAAGTTCACAAATTCATTTTCTTTTGCACATCATGGCAGGCAAATGCTTAGCCTTCTTGAAGTCTATGCCAATGGAGAAGGAGTATTATAGTTTCTATTGTAGGTTCTACCATACAGAAAAAGTGATAATTTCAATCCTAGAATTTGACTATATTTGTGTTTCAAGTACCAATCTAGCTACATACAGAGTTGTTCACTACCAGAAACCTCTCTACTTGGTCATGAAATCTTTGCTCAAGGGATATGCAACTAAGACAAGTCTTAATCCTGTATAATTGCCTCCCTTACAGTAACGGTGGCAGAGTAATGGGAAAGGAGGCACACAGTCTCATCCAGGAATCCTTCCCACATGAAAGTAGTTGAGAAGATGACAGGCCTGGAATCAGGAAGGACTTAGCTTGGAATCCCTCCTCTGACCCTGAGCTGTGTGCTCATGATGAGTCATGTAATTTCTCTGCGTCACGGTTTCCTCATCTGTAACATGAGGGAGTTGGAGTGGGTAGTCTCCAAGGTCCTTTCTAGTTCTCAATTCTTGATCATGGCTTGGGTTAGAATTCATTTCAGTCTTTTAACATTATCTCATCGAGGCCCATAACAATTATGTGGGAGAATAGGAACAAAATGATGACTTGCTTCATGAAGCACCCACATACATACTGTATGAAAGGAAATCAGCTGAAAACACCCCCTCCATGGGCTAGGACTTATTTTGTTGGTGGTTTCAGACAGAGGTCTCTGAGGGGATGATGTCTGATATGTGTACTTACTTAGAAATACCATAGGTAGCACAATGGTCTGAACAAGCTGGAATTCCTGTCTTATTTTTTTTAATTGGTCCTCTGTAACTCCCATTACATCAGCTCACAATGTAAGCCAATCCTTGAAACAAGTATTTACTTTTGGCCCTATCTTCAAACAATTATTCCCCAACACAGTATCAATGGGAAGCTCAGGAAAACATCAGCGAAGAGCTTTCAAAAGCCTCATGAGGCAAGAAAACACATTAGGTCCTTTTATCCTGTTGCTTGCTGAATGCTTATTTTCTTTCTTCTCCCACAAAAGAAATAATGTTCATAGCACTGGAGTATTCTCAATTTACTTGGCTGTGCAAACAAGCAAAAACATTCTTTCTGGCCTTGGTTAGGATGCAGCAAACATTGTTCCATAACTGCAAGATAAATGTGGATTCAAGAACCCTCTATATCTATAAACAACATAAATTTCATACTTATTTGCATAATTATACAGTCAATTATACTCAACAGACATTTATTAAGCCCCTAATATGTGCAAGGTCTTGGAGATGTAAAAGGAAAAAAAAAGACTAAAAAAGAAATAACCCTGCCCCTCAAAGTGCTTACATTTAATTGAAGGGGGTCCCTCTGGGGGAGTGGGAGAGGTTATTAGTATAAACTTCTTGATAGTAGGGATGATTTCAGCCTCATGTTTGTATCCCCAATACCTGTGACAGTATCTAGCACATAACAGGAATGCATGCTTATTGAATAAGTAAAAATGACTTACATACCAAGTAAAAATCATAGAACACTATAAATAGTGCTGTATTTGGTGCTTCTGTCTCAGCCTGTGTGACCTTGGGTAAGTCATTTAACTTCTGTTGGCCTTAGTTTTCCTGTCTAAAATGAGGTTGATGGAGTTCCCTTCTGACTGTCTTCTGCCATAACCTGCTTTCAAATCATAACTCTTTCCTGCATGACAGTAGGCAAGTCACCTAATCTCTAATACTTTCCTCATCTGTAAAACAAAGTAGACGATGAATGGGGTCAGACTCTGTGGGCTGCATGGTGACTTGTCTTAGAAAAACAGAAATTAACATTTTCTATGTTTCACTGTATTTTTACTGATCTTACTAAACATTCCCCAATTTCATCTGATTCAGCTGCATTGGGTAGTGTTACTTGGTCTGTTTCTGACACCTATGGATTCAATTCAGACCTTGAAGCTTCCTTCCAGTCCAAAGTTTCTGATGTTAAGGGTTTTCAATAAAGAGAGAGTCCTAAAAGCTAGGGATTTGAGGAAGAACCTTTGGGAAAGGTGGCCACTTAGTTGTGTTTTGAGGAAAGCTAGAGATTCTAAGAGGAAGTGGAGGAAGGAGACCATTCCAGACATAGAGGACAGATTGAGCGAAGGCACAATGTGGGAGATTCAATTAAACTTCTTTTGACTCAATTCAATAAACAGTTATTGAGAACCTACTATATTCTAGGCACTAGGGACATGGATTGGATGCCATGTTTTGGGCAATATCTTTAAAGCAATTTCAACTGGAAAGGACACTAATATTTCATAAGACTGAAAAGGTTGGTAGAAGCCAGAAGTGGTGTTTACACACTAGGCAAAACAGTTTTAATATTTTTTAATATATTCTTAGAAATAATAGGGAGCCATTAAAGATTTTTTGAGTATTAGAATGACATGGGGTTATTTTAGGAATACCTTTTTAATGGTCATGTGGAAGAGAGGGAGAGGGAGAAAGGATACCTCTCATCAGAGAGGAAAGATCTAAAGATGGGAGAAGGAAGTTATTGTAATAGTTCAGGAGAGATGGGATGTGATATGATATGATACAGATTGAGCATATGATAAAGGACTCAATCTAAATAAGGATAGAATCACTCATTGTCTTTCTTAATCACCCAATTTACGTATGCACCATTCAAACTGGCATTCCCAGAGGAATACTCATGAGTGAATGGAGGGATAAATGAAAGAATGGATGAAGGAATTAACGTAGTATTTATTAAGCACTCACTATGCTAAGTGCTAAGGATACAAACAGAAAAGTAGTGACTCAGCATACCATGCCTAGTACATATCCCAAAGAGATCATAAAAATGAGAAAAGAACCCCCATGTACAAAAATATTTATAAACAGCTTTTTTGGGGCAAGAATTGGAAGTTGAGGGGATGCCCATCAATTGGGGAATGGCTGAACAAGTTGTGGTATATGAATGTAATGGAATACTTTTGTGCTATAAGAAATGATGAGTAAGTGAACTTCAGAAAAACTTGGAAAGACTTATATGGACAGATGCTGAGTGAAATGAGCAGAACCAGGAGAGCACTGTATATATTAACAGTCACATTGTGCGATGACTGACCTTGATAGACCTAGCTCTTCTTATCGATGCAAGGATCTAAAACAACTCCAAAAGACTCATGATGGAAAATGCTGTCCACATCCACAGAAAGAGTTACAGTATTTATGCAGATCGAAGCATACTATTTGCTCTCTTTTTTAACAATTGCTGCTGTTTCTTTTTTCTCATGGTTTCTCCCATTAGGCTCTAATTCTTCTTTGCAACATGACTAAAGTGAAAATATGTTTAATATGAATGCACATATGTAGCCTATATCAGATTGCAGGCATCTTGGGAAGGGGGAGAGGAGAAAGGCAGAGAAAATTTGGAACTCAAAATCTTGTGGAAGGGAATGTTGAAAACTAAAAATAAATAAATAAATCTATTTTAAATGACACTCCCCTGCAATGAAAATAAGAGCCCCTGTTCTCAAGGAGATCACATTCTAATTAAGGAGAGAACACCTATGGAAAGTTTCAACTACAAGTTGGAAGGAAAAGTCCCAGGGTCCTTAGGGTACATGGATAAAGCAGATGGCAATGCCTCTTTTTAAATGCCCATTTCTACTGATTCTGATTTTGAACCATTTGACAGAACCATTTGTGACATCATATTCTTATTATTTTTATTGAGACCACATTTACATAATAATACCAATTTTTATTAATATCATATCAATTTACAATTTGATAGGAACCAAGATTCTCCAAGCTCCTTAGAAGAGCTGCTACTGTATTTAATGTTGCATGCACATTCATGCACACACACAGAGCTTCATAAGTAATTTTTTACTGCTTTTTTCCTCTTAAAAACAACAACAACTTTGTGCCTGGCACAAAGATTTGTCCAAAGATCAAGTCACAGAAATAATAATAGAACAGGAAGAAATGTGAGGTATGGGGGCTTTCAGAGCAGAAAGAGGTCCTTTGGCAGGAGAAGCCCAGTGACCATCAGTACACTGGATGTGAAAATGGCTTGTCTCATCAAGACACATTTGATACAACAAAGAGAAGGTCAAGGACTATGGACAAGGACTATGGTGACAAGAACCTCCTTTTCTTGGTCTTCAGTTGTGGGTGTGGGACCTACAGGAAGAGTTACTAGACTTGCATTACCACAGGGGTTGACTCCAGAAATTATGGCAATTCTTTTTCAAAGGCTCTTGGATTTACGAACCTGAACTGTCTCCATTGGACTTGAGGAAAGATGGTGATCAAGGTAGCAGTGGTGGTTTGCCTACCTTTGCACATGTTGTCTTCTGTCTCTCTCTTAGGGTGTCTTAACTGCTTCATCTGACCTAGCTGTGAATGGCAGTTGGTGGGGATGACTTACCCCTTCTCCAGAGGAATTGCTTCCCTGTATAATGACTGTGGGGGAAGGACAAAAGGGGAAAGGGCAGATGGTCTGGGGAGGGGAGGAGAGCATTGCTTCATCTTCCACAGTTTTTGTGGTCTACTGGTTGGTGACAATTGATCATCATAAGGTGGTCTCCCTCTCCATGATGATATCACCTCTCAATGACAACTATAGGGGCTGGTCTGGAAGCAAGTTTAGTGGTTTGGGGGCCATTGCCATTTCCAAGGCTCTTAGGTTCAGGTAGACTGACTCTGAGATGTGGTCAAGATGGTGGTGGTGGTTTGATCCACCTGTGCATGTTGCCTCCTGTCTCTCCCTCAGAGTGCCTTGCTCCTTTAATGAGGCTGGCTTACCCACCCAGTGAATAGCAGTTGTTTGGTACTTGGTGAGGATGATTTGCCCATTCTCCATAGAAGTAGCTTCCCTGATTAATTTTTATGCATTATTCTGGAGCTCAAAAATATATGGAGGCATCTGATACAGAAGCAGTGCAACCAGTAAAATGGTCAAGTTAGTCAAAGAATCAGTAACAGTTTCTAAAAGGTAGCACAATCATGGCTGATGGTCACTCCTCTTATGGTGACTGTATATATAGGCACTATTTCAGACACTTGAACAGAATTGGAGTTAGAAGGCCTGGGCTTTATTCTGAATCCTGATATCTACCCCTTTGGCGATCATGGGTAATTTGTCTTTCTCTAATTTTAACATTCTTTTCCTGCATATTGGGGAAGATAGCACTTGTACTCCTTACCAAACTGGAATGTTTGGTAAGACAGCCTAACTCTTGAGAGTAAAAAAAAAGAAAATAAAGATAGCATAGATCTATGGGATTAGAATTACTCTAATTAATATTCATCTTCCAACGTTTCCAACACCAACCAACCTGAAACAACAAAAAACACCTAAATAGAGAAAATCTCTTCAGATCCTTTCTATAGAAAAATAAGGTTTTCTGGCTTCTTGGGACAAGATGATTATTTATTCGCAACTTCTGTGTGCCTAAATTCGGGTCACTTACTGTAACAACTGTAATGAAGGCTGTTTGAATTCAAGGGGTTTAAATGAGAGGGAGACTTAATCAGTTTTCCTCTTCATGAGTTCAAATATGGTCTCAGACACTTCCTAGATGTGTGATCCTGGGCAAGTCACTTAACCTTAGTTTCCTCTTCTGTAAAACAGCTGGAGAAGGAAATGAGAAACCACTCCAGTATCTTTGCTAAGAAAACCCTAAATGGAGTGACAAAGACTTGGACACAACTGAAAAACAAGCTTTGGTACAAGTGAAGAGAAATGAAACCTATACATGAGACTTCTTTGTGCAAAAGACACATTATTAAAAGACATTTTCTTGAATCTCTACCCTTATTTTTACAGCTTGCTGGTGACAGGAATGACTACAAATACAGGATGATAATGAGATCATTCCTCATATCCAGGTGATGATAGTTCATATCCAAAGCTGCTCAGCTCTCATCTTTTTATAGAAAAATTCCTATCTCTGATGTGTGACAGAGATGCTTCCTCTTTTTTTTTTTTTCTTTTGCTTCTGGTGGTTGCAGGATGGTGACTGGTGGAGATCAATGTGTCATCTGTTTATCTCCACTGCTGTCTTTTTCTTTTTTTTGAGCAAAATAATTCAGGGAGACTGAGAGTATGAAATTGGAATGTTCTTGGACTTACTTATAGTTAGCTGACAAGGGGCATTTCTAGTTGCTACGGGAAATCTTTCCTGGGAGTTCTACTTCTTACATGATCTGCCAAATGCCAGGAGGCTAAACTTGGGCTATACTCTCAAAGTAAAAATCAAAAGTCTTATGGAAATGCTTAAGGCTTTTGCCTTTTGCTAACAGATTCCTAGAAGAGGGGAACAATCTCCCAATGCACACAAAAAAATGAGAAGAAAAAAGTACTTATGAATATAGCTATAAGTTTAAATGTATATGCATGTACAATTGAGTCCTGATTAGTAACAATAATGAATCCTGTGAGGTAGCTACATTATTAAAATTCATACCATTCAAAGTTATAAATCTATATATAAAACATGGTCACTGGTTCCATCCTTATGGAAATGCAAAATTATTTTTTTTTAAATAGGCACATGTAGATTGACAACATAGAGACGTATTAAGGCCTCAACTAGCTCATGTCATATTATTTGACTTTTGGTTTTCATTACATGTTATCTGATGTCATTTAATAATTAACACTAAATCAAATTTTGCATTAATCAAATGCACTAAGACCCAGCTATATATATATACATGCAATTTAAATTTTGTAGAATTAGATAGAATAGCTATTTTTAGAAAGCTGTAAGTAATAAATATACAAGAAGGATTATTAGTGGTCATACTATGAAATAACTTATAGCTAACATGAGTTATAAGGGTCCCTCTAACTAAGCCATAGTCTTCTCCTCTGTAAAATGGGTGTGGTAATCTTTGTTCTTACCTCATAAAATTGATGCAAATCTCCAATGAGATAATCAACATAAAGTTTTTTGCAAACTTCCAAGTACTCTATAAATTACAGTCATTGTTGTGCATGTTATAGTGGACAGAGAGCCAGTCTCAAGGCCAGGAGGAAATGGGTCCAAACATCCCATCTGAGACATACTGTCTGGGTGAACCTTGGCAAATCACATAATTTTCCAATGTGCTGGGAAGCACTCGTAAGACTCTAAGTTACAGAGACGGGGCTACTTGCATTGGCAGAGGGAGTTTATTATGCCAGTGAAATAGTAGGTCCAATTCTGTTGATGTTGGCAGTGCTGCTGCCTTTATTGTCCTGAAGTCATGTCTAACTCTTTATGAGCTCATGGACCATAGAACGCCAGGCCCGTCTATCCTACACTGTCTCTCAAAGTCTTTATTCTTTCTGGAACTTCCACTCTTCCACAGTACTGTATGCCCTAAGGATGACATCATCCAATGTCATCTCTTTTATCATTTTAATACTGTTCCTGGGGTTTTCTTGGCAAAGATACTAGAGCAGTTTGCCATTTCTTTCTCCAGTGAATCACCTTTTGTTATAATCACCACTATGACCTGTCCATCTTGGGTAACACTGCATAGAATAACTCATAGTTTCATTTAGCTATGCTGGCCCTGTCACCACCAGAAGTCAGTGATCCAAATGTGGAGGAATATCAAAGACAGAAAAGGATTGGAAATCAAACAGTTGTCTCCACTGAAAGTCAATCACAATGACTTTGTACAGAAAAAATTTCCCTCAAAAGACTTTTAAGCCTCTGATGATTTTAAACATATAGGAGGTGTATAAAACACCACTAAGACTTTTGGCACATTCTGTATTATTCATAAGTAACAGGGAATCACTGCCCCAGCTTTAAATTTAATCTGGTCATATATTTAATCCAATATTCCAGATGACTTCTGACTAGAGCTGTCAACTCTTGAGTCTCAGTCACTATACCTGACTGCAAACTTGGAAAATATTAGGGTTTTTGCCTCCCTCCTGAGGGACAATGAGACTTGCAATGGATAGAGATTCAGGCTTAGAATTAAGGAGATTTAGGTTCCAGTCCTACCTGTGGAACATACTGTCTGTATTACCTAAGTAAACGACTAACCTTTCAGTGTCCCAAGTTACACTTTAAAACTCTAACTAGCATAATAATGGCCAATATGTTCCGCAAATGGAAAAAGGTAATAACAAGTCCAGCTGAAAATAAAATCATAATTTTAATTCACACTGAATTTGTAAGTCTAATAAAAATTAACACCTCATTCAGACAAATTCCATTTACGTAGAACAGCGTATGTGGAGCGAAGGAGATCTAAATTCAAGTATGGTCTTTAATATTAGCTTTTTGGACCCTGGGCAGGTCACTTCATCTGTTTGCCTCAGTTTCCTCAACTGTGTACTGGAGAAAATAACAGCATCTATCTCCAAGGATTATTGTGAGAATCAAATGAGATAATATTTGTGAAGTATCTTATAAATCTGTTCAAGTTTATGTAGCGTTTTAGTGCCATATAGATGCTAGGTGCTATTGTAAATATTATTGGTCATGGCTTTGTACCATCAATTTGACAAGCATACCATTTATCTAAATCACTGATAAAAATGTCAAAGTTCACATAGACAAACATAAGTCCCTGTGATGCTTTACTAGACCTTTCAAGTAGATTTTGAACCATTAATGATTATTCTTTGGGTCTCTCGATTTAACCAGTTTTGAATCCACTTAACTGTACTACAGGATTATCTAATCCACATCTCCAGCAACAACATGAGAATTTTTTTAAATGGCTTCCTAAATTCTAGGTCAATTACATTTACAATATTCTGATCTACTAGGATTAGTAACCTTAACACAGGACAAAACAGTTATTCTAATAAGGCTTGTTCTAGATGGAATTGCCTTCCTTGTCATCAATGTTCTCTTTCCTAGATGTTCACTATCAATATATTGTTCCCCCTTTTTTCCAAAAGTTTAAATTATGATTTTAATGAACTTTAACAATTCTCTGTACAAAGAGCATACACATACACACAAATATATACATACATATGTATACATATGTGTGTTTTTCTCCGTATGTGTGTGTATGGTTGTATATTTCTATGAGGAGATATGGTAAAAGACAGAAAGACAGACAGACAGACAGACAAAGAGAGAGACCAAAGGAAAGTCAGAGACAGATAACTATGTGTCTGTGTGAGAGAATATGTGACTATGGAAGGATAGAGAGATAGACGTGTAGGTATACATCAGGCATATTTATGTTAAATATGTAGAGATAGATGTCTTTCTTCTTGTATGTGAGAGAAAGAGAGAGACAGAGACAGAGACAGAGGAAAACAAAATAAACAGCTTATTAAGTGTCCAGAGAGCTGACTGGTGACAGAAAGAGCTAGGATCCAGGCCTGCCTTGACACAAACTAACTGGATGGCCCTTGACTAGTCACTTACCCTCCCACTGCGTAGGCAACTTTCTAAGACTATGTGTTGTAGTGAAGGGGTCTGTCAGCACTGGTAGAGTAGATGGGGCTTCCTGTTCTGGGAGTTCATTAATCCAATCAAATCACAGTTTAGCAGTTTATGTGTGTGTATGCACACATGCACACATGTATGCATGTGTGTTTGCAAGTATTCTGGCCTTCATTTTATTTTAAAAAAAGAGGGGTATCATTTCCTAAGAATTTTTGATTTCTTCTATTGATGCCTACGTGAAGGATTATGTTCTTTCAGTCCCAATTCAAAACTTAAGAGATCCTGCTGATTGTAAAGGAAGTCAAAAACAAAAAAGGTAAGAAGAAAGTCCAACATTCCTAGTATGGAACATTGTTATTTTTGTAAATGATCAAAATGAATAAGGAAACGAAAAATACAGCCCTAGCACATATGACTAATGGTAACCTTTCCCAAGTTCACAAACAGATTTTCTTTCACAAACAATATGTACTCCATTAGACTTGATGCTGGGAAAAAAACATCCTAGCAATGAGAACTCATTAAACATGGAAAAGGCTGCTTTAGGAGATGGTGGCTTCCCATTAACTGGTGGTATTTAAGTAGAGGCTGAATGGCCACTTGAAACGTACGTTCTAGAGAAGGCTGTGGTTCAGGGATGGGGTCAACTGGATGTCAGCCAAGCTTTCTTTCAAATTTCAAATTCTTGGATTTTGTGACTCATTTTAGATTCAGTTATCGTTGACGATGCATTTAAAATATTTTCTATTAATATAAAAAGTCTTGAGTTTATGCTCTTAAATTCAGGGAAATATTAAGTTCATAAAAAATTTCTTCAGTCCATTTAACAGTGATAGATACATAGATTAAATGAGTACATATAAAATATTTTATATATAATTGTACATAATATAAACAGTATGAAATTAAAATTAATATTTGACATTAAGTTGACCTTTCTACCCTTGATTCTTAGTTGCCAGGACATAGTAAGCACACTTAATATATATTTGTCGATTGACTTTCGAGGACGTTGGACAATATGCTTAAAAAATTCTTCTTTTTCTTTTCTTGGTGTTAAAGAAATCTCAATCTTTCTAATATTGCCATACTAGTATACTGACTAAGACTTTGGCCCAGGGCACTAACCTGTGGAGTGCAATTCTGCACACTGATCACTGATATTCAAACACATGCTTCCTGTGCATAGTAGCTTTGTTTCAGGTCAGGAGACCAACAAAGAACCATGAGGCAAGGAGACCTTAGTACAACGAACCTCTTCCTCTGATATAGGTGCCTTGGGGCAAAATTCTACACCTTTGGGAAGCCTATGGATTGTTACCACACAACTTTCTGGATGGCTTGCCTATATGACTATACCAGTACTTTGTTCATATAATAGTACTGCAGCAGACCCAAATGGACAGTTTACCCACCACTCATTTTGCCTAGGAAATCTCAGAACAAATTTGACAATGTTGATTTACCCGCCCGAAGTTTCTTGCTCCTCCTTTACCCTCCAAAAAGGACCCCAAGAGGCCATGGATATTATCTATGATTCCTTATCCAATTAAATAAACATGCATTAATTTTCTAATTAATTTTCTAAATGCTAGGCATTTCTTGCTATGTCTTAAATACAAATCCTTGATTATTATATGATGCAGTATACTTATATCCATCATACTCCCTTTAAATCATCTCTAATGCAGATTCTTCTGAGAAAACACTGTTCCATAATTTAGTCATACAGCATCAGAGCAAATATATGAATTTTTAAAAGGGTGGCTTTGGTATCATGGAGTAGCTCTGGGTCACTGAAAGCAATGGTTTTCAAAATATCATCCACCCCCATCCTTTATTCAATTGTGGGCTCAGTTCACGGTCCATTTCTAATACCTACCTAAAACATCTCTCCTAGTGGATAAATTCAGTGTTTTGCCCATTTACCTCCATGCCACAATTTGATCAATGTTTTAGCATTGTTTTTCTGATGTGAATGGCTAGGTAGATCTCTAATGAGTAATTATGGAACTCACTGAGCGGACTGTGTAGTGGTCCAGGACACAATTCAATTAGCATAACAGTAAGAGCACAACAGGAGCATCTGGAAAAGCTCACCATCAAAAAGAATTATATTTTCAATTTGGACTTCTTATGGAACTTTTTCCATGATATACTAACCTTCAGGAAACATGGTTCCCATTGCTATGCTTAATTTTGATAGGGATAGGGAATAAAACTGAGATTTCATTAGTATACAGAATTTTCAATCAGTCAACAAGTATTTCTTAAGAGCTTCCTATAAGCTAGATACTGTGCTAAGCTCTGGGGATACAAAGAAAGGCAAAAACAGTTCCCATCTTCAAGGAGTTCACAATGAAATGGTGTTGACATCATGCAAACTGTGCAAACAATAAAAAGTAAATAAACAGATAAATAGATGAGTGGATGGGTGGATGGATAGATAAATGAATGAATAGGAAAATAAGTAAATGTTTATTTATATTTGCATATGATGTATAACACTGATACATAACACAGATATAACCCACACCGTGTGTGTATGTATATGTATTTATGTATGTGTGCAGTAAAAAAGAAAGAGAATCTCAAAGGGAAGGCATTAGCAATGGCAGTTGAGGGTAAATGGATACTCTGAGACTCTGAGCTGAATAAACTTTGAAGGAAGTTGGGAGGTGGAGGTGAGGAGGCAGAGTATTCTAGGTAGAGCATCATAGCCAGAGAAAGAGCATGGAGTCAGGCAATGGAATATCATGATCCAGGAAAAATAAGGCTGCTGAGTCACAGCAGGGAGTAAAATGGAACAAGACTGCAAAGGTAGGAAGGGGCCAGGTTTTGAAAGGCCAAATAGAGAAAAAGCCAAATAGAAAATGTTATATTTATTCTAAAAGTAATAGGGAGCCACTGGAGTTTACTGAGCAGCAGGTGACATAATCTGGCCTATATTTTGGGGAATAATGATGATAATTGAGAAAAATACAGATTGGGATGGGGACAGAATTAAGGCAGGGAGATCAATTTGAAGTCTAGCATAATCACGTAGGCATGAACCGATGAGAGCCTGCATCACTGTTGGATGGCAGCATAGAGAGAAGAGACGTGTAAGAAAGATGGTATAAAGGAAGGAACAAGATTTGGAAACCAAACAGGCACACTGAGTCAAGTGGGAATAAGGAGTAGAGAATGCCACCAATGTTGGCAGTCAGTGAGTAGGACAGTGATGTGCTCAACAATAATCAAGAATTGGAAGAGGGGAGAAATATAGAAGGAACTCTCAATCAGTTGTTATGCATTTCTTAAGTGTATTCTGTATGCCAAGCTCTGGAGATTTAAAGGAATGCAAAATTTGTCCCTACCCTCAAAAAGCTCACATTTTGATGAGGCAGACAACATGCATAGGAGTCATATACAGAATAAATGGAGCATAATTTTAGAAGACAGGCATAAAAAGGTAGAGAGACTAAGGAAGGGCTTCTGTAGAATGTAGGATTTGAGGTAAGTACTGAAGAAAATCAAGAAAAATGGGATATAGAGATGAGAAAAAGGAATTTCAGGGAAGAGATAAATCCCCTGAAAGGTAATGAATGATGAGTTCTGTTTTGGATATTTTGAATTGAGATGTCCAAAAAGTATGTAGTGATGTGAGACTGGAGCTCAAGGGAGAGATGGGGGCAAGATAAATAGATCTAGGGATTATTGGTATAGAGGTTAGAATTTTATGCATTTACTGATGAGGTTATCAGAAGAGATACTAAAAAGCATTTAATAAAATGAAGGGCCAGGAGAGAGCTTCAGAGATACACAAAGCTAGTGGGTATAATCTGGAGAAAGAGACAGGAAAGGAAACTGAGAAAGAGACATACAGACAGGAAGAGAATTGGGAGAAATCAATGCCACCAACAAACTGGAAAGGATCCAGGAGAAAAGGGCATCAAATGTTTCAGAGGTAAACAAGGATTAGGATTGGGAAAAAGCTATGATATTTGGCAATTAAAAATTTTCAGTTTTGGAGAAAGCAATTTTTAGGTAAGTAATTCAGCCTAAAAGAAGTTTTAGAAGCCAGCGAGAGGAGAGGAAGTAGAGGCAGAAAATGTAGACAGTTTTCTTGAAGAGGTTAGACATGAAGGGGAGGAGAGATATAAAGCAGTAACTAATGGGGAAGGTCAAATAAAGGGAAGATGTTTTTAAGGATGTGAGAGACATGGATGTATTTATAGGCAACAGGAAGCAGTCAGAAGTAGAGATAGGGACAGACCTAGAGTCTGAAGTCTCATCTTTCTGAGTTTAAATCTGGTCTAAGATATTAGCTGTGTGACCCTGGGCAAGTGACTTGATCCTGTTTATCTCAGTTTCCTCACCTGTAAAATGAGCTGGAGAAAGAAATGGCAAACCATTCCAGTAACTTTGCCAAGAAAACCCCAAATGGGGTCAGAAAGAGTCAGACATGCCTGAAAAAATAACTGAACAACAAAAACAGCAAATGAAAAGATCAGTGAGAGTTAGGATATTAGGAGAAAACAGTCTGCGATGGAATCAAAGGTGCACATAAAGGGGTTTACCTTGACAATCGAAAAGGTCAACAACTCTTCATGTAAGGTAATGGGAAAGGAAGGTATAGAGGGAGAAAGTATCTGAGTGATATGAGATGAAGAAGAAGGAAGAAAGAGAGCTCTGATCTTTTATCTATCTACCTATCTGCTTATTTATTTATTTTTGGTGAAAAATGAGGCAAGATATTCTTGAGGGAGGAGATAAAGAGATGGTGTCTTGGCAGGCTTGTAAAGGAATAAAAAAGCTCAGAATGGTGGCTCTGGTGAGTAGAAGAGCTAATCCATTACAGAGGTGTAAAAAGATTGCCTTGCTGCAGTGAGATTATGTAACATAAATTTGTAGTGGGCCTAGTTAACAAGGTTTCTCTATTTTCTCTAATTCCATTCTGTCACACATGAATAAGTGAAGGCAACAGAGTCAGCTCCCCCTACCACGCAGACTGTCATCTTCTTTGCAAAACAAGCTGTCTTTGAGAGTTGCCTAGAGATCTGAGAATGACTTGCCCTAGGCCACAAAGCCAGGAGAGGCACACCCCAGAGAGGCTGGAGGTTTGGTTCCAGACCACCACAAAACAGCAAATATCATAATAAAGCTAGTCACACAAATTTTTTGGTTTCTCAGTGCATATAAAAGTTATGTTTACACTATACTGTAGTCTATTAAGTGCGCAAATAGCACTGTGTCTAAAAAAGCAGTACACATACCTTAATTTAAAAATACTTTATTTCTAAAATATGTTAACCATCCTCTGAGCCTTCTGTGAGTTAAATAATTTTTATGCTGGTTGAAGGTCTTGCCTCAGTGATGATGGTGGCTGACTGATAGGGCTGGGGTGGCTGTGGCAATTTCTTAAAATAAAACAACCATGAAATTTGTTGCATTGATTGATTGATCCTTCCTTTCCTGTGATGTCACTGAAGGTTTATTAATTGGCCTAATTTCAATATTGTTATGTCTCAGGGAACAGGGAGGCCAAAGGAGAGGGAGAGAGACAAGAAATGTCAGGTTGGTAGAGCAATCAGAACACACATAACACTTATCAATTAAGTTTGCCATCTTATATGGGTATGGTTTGGGGTTCCTCCCCCCAAAAAAGTTACAATAGTAACACCAAAAATTGATCCCAGATCACCCTAATAGATATAATAATAATAATGAAAAAGCTTGATGTATTGTGAGAATTATCAAAATGTAAGGAGACATAATGTAAGTATGTGTTGTTGGAAAAATGCTCAACACAAGCTTGCCACAAATTTTCAATTTCTGAAAGACATAGTATCTCTAAAATTCATGAAAGCAAAGTATAATAAAACAAGGTAGGCCTGTATGGGTCAGAGGTGAAGCTTGAACCCAGGTCTTCCTGGCTCAGAGATGACAGGCATCCATCATGCTACTCGTCTCACTTATCACTTGCTTCCCTAATATTTAATGTAGATATTCAGTGGACTCTTGGGGTGGGGGAATCTCCATTGCATCAACTACCTTGGAATCCTACATGATTTTAGCATGAACCTATGAGACGCTTTGTTTGAGAGGAAACTTTGAAAGACAAATTTTGTTCTTGTGCCCGGAGAAGTTCATTAGTATTGTACGTCAATTTCATGATGGCATGTTTACCTGGGATCTGGATAGTGGACAGTGCTCTCATGTCTTCCCAGTCACCAATGGAATGAAACAGGTCTGTGTGCTTGCTCCCATGCTTTTTAGAATAATGTTTTCCACCATGTTGTCAAATGGTTTCAGTGAGGATGAATAAGGCATCAAGGTCAACTACCATATTGATGGTAAGTTCTTCAATTTGAAAAGGCTACAAGCCAAGACCAAAGTGGAGGGGGTGTTGGTACATGATTTTCTGTTTGCAGATGATTGTGCACTCAAATGCAACCTCTGAAGCTGAGATGCAAAAAAATAAGGATCAGTTCTTTGCTGCCTGTGCTAATTTTGGCCTAATAATTAACACCAAGAAAACACAGGTGTTCCATCAGCCACCACCACACCATCTATACATAAAAACATCAGTTACAACAAATGGAGAAGTTTTGAATGCTGTGGATAATTTCACTTATCTTGGTAGTGTACTGTTCAGGGATGTACACATTAATAGTGAGGTTGATGCATGCATTGCCAGAGCTAGCTCAGTGTTTGAGAGGCTCCAAAGAAGTTTGGGAGAAAAGAGGTATTAAATTGACTACCAGACTGAAAATCTACAGAGCCGTTGTGCTGACCTCATTGTTGTATGCTTGTGAAACATGGACAGTCTACCAGTGCCATGCCAGGAAACTGAATCACTTCCATTTGACCCGTCTTAGAAAGATTCTGAGGATCACCTGGCAGGATGAGATACCAGACGCTGAAGTCCCTGCTCAAACTGAACTGCCAGGCATTCAAACTATGCTTCAGAGAGCACAACTCCAATGGGCTGACCACATATTTCAAATGCAAAATGTACACTTGCCAAAAAGACTTATTTATGGAGAGCTCACATGGGGCAGGTGATCACATGATGGTCAGAGGAAGTGATACAAGGACACTATCAAGATCTATCTTAAGAACTTTAGATTTGACTTTGCAACATGAGAGACACTGGCACAGGACCTCTCAGCATGGCGGGCCCACATCAGAAAGGATGCTATGCTGTATGAGCAAAGCAGAATTGAGACAGTACAAAGTAAATGTAGGATGCACAAATTTGGAGTATCTACCCCAAACATAAACATGGACTATCTGTGCCCAACCTGTGGTAGAACATTCTGAGCTCGTATTGGTCTGATCAGCCAGTTGGACACACTGAAATTTCACTTTATCATGGTGGTGTCATTTTGGTCCTCTTTGAGAATGAAGGACAACAACCAACCAACCATTCACAGTAAAATGCGATCATACAAGAAGCTTCTGTAAGCTGTTGGCTCACCAAACCAATCTACTCACTGTTCCCTTTCTTCATCATGAATTTTCTTATGCCTCTGTATCTTAGTTAATTCCATAGTCCCTCCACATAGAATGGCCCCTTACTCTTCTCCAATGCTCCAAATTCTTAAAGGCCCAGATCACATTGTGCCTCCTCCTGAAGATTCTCCAAGGAAGCCCACTTACTAGTGTTCAATTTCTTGCTCCCTTAATTTTTAGGATCCATAATGGCTATACCACTTATTTAATTATAAGGCTATTTTCCACCATTAACATGTTTTCATGTATATACATATATAAATAATTATAATTATGCAAAGCTCTTAAATTAGCAATTTTAAGAAGTTGGGGAATTAATGGCTTCATCACACACACTCATATTTGTATCATAGATAACAGATGGACCCTCAGAGGCCATCTAACCTTACTCTTCCATTTTGTAGTTGAGGAAACTGAAGTTCAGGAAGTTGAGATATGCCCAGAATTCCTCAATTGATAAATGGTCAAAGGATATGAACAGGCAGTTTTCAGAGGAAGAAATTACAGATGTTTATAATTATGAAAAAATGTTCTAAATCACTATTGATTAGAGAAATGCAAATCAAAAATTGAAGGGATGTCCCTCAATTGGGGAATGTCTGAACAAGTTGTGGTATATGAATGTAATGGAATACCACTGTGCTGTAAGAAATGGTGAGCAGGTGGACTTCAGAAAAACCTGGAAAGACTTATATGAACTGATGCTGAGTGAAATGAGCATAACCAGGAGAATATTATACACAGTTATAGCCACATTGTAAGATGACTAACTGATAGACTTGGCTCTTCTCAGCAAAGCAATGTTCAAAGACAACTCTCCAAAAGGATTATGAAGAAAAATGCTATCCCCATCCAGAGAATTATGTAATATAATGCAGATCAAAGCATACGATTTGCTCTCTCTCTCATTTTGTTTTGTTTCTTCTTTCTCATGGTTCTTTCCACTGGTTATAATTCTTCTTAACAACATGACTAATGGGAAAATATACTTAATATGAATGTATATGTAAAGCCTATATCAGATTATACACCATCTTGGGGGGGAAGAGAGGGAAGATGGAGAAAACTGAAAATTAAAAGCTCATGGAACTGAATGTTGTAAACTAAAAATAAGTGAATTTTAAAAATAAATTATTCAGAGAGAGAGAGAGAGACACACACAAACACACTTATGTACATGGATACAGAGACAGAAAGATTCCAAGCTCCTTGATTGCAAGAACCTTCTTTTATATCCTTTTAAGTCCCTACCACAATGTAATTGTACGTTGTAATCACTGAAGAAGTCTTGAGCAGATTTTTTTGCCATGGCCCCCAAATCTATCCTTCATTAAGCATTTATTAAGCATGTACTTCATGGAAGGCCCTGTGACAGGCACTAAGGATATAAAGAGAAAAATAAGATAGCCCAGATGCAGACGCCAAGGAAACAGGCACAACAGGTAAATACAGGGTATGTCTATATCAATCATATATACATATATATATATATATGTATGTATATAGTTTCATATTATCTATATGTAGAAGTAGATATAGATAGATGTGAGTGTGGGTGTGGATACAGATAGATATAGATATATAAACAGATATCTATTTAGACCCAGGTATAGATATGGACATGGATAGGGTCATGGATATAGAAATAGAAATAAACTAGTTACAGTATAGAAAACTTGCAAAGAAACATTTAGGTTTTTTTAAAGTGAGGAGCGCAGAAGAGGAACAATCCCAGAAATGAGAATTTTTTTTAAACTGAAAAGGGCTATCTTAGGGTTCCTCCTCAGTGTGGTGTTCAGGCAGAGGCTGGATTCCAAGCACTTGGAGAGGACAGTGTATTCCCATCCAGACTTGGGGTGGGTGAGATTGCCTGTGAGGTCCCTTTCACTGGCAATCTTTTCCTTCATCGCTGCCCCACAAATCTGGATAGCTGCTGCCAGATACGTGACATGGTTTTGGGGACTGGTTGCACATACTGATTAACTAGACCTTTCTTAAGCCAGAATAACAGGGGCCACCTATTAGCACAGTATCTAATTACACCTTTGTATAAAACAACATCCACCTAAGCTACGGTAAGGGTAAATATTTAACTAATAATGAATTACTAATGAATCATGAATTACTAAAAAGTGTATACAAAATATAAAATAAATGCCACCTTAACTAAAGAGTAATTACGATTGGTTCCTAGTCATTTTAGCTTTGATTTTCCTTCTGCTTGTTTAATGAGTGTTTTGTTCTCTTTATCACTTATTGGCTTCAAAGAGACTCAGGTCTCATAAAACTGAGCACCCAGACACCAATGTCAATCTTATTTCAGGTCACGATTCCAGGAGGATTTACAATCTGAAACACTTCAGTTACCTTAGCTGACTTATACAGTGTCCCAAAAGCCTTAGCATAGTTTCAAACTGTTAAAGCTTAAAACTACAGTAAGACTTTGGGGATAGTCTGCATATAGTCTGTATATGCCACAAGGCATACAAGCCTTATGGTTTGTACTTTACACATTTTCATCTGAGCATAAGATTTTCAATTTAAGTTAGAATGATGTTAGTCATCATTGTATTCAATCCCTTCATTGTATCGATGGGAAACTGAGACCCACCAATATGAAATGACTTACCCAAGATCATACAGGTAATAAGAGACACAAATCCCATGTACTTTCTACAATTTACAGTAAGAGGAAGCATTTCAGTGGATGTGCTGGTGAATACATCTCAGTAGGTGCATCCCTGGGATGTCCTTTCCTCAGCAAATTTGCGGGCACTGCTACCCCTGTTTCCTATTTTTATCCAATCTCCACAAACTGAGGGTTTTTGTTAAAATCACTTTCATCTGACTTCCTGTTGTCTTAGAAAATGACCCTTTGCCATAGATCTTGAAAATAAATGCAAGTTGTTGTCATTTTAGTTCTTTCTTTTAAAACTATACAAACAATATCCTTTCTTCAAAATTATTTTCTCCCCCATCAGACCAAGCTTAATGTCTTCCACAAAGCCATCCTTGGTAATTCTAGTCTCTTTGGGTCCTTCACTTTTTCAAACACCCATACATAGTCCAGAGTGTGAACCACATGTATGGGGTACTAAATTATGTCATTCGAATTCTTTTCCAATTGTTTTCTGTGGCCAAGACTCACCTCCCCAACAAGATGACCAAATCTTTGAGGGGAAGTTGTGTAAGATATAATTCTGTTTTATCCCCGCTGCTTCACAGTAGTGCTAGCCACAAACCAGAGATACTCAACGAATACTTGTACTGAATTACATTTCACCAGATTAAATATCTTCAAGGTAGAATAGCCTATAGGAATAAATAGTTAAAAAAACAAACGGTGGGGGTGGGGGTAAATATGTAAGAGGCATGAATCTCCTTGAGGGCAGTGACTGGTTTTTATCTCTTTTTGTACCTCCAGTGCTCTGTAAGGTGGGTTTCAGACTCTGGGAGCCTCCTTGAGCTCCCCTTGAATCTCCCCACTTAACCTGGCCTTTCATACTCAAATCTATGGCCATTATCTGTTACCTCTTGATTTTCCCACCTGCTTCCCACCCAAATCCTCCATTGTCTAACATCTCCCAATTGCCTCCAGCTGATTCCAGCCTTTGACCCTCTTGGATTCCCTCTGTGGACTTCTCAGGACCTCCCTAAACCCCTCCTCCCATCACCCTGGGCTACCAGACCACCCCCAGATCCTTCCTATAGCCTTTTCTGTATTTAGTTCCATGTTGCCTCCATGAAGGCGCTCAGATTCAATCCAGCTCAGACTTTTGTCTAGCTGAGATTCTATCTGGCTTGCTTGTGAATGCAAGCCAAATGCTTAGGCTCCTTAAGAGCCAACCCAAGATGGCAAACCTTTAATAAGCTTTGTTTTCTTTGGCTTTAAGAAGGCTTGAGTCTAATTCATTTGAGCAGGACCTGGATTGTCGGTGTTTTAGGGTCCCCAGAACCCCTCAACCTCGTCAAGTACAGTGCCTGGCACACAATAGGTATTTCTTGTTGTTGAGTTAAGTTCAAGTCTTCATGACCCCAACTGGCAGAGATACTGGAGTGGTTTGCCATTTTCTTCTCCAATTCAGATGGATGAACAAGGTTAAATGGCAAACAAGGTTAAATGACTTGTTTAGGGCAACATGGGTAAATCTGAGGCCAGATTTAAATTCAAGAAGATGATTCTTTCTTATTCCAGGCCCAGTGCTTTATCCATTGTGCCATCCAACTGCCCAGTAGGCACTTCAGAAATGCTTATTGAATTGAATTATTATTATAATTATTACAACCCTATCCATTTGTCATTTAAAGCCATTCACAAGCTGGCTACAATATATCTTTCCAGGCAGATTACATATTACTCCCCCTCGTACTCTCTGTGTGTATGTCAAACAGACCTCCTTGACATTCGCCATAAACAAACCTCCAATGGTTTCCCTCTCCTCAGTTCCACCATTTGGAATCCCTAGGTCTCTTCAAGTTTCAGCTAGTGTCACCTGCTACTAGAGATGTTGTTTGATTCACTGAAGAAGCCTGTAACAGTAAGCACCCCAACATACACAGGGGGGCCTGCTATCACAGGTTCTTAGATCTGTATTCATAAAAGGAAAGGCAACTTTTGAAGGGTTAACAATCACTTTAACCAAGCACATATATCATTCACCTAGTTCAGGGGAGTTAGCATCCTGAACTTCAGAGAAAATACAGAAAAATCAAAGATCAACAGACATGGTTTCCTGTGACTATAATCAATACACATATCACAAATCAATAGACAGGTCCAACTGTGTGACCACAGTTACCAGAGAGGGAAGCACCAACATCTGGGTTTGCAAAGTCGGGGGGCACTCCTTACCTTAGTGGCTTCCTAGATTCTTGTCTGGCCCACAAAGCTTTCAGAAACTAAGACCCAAAGTAAAACTGCACCTCAGAGTCTTTGTACACTTTTTAGAGCCAGAGGGCATCACATCCCTGGAGAACCAGTACCTCATTAACAAAAGGTATAAACCTTCCCACAAGTCTTTGCAGGCCCAACAATGGGTAGAAAAGATCCTCCTTAATCCCATTATTTAGAGGCGTTATACTTCTTGGCATAAACAAAAACAGCAAAAGATCCTACTTTGCTTGGCCTTGCAAAGCCTTATGGCCTAGCACCAGGGTTTCTTAGCACCTCCTCCTCTGGCACATATTGGCTATGTGAATCTGGATATCCCAATAGTCAGGGACTGTTTCCTTTTATCATTCTTTTTCCACTCACTAGCAGGGTACTTGGTGCACAGTAGGTACTTGTCAAAGCCACCTGAAGGGCAGCTGTTCACAGCCATGTTATTGGTACGTGTTAGCTTTACCAGAAATCTGGGTATGGGAAAAAAAAAAAAAAAAGCAGGGTGAGCTGAGGGCCATGGTTAATAGCCAATAATAATAATATCTAAAATTTCCTAGTCCTTATCATGTGACAGGCACTGTGCTAAGTCCCATTTTTATCTCATTTGATCCTCACAAAAATCCCAGGAGGTAGGTACAATTATTCTCCTTATTTTAGAGAAGAGGAAACTGAGTCAAATAGAGATTCAATAGCTGTCATGGAGCAAGCATGAAAAGTATAAAAGAGTAATCACTTTCAGTTGAGTCAGTGAATGAATGAAAATACCTTTATAAAACACCTACTGTGTGCCGGGCATTGTGCTAGACAGTAGAGATACAAGGACAAAAATAAGATTGCCCTTGTACTTATTTGAAAAAGGTGAACAACACATATGGGGAAGTGATGGCCAGTGAACGGAGTTTTAAGAGGTTCACAGGAATAATAAGATTGCCATATAATGAAGCCATAGCAAGAAGTAAAAAAGGGATAGGGCCTGGTGGCAAAAAGATGTCCAAAGACATATGGGGGCAGCAAGATGCATTTCTTGGGGAGAGTTTGCACTTACTGGTCAGGCAAGCTGAGTCTTGGAAGAGTTCCAAACCCAGTGTATTAATTCATCTATTGGGGTGGGGTGAAGGGGTGGCATTTCATCCTGTCAGTAAGGGGCTAATGTATGTGGTACAGGAGGAGAAAGTGAGGTTGGTGACCCTGCACAGCCCTCCTTCACTCAAATCAAAGTCAAGTGCAAGTCATGTCATCATTTCTCTTATGGCATGGTCTTCTTCAAAAACGAAGGACGAACATGACAACAATCTATGTGACAGAGTAGATTGGGAATCATGAGCTGTTACACATCAACTTCTGATTCAGGGATTGCTACAATAGCAATAATGGAGGGCTGTAGCATTGTCAAGTTTGCTGTGCACCTTATTCACATCCTCTCACTTGAGCCTCACAGTTCAGTGAGGAAGTTACTGTGAGCTGCATTTTGCAAGTGAGGAAACTGTGATCAGAGAGGTGAAGTCAAACAGGTTGTAAATATCACTGCGGGACTTGAACCTGGATCTCCCTAGTACCCATTCCAGCACTCCATCCATTACATTAGGCTGGGGAGTGATTCAAGGAGTCTGCACAGGAAAAAGTAAATGTGAGCTCAGAAATTATGATCAAAGGGTGGATGATTTAGTGGGAGCCAGGATTCTGTGAATGGTTTGGGAGAAGGCTATGTAGGCTGAAATCCACTCCCTGCTTACTCAGTGCCCTTGGCAAAAATCAAAAACAAGTAGTCACTGAGAGCCAACTCTGTGCCTTTCCAAGCATTAGAGATGCAAGGACAAAAATAAAGCAGCCCCTGATATGAAGGAGTTTACATTTTATGTGGGGAGACAACAGATATATTTATAATAAATACAAGCAAAATTCAAGTTAGGCTAGGGAGGAAGAGAATTGGCCCCTGGAGGATCAGAGGAAGTTTCATGTAAAACCAATGTTCTTGTCCTTTTCGGTATGGATGGATTCCTTTGGCAGACTGGTGATATCTATGGGGTTTTCAGAATAATATATATCTTTAAATTCATAACTGAAGGAAATGCTAAATTATAGGTTACTTAAATATTTTTAATTTGAATTTTAAATTTTTTTGCCCATCCAAATACATGGCTTCTCTGGAATCTGAACAGACTATGGTCCCCAGGTTAAGAATCCCTGATATAGAGGGTGGAGTCTGAGCTAAGTCTTGAGAAAAGAAATTATAAGTACATCCTAGAGATACAAGGAGAGAAATAAAAACAGAACTTGCCCTCAGTGGGCTTACATTGTACTAGGCAGGGACAGAACAGGAATAAATGAAAATATAATACAGGGTAAGGAGTGAAAAATGAAAACAGGGATCAGATAAAGAACTCTAGGTATATTTGGGAGAAGGAAGAGAGCATTTTCAGCTGAGTGAGGAAGGGCAGTGGATTACCTGTAACAGATTGGGGATAAAGGAGAGTTCAGATAAAAGGTTTATTGGAGTAAGTAGCATCAGACTTGAGGCAGAAAAGTGATAAGGATTCCGAAAACAGAGGAGGAGGAAAGGACAATGGGGTAGGGAGGAACCATATGTAAATTCCAGAAGATAGGCAGTGTTGTTGTTTGTTCATCCTTCTTAGAGAAGACAAAAACATCAGGGAGGTGATGCCATGACATGCAAGTCAATTGGATTTAAGTGAGGGAGGGTGACTTTGGAAGCAAAGTCACCAGCCTTACTTTGTCCTCAAGATCCACTTGGTTCTAGTGATGAGATATAGATCAGACAACTGGAGATGGTCCTTGGTAGCAAGCAATAGGATTCTTGATTAATCCAACTGCAAGTGAGCCAGATTGGCTAGAACATAGGTTATGTGAAAGGGAAGAATCTGATGAGGCTGGATTTGTGCCTTCAAAGCCAGACTAAGGAGTTTGTACTTTATCCTAGCCCCATAGGAATCTTAGTAAGGTGGGAAGCATGATATGGGCAGAAGTATGCCTTTGGAAGATGATTCTGACAGGTATGTGTTCAGAGAGGAGAGAAGCTGGTAGAGGAATGCCAATTAGCATGCTGTAACAACAAATCAGGTGAGAAATGCTGAAAGCTTGAACGAGATCCCTAACTAAATGACTGCGAAATATGCAAGAGGCAGAAAGGCAGTTGGGGGCAAGGGGGGTGTATTATGGGCAGGACTTGGCAAATGATTACTTGTGAGGGTGAGGGGCAGAAAGAAAAATGAATGATTATTTTAGGTATGAGCTTGAATAACTGGGAAGTCAGCGTCTCAAAACTCAAGGAATTGGGACCAGGCCTCAAATTTCAATGGTACAGAGAATGTTCTGGGGAGAAAATTCTATCAGCAGAGGTGAGCACCTTCTCTGCAACTTAGAGGAAAGGTGCCTAGAACACTGAAAAGTTAAGTGACTTGCCTGGGCTGATACATCTATTGTGAATCAGAGGGGAATTCGAACTCAGTTATTCCTGACTTTGTGACTGGCTCTCTATATACCCTACCAGACTGCCTCTTAAAGACCAAAAAAGTGTTCAGTCTAAGAGCCTGGAGGAACAATTCTGAATTGCCTGGATTATAATACTCTTGTAGTCTCTTCATTAAATTGGCCTCATACCTAGAAGTTGGCTCACAGCAGTAAGAGCCCAGTTTGGGTTCCTAAGAGAAAGCACTACAAAACTTGGAATTTCACAATTTCATTGACAAATAGATCTTATCAAAGCAAAGTCATTTACTTAAACAATTAATCTTTACAATAGACATAGCAGAAAGCACAAACAGTGAATTCCTTGATGGATGAATTTGTTCTTCCCTGGTATAGCTATTAGCTTACTGTGAAATATCAAGCCTAAATCTAATTAGTGATTCAATTTAACTGGTTCTGGGAGAGGTCAATATGTTATTCAAAATTTAGATGCTTAAATGGATCTGTTAGCCCTCCCCTTCAATCACGTCCAAGGCGTCCCTTAAATTCATCAGAAACATTTTCCACTACAAAATTTTAGAAGTCATCTTCACTTTTTCTTATGACAATACCAGGAAACCACATGGGCTCTACCCATTGTCTGGCCCTTATTCTTACCCTGTGATTAATTCATCTTCTTTTTCACTCATACCATCCTTATTTCAGATCTCCTTTGCTACTCCTTATGGATTTGTTTCAGTCTTCTTAAATCCACCACGTCAAGTCAACAAGTGTATACAATGACTATGAGGAGGACATCAAGGTGGTGCAGCCTTTACAGCACTGGGCCTGGAGTCAGGAAGATTCCTCTTCCTAAATTTAAATCTGGCCTCAAACACTTACTAGTTATGTGACCCTATACAAGTCACTTAATCCCACTTAGCTCAGTTTCTTCATCTGTAAAATGAGTTGGAGAAGGAAATGGCCAGTATCTTTCTTCATCAAGGAAACCTCAAATGGGATTAGAGAGAGTTAGAAAACACCTGAACAACCTCACTATCAATACCACTACTAATTCCCTCTGATTGGTCCCTCTGACCAGAGGGCAGGGTCATGAGCTCCAGGGCCTCTATTTAAGGAGACTCAACACAGTTTCTCTCCCTATTTCCTACCATCAATACTGTTTGGGGGCTTCTTTGGAATGTTCCATCATATACTCACATTGGGTACCTTCTTCTCTAACTTCCATTTTTTGCTGTGTTTTGTCCAGTTTTCCCCCAATAAATCGTAAACTCCTTGAAGGCAAGGACTTTCTTTGTTTTATGTATCCTTGTATCCCTAGTGCTCACAGCAGTGCCTGGCACAAAGTCAATTAATAAATATTTATGACTGACTAACCACTAGGTGCCAGGCACTGTGCTAAGCCTATGGATACAAAGAATTCAATAAAACCAGTCCCTGCTCCCAAAGAGCTCATAATGTTGGAGAGAATACACAAACAAGTGTGAACAAACGTAGTACATATGGATGAACTGGAAATGATCAACAGCAGGAGGCACCAATATAAAGAAAGGTTGATAAAGGCTTCTTTAGCTGGTACTGGAAGGCAGTCAGAGAAGCCAGGAGGTGATGAGGAAGAAGAACATTCCAAGACTGGGAGACAGCCAGCGCCAGGAGGTGGAGTGTCCTGTGCAAGAAAATGCAAGCAGGCCAATGTCATTGGGTTGTACTTGTCTCATTTCCAGTTGTTTTCAATTCTTGGTGAGCCCATTTGGAGATTTTCTTGGCAAAAGTACAGGAGTGCTTTGTCACTTCCTTTTCCAGATCATTTTACAGATGAGGAACCTGAGGCAAACAGGGTGAAGAGACTTGTCCAGGGTCACTCAGAGAGTAAGTGTCTCAGACCAGATTTGAACTCTCTATCCTCTGCAAAACCTAACCATGTAAATAAGGTGGAAGAAGAATGGAAAGGTAGAAAGGGGCCTGGATATAAAAGGTTTGAAATGCCAAGCAAATGATTTTCTATCTCTTTACTAGGACATCTAGCAAATGTCCTATAAGTGACAGGGAGCCACTGGAGTTTCTTGAATGGGAATGATATGATCAGAGCTAGTATTTTAGGGAGATCAAGTTGACAGATGAAGGAAGAGGAAAATTTGAGTGAAGGAGATCAATCTGAAGGTGACTGTTATGGTCCAGATGTGAGATGATGAAATGAAGGGCCTCTCCAGGACCCTTTGCATAATTCGGAATCTATATTGTCCAGCTGTACAATACAGGTCATTGTATCAGTTAACTTTTGGGGGGATTGTTGAAAAATAATTTGAAGCATCTTAAATGATCTAGCCTGCTCTCTTCTGCCTGTTTAATTCTTGCCCCAAATTGCTTCCCCTCTACATTCAGTCAAGATCCAGAGGAGACTGAGAAGGAGCAGTGAGATGGGGAGGGGAAACAAGAATTAGTATTTTCATGAAAACACAAAGAGGAGAGGTGATCAGTGGCATAAAATGGTGAGGAGGGATGAAGGATGACAAATACATGCTATATTATTAAAGAGGAAGCCTTAAAGACAACTTGCATCATATTATTACCTCCAACAGACACAGGGCATGGGATTCTGGGCAAATCACTTGACCTTAGCCTCTTTGACCCAAGTTTCCTTAACTGTATAATGAGGGGGGCCCTACTATATGTTCTGAACAGCTCATTCAAGTCTACATCTACAATACTATGACTTCTCATTGCTTCTTGCAAAATTCTCTAAGGTTACATAAGTTACACAGTCATCGCCAATTGGCAGCAGATAGGTCTTCAGTGGATACTCTAATGGAACTACAGGTTCATTCAAAATAGCCAAATGTATAAATATACATGTACACACATACACTTACACATGTACGCATTTAGATATGCAGTGTCTGTGTGCATGCATAAACACATGTGTCCTTAGGCATGTGTGCATACACAAGGACATGCATGTATGCATACGTGTGCACATGTATGTGTAGACATAGACAGTACTGATGGATGGGCTCTACAGGCTGTCCCTCCAAACTTTGTTTTGAAAGGATTTTTCTTCCACTTGGTATTTCCTATTGACATGTTCTTCAACATGTCAAGAATCTGTGATTTGGTGGGGTGGGCAATTTCCTTCATTGACACCAGCTTAATTGTCTTGCTATATGATGTGATATAGTCTTAAGAGTAGCTGGGGTTATAGCATCCATGATCTGGCATTGGTAGTGAAACTAGGAATGAGCTTCCACAAACATCACTGGGCTGGACCTTGTAAAACAGAGCTACAGTTGACCACCAGTCACTCTTCTGAAGCCTTTGCCACTTGGTAGGCCATGCTGGAACTAATACTCTAATGGCCTAGCTTTCAAAGAACCTGAGGTTACCTCTGAGCCACACTGAGGCACGAGAGGGGAGTTTTATTATTACATCTTTTTCCTTTAAAAGGAACTACAATTCTTTCCATACACACAGGAGGTTTAACAGTTCAACTACTTTATTTATATTAGTGCGGGTCGATAGTCACAAAACATTAACCACCATATTAGAAACCTTTTATATTTGCTAAAAATAATAAATGCCTCTGTGACCATCGTTTTCCTTTTAATTAAACTCAAGGTAGCTGGATTTTTTCCAAGGGTCAGTAACATGGCAATGCCTCACAGAATTCTGACGAAGGTTAATACAAAGAGAAACGGTCAAAGAAAAAAGGGGGAAATAACACTTTTCAAGGTTTTATTAGGAAAGAAATCACCAGCACTAATGGAGATAGGGTGCTTGATTCTATCCAATAAATAAAAATGTATTTGTGAGTTCATCGGAAATAGGGTTTCAACAAAATATGATACTGATGACATACCATGATGTTCAATGTTCTTCCTAGTCGAGACCACTTTTAAAGTGCACACTCAGGTCAAAGTGTAGAGTTTTAAAGAAAAGCAGAAGAATTCTATAGTTTTATGTTCTGCTCTATGATAGAATATGATTCTAGGAAGTTCAGGGAATACCATTAGTTCCTGAGAAGAAGCATCATAACTTATTTATTGTTATATTATCTCTACCAGCACCTCACATGGAGATTTTCATATGGTAGGCTCGTAATAAATGTTTAATCAATGAATGTTTGAGTGAATGAAAAAAACTTAAGAGAAGCTTATCTCAGACTCTCACCACCACTTTTATCTTTCCCCATCACAGAACAAGGGTGCTTTTGAGGGTGCAAGTCACTATAGCAGAGAGGATCAAAGGCAAACTTTGGAGTTATCAAGACCTTGGTCTAAGCCAAGGTCTCTGAAACAAACTGACTGGATGAACTTGGGCCATTCACTGAGTATCTCAATGCCTTCAGGTAGGCCTGTGATGGAATCAGCTTCCTCCAGAGCCAATTGTGAAATTTTCATTGTATTTGGCATATAGGCAAATGATTTATTGTTTTGTTGATTATCTAGACTCCAGGAAGTGATGGAGAAAATGTTAAGAATGCAGATGAAATTTAAAAGTGTGTTCTGTATTTTGTTTTTCCTGGAGATACATTCATTAAATAACAAAGGTAAAAATGTGTTAAATACTTAAGATTCATTTGTTACATACCAGAATATCCCTGCCTCCAGACTGTGCTGTAACACTAAGGAACAGCTGAAGACACTTCCATACCAAGAGTTCCCCAAGCTGACGGTGTCACAGGTTTGGGCATGGTTGAGGGCAAAGGGAGCCATATAAACTTTGTCAGGGATTAACAATTGATTCATTTAATTCTACTCCAGATAACAATTATAATGCACAGCTTTCAACCACTGCTTTCTGAACACAACTCTGCAGTATTATTATTATTTTTAAAGAAATTGTGCGGCAACTGGCTTTTGGGGACATCTATAACACATACAGCCCAGATATGCATCCATTAAGTTCTTCATCTATCATCCTATTATCTATTCTATGAGCATAAGAACAAGAATTAATTAAACACCTACTAAGTGCCATACACCAGGCTAGCTTGTGGGGAAAACGGAGACCAGAATAAAATTTACCTTGCCCTCAAGGATCTTACATTCCACTGAGGGAAATGACAATAATAACACAATGGCTACAAAAAAGAAAGGAACTTTTCTTTTAGTAGCTAGAAGGAAACCATGATTTGAACTAAGCACTGTCAACATTAGCTGACATTTCAAACTGTAAACTCAGCCACAGTCTGCTACCATATGCATTCATTCCGAGAATTTGCATAGTATACTTGTGAATTACAGGGAGAGGGAGAGGAGATTCCCTTATGACTTTCTTGGTACACAGAACTACCAGGTTCTAAAACTCCCTCTCTTCATGCCAGTTGGCATGGTCTCTTAAACATGTTTTTGAAGAGTGGTCTACAGCTCTTAGAATACCTGAAGTACATTGTTCAGGATAATAAGGCAATAGATCTAAGTGGCAGAACTTGAACCCAGTTCTTTCAGGCTCTGAGATTAGTTCTTTATCCATTATGCCATACTACCTTGCTTTTGTGGTCTTTAAGCCATTTGTCAGTAGTGTCCAGCTCTTTGTGACCCCACTTGGGGTTCCCTTGGCAAAGACAGTGAAGTGCTTTGCCATTTCTTTCTCCAGCTCATTTTACATATGAGGGAACTGAGATAAACAAGGTTTTGTGACTTGTCACTTAGCACAGCAAGGAAGTGTCTGAGGCCAGATTTGGACTTAAGAAGTTGAGTGCTCTTGACTCCAAGTCCTGCACTCCATCCGTTGGACCACCTAGCTGCCCACTACCTTGCTAATATATATTAAAACAAGATGTTGAGATGATGAATGTTTTAAGACAGGTTAACACTTAAACAAAAATCAAACTGAATTGAATGTAAGCTTTATTTGCTGATGCCAATGAACCAATCAATAGATATGCCTGAAAACACCTCTATCATCTAGAGAAGTTTTTTAACTCTTGCAAGTGTCTGTGTGTATTTGTCTGCATATACGTGTATATGTGAAATAACTCTCTTTGGCAGTCTGGTGAAACCTATGAATCCCTTCTCAGAATAATGTTTCTTTTTAAATAAATAAAATAAAACAAGTGGAATCACAAATAAAACCAATCATATTGAAATATAATCAACCAAATGTTAATAAACAATTTTTAATGATTTTCACTGCATGTCTTTCTCTTAGTCATACAATGAAGAGATGTAGAATCTAGAAGATTCCATCATGTTAGGTATATGTTGAGATCTTTACAAATGTTCTTGATTTAGTATAGTAAAATACAGCCTTAAAGACTCTCCTGAATTCTGCAAGGATTTATTGTGTTTATTATGTCAGGAAGTGTACCAGGCACTGATACCATCCTCTGCAAGAAAGACTAAAAGTAGATTCACAGATTCACCTAAGCTGTGGTCCTTCATTCTTGAAGAGGATCAAAATGATGTCATTGTAGCTGATCAGATCAATGAGCTCAAAACATTCCACCATACGTTGGGCACAAATAGTCCACAGGTTTCCAAAGTGGGTGATGCCTCCTGCTGGGTGGGTGTTGGAATGATCCAGGGGGGCAGTAGTACACTCAGGTGTAATTGGGGAGGCATTGAATAAAAATGAGTCCTCTCCTTTTCTTCTTCCTCTTCCTCTCCTTCCTCTGTCCACATGAGGAGTCATACATTTATGTGAGTGCTTCTGTTCTAAATTCCTTCATGTCAATGGATTTGATGAGGTTTGGGCACCATGATGCTGAAGTTTGGGGTGTTTGAGACCTCAAGATACTGACATGCCAGGTCCTGCCAAATGAATTCGATTCAAGCCTTCTTATAGCGAACAAAGTTTATTAAAGGCTCGCCATATTGAGTTGACTCTCAAGAAGCCTCCCCATTTGTGATACTTATATTAACAAGTGGTCCAGATTTGGAATATAACATACATGGTAGCAGACAACTACAGTAATTTTGAATAATGAGCATAGGAAATATTTTGAGATATCAGAAACTGTAATGAGATATGGGGAAGTGAACAATCATTTATGTACACCTACTAGGTGCCAGACACTGTGCTAAGAACTCTTACAACCCTATGAGATAGCTGTTTTTCTTATCTTAATTTTAAAGTTGAGGAAACTCAGGCAAACAGAGATTGAGTGACTTGTCCAAGGTCACACAGCTAGGATTTGAATTCAGGTCTTCCTGACCCTGAGCCCAGAGTTCTATCCACTAAACATCCTACCTGCCACTACAACCTATGTGAAAAGAGCTGTGATTTCTATCAATGAGAAGTCCCAGGCCCTAAAAATACTACTGTACTTTTTTGCCTACATTCAGAATTGAAAGAAATGCTAAATTTCAGTTAGAGGTGAGTAGGGAAAATTATATATGTGAATATACACAAAATACATGTTTAATATTTTACATAATATACATATAACATTATCTAACATCGTATTGTTAGATAATATTATATATTTATTTTTTCCCATTAAAGAACCCCTTGAAATAAGGAATCCTGATCCAGACACAATCTCAAGTGCCAAGTAGTACAGAAGACAGTCAAGATTCTGTCAATTACCAGTCCCCCTATTCCCACACCCCAATTATTAAATGTATGTATTCTGAGTACTTGTTATTTACCCTCAACCGACCCAGAGATAAACATTGTTTCATTTTTGTCTTGTATCTCCTTTGTCTAATACAATGCCTGCTTACAAAGGTGTCCAATAACTGCATGTTGAATAAAATTGTATCCCACCTTATCTTTCTTCTCAGTTGATCTTTTGAAGCATTTCTTATATATTTTTCAAAATAGATTTTTTTAAAGTCTTTATACTTGCTATTCAACCTTTGGCTCCTATAAACCCAAAACTCAGTGATCAAAGATCAGGAGTATAAGAATAAAAAACACCAGGAACACTTCAGGTCTGTTTCTTAGACTTAAGCATGCACACTCTGATAAACTGTCAAGATTTAAATGGGATAAAAGAAACTCAAACCAAGATTTAGGATGCTGCAATAGACGAGATGATTTGAAATAAGTTTATCTGTAAAAACATTGAGGACATCAAGATTTATAAGCAGAGATCAGCGACATCTCCGTTTCATTGGACTCTCAGCCATCACATCATATTAAGTTGAAGACAAATCTTGGGAGGAAATGACAGTCATTTGAGTTTATGGCCACAGCTTATTTAAATTGCCATATTCAACAGCCATCAATTCATGCATTTTTTTTCCCCAAAAAAATCTATTTGGGGACTAATTATAATTCAATGGACATCTTTGATCATCATCTTGATGATGGGAACAGCGCTATTAAAACACAGCCCAAATCGACTGAAAAGAGTCTTTCACAGAGAACTTTCAAAGTTCACCTTGTTTTCAAAGCCTTCCTTAAACACCATTTTAATGAAAGAGGGCCACAAAGAGAGGCGTTTGTGTTAAGAAGATAGGAAAGAAAACAGTGCCTTGCAATTTCCGAACAGAATGAGCTGTGCGAGCTGGCTCACCTAGGATTTCTATATATCAGAGTTTTTTGTATGAACCAGATACCATTGGTAACATATGAAATATACTAAAAGGAGAATCTGGTTAACACATTTAACAAAACACAACAAAATAAAGTTAGAATAGCACAGATAGCTCAAATGCATGGGGTGGTAGTTATGGTTTTTTTAAGGAGATAGGTGGGGGTAAAAAAGGTTGTTTTATCCCCTCTCTCCTTAATCAGAGGGCTATATTTTGTCACCTCAAAGTACAGAGATATAATTATACATTTCACATAAGATGGTGAGTTCTGCTGAAGTTGTATTTTGTGGTGGTTGCTTATGTAAGAGAGAGGTCAGAAGATGAGGATGGTTGAAAATGTAGGTGATAGAAAACACAAGATAGTAAGAACAATTTACTAAAAATATGAAAATACAGAGAAATTTCATTGGTTCTGAATTTAGAAATACTGACACCCATAAAGTTTCTAATGCTACTTTCATAATGGGATTTTATGCCACAGGCATGAATGAATGAAAAAAAAAAACAACACATTAGTTAAGTACCTACCATGCTCCAGGCATTGGGCTGGCTATAAGCCTGATGGTGCCTACCCTCCAAGGAGCTTAGACTCAAAGAGTAAAAAGACAACATTTATAGGGGAAACTTCTCTTTAAATAATTCAAACTAGTTTGAGGTAGGAAGGACTTCAGGTTATGTGTATAATAGCTCTGCGTGGTATAGTTAGGATTTGGCAAAGGTTCAGGACCAGATAAGATGAAAATTCCCTTATCAGAGCTCCAGGACCCAGGAGGCAAGCATTTTTTTAAATTCTCCATTCATTTCAGGGGAAGAGGAAGATTTATTTCTATGTTTATCCAACAATATAAAGTGCTTAAATATCATCATTTCGAGCTACCCTTGCATAGAGGGGGCTGCCTTGGGGAGTAGTAATTTCCTTGTCACTGGAGGTGTTCAAACAGAGTTCAGAAGACTTTTTGCCAGGGAACAACAGAAGGGATTCGTCCTTCAGAGAGAACTGACCTACATTACCTCTAAGCTCTCTTCCAATTCTGATGGTCTATGATTTCTTTATAAATGGAAACTAAAAAAATAAATACCATTTTAAATACATAATGTTATCCTGGGTGACACCTGGTGATCAGCTAGAGCAAGGACACTGAGCAGAAGTACTCTGCACAATTTATTAAATGATCCAAGTGGAAACAGCTAGCAAGGATACATGGTGGTTGAGAGGATTTTTCTGGATGTTCCCTTGTTCTCTAACAAAGACATAGTGTTCTGTTGCCCTGGAGCTGGAGTTCCAACTGAGCAGAAATTCTTGGAAGAGCTTTCCAACAAGCTTTGTGTCCTAACATGGGACAATTTCTTGGTATTAGGTGAAGTGATTTAACTCGACCCATATAAGCTGGGCCATTAGAGGAAGGTGAAATCAGTCTCAGCTCTTTCTTCCCCCACCTCCTCCTTGTCCTCTGCAGGTCTCACTTAATTTTCTCTGTGACACACGTAATTCTGGCAAGATACTAACGGGTCTATAGTGGGACCCACTCCAGAAGGAAGGGTGGGAATACTCATATGTACTCCTTAAAGATTTATTAAAGTCACCCCATACTTAAACCTGCACAATGATTTGGCAATTTATAGCAATGATAAATTGTGGAACAGGTGAATTATGAATACAAAGTAATATTGAGATATTGTCTAGACTCTACACTCTCACCGTACTTGCACTCTGAAATTTCAATGGAGATACAGGAGAAAGAATACTAGAATTTGGAGTCAGAGGATCTACATTCTAATCCTAACTTTGTCATAGACCAGTTGTGACCTTGGGTGAGTCACTCAATCTCTGTGTTTCTCAGTTTCCTCCTTTATAAAAGGAGGAGGAGTTTTTAAACTCTAACTCTATGATTCTATGAACTCATGATGTCAGTATTTACTACATCAATTCATTTATCATTCATTTTCACCTTCTCGGTCCGTGGTTTTTGTTCACAGATCCTCCCCAGAAGATTGCATCAAATGTTTAAGAGCTCTTCCTCTAGGCTGTTTTTTTTTTTTTTTTATGTCTTAGGTAAATGTAAAGTTCATGAGCTGTACACCTTTATCCCTTCCTTACTTTACACAGTTCACCTGCTTTCTTTACTCATCATACATTTCCTGAATGGTATGCTTTAGGACACTTCTTATGTGTAGGTAATCATGACCACTGTGTATGTCTCTATTGCCTCTTGAGTAACTCCCAACTTAGTCTTTTGGAGATGGTGCTGTCCTAATAGTTGCAACAATAGAGGATTATCAGGACAAACTTAACCCTAATGCATCCAGTTCCCGTATCCTAAGACCATCAAGCTTGTTCAATTATCCTGAACTTACCCATAAACATTGTCTCCCCCAGTTAAAATGTGAGCTCCATGTGAGCAAAGGATACCTCACTTTCTATTGGTATCTGTAGCACTTAGCACAGCACTAGGTACATAGCAAGGAATTAATATTCTTTCATTCCATATCACAGAAGTTTGGCAAAGGATCTCCTCCAGAGAGTAGAGGGAATAACTGTCTCCATTTTATGCCTTGATTGACATTAATCACTGGAAGGTTATTGAACTAGGTTCTTCCTATAGCTGCATTTTTCAAGGAGGCTTTTACGATCTTATCATCTTCTTGATAGAGAGCCTTTATGGCTATGTTTTGTTCTAATGAATGAGATGTTTTTTTCTTTGCGTGTTTAGTTTTGTTTTATTGTAATCAAGAAACAATAAACATCATAGGATTCAGCATCCTCTGCACCTTTCAGTCAATTTTGTGACTTTGAAGATATGATCTACAATAAGAAATGGTCTACAAAAGTTTAGCTGTTCATTTTCATATTTTTGGGAAGGACACCCTTGACACATTGTTTAGATCAATCTCATAATTGTTTTTTCAAGATAAGGAGTGACAGTATGGCAGATAGTGGGTAAAGGGCCAAGCTAAGAGTTAGGAAGACCAGGTCCAGGTTTAAACACAGACAGGATTTTCAACCTTGAGCAAACTCTTATTCCCTCAATTGCGCAGGAAACTCTCTAAGTAGCAAAGCAGGTGCTGATCTGCCTAGTAGAAAGAATGTCCACATCATCAGTTTCCTACACTGATATCATTGTGTGCCTAGATTAAAGAAAAGTAGAAATATGTGTTGGTCATCTTTGATGGCCTCTAAGATAACTTTCTTGGGTAGAGCACTTTAAATTGGGCTATAATTCCCATTTTTTTAATTGAAGATGTTCCTAAAGCTATCTTATAAAAATAAGTTCCTTGATACTTTCAGAGGTGTGTTGGCTTCAGCATGGATTTCTTTGATACTTTATTCCTGCCTGACTTTGTGACTATCTTCTCAAGCACAGTGTCTTAGTCCATGTATAGCAGATGAGGAATGGAGGTACAGTCTCCTTTACTTGAAAGATATATCATTATGGAAAGACTGACCCATCTTTTCCATTTTCTGTCAACTTAATATCCTCCTGTTAGATTCTTCTATAAATGCTCATGGGATTGAGACCTTTAATATATCTCAAATCAAGCTCTCTGACAATTTTATTCTCCCACTTTATTCTAAGTCATCCCTAGTCTTGGTTAATCCAACAATTCAGACTTAGGGGTTAGAATGCAATGAGGAACTTTGGGACCACAAAATGTGATATAACCAACTTTATTGATAACAAGAGATAAAAGAATATAATTTCTAAAGGTAAAAAAAGAAAAAAAAATATTCTGACTTCGAAAACAATGCTATTGCCACAGTTACCATGGTAACTATTGATCAGAAAGGTATTCCCCGCAGGACAGTAGGAGTTTCAGTAAAACTTGTGACCCATACGCAAGTAGCTACATTAATGCACTTTCAATCAGGCTGTGAGCTGGTCTAAATATTCTGGAGAACAGTTTGGACACATGCCAAAAGGACTATAAAACTGTGCATACCCTTTGACCTAGCAATACCACTACTAGGTTTGTATCCTAAAGAGGTCAAAGAAGAGGAAAAGGATCCATGTGTACAAAAATATTTGTAGTATCTCTTTTTGTGGTGGCAAAGTATTGAAACTTGACAGGATGCCCCTCAGTTGGGTATTAGCTGAACAAGTCATGTTATGCAATTGTGATGGAATACTATTGCACTATAAGACAGGACAAGTAAGATGCTTTCAGGAAAAAAAAAAAAAAACAAGTAAGAACTGATATGAACTGATGCAAGTTTAAGTGAGCAGAACCAGGAGAGCATTGTATACAGTAAAGGCAATATTAGAACAACAATCAACTGTGAAAGACTTAACTGCTCTAATCCATACAATAATCTATGACAATTCCAAAGGACTCAGGATGAAAAGGCTATCTACCTTCAGAGACAGAATGGATGAACTCTGACTATAGATGGAAGTATATTTTCTTTCACTTTTCTTTTTTCTTGCTTTTTATTTTCTTCTACAACATGACTAATGTGGAGATATGTTTTGGTATGACTATGTATGTAGATCTGGATATAGATATAATAGATACAATATTGCATTGCATTTCTGGAAAAACAAAGGTAATACAAAACAAACAAACAAACAACTTTGGACTAAAACTCCCCAGAAAGTCTTTTTGCGTCTCACGTGGTAAGGAAGCCCAGCCCCCTTAAATGATCAATCTAGCATACGTAAAACCAATGTGATTTCTACAACATACTTACATTGCATTTCACTTTATAGGAAAAAAATGTTACTTCTACGTTACTCCTCCACAGAATTTTATTAATGAACATATGTTTATCCAGTATTATACTTTAGACCTCCAAATAATCTACAAGCTCTTTCCCACTTAAACCAGAATCATATTTTCCAATGAACCTTTCACCATCCTCTTCTATGCCTACTTTCACAGTGAAGTTGCAGTATATTATGACGTCGAAGACTCTTGTCAAATTCTTTGTAAAAAAATGTCTACCACTTGATCCTGTGCAACAGATGCTGGAGCCTAAGCTCCAATTATCTTCATGCTATACTTTTTGCTTATTCTCATAATAAGTGCTGTAAGACAAGATGGCCAAATGTCCCATGAAATGATATTGCTTATTGCCTGTGGGTGCACACTGAAACCAGTTCCCCCAACTAATTTGTTTACTTTTCCAAGCAGAACTGAGTATCAACCATGTATTTAGCTTCAACTTGGCTTTTTTCTTCCAGCTTTATTTATTGTAAGAATGTCAAATGACTGTGGTTCAGTTATTTCAATACTACACCAATTTATTGGTCAGTTGGACAAAGATCCCATATCTCTATACCAAGTAGTTCAATGAGCCTTAAAAGATATTCTAAAAGCTTTGTGATCGCTAGCACCTTCTGCCCTCTATTCTGTCACTCCCTATTTTACACTTCTGACACTGTATAAACAAGGATAGACTGGGAATACTTGGAAATGAAGGGCATTAAAAAATTTTTTGTATCATGGCTGTCCATGGTTAATAAAATATGACACCTACTGACCAACTTACTATTGGTGACCCTCTCAATTCTTAGTAGGTTAATTCCCAGGAAGCCAATACAGTCATCTCCTGGGAGTATTTTTTAAGCCTTTTTAGTCTCATGGAAACTATCCATTGCTTGAGATAGCATGGTCTTCAAGAATTTAGGGTCAAATTCATGCCATAATAAGGCAGCAGAGTAGGATTTTCTGAAAGTTTTTACTAAAGAGGATTCCTAATTATAATTATATTCAAGGAAAGTGACATTTCAGCATTGCCTGGGGATTTAACAGTCTTTAGTATTCATTACAATTGGGAGTGGGGGAGGTGGATATCTGTCACATACATTAATTAAAACCTTTACTTCATTTCTTTTGAGACTTCTACATGATATTAACCAATTAAGCACTCCTGTGAGTAACAGGTAACCCTCTCTGGAAGTAAGCACTTAATAAGTAACTCTTGTAGAAATGAGTCCCTAGACTTTAACTCTATTAACCTATGCATACCTTTTTGCTTGCCCAAATGACGAGGGGATGGTGGTAAGGGAAAGAATAGTGCTAACTGAGGCCAAGGTCATTGATGCCACACCACCATGTTCACATGGTTCATTTACCTTCATTCTGTCCTGTTGCCACATAATCCATTGGTAACCCCAGACAGCTGGCCCATAAACATATTCTACTGGTCAAGGTGTGGGGGAGGAAAAACAGAAAAGTATTATAAATCAATTTTTAAAATTGTGAGTTACTAGATACTGCCTCATGCGGAGGCACCACCTATATTGTGAAACACTTACTCACAATCATACACATTCCATGCTTTAGTTCATTCTGTGTCGCCCTTGAGTGCTCACTTCTCAAAACACAGAAAGAGCTAAAACAAATACCATATTCAGGGAAGTAGCATGAAACCAAACCCAATAAATAACCTTTCATTATTAATCTACCTATCTGATTTTCCAGTGTATGGAAAGGACGAGAGGACCTAGGCTTCTTTACCTTACCCTAACCCTAGCAGCTCACACTCTCTTCTCTCCTTTTCTTCAGTGAATCCACTCATACTGAGCTGATTCTCACTCATGCTACTTGCATTCTATATGTATCTATCCCCATGTGAATTCACCCTTTTGTTACTAATGAATCACACTTTTGCTCAACATCATCACAAAGGTTCCCAAGAATCCAGCACACATACTCATGACTTATCTGAATCTTAAAGTTTTCTCCACCAGAAGTTCCTTTCAGTACCATGGTGAAGGTAGTGTCACAAATTGAAGAAATCAGATTTGGAAAGGATTTCTGAGGCCATTTTCTAATCCTATCTGTACCTGAACAAGAATCTTCTCTATGACTGAATTGATAAGTGTCATCAAGCCTTCACTACAAAGCCTCCATTAAAGGAGAATCAATGACCACAATCAACGAGGAAGTCCATTCCATTTCTAGATAGCTCAGATTGTTAGGAAATTACTTATAACAAATCAGAATTTTATCTCTCTTCAACTTCTATCCATTTTCTCTCTCACATTTCACCCCTGGATCCAAGCAGAATAAGACCTATCCCTCTTCTAGATAAAAGCTCTTCTCATCCTTGACGATCTCTATCACTGACCTCTCATACTATCTCTTCTCTAGACTGATTGTCCCAAAATTCCCTCAAATTTAGATGACATATCTGTCTGTCATCATAATAAACACCATAATCTGAAGGGGACAAGGTCTGAATTACAGCTAGGTGGCACAATGGATAGAGCATTGGATACAGAGTCAGGAAGATCTGAGTTAGAATCTGGTTTCAGGAACCTACTAGCTGTGTGACCCCAAGCAAATCACTTAATTTTGTATATCCCAGTTTTCCCAGCTGTAAAGTGAGGACATCACAGCATCTACCTCACAAGGTAAGTGAGGATTGTGAAGACTGAATGAGAAAATATTTGTGAAGCATTTAGCACAGTGCCTGATACAGAGTAGGCATTTAAAAAATACTTCCCCTCCCCCCAAATTAAGAATCAAGAAGATAGTGTTTCAAATCCTGCCTTTTACAATACTTGGTCCATTTATATCTCTGCACAAAGGTCTTCTTATCTATAAAATGAGGGAGTCATTTATTGGTTTCTGAGGTCACTTCCAGATCATAACAGCCAGATCCTGTGCCCCAGGATGGTCAGGGCACAACTATTCCTTCTCTCCTAGCATTCTCCACCACTCACCAATTACAAGACCATAGATTCAAAATCTAGATGGCCCAAAGGCTATCTAGTTCAATTCATTCATTTTAAAGATGAGGGACACAGGAAGTGTCAGAGATCAGTTTTGAATGCTGGTTCTCTGACTCTAAAGTCAATGCTCTTTCTGCTTAACCACTGCTCCTGTTACCATAGATCTACTGACAGGCCAACATTAAGTAAGCCATTCCTCCCAAAACACTGAGTCAGATTTTTTTGTGTAACTCAGATAAAAGAGTCCAACTTAGTAAAGTTACCATTTTATTGCTGGAGGACCTAGTGAACCATTTTAAGCAATATAGATTATGATCAAAGAAAAGGGGAAGAAAAGGACAAAGTAATGAATGAAACAAATCATTCCCTCAAGAAGAATGAGAATACAAATTCAGAAACATTCATCAAATGTGACTAAAGAGAGCTTAATAACACTCACTCGGTTTTATATCTTAGGGCAAATAATATTTTGTAAATTTCTGTTCCACATTTAGTCACCTGAACAAATTATGGCAACTTTCCCAAATGTTTAAATTACAACAAGGTTAAAGCCTGGGTACTAATTCAATATTTGTGAGAAACTGCGATACCACTTACAAGATCTGACAGATTATAGCTGATTTTTTTAAAGGAGTATTTATAAACTAACTTTAAATATAAGAATATATACACAATAAAAGACCCCCACATACTCAACGTATAACACACAATGGTCTAGGTTCTAGACCATAAACAAATCTCCTTAACAAAAGGATTTGCTCCGTAAAACTTGGACTCAGTCAAAAGGTTGTACCCAGAGACCTAGAAGGCTACGTGTGGCCTCAAGGTCACAGGTTCCCCAACCCTGGAGAACAATGCACTGGCAGTTTCTTCTTTGCACTTACATATGGAGTGCTAGTCAATTTCATGATATGGTGAAAAGGAACCTAGGAATGAAGTCAGGAGACCCCCATTTGATTTGCAACTCCACTTTAGTCCTTGTGTCCCTAGACAAGTTCATTACTCACTGAATCTTTAGAATCATTAGATTTTGAGTTCCTTTGGGGCAGGAACATCTTTTGCCTCTTTTTGTATCCCTAGTACTTAGCACAGTGCCTGGCCCATAATAAATGTTTACAGATTGACTGAATCTAAGCCTTTTCATCCTTAATGGGACATGATACCTACTAGATCTATCTCTAAGAGATAATTATAATCAGCAATATTTTATTAAACATTTACTGTATAAAAAACACTAAGAGAAAATCCAAAGACTATTAAAAGACATAGTTATCTTCTCTCTTGAAGTTTCCTTTCTCAGAAGGGAAATACTTTGATACTTTGAGTAACCTATGATTTTATCAGTTCATTTACACCTTCTGCCTATCTGTATCAAAACTCCTTCCATCCTTCTTACACTGTGTAAATCTTTTCCATATTTTGCAAAGCATTTAGCATAGTGCCTGGTACAGCTCTATCTGTTTGTCTATCTATCTATCTATCTATCTATCTATCTATCTATCTATCTATCTATCTATCTATGTGTGTGTAGACATAGGACACAGGGTGAGCTGAATATGAAGGGAGAATAACTTAAAATCAAAATGTACTGTTGATAGGAATGTACTAGAAGAAAGAGAAAGGGAGAGGTAGAATGGAGAGGTAGAATGAAGTAAATCATCTCACCTAAAAGAGACAAGAAAGAGTTTTTATAATGAAGAGGAAGAGGGGGAAGGTGAGAGGGAGTAAGTGAGCCTTACTCTCATGGGATTTTGCTTAAGGAGGGAATGACACACATTCAATTGGGTATGGAAATCTATCCTACTCTGGAGGAAGGGGGATGGAGTGGGGGTGGGGGGTTGGGGAAGTGAATAGGAGAGGGAGGATAATAGAAGGGACAGAAGATTGGGGGAAGGGGTAATCAGAAGCAACACCTATGTAGAGGGAAAGCTCAAAGGAGAGAATAGAATAAACGTAGGCCGGACAGGATAGAGGGAAATATAGTTAGTCTTCCACGATGTGACTATTATGGAAGTGTTTTGCATGACTACACATGTGTGACCTGCATTAAATTGCTTGTTTTCTCAATGTGGGCGGGTGGGGAAGGGGGAAGGGAGAGAATGTGGGACTCAAATCTTTAAAAATAAATGTTAAAAATTGTTTTGGCATGAAACTGAGAAGTAAGTTGTACAGGCAATGGGGTATAGAAATCTATCTTGCCCTACAGGGAAATAGAGGGGATGAGGATGAGAGGGGGGGGGGGGGTGATTGAAGAGAGGGAAAACTTGGGAAAGGGGTGGTGGTTAGGGACCACACTGTCATGGGGTGGGGGGAAGGGAGACATGGGGAGAAAATTTGGAATTCAAAATCTTATGGAAGTGAATGTTGAAAACTGAAAATAAGTAAATTATATTATTAAAATATTTTAATATTTTTTCCTAAAAATTGATTCCTATATTGTTTACAATAATGTTCTTGAGGCTTTTTGATATTTATGCATCAAAAACGTGCTGTGTTTATGTAGATTAGTGATACCAAATTAAAATAGCAACAGGGGCCACTAAATCATAGATAATGATCCCCATAGGTTATATATTGACTTAGTTTTCAAATGTAATGTAATCTCTGTTCTGCTATGTTCTGATTTATTTTGTTAAATATTTTCCAATTATAATCAGGTTCCCCTTGCCCTGAGACCTCAGGTGTAAATTGTTCACCTGCAGTATCTCATTCTCCCTAGCCCCATTTCCTTTTACAGTCATATACATCATGGTTGATGACTTTCCCTCTATTTCTTGCTGACAAGTTGTAATTTACATGTCTCATCCTATTCTTTCCATTATTTTTACTTGCTTAATATTTTAATTGTTTTGAGATTGTTAGATTCACTAATCCACTTCCATGTAGCTTCAGAACAAGAATAATCATGTAAAAGGATTGTGATTATGGTAAGGGGTGGTTATTGGCAGATGGCTTGAGATCACTGAAAGCATGATATGTTTCTCAAAGTCAACTCAGTCTTTTCTCCTGCTAATCAATTCCAGACTGAGTTTATTAGGCACAGTGCTTGTCCAAGATGCACATGGAATGTGACTGCTTCATTGTTGTTACTAATGAGAATGGATCACTGTAAAAACACCAGTAGACCCATCCCATTTCTCATGGATTTGTTGTGCATGTTGTTGCTTCAGGTTCATCAATAAATGCTCTCAGGGTACTCTGGCTTAACTGACTTTCAGGTCAAGCTCTGGAGAGGCTCATTTTCTCTTTGACTGCTTTTCACTGCTTTGTGATGTGATTCTGGCCTGTGATCTTCTATCATGTTGATCCATAATATTTTAGGGGGAAAAAAAGGACTCTTTCCTCAAAACCAATGCCACCTTTGGCTCCTAGGGCTTCCTGCTAAGCAAAGAGGTCCACCACTTTCAAGTTAAGGTTACTTCTAGGTCCTTTTACCTACTTCATTTTGGCTCTTTCTAGGAAACAGTTGTAGATCTAATGTATTTTTGTTACCTTTTGCCCCATATTTTTAGTTGACTCTCAACCATGAGCATCCTAGAACTATATGCTTGCTCTGGAAACTCATTCTGATCCCTTTCCACCTCTTGCTCTTAGAAGCACAATCAAATGAACCCTGTCAATGCCTCTAGGATGGACATGACAATATACAGCCCTATTGTCCCATTAAACAACTCTGTGACTTCCAAGTCCCCAATTCCCTACATTGCCTTCCCTAACTAGAATATAGGTTTCAAGCAGGGAGGGCCTATCTCATCTTACCTTTGTATTCCCTAGCACTTAGCATAATCCTCAGCACACAATCATAAATATTAAAACAGATATTTTTATTGATTGATTTATTCATTTGGCATCTTCTCTTCCTCTTCCCTTTTCTTCTAAATCTGTTTACTCTGACCTTTGCTCTGAGCAGCTATTGATTGACAAAGACAAGGAATTTGGAAGTGATGGCTTCATCGAAGTGCAATTTCTTGTTGGTTAGAGTTTTTTTTTTTTTTAGCCTCATTTGGTTGTTGTTTTTCAATGTTTGCCACACCAGTATTCTCTTCTTAATGAAAGGATTCATCATACCATGGTGAGTCTTCAGTGTAGGTCATAAACCTTTGGTATCATTTATTCCTTAAATTCAGGTTATATTTTCTAACCATCATCACTTATCTCCATTTTAGCGTGGAAAGTCCATGTATTTGTATTACCTGTACTGAGAGAATCTAGTCAAATTTACATTTTTTAATAACAATCTTTCTGTATTTTTATGCTGCCTCAAAACTGTATGTTTTAATTGAATTAAAGTTTCATAGTTTATTGAACCACCTGACCATTACTGGACTTTTCAAGGCAATATCCAGGGGGCAGAGCCAAGATGGAGGAGTAAAAGTAGGAACTTTCCTGAGCTCTCCCACACAGTCCTCCAAATACCTGTAAAAAAAATGACTTTAAACAAATTCTAGAGCTACAGAATGCATAGAATGACAGAGTGAAACAAAGACAACTCAGAAAGTCAACAGGAAGGGTCTTTCCCATTGGGCATGGAGTGGAATGTAGTCCAGCATGGGCTGCACCAGCACAGACTGGCTGGATCAGGCCTCCAGGGACTGAATCACTGGCAGCTGTGGCAGTTTCTGGACTTCTCAACCCACAAATGCCAAAAAAAGGTTGGTGGGAAAACTCTGTGGGTCCAAGGTGAAAGAGGAGCCCACCATCTAGCAAGGACCACTCATTGCACTAGGGAGGTGAGGGTGATGGTGGTGTCAGCAGTGGAAGCAGCAACAGCATCAAAGGCTGCTTCCAGAACTCAGGGCCCATAGATGGTGGGGGGTCCAGCAGTTAATTCAAAATACTTGAAGCCTGGGACAGTGTATCCATCCCAGCCCCATCCCCACTGGAAACCGAGTTATATCTCCATAAAAAGTTAGAAAGTCAAGTGTGTGACTGGGAAGATGAGTAAATATTGTAAAAGAACTCAAGAAAGACTATAGAATCTTGCCTAGGTGACAAGGAAGATCAAGGCATACAAGCAGAGGAGGACAGCAGTGTCAAAACTCCTAATTCAAAAGACTCCAAGAGCAATATGAATTGGTTACAGGACATGGAGGGGCTCAAAAAGGATTTTGAAAATCAAGCAAAAGAAGTAGAGGGAAACTTGGGAAGAGAAATGAGAGTGATTCAAGAAAACCATGAAAATTGAGTCAACAATTTTTCTAAAGGAGATCCCTGAAATACTGAAGGAATAACATCTTAAAAATAGACTAATCTAAAGGGCAAAAGAGGTCCAAAAAGTCAATGAGGAGAAGAATGCTTTAAAAAGCAGAATTGGCCAAATGGAAAGGGTGGTGTGAAAGCTCACTGAAGAAAATAATTCCTTTAAAATTAGAACGGAGCAAAAGAAGGCTAATGACTTTATGAGAAATCAAGAAATTATAAAACAGAACAAAAAGAATGAAAAAAAGTAGAAGACAATGGGAAACAGCTCCTTGGAAAAACAGATCCAGGAGAGACAATTTAAAAACTATTGGACTACCTAAAAACCATAATTAAAAAAAAAAAAAGAACCTAGATTTTATCTTTTAAGAAATTATCAAGGAAATTGCCCTGATATTCTAGAACCAGAAGGTAAAATAGAAATTGAAAGAATCCACCAATCTCCTCTAGAAAGAGGTCCTAAAAGGAAAACTCCCAGGAATATTGCAGCCAAATTCCAGAGTTCCCAGGTCAAGGAGAAAATATTGCAAGCAGCTAGAAAGAAACAATTCAAGTATTGTGAAAATAAAATCAGGATAACACAAAACCTAGCAGTTTCTACATTAAGGGATTGTAGGGCTTGGAATATGATATTCTAGAAGTCAAAGGAACTAGAATTAAAACCAAGAATCACCTACCAGCAAAACTGAGTATAATACTTAAGGGGAAAAAAATGGTCATTCAGTGAAAGAGAGGACTTTCAAACATTTTTGCTGAAAAGAGTAGAGCTCAACAGAAAATTTGACTTTCAAATACAAGAATCAAGAGAAGCATGAAAAGGTAAACAGGAAAGGAAAATCATAAGAAACTATTAAAGTTGAACTGTTTACATTCCTACATGGAAAGATGTTATTTTTAACTTTCTCAGTAGTAGTTGGAGGTAGTTGGAGGAGGTAGATGGATAGATAGATAGATGGATGGATAGATAGATAGATAGATAGATAGATAGATAGATAGATAGATAGAGGGCACAGGGTTAGTTAATATGAAGTTATACTATCTAAAAAAGTAAAGAGGTGAGAGAGAAATATATTGGGAGAAGAAAGGGAGAGACAGGATGGGGTAAATTATCTTACATAAAAGAGGCAAGAAAAAGGTTTCACAATGCAGGGGAAGAGCATGAAGGTGAGAAGGAATGAGTAAATCTTATTCTCATCGGATTTGGCTGAAGAAAGGCATAACATACTCACTCAATTGGGTTTCATACCCTACAGGAAAGTAGTGGAGAAGAGGATGGGTGGGGGAAAATAGAAAGAAGGGCAGATTGGGGGATGGGGTAGTCAGAAACAAACACTTTAGAAAAGGGACAGGATCAAAGGAAAAATAGAAAAATTGGAGGGTCAGATAGGATGGAAGGAAATACAGTCTTTCACAACATGTTATTATGTTTTACATAACTACACATGTGTAACCTATATTGACTTGCTTGCTTTCACCATGGGGGTAGGTGGGAAGGGAAGAAGGGAGAGAATTTGGAACTTAAAGTTTTAAAAACAAATGTTAAAAAAATTGCTTTTACAAGCAACTGGGAAATAAGATATATAGGGGTATAGAAATGTATCTTGCCCTTCAAGAAAGTAAAAGGGAAGGGGATAAAAGGGGGTGGGGATGATAAAAGGGAAGGCAGACTGGGGGAAAGGGTAACTAGAATGCATGTCATTTAGAGGTGGGGGGAGAGGCAAGATGGGGAGAAAATGTGGAACTCAAAATCTTGTAAAAATGAATGATGAAAGCTAAAAATAAATAAATAAATTTGAATCTTAAAAAATAAAATAAAAACATTCTGAGAAAAAAGGAATTTCTAGTTTTTCATAATTATATAGAATGCTATCTTGGAAATGTTTGTACAGACAACTTGCATTTGGTTTTTAAAATGTGCTGATTATCTGCTTAGAGAGTCATATTTTAGCAGTTTAGCCTCTACTTAGAAACATAATAATTTTTGAATACCATATTGTAAGTAGAAGAGGACATGATTACCTCCTTGTCCTTCACTGTTAAGTTACAAGGGGTCAAACAAAATATTTCAGGACCCTGACTGAGGAACCAAAAGGGAAAATCTCCTAAAAGCTTTTTTTGCAAAGTTCTCAGTTAAAGTCTATAATCTATTATTGATTTTGTGCCACATATAATCTTTTATATTTCTGTAGGAAGCTTGAAGTTGGACTTAAAGATTCAGAATTCTGCACCAGGTTACGAACAGATCTTCAAACACTTGAATTTCTGTACAATAATTGGATTTGGCCTCTCCCACACAGTCATTTCTGAATCTCAGAGGAATTGACAAGCCATTTTTAAATTCTTTTTTTACTTTCATTAAGTCTGGCACCTTTGGTCTTTAGATCTTAAGTTTGATGAGATCTCCTTTTTTGGGAAAAAAAAAAAAAAAAAACTAGTACATTTCTGACAGATAATATTTTGAGGGGAACACAAGAAAAGTAAATCAAATTGATTCACAAATTTACATAGTTTTACATTTTGAATGAACCTTTCTTGGAGTTCAATTTGGCTATCATTTTATAGATGATAAAGTTGAGAAGCAGTAAAGCTAACTTGCTAGGCTAAAATCACACCTCTTGCTGGAATAGTGAATCTGGGATTCAGTGGGTGGTTTTTGGACTCCAAGTTGCAGTTGGAACCCTGTAGCTACATCCATGTTGGAGAAGATAGAGAAGTTGAAGTTGGAGAAATCTCCATCTCCCTCCATTGTCCAAGCCAAAACATACTATAATTTATAGGATCACAGATCTATTGAAGAATCAACTCAGGAGTTTAAATTGAATCTTTCAGTTCTGTGCCTTGTTTGAAACATAGGTGGAGGGCTGTGCTTGTCTGGGTATTATACTTTATGAAAAACTTGGAAAGCATCCAGAAGAAGAAATCCAGGAAGATGGAGGGTCTCATGGTCATGCCATACAAGAACTGATTAAAGAACTTGGAATATTTAGTCATCAGAAAAATCTTAGGGCACAAGAAGTGTCTTTAAATGTTTGAAGGTTACCGTGTGGGAGATAAATTTCTCTTGTGAACCAAGAACAATGGGGAAAAGTTTCAAAAACACAGGTTTGGGCTCAGTGTTGGAAAAATCTTCTTCACGCGCCTAGAGGCACCTAGATGCTACAGTGAGTAAAACACTGGGCTTAGTGTTAGGAGTATGTCATGTTAAATCCAGCCCCAGATATTCACAATTTTTAAGGTTATTATGGTAGTCAGGACAAATTTATTAACATCTGCCAGTGTTCATTGCTTGTAAAATGGGGATAATAATAGCACTTAGCTCCTAGGTTTGTTGGGACGATAAAATGAGATTATATCTATAAGTGCTTTTCAAACCTTCAAGGCTTGATATTATTAATATTTTTATTATTATTAACAATTGAACTACTCATAAGTTGAACAGGATTCTGGCAAGGAAGTGGTCTACATCTCAGGAAAATTCTTTAAGCAAAGGTAAATGATCACTTGTTGGGGAACTTTAGGGGAACGGAGGTGAAAGGTCAGGGTTCCTTCTTAGGCAACTTAAGTTAAACGCTCTCAAAGAATATTCAAAAATTCTGGGATACTTTTATTCTGCAGCTTTATCTCTGATCTCCACCCAGAGTTCTAGTTTGGTATTTTCAAATCTGTGATGGATATTATTCGACCTTGATATACAGATGTGGAAACTCCTTCTACCAACAAAGATTGATATCTGCTTTATTACCTATGATCTTAGAGAGCAGCCTGGACCACTGAGGTTCCCACTGGACCACAGGATTCTAGACTGAAAACTTCAAGGAACTCTCACACTCATCTAACTCAGAGGTATCAAACCCATGGTCCCATGTGGCCCACAGTACTCCCAAAAGACACCTGAACCAGCTTAAAATGACATTGGGAAAAAATACAAATATAATAAAACACAGATAATATTAAATAATAAAACCAAGTCAATATGTGACCCATGGGGATCCTTATGAAAAATTCTATTCCAACCCCTTCACTTTACTTAGAGATGGATGGGTTAAGTCAGGTCACATAGTTATTAAGTTCTTACTGTAAAGTAGCCACTTTACTAAAATCTGGGGATACAAAGGCAAAAATATAGTAACTATCCTCAAGATCACATTCTAATTCAGAAGGCATCATACAAGATCTACACAGAGTAAATGACAGGTAATCTAGGAAGGGGAATGGGTGGGAGTAAGGAGGTAGGAGAGTGACAAGAAAGGCTCCTGCTGTTTCAGAGGAAACTGGGAAGGCCTCTCTGAAGTGATCCAGAGTGAAATGAGCAGAACTGAGTGGACAATTTGTACAAAAAAATAGCAGCATTATAGAGAAAAACTACTTTGAAAAACTTTAGAACTCTCATCAAGACAATGACGAGCCACCAGTGCAAATGAATGAAGTTGTCAACATTCATCTCCTGTGAAAAGGTGATGAACTTAAAATGCAGAAAGTAACATGGTGGTTTTGGATATGACCAATGTGAGAATTTGTTTCGCCAGGGACTTTGTAGCTAATATACTCCTTTTTCTTTGGTTTAAATTTGCTCAGTGAAGGGATAGGGGCTAGTGGGAGGGACAGATTTTTTTAAAAAAGGATATTTATGCTATGGTACATCATATTTAATTTAATGTACTTTGCTGCTATGCAGAGTTATTGCCTTGAATTAAAACTTGGGCACTGAACACAGTGCCAGAAGAGAAATGGTAAAAATATACTATATTATCTTCCTACTTTACAAAAAAACCCAAAACATTTCAATGCACTGCCTTAATGGGGAAGGATGGCCATTGATATTACTACTATTGTGAATGAATGGGGAGTATTTATTGGGGAAAAAAAGTATTAAGTGCACAGAATTCAATGTAGATATGATTTTATTTTTAAATCACTGTATTGTTAAAACACATACTATCCAATTTCCTCTTACGAGAACAAAACAGGAAAAAAGACCAGAAACAAATAAACAGAAAACGTTCCCTGCAGAAGGAATTTAAACATGAGTCCCCTGATTACAAATCCAAAGATCTACCAAGGCTCTCTTGATGCATTGTGTCTCCCATGCCAGCTCCACCAACATGTATCAGAGACAAGACTTGAATTGAGGTCTTCTTGACTCTGAGGCCCACTGGCTATCCACTGCACCATGCTGTTTTATCCTCTCTTTCTCAGTATTATGCCAGATAATCACTCTTACCACTCCTTGGGTACTACGTCCTCCCAACCAAACTGGACTACTCTCCCATCCTTTGCTCTTGTCTTACTCTATACTGTCCTCAAGTTTTTTGACAAACCATTTTCCATCCACAGAGGAGACTAAGAATGACATCAAGTTCTAACTACTTACTAATGCTCCTCTATTCCTTCCAGAGAAATGGAAGTCCTTACTTTGAAATGGAGCTTTTCTTGGGACATTCTGCCTGCACCTGACATTAACAGTGATCATTTAATCTCCAGATTTCTCATAGTCCTTTGCCTTGTCTTCCTTTTATCTTTAGACTGAGATGACAGGGAGAGACTGGAGCCGTAGATGTTTATATTCAAACAATCATGATCAACTACTGATATCACTCCCTTGGCTAAATTCAGATCCTGGCCAGGCTGAGGTTTTTTGGAAGCTGGATGTATATATATATACATTCTCTGTATGCTCGGCAGAAGGATATGGTTAGACCAGCTGGATGGTGACTTGAGTAAATCAGCACCTATTGGGTAAAAAATAGGTTGGCCTTCCCAGTGGTGAATTAAGACAATGATAGTAAACACTGCCCAATCCTATAGGCTTTAAAAAGCTACCATAAGGGTCAGTATGCTTAACAACTTCATAACACTAAATGGCCTCAAGTATCACATACATAGGATATCTCCAATTGTTACTCAGGCAGACTCTACCAATATCAATTGTACATAATATCCTACTTATCAAATCTATCTATAGAGTGATATTTAGAAACTGTGTAATACATATATAGGAATGTACCTGAAGTAGGACCTAAATTTTCCTCCTTGTTCAAAGAATGTTAGAATATGTTAGAACGAGTCCTGCTAAAATCAAGGGGGAAATGATCTTAATAAGCAATCAGAAATTTCCATCTGTAAAAAATCTTTTGCTGGATATTTGCTAGAACACTTAAAAATTATTTAGAATGATCTCAATGTTGTTCCAATCTCAAGTTAGAAAATAAAGCTTGTTACCTCTCAAGGAGCCAATGAATGAAAGAAGAATCCACTGTTTCCAAGACACCATCATCTTTAATTGCCAATAGCAAAAGTAACTTTTATCCCGTATCTGATGAATTTCAGAATATTTTGTCTTCAGGTAAGTCCTTTAATCTGTAAAATATATAAACAGAGAGAAAAAAAATTTAGAATACAAGTACCGATTTTTTTCTTTAAAGGGGCTTGTTTTCTCCTCTGCTTGGGAGGAGAACAATAGATTGACAGCCACCAAAAATGTTTAAAGGGGAGTAATCATCACTGAAATTAAAAAAGTCCTTTAAAAGAAATTATATACCAGAAACCCAAATGAGGAATTACGCAACTTATGTCAGTTTTGCTGTGGGGCTAACAAAATCAAAATGTGAAACAGATATACATATATATATACACTCACAAAAAGAGTATCTATACTCGTTTTCATGTGGAACTTATTACATTCAATTTCACTTCATTTTGGTGATACCTTGTATGCAGAGTATTATCTATTTAAATAATACATATGTATGTCTGACCTACTCCAAGAAAGAATCCATGGCATAAAAATAAATTGGTTGTAAAAGGTGAACGAACTGTAATTTTACACTTAATTTCAAAACTTGGAATGTCAATACATTCCAGGAATGATTGACTGCCATCTTAAATATTCACAAGAAGAGGTGACCAATGTTCACAGGGTCAAATAAATGGATCAATCAAATTCAACTGGCTCCATTTAAAAGGCACTATTACTGTGGTTTGGGGTTGCTGGGAACCCAGAAATGTCAGGGTACAGAATGAGTCTGCCTGGAATGAATTAAAGCACTCAAACCTTCTTTCACTCAGGGTGACAAGACTTATAGTAACCCCACAGGAGAAGGCCAGATTCCTAGTGAATCTGAAACTTAATGGGAGTGAGACTGATACTTATAATATAAAAAAGGACAATGAAAAAATCTAGATGAGATTAGGAAGTGGTAACATTCTGAGCTCCTATTGGTCTGATTAGCCACAGTGAAACACGATGAAATTTCACTTTATCATGGTGATGTCATTTTGGTCCTTTTCAAAGCCAAAGACAAAGGACAACAACCAGTCAATTAGCCTGGGGTGGGCCAGGGGCAACAGTGAAAGTGTATAGATAGAATTAATGAGAGGTAAATAGACCTGTCTCCTACAAATACTTTCTGAGTGACCCTGGGCAGTTCACATAATTTCTCAGCATCCTACACAATAACCTGGTACTAAAAATTTTAGAGCAGATGAGGATCCTTAAAGGTACAGGGATTTTCCTCAGTGAAAGTTCCTTTCATCAATTATCAATAACACCACAGCTCTGACAAGTCATCATTTAACAAGTATTTATTATTTGTTCTAGGCACTGTGCTAAGCAATGGGGATACAAAAGAAGGCAAAACACACTCCATATATATATATATATAGATATATATAGATATCTATCTATCTATATATATATATTATACATATACATATACATATATATATTTTATTCTGACTTTCGAAGTCAGCATAAAGCCTCATAGAATAATGTCATTCCACAAGCACTTATGTGATTTATCACCTACTATCTCTCCAAGCCATCTGAGTTACAAGAATAAGAACCCCGAACGGTGCCTGTCCTCCTGGACCTTACATTTTACTGAGGAACACAACATGTAAACTGATTGCTCAATACAAGATAATTGGAGGAGGAGTTGGGATCAGGAAATACTGTCCCCTGGTAATATAACCACACGGAATCAAGCCCTGAAGTAAGGCAAGCATTCCAAGGAAAGAACAGCTTGGGGAGATGGAGTTGGAAGAGCTAGTTGGTCAGTCTGTCAGGAACCCAAAGGGGTATAATGTGACATAAGTCTGGAAAATGACATTAGATTTACACTGAGAAATATTTGAAATACCAGGTTGAGGAGTGACTTTATCCTCAAAACAATATGGTGCCACTTGAGCTCTTTTTATGATCAAGGAAGTAATAAAGACAGACATCTTAAAGGAAATTGATCAGGCAGACACAGAGAGGGTGATTTTGAGAGTAGCAGAGACTAGAAACCAAGAATCCAATTAGGAGGCTTTTGCAAAAGTTCAGGCAAAAGATCATGAAGGCCTGAACTAGGAAGGTGAGTTCGGCCTGGATGTGAGAAAACCTCAGGAAGCAAAATCAGCAGAATTTAGCAATTAGGTAGAATAGGGTTAGTGTGAAGAAGAGCTGAGGGTCAGGGATGATTCCAAAGTTTTGAAAGTAAATGACTGAAAAGACTACAGTAATCTAAAAAGAAACAGGGAAGCTTAGAAGAGAAAGAGGGTTCAGATGGTAGATGATGAGATCATTTTGGACACTTGAAGTCATTGTATTCAAGCATCTGATTTGGAATTAAGGAGATCTGGGTTCCAATTCTGACCACCACATTTGCGACTTTTACCTATTGTGTGGACAAGTCACTTCACTTCTCTGGGATTCAATTCATTCATTTTGAAAATGAGATTAGATTATATAATTCCTAAGTGTCCTTCCAGTCCCAAATCAAGGATTTTACCATAAAAGTGAGGATCAATTGAATCAATCCACCTATCACCCTACTCTACTTCAATTAACTAGCTTAATCAGGTGAGAAGAACTCTATTGAAGCAATCAATCAATCAAAGACATTAAAATAGGTGTGGAAAGTTCTTAATCAATTTGAAAAGAGTCAAAGACTTTGGATTAAACTAAAAAAGCTAACTCAGAGGAGGGATGGTGTGAAAAGACTCAGTGAGACAGTCTGGATATTTAGATAAAATAGCAAGCCAGTTCAGAACTCAAACATTTAATGGTAGATCAACTCAGTGACTGCTGCAATTCCAAAAAGACTCTTGGGTTGCTTGGGGTGTTTCTTGCCGTGACCTGACCAGAAGATGACTTTGTGAATTCATTGGAGGATTTTTGACTTCTGATGGGTGCCTTAGAACTATGTCACCAGAAGAATAGTCACTGTCTTTTACAAAGACAAACTAGAAACACTATAGAAATTTAACTTTATATCTTTAACAAGCACCCAGATATAAAGCTGTATTCTACATGAGGAACTTATGAAGATTGTATAAAGGTGGGAAAGAAACATCAGAAGCCATGAGTACAATAGCTCTTTGCTGCAAGAGTTTTACAAGACTGATCTCATTTTATCCCGAACTCTTTATAAATATATGGAAGTGTTTCCCATATTTGGTGGCTGAAAGGGGTGAGTGGGTGACAAATTCTATGCCATTTGTTCTAACTATATATTACTGTAAGTAAGGAGAATTTTATTATTCTTTCTTAGAGTTTAGTTTCCAGGATCCCGGGCTAATTCCCAGTGTTAGATACTAATTTCCAGAATTATAGTTATAAACAGTTTCCATTCTTGTGCAGTGAGATATGGGGATGGCATAATGTGATATTTACTACTCCTGCACTAAATGACAGTATTGCTAAAGTTAACCTGTGAACTTAACGTTGGCAAGTTGCCTTCTTTGTCTGTTGCCCTATAAATCAAGTGAGCACTGGTCAATGAGTGAGGATTTGGGTAATATACAGAGGAATGCATGTAGCCTCCTCAACTAGCCTCCATGAAGGCTAAGGGGACCTGTGGGAGTTGCAGCTCTTACTATATTCTTACCCACCCCTGCAAGAAGAGTGAGTAGGGAAGCTGGAGGAGGTGGTGTTCCCAAAATTAGCAATTCCTTCTTAAGAAGACTAGACTAGAATAAAGTAAGCTTGTTTAACTCCTTATTGTGTGTCTCCCTTCCTGTCTTCCTGTCTGCCTAGATCAAGAGTGAACCTGTGCTAGAACACCTGATCAGTGTTACCTGTGAAACTGTGAAACAATTATCTAAGTAGATATCCTACTGGGGATAGTAATGGGAACCTTGGGGTGAAGTGAGCCCTTCATCCTACAGTGTGCAATAAAAAAGAATGGGCATTATCTGGATTGCTGTCTAGATTTTGGAAAAAAAAAAAACAGATTTCAAAGGATTCAGAGAAAGGATATGTAGAATTCCATGGGATGGGAGGAGCTCAAAACATAAATTCTGATTATATACACAAAGAAAAAATTCCAGTGAAGAGGGGGAAAATGGCAACTCTCTGAACAGAGACTGATATAGATGAATAAGGAATTTACCAATATCAGGATCCCCACGTCAAGATCTCCCCTGTGTTTTTACTACACCCTGTCTTGCTGAGCTAAGGCCCGGAAAGCAAACTGTACTCTGCTCTTGGCATAACAACAGTCCTTTGCGTTCAAACTCTCGATGAACTCAGCCACAGCAAAATCCCAGAATTACTTCACACCAGCACTAGGTTGTCTCTGAGCTAAGACAAGCACCTGTAGTACCCATGTTCCAGTCATGAAGTCCTGCTATGACTCAAACTGGTTTCATTGTTGCTCTTACCTCTTAATGTCAGGGCTACAGCTCACTGTATAGCCACTAGTATGTGTATTGAGATTTGCCTGCACTAACGTGGGTCTCCTCCTAGAGGGATCTCTGGCACATATGTCTGCTTTCCCTCCTCCAAAAGAATAAAGAAAGTTTTTTTTGCTTGTGACCACTATCATCTTTTTTGCTTTTATTTTGTATATTTTATTTTACTTTTTTAGAGTTCACTGTAGTTGTGATAACCTGTGTGAGTTCTTCGGTATTTTTAGATTTAACAGCAGTTGCAAAACCTCTGCAACTCTTTAGTTATTTATTTTCTGGGTTGACACCAACAAGATTAAAGTATTTTTAAAATGTATAGAATAAAGAAATAAATTGAGATAACAGTCCTCCTTAATCTTAGCACCATTCTTCTGAGACAACCCCTGATTTATCCTAAATCAATCTTGTTTATACAGAGTTGTTTGCATATTGTACTGTTATGGCTGTGAGGCAGCTTGATGGCACAGTGGACAGACTCTTAGGTCCAACTTCAAATCTAGTCTTACATGAGTTGAATTTTTCAAACAAATGTGTGTGTGTTTGTCCTTCGTTGCCAAAGAAGACCATGCCATCAGAGAAATAATGACATGACTTGCACTTGACTTTGTATTGAGTGAGGGAGGGCTGTGCAGGTCACCAGCCTCACTTCCCCTCCAGAGCCATCTGAATCTAGTGACTAGATATTCAGGAGGATGACTGGAGATGACCCAGGATGAGGCAATTGGGGTTAAGTGACTTGTCCAAGGTCACACAGCTAGTGAGTGTTAAGTGTCTGAGGTGAGGCACTGGTGCTCAATCCACTGCACCACCTAGCTGCCCCTGTCAAGCAAATAACATATAGCCAACAGAGAAGCCATAATCAACAGACTTGAGCATCAACACAATGTGGCATGGGAGAAGGAGATGAACGGGGAAAAAAAATGGTAGCTAGAGTGAAATAAATGGATAGGATCTTTGGACTGGGTACCCTGAATGAGTGAGTGAAAAGGAGTCAACGTCAAAGATTTTGTGTGAAAAGCAACGATAATGAACCAATTCAACTTACTGTTCAAATACTAAATAGACAAATGTACAAATAAAACTTATGGGGAATGACTCAAAGAGGTACCATAGTAATCTGGAAAAGGCTATGATGGTGAGGGAGGAAGGAAGGAAGGAATTGGATTTTTGTGAAACAAGTTCTGGATTTTACTTCAAAAGACTTTTGTTCCAGACAAACTCAGAGGGCCTTGGTTAATGTTATTTTGGAAGAAAGTCTCCAATGGCATGCATTGGGTATCTGTCCTTGTCTCTGTCATGCTTACCATTTTTGTTAGTGACTCAGAGTAGAACAGAAAGGGTATGTTTATCACATTTGTGGACAGCACAAAACTGAAAAGAATGGCTAACATGTTGGATGACAAAGTGAGGGTTCACAAAACATCTCTAGACTAGAACAAGAGGCCAAACTAACAGAACAAATTTTACAGAGATAAATTTAAAGTTCTATACTTGGTATCAAAAATCAATTTCACAAGTACCGTACAGAAGATGGGAACATGGCCTAACTGAATTCATTTGAAAAATATCTAAGGCTTTTGGTAGACTGCAAGTTCAACAATACAAAATGGTGCCCCTCCCCCTTACCCAACCCAGCAACCCAATGTAATCTTAGGAAGCGCAAGAAATATATCAGAACACGTGAGGACAATCAATCAGCAAGACTTTATTAAGTGATTTCTGTGGTAGGATATTACTAGGCCTATTCACATTACAAGGGAGGTAGGAGATGCTAGGGAGCAGAAAAGATTTCAAGGAAGAAGTCTTTAGAAAGTAGAGAATATAGGATTATATGACAGTGATTGTTGAAGGATGTTTATGGACAGCGGCCTCTGCCATATAAGCAACTAGATATTAATGTTTCTTTCATATACTTTTGATCACTTTGCACCGGTGACATTGTCCACAGTATCCCCTCTGACTCTATGAAAAGATCCCACTGAGACAGCCTCCCACTTTCTCAGGCCAGATGGATTCTCCACTCCCTGCTGGCTGCATCTATGGCTACATGAACATCAAACCCATGGAGAAAAAGGTAAATAAGGGAAGACCTTGGAATTCAACTTCATTGGAATAGATTCAGAATGAGAACTACAGACATTTATACTTGACCTGTGTTTGGTCACTGTGTCCTTCCAGGTGAAGGACACCAATTCTTTTTAACTCTCTTACTTGTATTTAGTCTGCCATTACACTACCCCAATACCTGAGATCAGGAAGCTGCCAGCAGTCTACTCAAACTATTGCACTTTACCTGCACAACATCTTGAGTCTTGAGTTCAGTTCAAGCGCCACACTTCACAAGTTACAGAGCATCTACGGAAGGAGTGGCCAAGATGATGAGGGAAAAGGAGACCACATGATACAGGGAGAGACCTGGAGATGCTTAACTTAGAAGAATACATATTCAAATATTTTTGGAAGAGGGATTAGGCATCTTCTTCTTGGCTTCAATGGACAGAGGTAGAAGTAAATGACAAACTGCATAGAGGCCAAGTTCAGATTAATCTAAGGAAAATCTTCCTAACTATTGGGTTGCCTCAGGAGTTGATGGGAGGCCCTCTCATTAGTCTTCCAAGAGAAAGCTGGATGACCACTTGGTGGGCTATTGGTATACCAGTAGAGATAAAAGTTCTGAGGTCTCTTTCAAATTCATTGTTTTGTCTCTGAAATTCTGTTGCAATCATTTATTATGTGGGTAAATCACAATTTCTCCTGGCATGAGTTTCTTCATCTGTAGAAGTAGACAACTAGACAAAATGATGTCTTAGGCCTCTCTCAGTTCTACTCCTCTACAACTGAGAGAAAGTAGATGTTGGATGAAAAGTGGTCTTTTTGACAAAGGAAAGGTATTCTCACAGATACAGGAAAGAAAGAAAATTTAAATGATTGCTCCTTTTCATCATCAAAGAGCACAGATCTTTATATACAAGGGATGCTGTGTTGAGATCAGTATAAAAGTCTCCCCCTCCATTCTCTGATCTGACCTGACATTTAAAGATACTTAAATAGGAGCCCATAAAAATGTCTGTAGGACCTCCAGAAAACTACATATAAATGCATACATGGGATCATAGCTCTAGAGTTGGAAGGAACCTCGGAGACCATCTATCATAAGGCCCTAATTTTACCAGTGAGGAAACTGAGGCTCAGAGAAATATGACTTGTCCAGCATCACAGAGCTAATAAGTGTCAAAGGTAGAATTTTACATTCTCTGTCACAACACTTCCCATTTCATCCAAGATCGTGAGAAAGGTCAGAACTGAAAATACGAAACTAGCTTCTTTGATTGCCAATTTATCACACTTCCCTATAGCACCTAGTGGTTAGCAAAGTATTTACTTTCTATGTCAACCCAGGGAGAAATATATTTATGGGGACAGAGAACTATCAGTTGAGGGATATGCCCTACTATTTAAAAGGTACTTCATTAACCATTATGTATGAGTAATTGTGTATATACACATATATGTATACAGATACATATATGTGCCACACAAATTATATCATACATCACACATGATAAATGTTATCAATAAGATTTCATATGTCATATCTATATTTCATGTAACAAGTATCCTAGTGTAAAGAAAAGGGAGAAAGCATGATGTATAATTTTCAACTATACACCCACTTGAAATCTTTCTTGCAGTTGCTTTAAACCTCCAAATAAGAAAATCTGGCAAAAGAAGAGCAGAGAAAAGGCAAATCTCGGTGGTAATTACCTCATCTTCATCCAAAGCCTCAAGATTCAACCACAAAAAAAAAAAAAGTATGAGTAGATCAACCTCAGATCTGGTAGATAGCCAAAGGTGTATATTCTGGTATACATCAGTGTGTGCATTAAATACTGAAAACTGCTGATTTGCAAAGAATATCAAATTATTCCATTTCTATTGTCAATTAATAAAAGTAAATAAGGTTTCCTCTCTAGTTCAATTAAAAGAAGGTCAAGAATTTTGAGTCAAAAGCGAATGAGAACAATCAAATTGTGACTTCTCATCATTAGCTCTTGCCTTAGGAAAAAAGGAGGGGTGGAGAACAGATTTTAAGATTTCTCTCTCTCCTGAACTTCCAAGCTCAAATAAATAAGAAAAACATACAAAGGCAAGAGAAATCCAAATCCAAATGCCACTTCTTAGTATTACAACATTATACTATTCATGAGGATGCTTTAAATTGAAGAAACTGGATACCTCTTAAAACTTCATTGCTCTGTATTCATAATATATTTATATCAATTGGATGACATTGGATAATTTACTTCACCTCCTTCAGTTTTTCACTTTACTCTTCTGCAAAAATGAGGATGCTGGGCAGTTTTCAAGTCTAAATTCAGTTCATAGTGACATTCACATTCTTTTTTATTTCAGCTGATTGAAGAAATGCTGGCCATCAGGATGAGGCCAAAAATACAGTGCACCCCAGGATGTTTACTTTTGCATAGACAAGATAATATTTACTATGTGTAAAGTGGGGCAAAGAGAGCTTGATCAGAGTGTTCCTGATCCATTGGGTGTCCCACAGTTCATTTGATGAAATTACAGGACATAATGGGTAGGTAACATGGACAACAGGATGCCAAGGTTTTTCAATTATTTATGCTTCATTACTTCTTTAGGAAAAGTGAAGACATTTTTAACTCAAATTTTTTTCTTGGCATTACAGATTGGCCTTCAGTGGCCTTTTCAAAAGCCAGATACTCTCTAAGGTGTTGGCTAAGACATGCAGAGCTCAATTAATCTCTAGCAGGAGAAAAGAGAACCACCTATAGAAGAAGAAGTAATTCCCTCTTGAGAAGGAACTGTTCTTTGCCAGGACAGAGGAGAGGAGGATGGGAATCTGTAAGAAGTCCCTTCCAGTTCTCTTTAACTCATCCTTTCCCCTGAGTTTCCATTCAGCTTATTCAGTGTATGTTGTGTTCATACAGAACTCATACCATTTCTGCCTTTATATCTTCAGCACTTAGCACCATGCCTGGCATATGATCATTGTTCAGTCATTTTCACTCCTGTCTGACTCTTTGTGACCCCATTTGGGGTTTTCTTGACAAAGATATTAGAATGGTTTGCATTTCCTTCTCCAGCTCATTTTGCAGATGAGGAAACTAAGGCAAACAGGGTTAAGTCACTTACCCAGGGTCACACAGCTAGTAAGTGTCAGGCCAGATTTGAACTTGAGAAGATGATGCCAAGTCTGACACTGTATTCACTATGCCACTTAGCTGCCTAGTGTGCCTGGCACATAGTAGTTGCTTAATAAATGTTTATTGGTTGACTTTCCTAACTCAATTAGTAACGATGTCTTTCACTGAGCAACCTGCCTAACAGAAGTTAATATACCTGTGTAAGAGTAGACCCAGGAACTCCACCTTTGGAGCTGAATTAGCTGCCTAGAGAAGGGAGCCCAGGAACCCCACCAAGTGATATGACCAACCTAGTTCAGGGACTACTAACTTGAAAACACTATGAGAAGAGGAAAGACACATAAAGACACTGCAGCCTTGAATGAGTTTTATTGGAGACATGTTTTCCCTAATTTTCTATTTTAGAAATAGTGTATTCTGTTTTATGCATCCACTCTGCCCCCAGATGCTTCATGGATTTTTGGAAGAGTGTACCCCACATTTATGGAAGCGGATGTTTTCCAACTAATGCTCTTAATCTGCCAGGTCAGCAAATGTCTTTGCTATGAGCTGTGTCAGTTGGATAATTAGTGGAGGTAAATCAATTTTTTGAGTTACAGTTTTAGGAATTCAGACCTACAGAGTACTTTGAAGCTATTGGACCTAACCTGAGAGTATAAGTCGGGGGATAGGGGCAAGGTTAGCCTAGAAAGCTAGATCTCATATCAAATAAATTTATATCTATTATATTATATTACCATATTGATCATATTCACATTGATAAACATAAGAAAAGGATTTGAAAAGGAAGAACGAGAGAGGACTAGTTCAAAGAGTTATACTTCTTTGGTTTTGAATAATTTCCAAGGAGAGGAAAAAAAAAATTTAGCTGCTTTTTTCAGGTATATTTAGAGTACTGGATGGTATACATGCAAAATCTTTTTTTCAAGTGCACAAATTCTAAAGGTATATAATCTTAGAAGTGATTTTTCCTATTAATTTTATTGTCCTTTAAGTAATATCTCTAAGTTCCAACCTGAGAAATAACTTGAACCAAGCTAAAAAGAAATAGTCTGATAGGCTATATTCATGACTTGTTTGTAATATTCACATATTTACAGAAACAACAAATGTACGCTAGTAAAAACAGCAAATGCATGCCAGAATCTATATATAGAGTTCTGTTATGCTCTTAGAATACCTATTTATACAGGATATCATGGCTCGCAGCCACTTAATTCAGGTATTTTAACAACACCACACTGCATTGTGTATAACAGGCACTTAGTAAGACGTGTGGATTTCATTTGCAAGACTGTCTAACCTGGTGGGCCAGACGTCAGTCTGTCGTTTGAAATCAATTTTGTTTTTGGTTCATAGTTCTGTACTTGTCCCAAGAATGCATATAAAGGCTGGGCTGTCCATCTGTCCTGTTTCATAACGCCTTTCTTGAGAATTAGCAGGGGATGAAATTTACAAGACTCTTGAGCTCCATATACTGAATCTTTGTCAATTTCACCCCTGCTGGTTCACAAGTTTTCAGCTAGTGAGAAGCAAGTGAATACAATTTGCCGAGTTTGATGTTTCCCTGTACATCAGCAATTCTTTCTTTCTGGTGGTGCATTCGGTTATCTTATATTTATTACAAAATTTTAGAACTGGAAAGGGCTTTAGAGATTACTTACTCCAAATGCTTTATTTTGCAGACAAGATAAGCGAAACACTGAAAGGTTAAGTGTCTTGGTCCGACACTTTCTTTCATTCTGAGCAAGCTTTGGAGATCATCTAGCATGTAAATATAGTTTCTTGTTGCCCATTTTATGGGGAAATATAAAGTCTATTACTTCTCAACTCAGTAGATGGTGGACAAAAGGTTGGTAATAAGTTTGTAGTTTGTGAGAGAAAAAAAAAACTCAGAAGAGGTGGCCCCTCCTTAGATAATTTCTGCCAACCATTTCAGAATAATGCTAAATAAATTTATTTTGGGGTTATATTTTTAGCAATATTTCATTTTTTCCCAATTACATATAAAAATAATTTTAATAGTCAAAAGAAACTTTGAGTTTCAAATTATTTCCCTCCTTTCTTCCTTCCCTTAGCCAGGAAGCAATCTGATACATAGGTTATACATGTGCAATCATGTGAAAAATATTTGGATATTAGTCACTTTATGAAAGAGGAACAAAAAAAGAAAGAAAGAAAGAGGAAAGAGAGGGAGGGAGAGAGAGGAAGGAGGGAAGGAAGAAAGGATATCTTAGTATGCATTCAGAGTCCTATCAGTTTTTTTCCTCTAAGGGTGTACAGTATTTTTCATCATGAGTCCTTTGGGATTGTCTTTGTTCATTGCATTGCTGAGAATAGTTGAATCATTCACAATTGCTCATTATACAGTATTGCTGTTACTGTGTACAATGTTCTCCTGATTTAACTCACTTCACTCTACATCAGCTCATGTAAGTCTTTCCAGGTTTTTCTGAAATCATCCTGTCTGTTATAATATCATATCACAATTTGTTTAACCATTCTGAATTGATAGACATCCCCTCAATTTGCATTTCTTTGCTACTACAAAAAGAGCTACTAAAATATTTCTCTATAAATACATTCTCCTCCCTCCCCTTTATTTAAATCTTTTTGGGATACAGATCTAGTAGAGCTGGATCAAAGGGTATGCATAATTTTATAGCATTTTGGGCATAGTTCCAGACTGCTCTCCAGAATGTTTGGATCAGTTCACAACCCCATCAACAATGCTTTAGAGTCCCAATTTTCCAACATCCCCTCCAATAATGATTATTGTCATTTTCTGTCATATTAACCAACCTGGTAGTTGTGAAGTAATACATCAGAGCTATTTTAATTTGCATTTCACTAATTAATATTTATTTAGGTCATTTCTTCATATGAATATTGGTAGCTTTGATTTCTTCATCTGAAAATTTCCTGTTCATATTCTTTGACCATTTATCAATTGGGGAATGACTTGAATTTTTATAAATTTGACTCAGTTCTCTATAAATTTCAGAAATGAGGCCTTCATCAGAGATATTTACTATAAAAAAAAAAATCTCATCTTTCTGCTTTCCTTCTAATCTTGGGTTACATTGGTTTTGTTTATGTAAAACTTTTTAAATTTATTAAATTCAAAATTATCTGTTTTATATTTTGTAATCTTCTCTCTTATTTGGACTTAAATTCTTCCATTTCCATGGATCTGACTGGTAAACAATTCCATATTCCCCTAATTTGCTTACGGTATAACCTTTCATTTTAAATCATGTGCCCATTTTGACCTTATCTTGTAATACAATGTAAAATGTTAGTTGATGCCTAATTTCTGTCATACTGTTTTCCAGTTTTTCCCATACTGTTTGTCAAATAGTGAGCTTTTGTCTTTGGGTTTATCAAACACTAAATTACTAAGATCACTTACCACTATGTATTGCATACCTGATCTATCCCACTAATGTACCACTCTCTTTCTTAGCCTGTACCATATTTTTTTGAAGTTACTGCTTTATACATAGTTTGAGATATTGTGATGGTTAGGTGTAGTCATACCTCTGATACCTATTTTCATACAATCTTTTCCCCATATTACAAAATTCAACAAAACATGACCATTTTATTAAACTTCAATTGATCAACAAGCTTCTGTTCAATATCTGTTCACCACGGAATAAGTAACTTGGAACAGTAGAGAGAGAACCAATCTTGGAGTCAGGAAGACCTGGGCTTAATTCCTGTCACATTCTGGCTGTATGACTCTGAATACTTAAACTCTCAATGCCAAAGGTAAATTTCTCCAACTCTAAAGTAAACTAGGTGTTGAGCTGCATTGATAGAGGAAGTTTCCTCACTGAAAAATTCTTGCACTAATGAAATCAGAGGATTTGTATGAAAGAAAGAAAGGAAGAAAGAAAGAGAAAGAAAGAAAGAGAAAGAAAGAGAGAGAAAGAAAGAAGGAAAGAAAGAAAAGCAAGAAGGAAAAAAAGGAAGGGAGGAAATAAACAAATAAGCAAGGAGAAAAAATGAAGTAAAGGAAAAAGGGAAAAAAGTGTCCCACACCAGGATAGTTTCTTGATATTAAAATATAATAGAATTAAATATTCTTTTTTTCAAAGAACTTACATTAATATCAAAGATTTAATATATATATGTAAATACAAAAGGTATACAAGGTAGTAATGGGGACACCAGCATGGATCTATTTTTTTTTAAATTAAACAGCAGCAAATAGAGATCCACACTTTCCATACCATTATATTTTTGTGTACCATGTACATGGAAATACTTATTTCAATTTCAATTCAGAACAAAGTGAAAAATAAAAATATTGAGAAATTGGCCATGTGTCCTTCAAGAAGGCTAAAAATGTCCTCATTTGTGGCCTGAAATGAAAATCACTTTGTACAAACATGGGGGAAGGGGTGGAGTTCATGTATTCTTTCCTTCATTCTCTTGAGTCCTTGATAACGTAACTAACTGAATCATGGAATACCTACAGAAGGGAAGTTGATGACCTCTCTGTAAGGAAATGGGTAACAGAGAAACTATGAAGCTTTCCTTCTCACAAATGGTAGGAAAGGCTTAATAAATCATTATCACTGATGCAAGATGAGTTCTTTCCCTTCACTGTTTTTTTTTTAATATTCATATCTTTAGGACACTTGTTTCAACACTACAGTTTTTTGAAGGACTATGTTAATATAGTTTGTGACTGAGGCTAATGATAAAAATGACAGCAAGTGAAATATCTTAATCTTAATACTCAAGGATATCATTCAAGTGCCCATTTCATTATTCAGAAACACAGTAATCTTACAAAATGGGTTAGAAAGAATGTAATTTATAATCTCAAAGTCTGTCACTTCAAAAATTCTTCATTTCTTATGGAGTATGTTGGTTAACAAATGCAGTAACCTAAGATTAAAAAAAAAAAACTTTCTAAATAACAAGAATAAGATAAATCCTGCATGGAATCTTTTGAAGACGTTAAATAATAAATCAGCACTTTATCACAGAAATGTCAATTCAGTTTTAATGTTAGTATTCCAACTATGAATAATACTGAGAAAATATAAGATGAAAAAGTCATTAGCATCTAGGACCCATCTACTTAACAACTGCATGAAAGTGGTTTTACGTGCTTTATACACAATTAGTTCTTGTCCAAGGTATTGGGAAAAGATGATGGCTTAGGATCTTTGTAAAACTTAAGATAATGTAGTGCTTTGGGTCTTCATAGTACAGGAGAGGGCAAGAAAATCTTCTGAGAGAAGTTACTTGATGATTAATTGCCACATATAATTTGGATGGTCTATCATTCTTCCTAACAGTGTCTCTATTATGCTCTACTATTTCCTTACTGACTGTAACACATGGGTTTCTCAAACATCACCCTAGAGGGGTAGGATAGAGTTTCAGCCCAATGGCCTCTGAAGAATACAAGTAGGGTTGAATATGAATTACCAACTTGCCACACAGTGAATTGATCCCTATTCTGTAGGTAGAAATATCCACTAGATAATGTGATTTAGCTCATCTACCCAGATGGGCTATTTTACTGGGGTATGATTGGTGAGCATGCTACAGTTTCTTGGAGCCACAGGTGAGATTTGAATGAAAGGTGGACAAGGAAGGTGGATGAGCAGCCTTGAAAAGGGTTTGACCAGCCCTCATACCAGAGGTGATAGTATCCTCTCAATTGAGGGTGACTGATAGGTCTCAAGTCCTTCAGTGAATTAACATGTGAAAACTTCCCCCAATAGAAGGGGTGAAAGAGAACAATTTGTTCCAAAAGCCAGGAAAGTGGTTGAAGCAGGCACTGTGGAGCACTTAAAGCTTGTTCAGACAGTGAAGATACCAAGGTCATCCACTGCATCCAAAATCATTACCAGTTGTCCTGACTTTTGTCTTACTACTGGACTTCAATGACCCTGGAAGAGAGACTGAGGTTGATAACTATGTAATTTTGCCTCACTTCAATTCAATTCACACACAAGTCATCACCCCATGATGCCATCGGTGGTCTTCAAAAACAGACAAATAGCAACAAGTATATGCTACATACTGTGCTAAGCACTGGGTATACAAAAAAGGCAAAAGATACCCTGTCCTCAAGCAACTCACAATCTAATAGGGGAGACATATATGCAAACACATATATAAAAGCAAATTCTATACAGGATAAGTAGGAACCACAGATAATGTGGATGTAGAAGTAGCCTAGTGAACAGTCTTCGATTTGGAATCCATGGAAATGGGTTCAAATTCTGATTCTGTCACTTACTACCTGGGTAACATTGAACAAGCCACTAAAAAATTCTTTCTTCATTTTTGTCATCTACAAAATGAGGGAGTTAGAACAGATGGCCTCCCAGGTCTCTCCTCATTCTAAATTGACACTCCTATGGCAGATACAACAGATGATTTTTTTTTTTTTGGAGGGAAGATACAGACTGTCAAGAGTTGTGTGCTTCCACAGATATTCTCTTTTGAGTGTGATTTTTCAGCACACTCAGCCTCCAATGGTACACCCAGAAATAACCAACTATTGGGAAATTGGTGGGAAAAAGTACCCACAGTCTTTTGCCCCCAAAGCTTATTTGGATGAATTTTTCTCCATCAAGAAGACAATTCTAATGAAAGACAATAGGACCGTGGGTTCAACTTTGGATCAAAAACATAAATTATGAGTCATAAGCCAGGGGAACCAAAAACCTTCATTTTAGGAGGAAATTTGGACCTCACAGGTAACCCTCAGACTTGATGAGACAGGACTCAAGACCTGAAACAGAGTGAAAAGGAGCAAGCTTAGGGTGAGGAAGACTTGTGCTAAGGTCCTGCCTCTGCTTATTTGGTCTTCTAGCACTAAAGTGGGTAAGTCATTAGTTGCTCCATGCTCCGCGTACTGCTCTATGTTTGTAAACAACAGGTAAATTGCTACTTATCTGTATTAGTAGAATGGTTTTGAGAGAAATTATTATTTTGTGATTATATTAACAATCAATTATTATGTTAGGATTAAAACATTTTCTCTTATTTCCTCATTCAGAGACCAACTCTGAAGGATATGTCAGTCAGTCTCTGAAGGATATGACTGACAGATGAGATTACTCTAATCCTTGGGGAACATGCTCCCAGATCTTAGGTGCCACTCCTACCCAACAATGAACCTTATTTCTGTTTAGAGTGTAAACAGAATCTAGTGTAGATAAATTCTTGTTCCAACTCAATGAGTCCATGTCCTCGTACCTCTCCAATGGATCTCAAGGTGACTCAACCTATGAAAGGGAAAAACAAAAAACCAGAGTGTTTACATGGAGATGAATTCCTCTCTCCAAATTTCTGGAGGCAGCTGTGTCTCACGATCAAGTCACCATCTCAACGGGAGAAGCTGAAGACTTCAAGCTCTCCTCCTCATTAAAATGTCCACCAAGCAGGGTACATTTTTACTTGTCAGGGTCACACCCTTTCCAAAAGTATATTAAGATTTTCAGTCTGTCTATCATTTTGTCCTTGGTTACCAAGAGAAACCACTATGCACTTATGGATTATTAGCAAGTCTAATTAATAAATCGATTATTAATTACCCAGAAACTCTGTCTCTCAGGGTTTTCATTTGTCAGGTTTCCACACTGGGAGTTCCCTACACAGATGAAATCACAGGTCCAGACTCTGGACACACACACAGACACATACACACTTACAACCTCATTGAAAGAGATTCATTGACTCAATAATAATAATTATGTAGTATTTATGATTATAATAATACTAGCTAACACTTACATGGTGCATATTATGTGCCAAGCACTCTGATAAGTTGTTACAAATATTACCTCATTCGATACTCACAACAGCTTTGGGAGGTAGTTGATATTATCATCCCCATTTACAGATAAGGAAACAGGTACATAAAGGTACAATGACTTGCCCAAGGTCACAAAGTTAGTAAATGTGGACACTGGATCTGAAATCAGGTCTTCCTGACTCCAGGCCTGTGCTCTATCCAGTGTTCCACCTGGCTTCTTACCAAGGTAGAAAACACAGTAGACAACATTTGGAAGAGGATAAATATTGTCAAGAAAAATTAACAATGGTGTCTCAAGGACATACTGCAGAATACTTAGATAGAAGGGATTATACTAGGGATTTGGAAACATCACAAACCAGACCAGAGAAATGGCACTATAGCGATGGGACTCAAATTCCAGGGCTGCTGCTAAGGTTCTGCTTCTGCCAAAAGCAGATCTACATGCCCCAGAAAGTTTTTTGCTCAATGGTTTACAATCCAGTTCCCCTTCCATTTGGCTCCCCTAATTAAACTGTGAACACCAACCCTGTTCTTAGCTCTAGCCTGTTTCTTAGTAAACTGTTTAAAATTCCTGACAATTAAGAAAATTCCTAACTCTCAGAATGCGCTGCACCAAGTTTAATTTTGGCTGAAGAGTTTCCTGCTTTGCCCTTTGCTGTACCTCAAAGTTCCTCCTTATCTGGCCCCTCATGAGTTGGCCAACCTTATTTTGCCATATTTCTTACCATATATATCTTAAGTCAGTCAAGTCAGTGTGCTTGTTCCCACTTTCTAATGGAAACTCTTACTGCCCCTCCTCTTTACATTTCCATATCTTACATCTCTAATTTTCCTGAAGTTTTCCCAACTCCTCCATCTTTTACTAACTCCTCCCTTTCCTGAAATTCTGTGGTACTTACAGATATTTCATTACTTACCTTATTTTGCGTTGGTCTTTATTCAACCTATATCAGATAAGACCTTTACATATTACTTTACAATAATTCAACAATTTAATTTAAAATGTGTTGATGAAGTACCTACTAGGTGACAGAGTGTACTAGGCTCTAGCTTCTCTGCTGTATTCTTTTCCCCTACCCAATTCACTGTCCACACTGCTGCCAAAGTGACTTTCCTAAAACACAGATCTAGGATCAAACATTTCAAGCCTTTTACAATCTGGTCCTAAATAAACATTCTTGCCTAATTACATGGTGCTCCCCTTTACGCATATTATGTTTAATCCAAATGGACCTTGTTTCAGTTTTTTATGCACAACACTGTATTTACCATCCGAGTAGCTTTATATAAATTGTCTCTAACACTGGAAAGAATTCCTACTTTACTCCAGAATTTGAGCCATTTAATACAGATGCATCCCCTCCACCATGAATCCTATTCTCCTCCTCCCACCCCCCTGACATTTTAAGTATAATGGATGTGAGGGACTGACTCCTTTTATGTGGATATTTTGAATTCAGGGAAAGAAGAGCGATATATGGAACACTGACAAAATCAGGTTGAAAAGAAACATAGACCATGGGAGAAAAAATGCTTGAGAAGCGCCACGGAGACTATTCTGAGGACCTAAGGGAAAACCATCCCTCAGATAAATATAGTGAACAGATCTCTCTGAATGTAGAGCCCTCACTGAGGTAAAAGTGTCTGCAAAGCATGGTGGGCCATCAGCTTATTTACATAGGGTGGTTTTTCAGACTTCAAGAAACAATAAATCCAGGAACTTTTTTGGGGACTGTGGTAGTGATGTATGGACGACTGGAGTCATACCTGACAGAAAGATGGATTTTTTGAGTTTCACATCAGAAGGCAGAAGGAGAGCTGAGGTACTAAATATAAGGAATCCCTGTTTTGAGGCATTAGAAGCAAAAGAAGAAGGAAAGTGATAGCGGATAGGAAAACACTGAGCATAGGTAGAAAGTAAGATGACTTTGGGGACAGAAGACACAGAAGAAGCTGAGGAAAGCCCCTTAATGAAGCCAGAATTCAGAACTGACAGAAAAGGGCAAAAGTGACAAGCAGACTTTGAAGCTAACACAGGGAGCTTATTAAAAGAGAGGGCTTGGAGAGAGCACCAGCCTTCAAGTTAGGAGGACCTGAATTCAAATCCAGCCTCAGATACTTACTAACGGCATAACTCTGGGCATGTCACTTAAGCCTGATTGCCTCCAAATAAAATAAAATTAAAAAGATGGCTGTAAACGCTGGAATCTGATGAGAGGAAAGCATGCCTCTGCTGTTTGAAGACCTATCTAAGCTCACTGTCCAATAAGATCTTCCATAGCCTGAGAAAAGGGAAACCTCTGAGTTGCATTTTACTGACCTCTATAGTTTAAGAGAGAGGGACTTCTGTTCATCAACACTCAGATTATGTCTATTATAGGGCTTTGGAGTTGATGGGTATGGAAACTGGTCAGGTTAAATTTTTTCAATGAGCTGATAACTTTGTTTTACCCCTCCCCTTCTTTTTCTTCATATACACACATGTGTATGCATATACACATACGTATATATACACATATGTGTCTATATGCATATGTGTGTATACAGGATTGCTCTCTGAGAGTGGGAAGAGATGAAAAAGGATACAGGGAAAAATTCAGGTGACATAAAAACAAAAGATATCAATAAAAATCCAATTTTTTTTACAAAGAGTCAAGAAAAAGGAAAAGACAGCCTGTGCAACTGTTGTGTTGTGAGCTCTACTGACCTATTTGTGCTAAAAGAATTTCACACTTTTTCACAACCCTGCCAGTGCTGACTGTGAACTTGATTCTGCTTGAGTTGGCCAAGCAGAGCAGCAAAGGCACTTTGTTCAGCCAGAGACTTGGGAGGACTGGGAGAATAATTCATAGAGAAACAACATAACTTAGGAGAGAGCAAATGATTAAGAGCTTCCTAAAAATATCAAGAAACCACATCAAGACCTACAGGCCAGAGTCATGGATTTCCTCAGGCACAAGTTTCCTTTCCTCTGAGCTTCACTGCTGGGTTTTTGTAATAAGGGAGGGCACACTCCCCATGGGAGGTTTTGATTATCCCTGTTTTTCTCTACCAATAGGTTAGTGTCATCATTGTTCTTGGTTTCTTATCACTTAGTAGATGTTTCATGCTTATAAATTTACTCTGTCCTTGTGACTGATTTTTTGTACATCTCATATATATCTACACCTGTCCTAGGACCCTGAGAGAGTAGGAGGAGTAAAGAACAGAATGGTCAGGGATTAGGCCACCTACTTTCCACTTTTCGAGCCCATCCACCCTCTATACTTGCTAAGATGAGGGCAGTATTGGGCACAGAAATAGAAAAGGAAAAGGAAATAGCTAGGCTATGAGTACCTGGAGTTATCCCTTCCACATGATTGGGAGTCAGAGGGCTTTGCCCCCTGATCTGGAAATTGGTGTAAAATATTTGGGCCCTCCCTTCACATGATTTGTTTTTCTTTTATGGCATGTTTACAGCACCTTACTGTAAAATCTGGGTTAAGCATTTGGTCATAGCCTCTGTTTCATCCACTGGCCTCTATAAAACTCCCCCAAAATTCCTACTGAATTTCTTCTAGCAACCCACAATATATCAAAACCAGGACGGAGAAAGTCTGAATGGGGAAGGGATAATTATGTATAGGCACTTGTTGATCTCTCCCAATTGAACTGCAAGCTCCGTGATGGAAGAGGGGAATTTCCCTTTTGTCTTCACATCCCTAGTGCTTGACTTATAATGTTATTAAATAAATACTTGGAAACTGATTCTCAATAAAACATATCATAGATATGCAAAAATCTAAACTTGATTTTCCACAGGCTTCAATTGAACTCACTTAGAATTTTTATAAGCCTAGTAGTTTCCCTGATAGGGTTCAATTTAACTTTAGGCTTTTTCCACCAGGTCCCTAAGAATGTATGTATAATTATTCCCATTACTGACTGCCATAACTTCCTCTCATTTTCAAAGACTGCACTCTTTGCACTGACAGTATTTTTTTTAAAGGAATATTGGTCCCATTTCAGAAAAAAAATTTACTATTTCTGTTAATCAAACTGGTTATTTGAATACAATATGTGTGTTTCTTAAGCTCTGACTCTAATAGGCAAAGGGACACCGTTGGGAAAGGTCAATAATTGCTAAGAATAGTTATCAGCTTAGAATTCACACCTATTCAATTCCAATTGTAGAAAACAGCTGTCCAGTCAACAAAGATGTGTGCAACTTAACTGAAGAAAGTAGTAGCAGTAGCTTAAGTCTTTGCCTCAGTTTCTTCTCTAGGGACAGAAGAGGAAGAAAGACCTTCTTTCTAACTTCCCCACTGCACACACCAAAATCCCTGCACTTTAATGTAAATACATATTTATTAGGGCACACAGGTAAGCCCTAAATGCAGCCCCAAAATACAAACAACCAAATTACCAAGAAGTAATTTGCTTCTACTGCTCTTTTGGGAAATTTTCAATCCATTACATGAGAAATATGGATAAATTTTGCCACATTTTATTATCTTTCGTTGTTGTTCAGTCATTTCCGTTGTGTCCAACTCTCTGGGACCCCATTTGAGGTTTCTTTGGCAAAGATACTGGAGTGGTTTGCCATTTCCTTCTCCAGCTCATTTTACAGATGAGGAAACTGAGGCAAACAGAGTTAAGTCATTAGAATTATACAGGATTATACAGTTAGTTAAGTATCTGACACTGGATTTGAACTCAGGTCTTCATGACTACAGGCCAGGCTTTCTATCTACTATATCATTTAAGTATATTCTCTCTCACACACACACACACATTTTAATTTTTTTCTAAAACTTGGAAACAATTGCATTTGAGAGGTACTCACTGCATCTAGGATCATTGAGGAAGCGAGGGAACTTCAGAGGTCATAGAGTAAATCCCTTTTCATTTTACAGAAGAGGAAACTGAGGCCCAGGGAGGTTAAGTGATTTGTCCATTATGATACAGATAACTATCTACAGAGTTGAGATGAAAACACAAGTCCCTTCACTCCACAGTCAGTGCTCTTTTCCCTGAAGCATGTTGAATTCTCGATTTTTCAACCCCGGCTTCCCGTTTTGAAAAAGTGAGAGGTATCACATTCTACTTAACTTGCTGAGGTGTTTGCCTTCATGCTGTAACACTGTCCAACACTGTAATTTTAGGTTTTTTCACTCCAGCTTCTTAGACACTTATAAGACTCTTTTGAAAATTCTGGTAAAAATGGAATCTTTCTCTAGATGACTGATGAATTTATAATAGATTAAAATATACGCTCCTTTTTCGAAGTTATAGTGATTTGTTTAAATTGTCAAGATGAATATTAGAATAGTCAAATATAATGCTTAGTGAGAGTCAGACTTGGTTACCATAGTTCTGAATAGGCCTAGAATTCCTTAATGACAGGAGTAGTGTACAATTCATTCATCTTTGAAGATTTAAAATCTAGGCTCCACTAGTTCTTACCTGTGTATCTTTAGGCAAGTCACTTTATGATTTTAGTTTTCTCATCTACAAAAAGTTAGGATCTGATTATGTAGCAGCCCTATCCAATTTGGGCTTACTCGGGTTGGGTACCCAGAGTAGGTAGATAAATGATTAATACTCCCCTCATGGTCCTAGGGTTAACTGTGAAGGGCTACTGCTTTCTTGTACAAAGGCTGGTGACCTTGCACAGCCCTCCCTCACTTAAATCCAATTCCTTTGCAATATCACCTTCCTGATATCATAGTCTTCTTCTAGAACAACAATTACTCACAAGCTTCCTACCAATAGTTTGCTTTCCAGTGATTACCAGGCAGACATAAATTAGCTTTAAAAATAGTATTTGCTAAGCAGATTTAGCGAGGTCAATTCTTACAGAAACAATCCCCTCCAAAATCTGGGGCTCACATTCTCCTTGAGGGGAGTGGGTCTAAATTTAGTGTCAGTGAGGTAGATGTATAGAGAACACATGTGGTCAAAGGGTAAATATAAAGCTCTCTGGTTACTAGAAGTTGCATTCTCCTTTCTGTGGCCAAGTGAAGTTCTTCTGTCTGGTATAACTTTCTGTTGTGCTCCAAAGATTAGTACCCTCACAAATCCCCAAATCCATCATCATCATTATCTTCGTCACCATTGTCACTAGAAGTTATACAGTGCTTTAAGGTTTGCAAAATGCTTTACAAGTATTATCTCATTTGATCTTCTTTTCTTTTTGATATCTTGAAAGTAGAGGTTATTATTTATCTGTATTTTACAAATGGGGACACTGAGGCAGAAAGAGGCTAACTGACTTCCATAGCTAGTAACTATCTGAGATAGGATTTGAACTCAAGTCTTGACTCATGTCAATACAATGTACCATCTAGCTGCCTTTAGGAGTGTCTAGTTTATGTTCTGGTGTGTCTCTCAGTTCTCATGTAAATACTACCATGAGTCATTGCTGCTTCTAGGATTGGTTTCAGTGGACATTGTTATGGAGGCCAGTGGCACTTTCATGACTTCCATCCTTTCAAAGTTCACAAGGTGACAACCTAATGGGATACCCAGAACTGTTTGCTTTCCAAATGACTGGTCCTCCAGTAGTCTACTATTTAATCTCCTTTGTCAGCTGTTTACATTTTTCTGTCTCCTACCTTGCTCTTAGGCACTTGCTGTATCAACAGTTATTACTTAGGGTTAGCAGAGCACCTTTTTGCAGCAATCTTTTTCCAGTTTGCTACTTTTAATCTGTTATGTACTTTGAAACTAGATAGTCTTGTTAGAGATTTGTTTGACTTGTGGATAGCTATAGAATTTTAGGAGGCAGGTAGGTAGCACAGTGGATAGAGTGCCATGCCTGGAGTCATGAAAACTCATCTTTCTAAATTTAAATATGGCCTCAGGCACTTACTAATTGTATGATCCTGGGCAAGTCACTTAACACTGTTTGCCTCAATTTCCTCATTTGTAAAATGAGCTGGAGCAGGAAATAGCAAACCACTCAGCATCTTTGCTAAGGAAACCACAAATGGGGCCACAAAGAGGAAGACATCATTGAAAAAAAGACTAAACAACAGCAAAGGCTTTTAATGAGAGCACCATTTTTAAGGAAGAATGAATCAAATAGCTCAAAAAGATAACCCAAAGTATTTACTCTAAAACTCACCTTTGAAATGCATACAAATAAAACTTGAGTGCAAGGATCATGTGACACTGATTAGGTGAACCTTGCCACCTAATTCCTCATCTTATCTGTATTTTAAATAACTGAGAGTATTAGATGAGTAAGATGCCATTTAGATGGGAACCCCAAAGTCAGAACAGCCTACAACAGAAAAACAAGAATAAGCCCAACTTCCATTTGGAGTATCTCAGTAAATCTAAATAATATGATATGATTGTTGGTTTTTATTTGCTTCCCCTAAAATCAGCTTAGAGTGATCTACCCTGAAAAGCTGTAAAATGTATTTAAATAATAATAAGATTGCAATAATATGCATTAGATTACAAGCTACTTGAGGGTAGAAGCTACCTTTCTTTTTCTCATTTCTCTCCCCAGCACTTAGCACACTGGCTGGCACACTGCGGGCATTTCATAAATGTTTATTGAATTGAATTGAATTAATAAAAGCATACATCAATTGCTCTTCAGCAGAAAGTGGCATGGTGATATAGTAGATCAAGTGGTCAGTCCTGGAGTCAACAATGCCTAGGCTCAAATCTTGCTTCTTAAATTATCTGTCTGACCGTGAGCATGCAGCTTAATTTTCTAGTGCCTTTAGATGGTTCTATACCTCTAACACTGCCCTCTTCCTCCCCAGGCTGAAAACCAATGGCCCAAACCACTTTCTGCCATGGAGGGGAACCACAGACCTTCCCTTTTCCTATCCCATTCCTCATTCCTATATTGCCCAGATCCAAGCAGGCTCAGAAAGCGTCCTATCATATGGCTGCTGACCTGAATATCCCCACCTCTACTGAAGGTGATGAGACTGACTTTTTGCCCAGCAACAACGGGAACCTCTGAGGCTAATTTTTGCCCCATAACAGTGAGGGTCTCATCTAAATCTGCCCAGTAACAGGAAGCTATGTAAGAGAACAAAACCCTTGCTTCCTTAACCCATGTTCTGTGTATGTGATTAGCACCCCCTATACTGGAACAAATGTTGCAAGCTAATTCCTTGTCTGTGATCATATCTTTGAATTGTTTTGGTTTTTTTCAGTACACCTGCTTCCATTTCCTGCCTCCCTTTTTCCCTACTGTTAATTTGTAGGAGCATAACAGTCCAAAAATTGTGCATACAAACAACTCCTGTCTTCCTACAAGCTGTTAGTCATCTACTACTTCCAGGGCTAGCCCACTGCTCTTGCGTCAATAAAGCTCTCTTGACTAGGAGAATATCTGCCTCTCGAATTCTTTCCCGAAGACTCAACTCCTGAATGTCATCATCCTCTTCAAAGGTATCCCAAAGCCCCACTTCTTCAACCCACCATCATCTTAGCTAAATAGAACAATATTTGTTGCTGGATCCTATGTCCTCCTGCTTAGAAACCATCTGCCTTGTACTGTTCCTCAAGGTCCTTAACAAATGCTTTTCCATTCTATCTCATCCTTGGAAATTAATATCCTACATTGATGAGTACTTTGCATAGATGTTGATACCTCCAACCATGTTTAAAAAAAGGATCAGAATTTAAGAATACTTACAAGGATGAAGGTTGCATCAATGGACATGATACATTTTTTTAAATTCATAAAACGAAGAAAATAGAGATGGTTCTTATTTCAAAGTAAAATTATAATTTATGCTTGTAATCACATTTAAGGACAATTTGCGCAGAGGAGTAAGTTATAGTAAACATATTTTAAAAATTTATATCAATTTATGAGCCTTGCCCTTCTAATGTTAAAAATCCTCTTTTTAAGAGGTAGGCTTATTTTTTTTTTTTAATGTTATTTCCAGTTGCTTCTTTCTCTAGGCAATGAGAAAATGAACAAATAAAGGTTACCAAGGAACAATAAACCAATATTTTAGAAAAAAAAAATCACTGGCTCTTAACATGTAGAATTAACTTTAGAAAATCCTTAAAAATTATATACTCCAATTCCATTTTACAGATGAGGAAACTGAGTCCTAGAGGTTATATAAAAGTCCCAAGGCATCTAGGTGTTTAAGTGACAAAGCTGTAATTTGAAACCAAAGAATCACAGATTTGGATGTAAATGGAACTTGAAAGGCCATCCAGTTCAAACCCTTTATTTTACAAATGAGCAAACTGATGCTGAAGGATTTTAAGAGACTTAGCTAGTAAGTGGTTGAGGCAGGGTTGGAACTTTGTCTCCCTGAATCTAAGGCCCTCACTCTTTCTACTGTTCCACATTGCCTTTAGCTAGTTCTTTTTCCACTGAACCACACTATGCATGCTGCTCAATCACCCCACTTAAAAGTGCAAAAAGGGAGGAAGAAGATACTTGTTAGTGTGGGGTTTGTGTAGATTAATTAGCTACTGTTTGCAAAACACTTTGGAAAAGTGCAATAAGACTGTTAACTAATATGGTGAAATAATCTGCTAATTTTACAGTTAGAAACCAGTTTGATTAAGGATGTAAACAGGAGCTAAGAAACGTGAGAATATTGAACTTCAGTTCTTTACTTTTCTCTTTGGAGCCCTGTTGTCTTCAGGGTCAAATAATGAGAGACTTTTTCTGACCAAGTATTTCGGAATAACTTTTAAAAAGTCAAAAACAAATCTAAGAGCCGCACCCGTGGAAAAGTTGTTCCTGTTAAATATCACATTTCATAGTGAGTATATCTTCCCTCAGGGTAGTTTTCCTGAACTCAGTTTATTATCATTTTAGCTTTAAGAAGTAAACATTTTGGGTGTGGGCATAAACTCATATATACAAGTTTTAAACCAAAGAGGTTTGAAAATTGGAGATTTCAGTTTTCTCATAGTAATATGCTTTTCTCTATGTAGTGTTCCAAAAGGACAGAAGAAGGAAGAAATCATTAAAAAGCTTCCTATGTCTTTAAGCAGGAACAACCAGCAACTAAGCATTCCCTGAAGGTCTAGGCACAGATTCAAATCAATTTTCCTGGCCACATCCAAAAAAAAGCCAGTTTGATTTCATATTAGGTAGAGTTGACCTGAAAACTTGGTTAAAGAAAAGGCAACAGGCTAAATGCATACATTTTATGATTTAATTAATTAATTGATGAATTCCCTATTAAAGACAACGGTAACATAATGCATTATGGAGCCAGAAATGTTCTGGCTACCGATACAAAGAATTGGGCAGCCTTAAATCTGTTTTAGGACAAAGAAGTGTTCTATGTCTTTCAGATTTCTGATCTCCATGAGTGATTAACTGGACCATTAGAAAGGAATTTCTTAATTGCACAGGTTGTAAACACAATAAGATAACAGAATTTGACAAAGTTTCACATAGAAATTACGACCCAAGATGTCTGTGTTTTCTTTACCATTAACATGCCATAACATAGTATATGTCTACAAATATTAAGATATGGAAAACGTCCCGTTATTCAAGATAGTGTCTTAGGTTAAAGGTCTCTTAAGGAATGTTAAGTCAATCCTGTCTGGTTTTTGTTGACATAGGAAGAGGCATTCTCTGAGTTTGCTTCAGAGAGAACAAAGAGATTATTCCAAAATTTTATATTAAACATTATCAGTAGTAAGGTATGAAAGGTACATTTTGAAAGTGCTGAAAAAGGAATCTCCAATTCCAGTTTTCTAGTGCTCAGGTTCAGTTAGATTTTTTTTCCACTTGTGTCCTTTACTTCCTTGTGGACTCCAGACTGAACTGGCCAGTGCTGAAAGCAGAGTGCTGAGCACACAGAAGTCAATGAGCATTTAATGATAAAGGCCCAGCTGTAACACTAGTAAATCTGCTTGGGGAAATTATCATTTTGAAATTTTAGTTCAATCACCATTTGGCATACAGTTTTTATCATTTAGTGTTTTTATTTTTATTATCTTTTTAACTGTCAATCATCTAAAATAATTGCCTTTCCCTTTCTTCATCTTAAAAGTCCTACATCTTTTGAAGGAAAGAAAGAATTGACCTAAAGAGATTTTAAAGCTGTTCAGGAAACATTCTGAAGGGAAATCTTTCTTGCATAGATTTCAAATATTTAATATTATAACCATCTATCCGTGTGCTGGTAAATGTTTAACAGCTGTGTAGGGGGAGGGGACAATGTACACATGCCACACTTTTACATTTATTCTGCATTATAAACATTTTCCCATAATTTTCATAAGTCTAGCCAATCAACAAAAATAATAAATCAAGCCCTGATTTGGTAGACTTTGCTGATATCCAAGGTATAAATGCTCACACTGAAAATGTAGTAATCAGCTCTGCCAATTGGAACTGATTCCAGCACATCTCTGCATCTATCATCCTTTTGTTTTTCTCCCTTCCTTTCCACTGAGTGTTCTCTCTGAGGCTCTCTTAAGAAGTAGTGGATATATATATATATATATGTATATACATACATACACACATATACATACATAATATTGTTGTTCAACTGTTTCAGTCATGTCCAACTCTTCATGACCCCATTTGGGGTTTTCTTGTCAAAGAAATCAAGAAGGTGAATCTTCTTGACTCAAGGCCCAGCATGCTACCCACTGCACCACTTAGCTGTGCCCCCCTCCCTCCAACACACATGTACATACTAGCTGTCTAAAAGAGTTTGAAGCCAAATGGGAAGAAGATGGAGAATATAATAAGGCAACATTTTAAAAATATGTGGTAATTTTTTAATGTGTTGTCTGATGATGAAGAGTAGGTAAGGATGAATCAAGCTATGGTCCTACTGAGTGACCTATGACTTCGACAGACTACATTTGGACAGTTGTGCTTAATGGTGAATACCATATTTTAGGAACATTGTTGATAAATGGGCAAGAAGGAAGTTCATGGGAAAGAACTAGGGATACTTAGCTTAGAAAAGAAAAGAAATAGCTCATGAGGGATGGGTACACAAGGGAAATATGAAAGCTGTCTTCTCGTATTCAAAGAGATATAGGCCACATAGAAGACAGCTGATGTTCTTCTTGGTCACAGATGGGAGAACTTAGACCCAATTGTCACCTTCTGTGTGCCAGGCACTACTGTAGGTAATGGTGATGAAAAGTTACTCTCCTTTGTTGTTTTTGAGTCATTTCAGTAGGTTACATCTCTTTGTGACCTCATTTGGGATTTTCTTGGCAAGGATCCTAATTTGGTTTGCCATTTCCTTCTCTAGCTCATTTTACAGATGAGGAAACTGAGGCAAACAGGAGGAAGTGACTTGCCCAGGGTCACACAGCTAGGAAATAACTGAAGCCAGATTTGAACTCAGGAAGATGTCTTCCTGACCCCAGGCCTGGCATTCTATGGACTACATCATCTTACATTCTGAAGAGTGAGAGTGGATAAGAGTCACACAGAAGATTAAACATAAAATATAAACCAAGTAAATTCCAGGGGGAGGACATGAAGTGTTAGCACTTAAGCAGCGCTATGGAGGAAGCAAGGGATTCTGTCTGGTAAGGGAGAGGAGGGAGCATATTCTAGGTATGGGGGCAGCCTGTGTAGAGGAATGGGGACAAGAAATGGAAAGTTATGTAGGAGGAATAGCAAAAGATCCATTTGACTCAAAGGCAAAGTATCTGAAGGAGAACACTATGTCAACAGCTGAGACATGAAAGCTTGTGTTGCATTGTGAAGGGCTTTTAAAGTCAGAACACTTTGTATTTTATTCAAGTACCAATGAGGGAAACAGAGTTTCCTGAACAGGGAAATGTCATGGTCAGCTTTAGGAACAGCAATTTGTCTGTAGCCTGGACATTGCATTGGAGATGGAATCCATAAAAGACAGAAAGACCAATTAGGAAACCATTTAAAAATAATATGTAGAAGTTGCAGAGACAAATTTAGACTTTTCATAAATATGTTTTTTAGAGTTAGAAAGGATCATTAGACACCCTCTTATCCCACCCCCTTATTTTACAGATGAAAAAACTGAGTCCCAGAGAAGGAAAGTGATCAACTCAAAGTCATACAAGTAAGAAATAATAGGGGTCGAGTTTGAATTCTTTCCTCTCCCACCAAATCCAACACACCAGAAGACTTCTAGCAATCAGAGCCATCACAAGGCAGAACAGGCTGCCTTTCTAGATTGGTGTGATCTCATCGCACATCTTCAAAAATGTCTAGATGTCTTGTTGGGTGAGCATGTTATAGAGTGATTCCTCTTCGTTCTAGTACAGGTTAGACTAGAGGGTTGGAAGCCCAAACTGAAATTCAGTCATTTCCATGAATAAAATATCTTGACACAACCTGAGTATATTATAATTCCTCTCCATCCCCATGTTCTATTTCTAAGCATATTCATCTCCTCTTGGGATACAGATCTGACTTAAGACTATCCAGAATCATACACGTAGTCAGCCTCAGACCCAACTGACCTGCCAAGCAGCTGCTTCCTTCACCAAAAATCTGTCTCCACAAGGTTACCTCTCCAGGGGACCATGCTTCGAAGAATGACTCAAAGTGCACAGTTAGCAAAACACTTTGCCCATCTGCCTGTTGGCAGCCATCCATGTATTTAGAAGTAGTTCCTGAAGATGAAAGCCTGCACTTTCCTCACTGTAATTCTGCTGTGATTTCCATTTTCTGTGGGCACAGTTCTCATAGCTGTGGGTCACCTACTTTCCCTCATGTAACTTTCAATAAAACAAAACAAAACAGAAAGGCAAACTAAGATCAAGAGCCAGGTAGAGAAGATAGAAAATCTGCCACTTACTTATGCTTCAGTCTTAAGTAGCAATAATTTCCAGGCTCAATTCAATAATTTAAAGTAACCTCTCTAACTTTGTTATGAATGAAAATTTAATCTTCTCTGGCTCTTACCTTTTGTAATTCTTTGTATTATTGTTTATGTCATCATGGCTTATATGTAAAAAGAGACTGTACTTGGAATCAGCTGACACCTGATTTTCTCCATTAAATTGTTGTGTGAGCTCAAATAACTGACATAATCATTCTTTGCCTCAGTTTACTAATTCAAATCAAACAAATCCAACAAACATCCATTAAATATAAATTGCAGTGCCAAGTACACTGACAATCAGCCAGTCAGCAAACATTTATTATGCATTTACAATATACTAGGCACTGTGCTAGGCACAAGTAATAAATACAAAGGCAGAAAACGGATCAGTTCTTGCATCCAAGACATTTATCCTCCAAAAGTATATTCAAGAGTCACCTTCTTCTTGAACTTTTTCCTGAAATTATCACAAAATAGTGCCTTCTATTTATATTACTTATATGATTATATGTATTGTTACCTTCCCTTACAAAATATCAGCTCTCTGAGGTCAGGGGACTGTTTTATTTCTGTCTTTGCACCCCTAATGTCTGATACATAGTAGGTATTTAGTACATGCTTGTTAATTGATTTATTGATTACATTTTTATGGGACAGTATAATTTCTAAAAGACAGGCAAACACAAAGCAATTTTGAGGAAGGAGAAAGAACTGAAAAAACTGAGGTAGGATTAGAAAAACCATCATGGATGGTTAGGGGACATCATGGCATCGAGAGGCTAGTTGAATTGCAAATTGCTATTTTATACATCTTGACTCTAAAACCCAAGAAAAACATAATTTTAAAACATTTATAAACTAATATGATTCAATTTGAATCCTATGGTCTTGGTCTTCAATCCTCATTTTATTTTCTTAAATTCAATTTAATTTAATTTTCCATTCTAAATTCTCTTATTCCAATAATCAAAACTCATTACACATATGTATAGTCATGAAAACAAATTTCCACATTAACTGTGTCAAAAAAAGAGGGAGGGAGGAAGGAAGAAAGGAAGTAAGGAAAGAAGGAAGGAAGGAAAGAAGGAAGGAAGGAAGGAAGGAAGGAAGGAAGGAAGGAAGGAAGGAAGGAAGGAAGGAAGGAAGGAAGGAAGGAAGGAAGGAAGGAAAAAAACCAGGAAGAGGGAAGGGCAAGTTGATGATCTTTACAATATTATTATGATATAAATTGTTCTCCTGGTTCTGCTCATTACATTCTGTATCTGTTCATACAAGTTTTCCCAGTTTTTTTCTGAAACCATCCACACTTCATTTCTTATAGCACAATAGTAGTCTATCACATCATACATAGTTATTCCCAATTGATGGGGATCCCCTCAGTTTCTAATTCTTTGCCACTACACACACAAAAAAAGCTATTATAAATATTTTTGTACACGTGTCCTTTTTCTTTTTCTTTGATCTTTTTTTGGGTATACTCCTAGCTGTAATAATGTTGGATGAAAGATAAGCACAGATTTTGAGACTAATTCCAGATTACTTTCCAGAATCACTGGACCAGTTCACAGCTCCACAAATAGGGGACTGGTGTTCTCATAGCCTCTCTAGCATTTATCATTTTCCTTTAAAAAATCAATTTTGCCAATCAGATGGGTTTAAGGTAGTATCTCAGAGTTGTTTTAATTTTCACTTCTATAATTATTGATAATTTTTCCACTGGATACACACACACAAACACACACACACATATTCTTTCACCATTCAGTCTTTGTTTCAATATTTTCATTTTCATCTATTATGTATATCTATATATGCATTTATGTTTGTATTGACCACAGCTTTCAGAAGGATTTATTAATTGTGTATCTAGTTACTCCTTACTTTTTTCATCTCACAATCTTCATCTTGATGCTTTTCAACTTTTTTTTTTTCTAAACTAAATAAATACTGAATAGCATTTTATTTTGGGCTTAAAATAGACTAAGCCATTCATCTAGAAGCTGCAGTGTCAAAGTTAGAAACTGTTCAATGGGAAGCAGATGCATTTGGTAACTGAGACTTGAAACTCAATGGCCAAATATGAAAGTAGAATCGATGCACTTTTAAGAAATCCAATTTCTGAAAATATAAGAAGCATTGGTTTTGACATAGCTACAGGATGAGAAAGAGACCTGAAAAACACATTGACAAAAGCTGAGGTATGTCAAATTATTCTGATTTCTAGAAGGGAATGGAGAAGAATGAGTCAAAAACACAACAAAAATATAAATTCAACAGGAACTGACAATTTGTGTAAAATTTGATAATACAAATCAGATGCTGGAAAATGGGCCTACCATACATATCTACTCTTTCCTCCCTAGAGACTGTTTTTTTGTTTGTTTTATAACAGGAAAGGTTAATTAAAAGTATGGACTATAGGAGCTAATGTTTATTTGTACAATGGGTATATTAATTATAAGGACCACTTTTGTCATTACTACTACAAAACCATTACCAATATCTACTGTAAAACATTCAAAGCATATTGGTGAATCACAGTTCATTTTATCACAGACAGTATGTAATCTGATAATTCCAAAACTCATTTTTTAGGGAATATACAGTTAGGGAGAAGATGTCAAAACAAGTGAGCTCTGTCTTGTCTATTTCTCTCTCTTTCTCTCTGGATGACAGGATAAGGAATAGAAATTTTTGAGTCTACCACGAAGATAATCTAATTACAGAACTCATCTACTCAAAAAAATACTGGCAGGAGCAAGATTATAGACTATTAAATCAAACATACCCACATACATACATACATGTGCGCATACACACAAACACACACACATGCATGTACATTAGAAATTCATTCCTTTTTTCCAGTTAGTATTTAATCACACCTGATGGTCAAGTTCAAGTATAACGTTCTATCTGAAATGGAGGAATTTATAGAGTCATTGAGTCTAAATTAATCAGAAACTCCAGGAACTCCAGAGAGCTCAGGAGAACAAGAACTGATTTTTCTATATTGATCACAAGCCACAAGGCAGAAAATAAATTGAGACACTGACATGAGAGGTCAGCATGCCATTGGAAGTGGAAAGGTGTTATTCGAATTTCATCTCAATAAATTATGATATGAACTCACGACCTCATAATATAACAATATACATTGGGCAACACACCAAGTAAAGAGATGGAAATACCAAATTGCAATTGACGTTTAAAGGAGCCTTCACCTGATTTCTGATGAAACTGTCAAACCTTTTCCATTTAATAACACTATTTTACATATTTATTTGCACAACTTTCTTTTGTTGTACTAAACATTTCATTCTTGTTTATTATATCTATGAAAAAATTTTTAAATATTCCACTTAAAAAAATAAACTCCAACTGAGGATAATCCTCTATTCTAACAGCAAGATCTATAATATTTTGGAATCTAGATGAAAAAGAACAATGGATACTTTCTTCCTAACTTCCATCATGTCAAAAAATTCTACAAAGTGTAGCAAAACCCTTTTTCACATTCTAATGTTCAACCATCTATCGTTGGTTTCTTGTTATCCAACAAATATACATTTCATAAATTTGTTTTTAACTTTACCTTTAGTTAGTCACATTTGTTAAGTACCTGTATGGAGTCAGGTACTGCTTTAGGCATCAAGGATATAGATAATGAAAAGGGGGGGAGGGTCCTTTAAAGACAGTTGTGATTTTCTAGTAGATATGACAAATTGAAAAAGAGCAGTGGCCAGCAAAGGTAGTTCTGACCTAAGTCAAGGGTTCCTCTTAGCTTGGACTTTGAGGACTTGTTCTTTTTTTGAAATATAATTTTATTTCAAAATAATTGGCTTCTTGGGTAATACTATGTATTTTATTTTGTGCATGTAAAAATCTGAGATGGATTGCTTAGGTGTTGTTCATGGACATCCTAGTTAGCTATTCTGAGGAGTCTTTAGGATTTACCAGATTTCCCAGAATGCTAGAAGGCTCCTTAACACAAAAGGTGAGGAAGGAAGAGAGAACTAGCATTTATATAGCACCTACTGATTACCAGGCACTTTGTTAAAATGTTTTATAAGTATTATCTCATTTGATCAAAATGTGATCAAAAGGTCAAGAACTTCTGGCCCAGGTGGTTGTGGAGACTGTGAATGGAGCCATGGAATGGTACAATTTTCATGTTCTTTCCAGTAGAAATGACAATATTTATTTGATTATGGTTCCTGAGCAAAAGGGTGGAGTTCAACAGTGTGAACACCATGGCATGCAATATGGTAAGACATCATGCTTTCTAGGACTTGGTCTTTATGGACAACTGGATGAGATGAAGCATGGTTCAGGCTTATAGCACTAAACATAGAGGACAGAGATGAGAATTGACTGAAAGGTCCTTCAGTCCAGGCAGCAGAATGAGGTAAATCCCAAAACTTGATTGGATAAATTTTCCTCCTTGCCCCAGGGGTATAGAATCTAGAGCAGCAGATGAAGAGGACCTCTATTTCCCTTAGGGAGAAAGGGCAAGAATTCCCAATTCCACCCACCCATGCCCCAGCCCCCCACTCTTTGGTAAATGGTTGCATAGATCCTAATAATCCCATTGAATCTGAAAAAGAGTTTCTGCACCTGTGACTCGAATACTGTATGGGAAAATTAGAAATGTTACATAAGATCATTAGACTAAGAAGATAAAAGAGCACTCTACAAATGTGTGCTAAACAATCACTTTTTCCACAAAGAAAACAATCCAATTTCTCTTTCAGAGGGGGAAAAGTTTAAGTAGAATAGTCCTAAAACTTTCCTTTTATTTTGGGGGGTGGGGGAGGTTTATTATTCCTCCTCCTCCCTTCCCCTTCCTTACAGCTAAAGACATTCTAAAAATGTGCTTAGTTTTGTATCTCTTCTTCTAGTTGTATGTTTCTTTGATTTTTATCTTTTATGTCTAGTTTTGAATTCTGTCCAGATGATCTGTCAACTCCAGAGCTCCCTGCTGTTCTGTGTTGGCTGGATCGGCCACCAGGCTGCTAGGTGTTCAAACACCTTGCTAATGAGTAAGTCTATGTGGCCAAGAAGCAAAGATCTAATGAGACCTCAGAGGAGCAGAACAGCTAATTCTTTTTCCCTATCTAGGAATAATGGCCTTGTATGCTGTGTGTTTGGAGTTCTGTAAAAAAGACTATGTAAATCATTGATGTTTCTGGATTTCAATGCTAATAAATCATAAATAGCTTGACAATGATTTTTAAATCTGTCAGAAATATTGTCTGCCATTTGGGGAAGGGGGAGCACCTATATTGACAGTGAAAGCAATAATTATCCGTGTCTCTTTCCCTCCTCCAATTAAAAAAGATACCTATAGTAGTTTAAACTTATTGATCTGGAAAGTAATGATTATTCATGTCCCTTCCTCCTGCCAATCTCAATTAAAAAAAAAAAATTCCTACAGTACTTTAGACTTTCAGGCATAACAGCAGGTCTAACTAATCACTGTTCCACACACATAGCTTTCAATCTTTGATTTCTGTGTCTTTGTACTGGCTAAACCCCATTTGTAGATTACACTACTTTGTCACTTACCTCTTGGAATCACTGGTTTCTTTCCAGACTTAAGTACTTCCTTCTTCTTAAGGTCTTTTTTTGATCCCTCTCACTGTTAGTGCTCTCTCTTCCATAACCAGCTTGTAAAATTCTTTGAAGGGAAAGACGATATCAATTTTGTATTTCTATCTCCACTGCTGAGCACAATGCCTGCCCCATAGTAAACATAGTAATAAATGCCTGACAGGCATTGGGCTGTTACTCCAAAAGTGTGTTCCATGAGATTTGTGAAGATTTATGTCACCACCATATGGGAAAACTATTGGGGACATTTTGTTACAGGTTTTTTAAATTTAATATACAGTTTACAAAAACTATTTAATAGAAGATAGCAGATCACAGTTTTACATAAATTCTTCTTTAAAATATTGTAATGCATGTGTATGGCAATAATTGTCAAGTTCATTTAAAAAAAAAAAAACGCTGTTAATAAGAAGGGGTTTTGTAGCACTGCATAATTTCCCAAATGATATAAGAGCTAGTCTGGTCACTTCATATTTATTTCTGGCAGAAGATCATTTTTTTCAACTACTGTCTGTTCAACATAGATGCATATATACAGGTGCTCATGTGATGGCTTAGTTTATCAACTCAGTAGCGTGGTCCAGGCAGTATGTCTTCCATCATCTTACTTTGTTAATGTGAATAGTTAGAACATTATCTTCTGCATTGATGTGCATTTCACTGAGGGATTTTTTTTTTTCTTAATTGCCTCAAGTCTCAAGAGCCCTTTGAAAAGGTTGCCATCAACAAAAATGATCCTTCTATTTTTGTACTTGTATAGGGCACTTTTCCAAACATTGTCAACACTAGGCTAACATATGTCTCCCTGCTTTACATCTCCTTTGATAGTAATGTTCAGAGGATCAATAAAGACGCAATATCTCTAGTGCTGTGTTTATCACAGAACCTTGCAAAAGTTTTAATATTTTAACTACAAATTACTTGATCTCAGGATAGCCTTCAATGTTTCATTTTGTTTTACTGAGTTGATTTTTTTAATTATGAAAAATAACATCAGGCTGTAATAATCCTTATACTTCTTAACTTTGTGTTACTCTAAAGAGAGCAAACTGTGAAGGTATCCCAGTTACTTCTCATGTTTTCATCAAGATTGCCCTCACATCTTACATACACCATGCTCATCAAGAGTTTTTCAACATAAAAGAGCAACCCAATAAGTTTGGAAGTATTAATAACATCCTTGATTTCTTTTGATTTTTTAAAGTGTTCATAATCTTTTTCATTCTTTCAAAATTGTTAGGTAACTAGGTGTGCTCCAATCCGGGACGACCTCGAGGGCAGGGAGACTCCACCCATCAGGTATCTCCGGGGGAGAGGAGGAAATACCCGAGCTAGCCGAGCTAGCTCAGTCTGACCTTCTCGAACCCCCGCTGTTCATGGAGGGCCTCGTAAGACTCTAAGATTTAGAAGTCCCACTTTTACCTGCCCGAGACTGTCCACACGGAATTGAGCTTCCAGTCCCAACACAAAATCTTTCCCTCTGAGCTGCCTTGAGAACTGACACTCAGATGCCTTTAGAATACTATTATTATTATTTAGATTTACCTACTCTTGAATTTATTTCAAGTACTATTTTCTTGCTTTCATATACCACCCTTTGGTTCCATGAACAATCAAGTCAGATGTTCTTGACCTTCTGATCACATTCTGATCAAATGAGATAACATTATAAAGTACTTTAACACAGTGCCTGGCATCTTACAGGTGCTATGACAATGCTTATTATCTCTTCCTTTCCCACCTTTTGTGTCAAGGAGCCTTCTGGCATTCTGGTAAATCCGAAGGACTCCTCAGAATAGCTGGGCTAGCTAGCTAGGATGGCTATGAACAACAACTAAGCAATCCATCTCTATCTTTTACTGGAGCAAAATCAAATATGTAGTATCACAAAAGTAGCCAATTATTTCAAATAAAATTATATTCTGACAAAAAAAAAAAAAGTACTCGAAGTCCAAGTTAAGAGGAGCCCTGACCAGAAATCTCTTTGCTGGCCACCACTCTTTTCCATCTGTCATACTCCCCAGGAGAGCACACCTGTCTTTAAAGCAAGCACTGTCCCTCAATGCCTAGCACAGGGTCTGACTCAAAGCTGGTACTTAATACATGCTTGTTAATTGACTGGTTCATAGAACTCCAAGTTCAGAAAATTCCTTTCCAAAAATAACTGAAGTGTAACACTGTCCACAATAGCAAATCACTCCTTCTGTAATGCATTTTCTGTATTACTTCCAACCATCTACAAGGTCACATTCATCACTCATGCACACTATGACCCCCCTACAACTTAGGGCATTGTCTTCAAGACTTACTCTACTCATAAAATTTAGCCCCCTACACTCTGTCTGGCGATAAGAACTGGTGAACCTAGCTAGTTAATGGTGTCCTTGGGCAACACAATAAAAAGCTCATTACTGTCATAAAACTCAAAGGCTTTCTCATCCAGTGGGACCTACCTAGCACAGATTTGGAGAATTCAGATTGTCCCTTCTTTCCCCAAATGAGACATATTATATTCACTGTGAGCAGTTGGTCCCAATGTCTATTCTAATAAATAAGCATTATTTAACTACTGAAATAATAATAATCATGATATTACAGATGAGTAGAAGAGATTCTTTTATTTTGTTTTTTTTGTGACTGTGATACCACATATCTCTATGGTCCATTAACAATAATGACATTAATTTCCCCCACCCCATTTTATTATTCTGTCTCAGCTAATGTCACATTTTCCCAGAACCCAATAATGGCATTAAGTAGGGCATAAAAATAGCTCTTATTATATTAGCTTCAATATTCAAAATACAGATATATTTGATTTCTAAAAAAAACTCTTAAAAGAGATTAAAATGGAAATTCTACTCAAAATCTGATTGTGTTGGAGAGTTTACCCACAGTCACAATGGAGACTGAGAACCATGTTCTCCCCTATTTCTACAGGCCATCTCCTATATTCTCTCTACCTGTAGAAGCAAACTATTGAAAGCATTCATAACAAAATGCTTCTGTAAGTGACAGATATTCATAACTTTGGCTATGTCAGGTTAAATTAATGTAATTGACTACCTGTTTTTGAGCATCTAGTCTTATCTTGAGGGCAGCTATGTGGTGCAGGTAGAGTAAGGGGCCTGGAGTCAGAAAGAACTGAATTCAAATCTGGCCTCAGATACTTACTCTGGGCAAGTCACTTAACTCTGTTTGCCTCAGTTTTGTCATCTGTAAAATTAGCTGGAGAAGGAAATGACAAACAACTCCAATATCTTTGCCAAGAAAACCGCAAATGGAACCACAAAGCATTGAACGTGACTGAAGCAACTGAAGAGCAACCATTTTATTTTTGCCATCTCCTGATCTTATGCGGATTTTTCTCCATTGACCCATTTATCTTTGGATGGTTATCCAGTAAATTGTACTTTAAAAACAAAACCAAAAAAAAATTCCACTATCATTATTTGCATTCTTTTTCCTAAAGGGATAGGCACCATGAAACCACTGTCCATACAGGTATCTGTGAAAGCTTATAGCTAAGAGATGACCTCATCTAGAAATAAAGAACTAAAGAAAAGTCCAAAAATGATCCATGAAGCAAAGTGTATAGGTCTTTGATCCATTAGCTCTAAATGAGTTCAGAGGGAGCTTCTGAAATTTTTCAAACTTGTGGAAGCAGCCAGCATACAATCTTTCCCGCAAGGCCACCATAGTTCTATGTTGAACTAATTCAGTATGATTGTGTAGCACAATACCAGAGTGGGGAAGGATATTTTATTTTAACACAATACTCAGTCATAATGAGAACTGTTAGGCTTCTCCACCGCTCAGCCTTGACATGGAACACTTTTCCTATCCTTTCTTCAAAAATGGTTCAAAAGGATTTATTTTTTAAATGGCACCATACTTCACCTTTCTAGCTGATGACCTGAATTTTAGGTTTTGGCCAAATACCATTCTAAACACACACAGACACAGACACACAGACACACAGACACACAGACACACACACACACACACACACACACACACACACACACACACACACACACACACCAAAAACAGTAGAAATGTAAGGCCCAGAGTAAGTTGAGATGGAAAAGGCTAAAAGATACTTAAACGGTACTGGCAGGCAGAGCTATAATACCCATCTGAGGATAATGATAAAGCAGTTGCAGATGTTCAGTCAATTAGATTGCCTGATTAGCTGAACATTCCAATGCAGCTCACCACTGTATAATGGATGGTCCCACAATTACTTTTCAGGGAGAACGACTTTGAACATCACTCCCCCCTCCACTACAGCTGCTTCTTTCCATCCTAGTCTTCCCATACTATCTTTTAGTCAGTCCACCTCTCCTATCACTACTCTCCTTATCAAAGATCCAGATGTTTGTTTATTCATTTTCTCTTTCCAGAAAGTCGGCTTTTTTTTTTTTGGAGACACATAAAGCTTTGTGAAGAAAAAAATAACTTTTGCAGTTCAAACAGTGAGTTTTTTTTTTCAAAAGGCTGAATTTTTCTTGTTACGCGGTTGAGTGTTATTTTTCATAGAATCACAAACTTCACAGAAATTTAAGGAATTGACAGATTTTGAGCAACAAGTAGATGTGCTGAGTAACTTCAAAGGACATTAAAGGTTGCAATACAAAGGAATAATTATGGCTAGAGGACGGACATAATTTAGTTGACAGATAGACCCACCAACAGACAGTGGAAAAAGCTCTCAATTTATAGAGTCAGGAGATCTGGGTTTGTTCAGACCTTAGGCACTATCTCTATGATTTGTGTGATAATTAAATAACTCATCTTCTGCATCATCATCTTAAATGGATATTATTATACTAGCCCTACCTAGTTCACAGGGTTGTTGCAAAGAAAGCAACATTGCAAACTTTAGCATTCTATACAAATGTGTTATTACCTTGATATAACATTCATCTGAGATGAATAAACCATACATACCTTCAAAGAGGTCAAAGATAGAGAAATTTGTCATATATAGCAAACTATTCCTAACAGTGTTTTTGTGTCAGCATAGAACTGGAGACAAAGTAGATGCCCACCAATTGCAGAACATCTAAAGAATATGTAGAATAGGAATATAAGAGAAAATTCTGTAAAATAAAAAAAATTATGAAAAATTCAGAAGTGTGGGAACTGATTTCTAGGAACTGATGTATAATGAAAGAAGAGCCAGGACAACAATATACACAAGGACCATGGTTATATAAATGGAGACAAGAATAAATCAAGCTATTTTTTGGAAGTAATAGATATTGCTAGGGGAAATGTGCTCATCCAAAATTTATAATTTTTTCTGGTGCATTGTGAAAGATTTTGCTAGATAGGATTGTGTTTTGCATGAGAAGAGAGAACAGCAGCAAGGACAACAAAGTGTCTTTGAACAACAAAAAGTGAGATTCAGGTAAAATATATTAAAAAACTTTATGATGACTGCAGATTTAAGCACTGAAACAGGGTATTCTCCTAAGGACAAAGTACAATGGAAAAATGTGGATAACAACAGTGGCCTAAACCTCTAAAGGGGAGACAGGAACACGATTAACTAAAGTTGAAATTCATGCCATGTCAATTCTAGCAATGTGATTAAGGAACTAAATTTTTTCCATTAATTCTTAAACACTGCTACCAAGCACAGACAATCATCACCACACAAAGCTGAACATTAGATCATTGGTAAATATGTTCACTTTGCTTAGTACCATAACAAACCAAATTGTATGAGGAATATTTTCATCTCCTACTAACAGGGGAGGTTGAGGCTAGTGGATCATTTGAGCTTTGGAATTCCTAGCTAAAGCTAATCCAGGGTCCACATTATTTTCAGCACCAATATGGTGAGCCTCTGGGACTATGGGGCCATCAAGACTACCAAGGAGAGGTAAACTGTCTCAGGTCTTAAACAGATGTCAAAACTAACATACCAATCAGTAATGGGATGAATCCCATGAGTGGTCATTACTCTTCAAGACTAAGCAAAATAGGGAAGACTAGTCCAAAAGATACACACACACACACACATACACATACACACACACACACACACACACACACACACATGCACAGAAAGAGACAGACATGGAGAAATAGATAAAAAGGGAGAAAGAGACATAAAGAAAGTTTACTAATTGAGAGACAGTGATTTCAACTTGGATGAGGAGAGGCTCAGGATGGAGAAGTTGCCCAACGTCTCATAGACAGTGACAGAGTCAGCATTTCAACCCAGATCCTCCGTGTTTCCAAATTTTGTGATCTGTCCATGGAACTGTTATTTACATCTTGTTGATTCTGGATTTCACAAATTATGTTTGACTTCTCTATCCCTCAGAAATGTTTGAACTTCCAAGACAAATGCTGGAAAGGTTGGACCTCAGAGAAACTGTGTCACTGTGATATCTTCTTTCTTAGGGTAATAGAGCTAGCTTTGAATGTAGGAAGAGATAAACACAAGTCTTTCCTTTGATAATGTCCAAGTTGTGTGACAACGGGCCAGCCACTTAGTCTGTCAGGATGCTCAGCAATTTTCTGAGACTACAGAAACCTGCCAATCTGCATCAGTGGAAGGCTTTTCCAAAACTTCTGTTGAAGTACCTAATTCCACAAGTTCTCCTGGGGTAAAAGAAACTACCACATGTTTTTCACTTTCCTCACCTCTCTCATGCCCATCTATTCTCTCTTTTGCCATCAAGTCTCAAGCTTTGGTATCTCCTCTTGGGTATCAGCAGACAGCCATACAATTCACTGTATTTTCCCAATTTTGCTCCTAAACTAAAGATTAAATATAACCATCTTTATAAAAAGGCACCTGTCTTTTGAGAAAATTTGAAATAACAATAAAAATGAATTTAAACAGTTACATAATTATCTGCATGTCAAGTAGCAAAATATGGCAAATAAAAACAAATTCTTGAGAAGAAAGGGACAGGAGGGAAAAGAAAAGAGATGGTAGCCACCTTTCTACAATATAAGAGCAGTCTCATCCTAATCTGAGTCATATATAACCCTTAGAGGGATAGATATGACATTTAACAAAATGGAAAATTTTCTCATTAAATATTAGTAAAAGGTTAGAAGTGATCCAAGGTATAAAAACTGCACTGGATAACAAGTCATAAGGTTCAAGTTGAAAACCGCAAAATGATCAAAGGAAAATATGGGAAAGTAGTATGAAATGAACACAAATACTCAAGCAAAGAATACCAGTCTTATATGATGGTGAAAAAAAATCAATCTGGTGACCTACAAATAAATTCACTTTAGGAAATACCAAGTTAACAGAGATTTTTCAGGGCTGTGAGCTTTTTACCTAGCTATTAAGATTCTGAACGTACTAAGATTCATTTCCCATTTTTTGTGTGTGTATGCAGCATCCAAGTCTATTATAAAGGGAGATTCCATTTTGTACTGCATTTATAAAAGACTGATTGAAACTAAAGCCGATCTTAATAGTGAGGAAAGGGAAAAGCAAAGGTTCTGTTTCAAAATTCCCATATTCCACTCAGTTGTTCTTCTATGACAATCCTATTCTCCAATCACGTGTGGCTGCTTTATTGATAGTGAGAATATGCCCAAGTAATTTGTGTTCCTTTCCTTTGGCAAGCTTTATGGAGCAAGATGCATTTTGTCCCCTTTTTTTCTTCCCCAATCCCCTTTTCATCTCTTCAATAGTCCTGAGCAGGAAAAATTTGTCCTGCTTGGGTTTCAATCTGAATCAATCACTGCTTGACGTCAGAAGCAGCAAGTTTTGGTGTTTTTCAAATTCCCAGTCCTAAACTGCTTGGATGTGCTGACAGTCAAATTTTCCTGAGTAAGCATGGCATAATGGATAGAGAGGCTGGCTTTGGAGTCAGACAGATCTGAATTCATATCTTGCTTCTGATACATACTAGCTCAGCCTACATGGGAAAGTTGGGTGCCCAATAGTAGCACTGTCAACTCTCAAAAACTAGAAGTCACACAGGAAGGGCAAAGGGGTTTTCCAAGCTGGAAATGCCCTACGTGGAAAAGAGCAAAAATAAGAACTCATTACGTGCAAGATATTATGCTAAGCAGTAATGATACAAAGACAACACAATAAACGCAAAGCCCACCCAGCACCCAAAAACTTACATTCCACTCCTCTGTTCAAAGCAAAACAGTAACAACCGAAAAAGCATCAAAAATGGTTATAAACCATGAAACCCAGATCTTTTTTTAGGGCTGGGATCTATCAAGAAACAATGTATAAATGCAAAAAGGTAACACGACAAAAAGCAATTCATTTAAATTATATTGGCACTTATTAAACACTACTGTGTGCAAGACACTATTCTAGGTAAAGGATTAGCTACAGTAGAAAAAAATAATAACCATCCCTGCCCTCAAGGAGTTTACATTCACATGGATACACAGATCAGAAATATAAAGTATATACAAAGTAATATTTGAGGGGCTCTGAAAAGACCTGCTATAGAAAATATATCTGTGTACGGGCTGCTAGATGGCACAGTGGATAGAGTGCGAGGGCTCAAGTCAGGACGACTCATCTTCCTGAATTCAAATTTGACCTCAGACACTTACCAGCTGTATGACTCTGAGGCAGTCACTGAACTCTATTTGCCTAAGTTTTCTCATCTGTAAAATAAGTTTTTGAAGGAAATGCCAAACCACTCCCAGTATCTTTGCCAAGATAATCCCAAATGGGGTCACAAAGAGTGAGACAGGACAGAAACAACTGAACCACAATGTGTGTATATTGTATGTCTATACACAGGTACATACATACATATGTGTTATAACTACATCTCTAGATTCAGAGTGCCTCTCTCCACCTTACTTGACTCACTTTTCTTAATAACACCTAAATTCAATTGAGTTTTTGCCATGATTTTCAGTTTCTTATTTAAAAAATACATACATAACATTATATATATTTCTGAGCTATGGAATATCCTTTTTTTCCCCTTTAGATATTATATCCTATACACATACCACACCATACGTATTAAAATTTTAAGAATTCAGAGAAGGCAGAGGTGGGGGATGGAGGAGCAAGAATACGCCAATACTAAACAAACTAACCAATGACTATTGAAACAACAAAACCAGAAACAAAGACAAGACACCTGCCAGAACTGAGATCTGGACACCAAGAAAAAGACATCTCATCTGAGACCAAATACAGAATTTTAAAATTGTAGTTCTCTAGTATCCAACCTCCTCCACTGCTACTTATAAATGGTGCTCTAGATGAATGGATATGTTCAAGCAGAATGCCTACCAAATGTGGTCATGGTCTATATAAAATGGGAACGATGATACTAAAGCAGATCGTTAATCCAAGTGATATCAGCAATTTCTCTCTTGGAAGTTTGAACTCCCAGACATACATCAAACTTCACAAGTGGTTGGCTTAAAATCTGCTGGGGCTCATTCTTCAACTGGATTCCTGAACATTACTTATTCTATTACACTTTTTCAAGACTTTTTTTTAAAAGAAGAAAATGAAATTTATCATGTGTGTGTTGCTAAAATGACCTCAAAGCATTATCCTATGGTTCCCTCTCATTTATTCAATACATTTTTCATTTTTTAATAGAACAGAACAAGTTATTTTCAATTATTCATGATCTCTCCATCTTTGTCATTTTCGTATGTTCTCCCTCAAATGATAGTATCCCCATTTCTGAATAGATGCATTTCTGAATGAATAAATGAAAAAAAACCCTTTTATTAAAAACATAAAATGTTCAGAATGACTCTAAGAGCTATGGATACAAAAAGAAAAGAAGAGATGGTCCCTGCTCTCACTGGGAGAGACAATACATATAGGATATGAGTCAGATTTTAGAGTACCAGTGCTAATAAATTAATTTTCTTGAATTTTAAGAGCATCCAAGGTTTAAAAAGAAAAGGAAGTAAAGTCAAGATGATAGAGTGGCAGGAAGAAATATAGCAACCCTTTTCATGTATGCACAAAATTCTTCCTGAAAGATTTTGAAAATGCACCAGACCAAGTCTGATCAAACTCAAAAAAAAAAAAAAATCACAGTAATTTTTCTAGACTGGGTCAGCATGGGGAAACAGGTGAAAAAGCCATCAGACATTGGGGACATGGTCAGACCAGGAGCCCACCAAAAGAGCATTATAATACCAGGAGGGAAAGAGGTCACAGAATCAGTAAGGAGAGGCCTAAGCTTGGGTAAGATACAGGAACAAGTGCCATTTAGAAATCCTATCACTTATTACTCTGTTCAGGTTCATAAAATCAGGGCTGACTAAAAATGGAACCTGTGTCTAGACTTGCCATTCCAGGGTAATGAACAGTCCTAAGCCCTGAGTGGGTACTGAGGAAGGAGAAAGTTCAGAAATAAACAGCAGCTCTATGGCTCTGACACCAAGAGCCAAACTACCTATCAGCTCCAGCATCTAACCCATATTAAAACCTGCAAAGGAGTAGAAGTAGAAGTCCCAGACCAAAGAGAACCATACAGTTCCATACCAGAAAACCAACACTTTTTAAGCTGTCTGATAGTGGCTGAAACTCCAAATGGAGTAAGCCCTTAGGCGTGTTGTTCCAATTCAAGCTCAAGGTCAGGAACTTGCCAAGCTTGAATGATGGGGCAGCAATCAGACTTTGCCCTGGATTAGACCTTTTGGAGATCACAAAAAACTTACAGCTCCCCAGTCTGACTTATCCCTGAGATCCTACAATAACACAGTTCTCAATACCCCCAATGGTAGCACCAAGATCATCCCGGGCATCTTCTCCAGATGCGTACAGAACCTGGCCCCAACATAATGCTTGAAGTCAGGAAGTTGGCTGGAAGTAGAATCAAACAAGCAAAAAAAAAAATCCCACCTTAAAAAGTTCTTATGAAGACAGGAACTCTCAAGACACAAACTCAGAAGAAGAGAAATTCTTCCATAACTACATGAAATATTAAAAAAAAAAAACATAACCTGGGAAGTAATTAAATTAAAACTCCTGGAAGAAATATAAAAAGATTTTTTGAAGAGTTTTTTTTTCAAGTTGCATAAATGAAATGAGAGGAACTAGAGGGGAAGAATTTGAAAATAAATGAAAACTATGAAAGAAAGAACTGGAAGGGAATAAACAGTTAGGCAACCTGTACAAAACTTTGCCCAAGCGGTAAACTCCCTGAAAAGTGAATGAAACAAATAGGAGAGTAGGGACACAGTGATACAAGAAATATCAAAACAAAGGCAAAATACAAAGACAAAGAAGGAGACAGAGAAGGAGAAAGAGGAGGAGAAAGACAAGAAGGAGGAAAAGGAGAAAAGGCAGGAGGGAAAGAAATGTAAGGTATCTCATAGCAAAAACAACTCATTTGCAGAACAGATTGAGAAGAGACCATTTAAATATCATTAGACGACCTGGAAGTCATGATCAAAATTGGTCGTGATATCATATTTTGAGAAATCATATAAAAATGACCCAAATCTTTCAGAGCCAGATGGTGAAGTGAAAATAAAAAGGCTCTGCCAAGCCACCTCCTGAAAGAAACATGAAAATGAAAATTCCTATGAACACTCTGAACTTCCAGGTCAAAGAAAAAAAAACCTGCATCGAACCAAAAAGAAAAAAAAAATCTAAGTGCCACTGAACCGTAGTCAGGATCACACGTTAGCTACAACTTTTATAAAGAAAAAGAAAAAGCCTTGGAATATGATGTTACAGAACTCAAGATATATAGGTTAAAATTCAAGAATAACTTATCTAAAAAAACTGAGTATAATCTTAAAGGGGAAACTACTGACTTTTAATGAAACAGAGGATTTCCAAACATTGTTAATGAAAATTAAATTAAATTTTAAAAATACAGAAACTCTGAAGAGCAAATACAAAGACTCAAGGAAAACAAAAAGGTAATGGTGAGTGAACAATCAAAAGGTACTGAAAGGTATAAAGTGCTTACCTTTTGATATAGGGCAATGACATGTGTATCACTTCACAACTCTTTTACCATCAAGCATCTTTAAAGGAGTCTAATTAGTCTCAAGGCCTAAAAGTGACTCTGTTCTGTCTGATGGGGAGAGAGAGAGAGAGAGAGAGAGAGAGAGAGAGAGAGAGAGAGAGAGAGAGAGAGAGAGAGAGAGAGAGAGAGAGGAAAGAAGAAAGGAAAAAAAGAAAAAGAAAGAAAGGAGAAAAGGAAAAGGGAAGGGGAATACACTAGAGGAAGAAAGGTAGAGGAAGAACAGGAGAAATTATCTCCCATAATCAAGGTGTGGCAGTAGAAATCTCTACAAAGAAAGAGGATGGAATGGTAAGAAAGAGCTGGAATTTTCCTCATCTGAACTGGTGAAAGGAGAGAAGAATACCCACACGATGTACAGAAGTATATTTCACTCAACAGGGAAACAGAAGGGAAAGGGGAGAAGAAAGAAGGGGAATTAAAAAGAGAGATCTGTTCTAAGTAAAATAAAATCCAATTAAGGATGTACAAAAATAGGTATAAATCTTTTCGAGATAGCAAAATAATTGGAAATTGAGAGAGTATCCATCAATTGGGAAATGAGTAGACAAGATGGTTTATAAATATGCTGGATTGCTACTGTGCTGTACGAAATGATGAAGGGACAGTTTCAGAGAAATCTGGGAAGACGTGTCTGGACTAATGCAGAGTGAAGCAAACATAGCTAGAAGAGCAATTTCTGTAATGACAATGATATTTAAACATAAGTTACTTTGCAAGACTTAGGAAATCTGATCAATATAATGACCAATCACCATATCAAAGGACTCATATGCTATTGACCTCTTCATAGAGAGGTAAAAGACTCAAAAAACAGAATAAGATGGTTTTTTGTTTACTTGTTTTTGACTTGGCCAATGTGGAAATTTATTTTTTCTAGGTTATTTGTTTTGTTTAAAAAAACCCAGCAAACAAAAAGAGGGGGTTATATTTTCTTTCTATGGTGAATTTTTGACAGTTGAAAAAAATTAAAGAAGAAATGAGGACATGAAAAACAAAGATTACAAATTTTATTGTCTTCTAAAAATATTCAGGAAGCTAGTTGGTGCAGGAGGTAAATCACTGGCCCTGGAGTAAGGAGGATCAAGTCTGGCCTCAGACACATGCTATCTCTGTGACCCTGGTCAAGTCATATAACCTCTATGTGCCTCAGTTTTAGGTTGCTTCAGATAATAATCTCACCTACCTCTCAGATGTGTTGTGAGGATCAAAGGTCGCCCTAACTCTAGGCCCAAGGTGCTATCCACTGTACCACCTAATTGCCCAATCCTTTCATTTTACAAAGGAAGAATAGGAAGTCCAGAACTGAAGTGATTTAAGGTCACATACTCAATAAATGGCAGACCTGTGATTAAAATATACGCAATCATTCATAGCATGGGCTGGTCAGTCCCCTTGTTCTCTACCTACCAGTTACAAAGTGCATTCTGACTCTAACTTTTCTTTTAAAAACCAAGTATATCATGATATGATCAGGGATTGTAAGCTGAAACAGACCCTAAAAATCATGTACTTAAACTGTCTGATTTTACAAATGAGAAAACTGAGGTCTAAGATCATACAAGCAGTAGGACAAAGATTCAAACCCACTCTATTGAGTCCAAATTCAGGACACTTCACTGTGCCATTCTAAAAACAGTATCCGAATTAAAATTCCAAGGTAAGAAAATCGCTACAACCATGAAAACTCTTGTACAAGACTATTTCAGGGGAGAGTTCTTAACATCTTTTTTATGTAATAGACCAAACAGGGTAATTAAAAATGTGGACTCTATTGTATAGATTCGTAAATTAGATTAGATTAATTTTAGATTCCGAAAAACCCTTATTTTTCCTTTAAAAAATCTGAAGCCATTTCTTAAAGATATCCGTAAGGAAAGCGTAAGTCTCAATTTCAGGCCCTCTCCACTCTAGCCTTCCAATATAACTATTTCTGAGGCAGCTGATCATAACAAGCTCTTTCCTGTCTCCTTCACTAAATTATTCTTAGGCTGTTGGATCAATCCATAAGCCATAGCTCCTGGCTCCATATATTGATATCTATCATTTTTTTCTTTTAGCTGCCTTCCCAAAGCTTTACCCTAGTCCAACATCTTTTCCTGGCATTCCTCCCCCTATAATGAAAATTGCATGTCTGATATGTAAATTTGAGTAGCCCCAAGGCAGCAGAAAAATATTCAGCCTACATATGTGTACCATAACTAGCTCTCAAACATCCCCTACTTAAAAATCATGAAGAATTCTTTCAGAATATTTGCTTCAATTATCTGTTCCAAACTGTCATCTCTTTAAAAAATAAACTACACATTTCGATCTTTTATCCTGTCAAACAACTACTGTCCACAATTTTGTGGCTTTCATTCACCTTTTTTTTTTCATGTTAGATCAATGCAGTAATGGATTAAAGATGCTTTTGAGAAAGGAAAACACATTTCTCTTCACACTTCTTAGGATTCAAGTTGCTTAGTTCAAGAAGAAATCATGCTCAGGTGTATTTTCTGTCGTCTTCTATGGAGCAAGAACCAGGTAGATTGTGTTGCCTCCAAAAACAATAGTCTTCAAATGTGAAAATGGTGAGTTTAGCAGCCAATTCAATTCAATAAACTTTCTTTTTTATTAAGCATTTACTATGTGCTTTCACTGCTGTGATAGACACGGGGGATTCAAAGATAAAATGAAATAGCTCCTGCTTTCAAGAGTCAAAAGTTTCTACATTTGTTATATATTTTCTTTGTTTCATTTGTTAGTAATGGTAATAATGACATTATGTTATATTGTACTACATTATATCATATCATACATTTATTTTCATTATGATAAGTAATAGTATTAGTAGTACCAGTACAAGTAGTGGTAGTAGTAGTAACAGCAGTGCAGCAGCAGTAGCAGCACAGGTAGTAGTAGCAGTAACAAGAGCAGCAGTGGTAGTGGTAGTGGTAGTGGTAGTGGTGGAAGTAGTAGTGGTAATAGCAGCAGCAGTACTAGTTATGGCAGCAGTAGCAGTACTAGTACTGGGGTAGGAGTAGTAGTGGTAGTGACAGTGATAGTGGTAGTGATAGTAATGGTAAAGACAGTCAAAACTCACTTTAAAGTTTGCAAAAATATTTTACATATATTATCTCCTTTGTTTATCATAACATAATGCCAGCAGGTGCGCTTGTTATCCCCATTTTTACAGATGAAAAAATTGAAGTTGAAAGAAAGTTAATGACTTGCCCCATACTACACAGTTAGTAAATGTCTTAGGTAGGATTTAAACTGAGGTCATCCTGACTTCAAGGTCAACACTCTACTGCTTCCTGCTATGTGCAAGTTAAGGGTAGAGACCAGGCTTGTTGGTCTCACAGAGTTTATAACTAATGACAGGGAAGGTCAAGCACCTAAGAACATGTGTCATACTATGAATAGTGTGGGAAATGCAAAGGAGAGGCCAGTTGTTTGGAGAAATCTTTGTAAGCAGAGATCCCTTCAGCTGAGGATATGGGGAAGGAACACCAGACAAGGCTTCACTAAGGATATTGTATCCTCCTCCTCTAAAAATTTTTTGAAATGATTGTTCAGGTTTTTTTTTTTGGCAAAGATACTGCAGTGGTTTGCCATTTCTTTCTCTGGCTTATTTTACAGATGAGAAACTGAGGCAAACAGGATTAAGTGACTTTCCCAGGGTTATACAGCTAGTATCTGAGGCCAGATTTGAATTCAGAAAGATGTCTTCCTGATTCCCAGACTAATATTCTATCCACTACAAAATATGGCTTCATTTTATCCTCATAACAACCCTAGGAGGTAGATGTTGTCATTTTGCCCATTTTAAAGGTCAGGAACTTGAGGCAGATAAGAGGTTAAATGATTTTCCCAGGGTTACATGGCTAGAAAGTATCTTGGGACAAATTTGAACTTAGGTTTTCTTGACTCCATATTCAGTGCTCTATGCCATACACCACCCAAGCTCCTTAGAGACCATCATGTCCAACTCTCTTATTTTACAGATGAGGACACTGAGGACTAGGGAGATTAAGTGATTTTCCCATGGCCAATAGGCATTAATTCACAGTCAGGTTTTAAACCCAGAAGTCTAGGCAACAGAACTGGTGCACCCTTCCTATTGGATTCTACCACCTTTCTAGAGATTTCAACAGATAGAGAGAGAGATCTAGAGGGGGCATTTGAGGAAAGAAGGAAAGTAAACTGGAAGGAAAAGAGAGTTGAGACTATAAAAAGGAGAGGGGTCATCTCCGTCATCTAAAATATGAGGTACGGATGAATGAATTTCATGACAATAATTTTTCACTTACCTTTCTTTTCAATCTCATTTACTATTGTTGTTACTTTGGCAAAAATACTGTATTCTCTGGAGTACCTTCCCACATACTCCCCATCTCTGCAGCATACAAGAGGCCAGGTATTTTATGGGGAACAAAGGACTGTTTCCATTCAATTTTGAATTAAAATGTCTCCATGAGCACTAAAATGAGCCGAATTGCTGACTTTCCATGCAAAAAAAGTTATGTGGTATAAAAATAACGATAATTGACAGCTAATATTTATGTAATTTTGTTTTCTTTTTGGCAAAGCACTTTGTATATATTTTCTCATTTAAACATTTGATTTGATGTAGTAGAATGATGATAACAGCTAGAATAAATTTGTGCTGAGCTAAGAATATGGGATCTGAGTTCTGTTCATCCCAGGCAGGGGCAGGCAATTAACCCTAACAAGTCATAATCCCTCTGAATCTATAAAATAGGAATAATTAAGACCTACTCTCTCTTTCTTACAAAGTTGTTTTGTGAGTTGGCCCAGTAGACATAGGGAACCCCTACTGAAAAAAAAAAACAAACTCCTGATTCAGATAGGGTCTGGCTTTGGAGAAGGTTGTCTGGGAGTGGGTCATGGAACTAGCAGGAGATGCCAGTGGAATGTGAATTCAAGGCTTTCTCACTGAATCCAAGAACAGGTCTACATGACACATCTTCCAAGGTTGTTGGGAACGGCAAATAAAATAATTGCATGTGTGAAATTATGAGGTATTGTCATGACTCACCATGAGTAAAACTCTCTCCAGGAAATTCTGTAATATATAACCTGCATAATAAAATAACTACTGCGGCTAAATTTCTTCCATTTTTTTAATCCTCTTTTGTAGATCAGGGAAATGTATGCCAGGAGAACTAACTTGAATGAAATACTGTAGTTGAGATTTTTATGCACACTGAGCATAGAGATTTAAGAGTACTGCTTCCCCAGTAACTCAGCAGGGCTGACATGCGAAAAAGAAACCAGGATGTAGTTGTTGTGAACGTCCTAACTTAAATTTTCCTGAACTTCAAGCATGGATTAGCTCAGCATAATTTGGTGCATTAAATACATTTTTTTTCCTTCAAAGGTTAGAAGACCATCTCTACTACTTTTGGATACCATTATGCTAAGGATTTTTTTAAAAATGGATTATGGAAAAAAGTGAGCCTATAAACTGAATTAAGATTATCACTTGGAGACCTGTTCAGGCATGTGTGATACCAGATCATTTCTTAGAAAATCAAGCATTACCCAGAAAAAGACTGAAAGTAAATATTTGCAACAATAACAACAATTATACGTATATAACATATTTTCTCCACTGATCTTCGCAGTGTTCTTCTGAGGAAACTTCTATTAAAGTCTCCATTTTCAAATCTAGCCTCAAACACTTGAAAATAGGGCAAGTCTCTTCATTCCAACTGGGTCTCGGTTTTCTCTTTTGTAAAATGAGAATAACAGCAGCCCCTGCCTCTGAGGACTGCTGTAAGGATAAAATGAGACAACATTTGTAAAGTGCTTGGCAAGCCTTAAAGCACTATAGGAATTCTAGATTTTATTGTTGTTATAATGAGGATGAGGAAACTGAGACTGAGAGAGGTTTAGTGGTTTGCCCTGAAACAGTCAATCACAACTTCACAAAACTTATGTGAAAACTAGGCTTATTATAAATATTATATATTATATAAATATTATAAATAAATTAGAAATGAACATGCATTGTGGAACCCAGAGAGTTCACAGCTCATACAGAAGTTTTCATTTCTATGACAGTCAGATGAAGGAGATATTAGAATCTCTGCCTAAAGGATCTTGGCATGAGAGGGGAAAGGTACAGTAAAGTTGGGGAAAGGACAACCCCCCCGCCCCCCAAAGGGGAAAAGCTAGGCAAAGGCAAAAGCCACATTCTTTTTTCTTGGGAACTAAGCTAGACCATGAAGATAGGATGGCCTCCTTATCTATAAAGGCTTAGTTGCACAAGCCTAGTGCAGACTGGCTAGTGCCTGTCTTGACGTCCAAGGACACAAAGGGAGTCCAGGTGGGGATGCAAATAATACATTATGTCAGCTGGGTAGGGGTGGAGGGTGGCTTCATTCTTGACACATTCAGGGCCTCCTGCATGCTCTGGCTACTCAAGAATTTCAGAGGAGCCCTTAATAGTCCTAACAGGTCACACAGCTAGAAAATGATTGAGGTAGGATTTGAGCTGAGGGTCACCAACTGTGCTTTGTAATGTAATAAATTGAGGGCAAAAAAAAGCCTGAAGTTATCCCTGCCCCCAAGTCAGAAATAAATGCATAATATTTCAGAGCTAGTAGGTATGTTAGAGATAATTTACCCTAATGTCCTTTTTCTTTCAATAGATGAAAAATCAAGGCCAAGACCAGCAACACAAGTTAGCCAGCAGCAGAACTTATGTTAAAATATGACTTCATTTTTACAGTATGTATAATGAAGGGCCATTTAGATAATACCAGATACATGAACTAGAATTATAGAATGTTCGAGTCTGCAGGGAAGTCAAAATCATACACTCTAATGCCTTCATTTTCCACAGGAAATCTCCATTTTCCAACAGTGGTCAATGACTTGCCTAAAGCCACATAGCTAGGTGTCAGTGGCAGAACTTGGATTACGAGTATGATCTTTCCTCCTTTAGAATCTTAAGTTTCAAATTAATATACTTATCCAAAAGTCAGAGTTTGTATAATAATAAATATTTCATTCCCCTTCATTAAGTTTTAAAAGCTGTCTCTCTGAATTTTATGTCAAGTGGTTGTGTTCAGTATAAATCTTTTAATGACTAAGACAAATAAACAAAATACGAATTTCCCTTAATGACAGATGGGTATGGATAACAAAGAATCTATTAATACCCATAAGACAGCGATGCTGGGCCACATTGAAAGTAAATCAGGGAAGGATAAATGGAGGCTGTTCCACTCCATTTCATCTTTCTCTACAAACACTGTATGAAATTCTTACCTTCTTGGGAACTTCTTTGTTAAAATTGCAATGTATCAAACAGAAGACAGACCCACTGGGATAATGGTAAAATTACTGTCTTGGCATTCAGACTTTGCTTCCTCAAAGTCTTGGAGAGTTGTGACAACCTGCTAGAAGTCTTCAAATTACAAATAGAAATAAAATATCCTTATGCTATCCAGTATGACAGTAAACAAAGAAAAGTATACAATCTCCAGTAGATTTTTCTTAATGGAGTAAATGAATAGGAGAAAATATTTGATTAAAATATGGCTTCTGTTGACGGATCTGAAACTTTCTAAATGAACATGTAATTGATGACAGTTCCTGAAGACTGTACTCTTGCCCCTGTGCCTGAGTATGGCTTGGAGAGCACCCCAGTTCAATGAAAGCTATTGCTAGTGAAGCATAGGAAAAGGAAAGGAATGGATTGTTAGCATTTACGTAGTGCCTCCAAGGGCCAAGTCCTTGGCTACAAGCTTTACAAATATTTCATTTGATTCTGACAACAGCCCATGTATCTGTCAAGGGAGGTGTCATTCAGGAAGAAACTGAGGAAAACAGAGGTCAAGTGACTTGCCCAAAGTCACACAGGTACTATGTGCCCAAGACCTGAGCTGTTGTACTCGGGTGGGTCTTGTTAAGCTGGAAAAGCCTCAAGGGAAAACTCAGTGCCTTGAGTCTGCGAACCAGCTGAAATGAATGGAAAGAGACTAAGCGCTTAAGGGTCAACCTCAATCAACAAACTGTTTTGAGCACAGAGGCAGGTAATTGGTGCAATGGAAAGAATGCTAGACCTGGATTCAAGAAAATCTAAGTTCAAATCTGTCTTCAGACTCCTATTAGTTGTGTGAACCTGGGCAACTCACTTCACTAACTTCTGTGTGTCTCAGCTTCCTTACCTGTAAAATGGGAGGAATTACAGCACCTACCTGCCAGGGTTGTTGTGAGTCTCAAGTAAGATAATATTTATAAAGTGTTTGGCATGGTAACTGCCAGAAATATAACTCTCTCTGTCTCTCTCACATACACACACACACACACACACACACACACACACACACACACAAAGAGTGACTCATGAAGACATCGAGGGAATAAACTGTATCACTGGAGTAAATAAAACTTGTGCTCCTAACTTTATTTTTTGTGGTGGACTCCTTTGGCAGTCTGGTGAAATCTATGGATTCTTTCTCAAAATAATATTTTTAAATCCCTGAAGGATTACATAGAAGAAATAAATTACGTTGAAACCACATTGACATACAATTATCAGAATATATGCATATATATATATATGTATATGTATATGTGTTTTGAGGTGTATGTACGCATATATACATACATCAAGAATCCAAGGTTAGGAAGCCTTGAGAAAAGGGCATGGAGGGACTGCAGTATTTAGCAGTGGAGGAAACATTAACAGCAACTGAATCATAATGTGAAATTAAAGCAATTAATTAAATGACAAACTGAAGACAGGGTGCTAAGAGCGACTCCTTGTCAAACCTGATTATCCACTTGAATGCCAAGCTTTGTCTATTTCTATGCCATCTAGAAGAAAACCTTTGGAGGAGAAAGTATGGTAAAATGGAAAGCCCACTGACTCTAGAGTCAAAGGTCCTGGGTTCAGATACTGCTTCTACTTGAGGCAATAGGTAGATGGTACAGTGAATAAAGTGCTGGGTCTGGAGTCAAGATGACACAAATTTGAATCTAGCCTGAGTCGCATAACTAGTAAGTGTCTAAGGCTAGATTTGAATTTGAGTCATCTTAACTGACCTCAGTTCAAATAGGACCTCAGAAACTAGCTGTGCAACCCTGGGAGTGTAACTTGACCTGTCTGCCTCAGTTTCCTCAACTGGAAAATGGAGATAATAACAGCACCTCCCTCCCAGGGTTGTCATGAGGTTCAAATGAGATAATACTTGTGAAGTTCTTAGCACAAAGCTAGCATATATTAGGGATTTAACAAATAATTCTTTCTTTGCCCCTTTTCTACCCTCCCCCTCCATGAGATGATTCAGATTTTTGGGGCTTCACATTATTGGACCTCGGTCTTCTCATTTTGAGAGCATTTGTGAATAGATGACTTCTGAGATCCCTTTCAACTCTAGATCTATGATTCTGTGAACTCATTCCCTTTGCCTCTCTTATGCAGCCTACCACAGCCTGAATTTTGGAGGGTCCAGCACTCCTGGAATGTTCATTAGCCATAGAGAACTGAGCCTTGCAAAATAGACACACACTTTTACTCAAGAAAGAGTGAGATTTAATAGAAACTACCATGCACATCGACTATAAGGAGAACCTACCACATCTGGAAGAATATAGAAACCTAATAGTTCAAGTTGACTTACAGATTAGTAAAGCAACTATTAACTTGGCAATCAACTTGAAAATCTACTTTTAAAAGTATATTTCGTATATTTCTTATATATGAAAAGAAGAAAGGGGAAAAAAAGATTTTATTAAACGCTTACTCCAAGCATAGTGCTAAGTCTTGGGGATACAAATATAAAGCAAAACAGTCACTGCTGTCACATCTTCACCATCTAGTGGGGGAAGCAATCCCCATAGAAGGGGAGAAGGGGTGGGCTGGTCTGAGCTATACTGTTACAGAGATGAGGAATGGGAAAGAAATCCTTAACAACAATACTAGCATATAACACGGAGATACAGCACGAAGACAGGAAACCATCCTTGATCTCAAGACGACTTGACTTCAAACCTGCCTCTGACATATATTGTGCAAATCACTTAATGCTGCAACGCACCAGTCAACTTCATGACTAGGAACTCCTAAAAGTTGACCACCCTCATTGGTAAGAAGGTGTTTCCTCACTGGGCATGCCTTACAGTGATAAATGCATAGATCTGGGATATATATATACATATATATATGTATATATATGTATATATATATACACACACACATAAATATATATAATATATACACACACATATATACACATATGTGTATATATGTGTGTTTCTGTGTATGTATATATGTATATATTTACACATATATAATGTATGTATTAAATAAAAAGATTAGATAGGTAAACAGACTAATTGATCAATCAATTGAAAGGACTGATGATAGACAGACAGACAGACAGACAGACAGGTAGATAGATAGATAGAGAGAGAGATAGGTAGATAGATAGATAGATGGATACACGTTTACCAATAATCTCTCTTTGGAAATGAGGTCACACAAATTTTCCAAATTTTGACCAGAGGGAAAAGTGAGAGAAAAGAGAAAAATCATATTCTGAGACTGTTTCACTTGAAAGAAGCGTTAAGAAATTCAGACTTGTTATCAGGAAAGTGCTACAAACAAGTACAGTAGAATATGTTGCTTCACGAATTACTGGGTTCTCTCTCACCTGAGATCTTGCAGTTGATACTGTTTGGACCTTTGTTGAATATATTGTTACAGACATTCTTTTTCAGGTTTAGGTCGGATGGGATGACTGTTGAAGTCCCTTTTAAGTCTGAAATTCTGTGATTCTATGATTTGGCAACTAAGAAGACAATGGTGATCTTCACTAGTGTGCCCCCCCCCCTCAGGATTAGAGGTCTGATTGTAAGAAGTTAAATATTTGGGTAGTAAAGAAAAATGGAAAGCTAGGTAGCACAGTGGATAGAGCACCAGGAAGAGAGTTGGAAAAACCTGAGTTCAAATCCACCTTTAGACATTTATTAGTTGTGTGCTGGGCAAGTCACTTCACCCTGTTTGCCTCAGTTTCCTCATCTGTAAAATGAGTTGGAGAAGAAAATGGCAAACCACTCCAGTGCCTTTGCCAAGAAAAACCCAACTGGGATCACAAAGAGTCAGACATAATTGAAACAACAACAACAAAGTGAGAAAACTAAAAGCAGCAAATAGAAACTATTCATTCATTCATAAAGTTTAACAAAAAACAGACAGGTATCTAGAAGGATTATTAACCTTAAAGTAAATGAAGCTTTATTCAAAAGATGAGGGAACAATTATATAGTACGGTTAGAAATGTTTATCCATCATGTAGACATGAATGTCAAATTCAAGACTTCAATAAAGCCATGTTGGCTAAAAAGTCCTCCACTAGACAGCCACTTAAATGTGCTAGGGTCCATCCTCTAAGTCTCTTGACAATGTATCTCAATTAAAGGAACACCTGCGCTGTTCATCTATTATCTATCACTTCCTCAAGGGGCAGCTAGGTGATGCAGTGGATAGAGCACCAGTGCAGGAGTCAGGAAGACCTGAGTTCAAATCTCACCTCAGACACTTGACACTCACTAGCTGTGTGACCTTGGGTAAGTCACTTAACCCCAATTACCTCATCCTGGGTCATCTCCACTCACCCTGATAAATATCTGGTTACTGGATTCAGATGGCTCTGGAGGAGAAGTGAGGCTGATGACCTGTACAGCCCTCCCTCACTCAAAAAAACAAAGTCAAGTGCAAGTCATGTCATTATTTCTCTGATGGAATGCTCTTCTTTGGCCATGAAGGATGAACACACATTACTTCCTCAAATGACTGGCCTACTTCCACCTTCAGCCTTATATCTTAATGATTTTAAGGCATAATTCTATGATGGCAAAATGATATGGCACGACTGTCTTTCAAGTATCCTTTAGGTGATGGATAATTTTAATTCTCTGGATATTGTGGTATAATTTATGTTTTCATCCATATGAAATCCCTGAAAGAATGTAAGGGTTAAAAAAAATGGGCTTTTGTTTTAGGGAAAATACAGGAGAGAATATCACCACCCAATTTCTCTTTTTTAAATATTTTTTTCTTAACACCAAATAAGGTAAGCATTTTCATATACAAAGCAGAATAGAAAAAAATTTTATGTGAAGCCACAAATCTTTATTTTATACACCTTGCTTTTCTTTTAAATACATAATAAATTCAGGATTTACCTTTCAAAATTGCTCTGCTTATTTACTTCTATCCAGTTTTCCAAACACATCTTTCTTCTTCTCTTCCTCCTACTCAGTCCAACTGTCAGCTTATTATAAATCCACAAAATATGCCTAATGTATATCCACTGATGGTACAGTTATTTGGGCTATCAACTCAGCTTTAAAGTCTGGACGAGAGGTATTCTTCATCCATTTGGTAATTCTCATGTAGATAGGCCCAATTCATTTGCATGACAATGGATTAAATTTATTAGTCTTCTTGGCAACATTCCAGGCTTTACTGAAATCAACAAAATGTCATCAATTAACAGTGATATCTGAATATATCACCAATAATAATAGCGGTTCTTGCAGGTTGATGGAGAAATTTCAGGGACTCCATGAATTTGGATAGGAAAAAAAATACATCTTCCTTTTCACTAATGAATAACTTAAATTTAAAATTTCCTTTAATTACTTTTTTAAAAATTATAAGATAGAGCCCATAGACTTCATTAGACTGCAAAAGGAATTTATGACTCAGAAAAGATTAATAACCCCTTTAACACAAAGAATTCCTCTTCCATTTGGATGCATTATAGAAAATTCTAGTCTTAACAATAATAATAATAACAGTATTTTATAGCACCTACTATGTGCTAGGTATTGTGCTAAGAGCTTTACAAATATTATCTCAATTGATCCTCACAGCAACCCTGGAAGACATATGCTATTATTAATCCCATTTTAAAGATGAGGAAACTGAGGCAAATAGAGTTTAAGAGACTTGCCCAGGGTCACTCAGAGACAAAAATCTTTAGCAAACTTGTCTTCTTGGTTTATGCTTCACTTTTTATTAATACTCATAGAATCAAACAAAGTCCTCTCTGTCGTTGCATCTTTTTGAGGAATCTTATGAGTTAAATATGTATGAGAAACACCTCATATTTTGCTTTATCAAATGCATTATTTTTTTTAAATTAACAAACACTCTTAGTACAAAGGGTTTCTGTGTTCCCTTCACATTTTGTATCAATCATGTAACATGAAGATGTGATCTATGACAAAACAGATCTTTCTTGCACTTTAATCAAGGATGCCTTTTAATATATACATGGAATATTCTCATAAAGATTTTGAAGATAGTAGGAAACCAGGCATTGATTGTTCCTACTATTTTTTTTTCACATGCTTCTCTTAGGGGCAAAGAGGTGGAGGAATATTTGCATTTTTTCAAATATTTGCTAGTCTCTTCTTTTAGCTATTTGAGAATCAATTTGTCACCATGTCCCCCTCTCCCAACTGTGTCTTCTTTAGCACCATCTCTGTGTATATTTGTTTTGGTTCAACTGTTCTTCTTCACTCTGTTTCTTTCTTTCCATTTCTAATTGTATTTACAGCAAGTAAGAGACTCTAATACTAATATAAATTAGCTCTCTTTTCAATGACAATGAAAACTTTGTTTTAAAATTCTCAGCAGAACTTTTCCATTTGTGTAGACTGTCCTAATTTTGTCCTGCAGCTCTCTCAGGATGACCTCGATTAATTTATGTTCTTGTCACGTTTTTTTGTGAGCCTATTTTCCCTCCAGTATTTCTCTTAATCTTCTACCATCACCGTCCATAATATTTTACGAACAAATTAATGTTCTTACTCACTGTTTTCTTTGGTTTCACTATCTCCCTGCTTAGCAAAAAATGTTTTCTGGTTGAGAGAATTTCTAAGATGCTATGGTTGCTTCATTGTGGTGATTGATATTTATTTGTTAAATTTCTAGAGAAAATATCGACAGTTTGTCTCAATGTTTGTTCTTTTATCAATTTCACATTTTTCAGCATCAATAGGATTTCAAAATATCAAGTTGAAGTTATTTTCAGTACATATATATATATACACATATATATATCATTTTTATTCTTTTATTATTTTTCTGGTTTCATATCTATTTTGATCACTAATCATCACTTAGAGTTAAAAATATTAGGTTTGCAACAACTTTCAACACAAGAACAATCTACTAATTTATACGTTACTGTGGAATATTAACCAATTGTTGAACAACTATGCACCATGCATGCCTAGAATAAGTTTGTACAGCAGTATCAAAAGTCCTTGAGGACATAAAGGTAATTTTACACTTTGCCATCAAATGCTGTCAGAGATTGTGGTCTAAGTCCATATTTTTATTTTTTTAAGATTTACATTTATTTATTCATTTTTAGCATTCAACATTCCTTTCCACAAGATTTTGAGTTCCAAGTTTTCTTAAGTCCATATAAAACAAAGACACAGCAGTTCTTTGTTTTATTTAAGTTAATCGATGAAATATGTATTAAACACCTCCTTTGAGTGAGGTATTTGGTTGGGGGAAAGTAGTATGTATCCAAATAAGAGGGGCAAAGGAGAGTCAGGCAAAGTGCACAGAAGAACTTTGAAAAGAGAATTTTCACTATAAAGTGGGAGGATGAGGAAACTTTCATGGATGACATGGCAACTGAGTTGGAGTCTGAAGGCAGAGTGGTACCAAACACTAAATAAAGATGTGGAGAAGTATATTTTAAACACTGAAGGATGTTTTTTAAACAGAGGTATGGATCTTGAAGAGGGTAAAATGAAATGGAGAACACAGTAGTACAGTTTGTCTGGAATAAGGAGGACAAGAATGAGAACAGCATAGTATTAAGGAAAACACAGCATTATCCGAATGATAGGAAGAATATAAAAAAAAAAAAAAAAGAGGATGTAGTACCTTCCCCTCCTACTAAATTCAGAAATGGCGCCACTGATGGATAAATAGTAAAACTGCCAATGTTTTAGTGACTGTTATCTCTATAGTGAAAAGAAAAAAGGATAGCCTATGGAAGCAAATAAGTAAATATGAAGGATTTTTTACACAGTGACACTCTTCTGCCATCTGAGAAAATTTTTGTTAATTTCAATATAATGTCAAAATTATTGTTAAATGTTTAAGTAATAGTATTCCAGAATTTTCCTTAAATGTGCGATTTCAAAATAACTGCTTTCTTCTTATAGCCCAGGGACAATTTTCCACACAAATAGATCTCTGATTGTCTAGTTGACATCAGCATCCACTAGAGTTTCTATTATAAGTACACCACTTGATACAAATCTTTCAGAAATATTTATTCTATTACTGAGGGATACCATAATTGTGTTTAATGTGTGTGTGTGTGTGTGTGTGTGTGTGTGTGTTCTAAAAGGTCCTTTGTAATACTCTAGAATTGAGGTGTCATTAATCATAATTTATCATAATGCTCTCTGGAGATCCTATTCCCTGGCAAACCTACAGAATAAAACAATATTCCTCCACTATTTATCCAAGTCTACAGTAGTCACTCTGATAATCATCCCACTGTTAATAATCTTATCTTTTGTAAAACTAATTTTAAGACAGAAACAATTCAGCTGAGGCTTGCTCTAATCATTTGAGATAATATTCTCTTTGATACTGAGAAGGCAGAATGTGTTGGGGGTGTGTGGTTTGTGTGTTAAGGTGATAGGGAAGCAATTCCAACAGTAAGTGATCTGAGAAAAATGATTGCTTAACATGCTGTTGTTGTTTTTAGATGATTCCCATTCACAATGATAACTATACAGTGTACTATATGGCTAATCAATGGTGCATGGGTGCCTGTAAAAGCCTCAGCTTAAGTTAGTTTAAATTGCCTGCCAATCAATCATTCATTTTTAGGGTACTGAAAAGGTTAAAAGATTGAGTGTATCACACACAGATTCAGAATTCCTATTTTCCTCTTCTACTTCCTATCATTTTCCTGAGTGGAAGTGATTTACCTTTAAAATTTTTTTAAACATTTTTATTTACATTTTGAGTTCCAAATTCTATCCCTCCCTCCATTCCCCTCTCCCTGAAAGAACTAAGCAATAAGAAACAGGTTATACATGTGCAATCATGTAAAACATTTTCATATTAGTCATTTTGTACAAGAAGATTCAAATAAAAGAAAAAAAGTAAAAATAGCATGCTTCAGTTTGTATTCAAACAGTATCAGCTGTCTCTCTGTGGACAGATATTATACTTCATTAGTCCTTTGGGATGGTCTTGGATCATCATATGACTGAGAACCAAGTTATTCACAGTTCTGCATCGTACAATATTGCTGTTATCATGTACAATGTTCTCCTGGTTCTGTTCACTTCACTATGCATCAGTTCAGGGAAGTGAACTTTCCAGGTTTTTCTGAGATTATCCTGTTTGCCATTTTTTACAGCACAATAATATTCCATTACAATCACATACCACAGCATGTTTACCCATTTCCCCAATTGATGGGTATCCCTTCAAAAATAGCTGCTAAAAATATGTTTGTAGGCATAGGTCCTTTTCCCTTTTTGTGGATGTCTTTGGGATATAGAATTAGCAGAGATATTGCTATAACAAAGGGTATGCACACTTTGGGTATAATTACAAACTGCTCTCAGTTCACTACTCCACCAACAGTAAATTAGTGTCCCACTCTTCCCAGATATCCTCCAACATCCAACATTTTTCTTTTTTGTCATATTAGTCAAGCTGATGGGTGTGAGGCATTACCTCAGAGTTATTTTAATTTGCATTTTTCGAATCAATAGCGTTTTAGAGCATTTTTTCATATGATTTTAGATAGCTTCGATTTCTTTGTCTGAAAACTGACTGTTCATATACTTTGACCATTATCATTTGGGGAATGACTTGCATTTTTAAAAATTTGACTCAGTCCTACATATATATATATATATATATATATATATATATATATATATATATATATATATATATATATATATGAAATGAAGACTTTATCAGAGATACTTGTTTCAAATTATTTTTTTTCCAGTATAGTGTTTTACCTTTGAATATCAAAGACAGGCACAGTTGTTTGAGCTTGGTTTTAGATTTCTAGAGACTAACTTTTGAAAGGAAAGAATTCTGAACACGACTGAGAATGTTTTCTGGAAGGGAATTGTGCCCCTATTAACTACAAAAACAAGTTATTTTTATTAAACAAAGTGAAATAAGCAAGGACAATACACTTTCTTCTTTCCTATCGTTATTAAAATTATCTTCTACTTACGTTTTTATATATAAACATATTTTTCTATATCTTTACAGGCCTATAAATATGCATTTCTATATCTCTATATATTTATATACCTTTATGTAAATGTATATACCTATATATAAATATATAGAGATGTATAAATACATATTTATATACCTATATATGAATATATAGTGATACACATATACATATTTATATATCTATAAATTGTAGATATGTTTATATGTGTGTATATAGATGTTTATATGTATGGGAACAGATTCATCAATATCTACAGATACAGACATATCTACACATCTACAGATATGGACATAAAGCTATAGCTACTGATAACCCCAAAGGCTTCAAAACACATTTCAGGCAATGAAGGGAACACGGATTTATTGAGTATCTGCTATGTCCCAGGAACTGCACTGAATACTTTACAAATATCTCATTTAATCCTCACATCCCCCTGTGAACTAGGTGCTATGACAATCCTTATTTTACACTTAGGGAAACCGGGGCAGACAGAGATTGAGTCACTTGTCCAGGGTCACCAAGCTAGTTAGTGTCTGAGGTGCGAGTTGTACTGTGGTCTTCCAGACTCCTTGCCCAGATGTCTAGCTACAGTTCCATCTAGCTGCCTATGGTATAATGAGCCTATGGATTATCCAATATACCCACTCTTCAATCATTCAACAAGCATTTATTAAGTACTTATTATGTGCTAGGCATTTGCCGGCCATTAGGGAAACAAAGACAAAACTGAAATCATCTTTGTCTTCTAGGAGTTGACACCCCTTTGCAAGAGAGAAGAAATAACAAATGCAAAGACAGAATTTGAATTATGCGTAAAGTAAATATAGTAAAAAAAAAAAAACAAAAAAACAAAAAAAACAAGATGCTTTGATGGACAGAGAGACAATTCTAAACTGGCATGGTCTGGGTTTAAGGCCTCCCTGTAACACTAACAAGGAGGCAAATCAGGAAAAGCCACTAAGCCACACATCTTCAGTATTCTTATTGATCAATGAAGGGCAATAGGCCGTTAATTCAATGGACCTCTTAATGAACTAAAATCATCACATTCTTCCTCTCCCTTCTCTTTCTCAAAATTCCAGTTTGCAAAGGAGTTATGTTCCAAAAAATATGACTTTGAAGCATTTTTTCCCATGAAAACATGAATAGTGATTAAGTTCTCAGGTAAGCTTACAAATCTTATTTAACCCATAATATCCCAGAACTATTATATATTGGAATCAGAATATAGCAAAATAAAACCTATTCAATATTCAAAGTATAATAATTTTTATTTACTATTATACTATGTGATGGAAATACTTGTTTTATCCCATGAGAGAGAGAGAGAGAGAGAGAGAGAGACAGAGAGAGAGAGAGAGACAGAGAGAGAAAGAGAGAGAGAGAGACACCTAAACAGAGAGGCAGACAGAGAGAGGAAGAGACAGAGAAAGACAGACATAAAAAGAGAGACAGAAAGGTGGACACAGAGACAGAGGCAAAGAGGAAAAAAAGGAGAAACTAAAAATTATAGACTCTTCAAAGGAGGAAGGATCCTAGGGATTATCAAACTGAACAGTCCTAGGGGAAAGCAACTTGTCCAAGGTCACATAGAACCTGGGCTTGTACTCAGATGTTCTGACTGCAGTTCAGAGATTTTCCTACTGTCCTACTCAACATGAACAAAGAAGAATATTTTAACTGACAATTGTGGGAAAAGACATTGGAGAATTATTTCAAAAGAGATATTGGGGAAAAATAAGCTAGAAGGAGTTAGCTAAGTTGTGAGGGGAAAAAATTGAGGAACTGGGTACAGAATAACATTCTAAGGTCCAAAAGAACAAAGAAAAATTAAGATGGAGAATGTGGGTGAGAATCACCAAGCATTGACACTCACCCAAAGTAACTTTATTAGCAAACTAGTAAGACTAGGGAGGCTGGATGAGGGGAGGAGGAGAAGTGGGAAGCCTGTTGGTCAAATGCAAAAATGCTCCTAACTGGAATCTTCCTCACTAGAGATCAGTGTCCATGCAGACCCATTATCTCCAACTTGTAACATATACTGGGCAACCATTCACCTTATACACACTGATCCACTCCAATCCTTCGCAGAATGTAAGCTTCTTCAAGGCAGGGAACTCCATGTCCTCAGTGCCTAACACAGTGTTCAGCATATATTTAGGATAGGGATGGAGATTTAGCTTGTGATTTCTGGATATAGGGAACTCCCAAGTTCTCCCAACTTTTCTTCTATCAGAAGGTTGCCTAGAGCAAGGAGGAACTTAAGGCTTTGCCCAGGATCACACAACCAGCATGAGCTAAAGACACAGGTCTTCCAGATTGTGAGGCTGGGTCTCTAGCTACTCTGGCACAATACTCATCTCAATAACATACTATTAAAGTCTGTAAAATTGGATTGGATTTCAATAATTGTAATTATCAAAGAAAAATGAAAAACAGTTCATATTAAGCAAGAAATTGTCCTGACCATGACACTAACGATTTTCAGTAAGAGTGGAGAGACGAAAAGTTTTCCTATTAAAGGTAAAGTAATTGGACTTGAAAAGGACTCCTTTCCTCAAGTTTTTCAGATAGCCAGAGAGTAAATGTCTTGTTGTATCTGATATTAGAGGGCAAGCTGTCTCCAGAAGGAATCCATTTGATCTTCAGCCTTTTTTTTTCTCAACTATGTGGTTGATAGATGGAGAGTTTACCAGCTCCAATTAGCATGAACTGGATTAATGAAATAAAAAGGCATTAAGTGAGTTGATAAGATCCTGAAGAAAATGTTCTCTTAGCAGTCTGGGTCATATTCCTTGAATGACAACTTTAATGAATGCCTCTGGTAATAGAAATATACTCCCCCAGACTCGAAGACCATTTGACCATAAGGTGCATGTAGCAGCCTAGGCATGAACCAGCAGGAACTTGGTGCTTCAATTTCCCCAGGTTAGACCCACCTGCCCAGTGCTGGGATCTATGGGGCTTGTCATGGATGGGACAGCCAGTGCTGTCCCTTTGTTTGCCTCTTTCGAGTGGGAAAGGTGGACATAACTTTCCTAACAGCTAAATTTAAATGTGCTTTAAAATTTACAAAATGCACTACATATGTTCCCTCATTTGATTGTCACAACACATTGTAATGTAGATATTATCATATCCATTTTACAAATAGGCTACTTGAGACTAAGAGTGGTTAAATGATGTGTCCAGGATCACATAGATATTGAGAATTTAGGGCAGGATTTGAATATAGGTCTTCCTGACTTCAGAAAAATCCCGAATCCTCAAAAATAAAATAAAATCCTCAGAAGTTTGTTGCAGGGTACTTAATGTCTAGCAAGTAGAGACAAAAGTCATGTCATTTTCTGGGGTACTTGGGAATGAGGTTCTATACCCTCTGTCCTTTGTTGTAGTTGGTTGTTCAGTTGTGTCTGACTCTTTGTGAGCCCACAGACTACAGCATGCTGGTCCTTCTATCCTGAAGTCTGCTCAAGGTCATTCCTGGTCATTGCTTCCATGACACTATCTCACCCTCTGAACTTCTCCTTCTGCCTTCAAACTTTCCCAACATCAGGTTCTCTTCCAATGAGTTCTGTCTTCTCATTATATGGCCAAAGTATTTAACCTTCAGCTTCAATATTTGTCCTTCCAAAGAATAGGTGCATTGTTAATGTATTTTTAATGGAATGAGAAGATTTTTCCCATCCATAATTGGCCTATGTGATCTGCCTAAGTCATAGTCACATGAAGCTTGTGGTGGGAGGAACTTGCTGAAGGGTGGAGCTGAAGCAGAGCAGAGAGGAAGCTAGTCAGACTAGTCAAAGCTGGGAAAAAATAGGCAGCAACTAACTTCAATGAGAGAGCTTGTCTGTGATTTTGTTTAAGGGAGCTAGTTTGTGGGAAGCCTACCAGAGTGAAGACTTGGGGAAGGTAGTGACCCCTGCATTGTTATTGTGTATAGATTTCTTTGTTATTATGATAACTTGGCATTCTAATGTTTGAATAAATGTAGAGAGTCTGTTATATTTTGCTATTTAGAACCGTGCCAGCATATTCACAGGCCCTGTAGGTAGTGTGAATATTGCACTGGTGCTGTAATAGTCTAAACTAATGTAATTAATTAATTAATATAAGTTTTCTACCTTGAGGACTTGCTGGCTGTCAAGCACAAATATAAGAATAACCATGTGATAGAGACTGGTCCTGCAACCTGCTGGTAAACGGAACCCTCAAGTAGGAAATTTCCTCTGTTAATTCAGGTTGACAATCTCTCTGCAATATATGGTCTTGGAGAATTGTTGAGAGCATTGAGAATTTAAGTGATTTCTCAGGGTCACTCAGAAAGAATATTGTAGAGATAAAAACTTGAATACTGGTCTTCTTGGCTTTAAGGCTTATAATATCTATTTATTGAACTCTCTATCCTCTATGCCTACTCCCTTGTCTCTTGCAAATAGTAAGTCCTTAATATGTGTTCCTTGGATTGGATTAGATTGACAGTATGACTTCATCAGGTATCTTTGGACAACTGGTAAAGTAAGTTACATAGACAAAAGGCCTCTTCACCCTTAAAAGGAAGGCTGACCTACAACAAGAGACATGCAGAGTGATTAGCGAATGTCCATGAGTGAAGCCACTGACACCAGACAAGCCCTATGTTGATTCTTATGTAATCTACTCATGATTGTGTGTTCATGGGTAATTGACATCTATCTTTCTATTCAGAATTGCTGAATTTGTAAATGGTCCTATGTAAAATGGTCCTTTTCGCTAATGAAACATAAAACTATGCAGGTGCTCAAAGTCACCTCTATCCCACAGAAAGGCACATGGAAAGGCCATCCCATGATCATTATCATCCCATGGAGAGGTCATCTTATGATTGAGTGTAGGGAGAGGCTATCCCATGGCTAGATGTATGGACAGTCCATCATATAAACAGACATTTGGAGAGAATGTCTTGAGTACAATCATATGAGCAAATTCATTTCCCTTGAGTCAAAGACTGAAATCCAATGTGTGGCAGTGAGGCATAGTACATAAGACGTTACAGGCTTCTTCCCTGAATGAGTCCACCCAATGAGGACTTGCATGATTGCAATAAACTTTCAACATCAACTGAAAGAATTGTAAAGTCTTTCTCTGCTCCCTGAAATCCCATAACTTGGTAGAATAGCCAAAATGGCAAAAGAGGTTTGAGTAGCACCATTCCTTCACACAGGTACAAAGGCAGCCACTTAACTCTGGATTCTCAACTCACCACCACATACTTGAGTCTAAGCATCAAAGTGGGGTATAGTGGGGTATGTGAAAGCTTTTTTGATGCCATACCTTCCTCTATGGAAAAATCATCCAAACACAGGAATCTCTAAAATAGACCTTATGAACATAAAGAAAAGTGTATTTCTTAGATCCGATCTATCAGTACTAAATTCTTTTATGGAGTCTTCTACGAAGCTAATATCAGAGATAGATATTTTGTTGATCTTACCTGCAGGAAGATGTACCAACCATGGGGATAAACATGTCCTCTTTCTTTGCTAGTTCTCCAAATGGAGAGGATACTTTTAGAAGGAAGTGGGCTCAGACTTCAGAACCTCCAATAAGATACCTAGTCTCATTAAAGTTTGTCTTCATTCAGAAACTAAAATAGTCAGGAAAGCTATAACTATTAAGCTCTCTTCTATGAGTAAGCCCTAGTGTTTATATACTTGAATATTTTAGGGCAAAATAAAATAAAATTTCAACTATATTTTATCAGATATTAGTGGGATTTAGTTTGCCTATTTTAAACAATGATTAGAGGAGTAATTCATTCAGTTCCTCCCACCACCACCCTCACCACCCCATAACTACAGAGCCAGGACTTTGTGAAATAGAATTTACAATTACAAAAAAGAAAAAATAACCCAGATCCCATGACTCCTTTCATTTAATTATTCATGATATTGATCAGCACATTTATTTTTGAAAACAGAAAGTTAGAACATCACTCCCTCAGGATGCACTTCTTGTTAACTTGCATTATTGCAGACTAGGGAATTTCTCTTTCCTGATTTGCAATTTGCATATGTAAATTTTTTTAAAAACATAATCAAATATTATATCTTTTTTTTCTTTTCTTTTTTTTTCCATGTTTGCAGCAAAAAGATATCAGTGCAGGTGACAGTTTTCATAAAAGTCAGCTCATCAGGACTCATTTCTGGTAATCGAGCTTAATCACAAAAATTAGATAACTCCTCAATACTAAAAATAAATGCATAATAATGATGTTTACTATGACAGTGTTGGTGGCAGATAAGAAATTTAAGGCAGTCCTTAAATTGCTAGGCTTGTTTTAGACTATTGATTGTCAAATCTCATTTGCTTTTACTTACTAGGTCTAAAATAATCAAAACTTGATTATCATGTATCAAATGAGAGCAGAAGTGGTATGGATAACACACACACACTGAGGAAGCAATGTTGTGCAATTTCACTTCAGCCTCTGGAACTTACTACCTCTGTGGCCACAAGTAACTTAGCCTCATCTGAAAAATGACAATGTTGGATTCCGTGTCCTTGACAGTTCTTTCTATCTCTAGAGAGAGGATCTTACAACCATTTCTTCCTCACATTTATCTGTATCCCTTAATGATTTTTCTGAGTTTATCTGACATTCATTAAGCCAATCCACAAACATTTATTAAGTGACCACTGTATGTATGATACAGGGCAATCAACAGAAATATAAAAAAAAATAAATCATGTTCCTGTCCTCAAGAATACACACTCTGAAACTTTTATATTAGAGCTTATTAACACATGATAACATGAAGCACAGTCTAATAGAAAGAATACTTATCTCAGAGTTGGATGGCTATTGTTCATTTCCTGCCTCCCCTATATGCTAGTCATGTGACCATGCAGAAGCCAATCAGTCTGTAGTTATTGATGCCATCTTCATTATATAAGCAAGGAAACTGAGTTTTAATGATTCATCCAGGATCACATAACTAACAAATATCTGCAGAAGAATTTGAACTTCACCATTTTCTGACTGCAAACTGATAATTACATCCATTTTGTCACAATGACCATGAAAACCAAAAAAAACAGAGGCCAACAAAAAACAACATCCTCACATTAGTTCAAGATCATCTCACCTTTTCATGTTCATGGAAGCAAAAGCAAAAGTTGCTATAAAGATAAACAAAGCTTATGTGTTAATATCTATTGTAAAGGATAAAATCACAAAGAAATGCAATACAAAACTCACTAAGATCCTCGAGATTAAGTCAACTTATGCCTTAATACCTTAGGACTTCAATACATAGCTTGAGGAAAAGTCAGTGAAAAGTCAGTGAAAAAAATACTGAAAAAGTGATTCAGAATTTGAGAAAGAAAAAAAAAACAGAAAAGGAGGCTAAAGCATGATTCATACATTTATTTGCTATGGCTGTTTTCATATGAATACCAAGTTAACTCAAAAAAATGAGACTCCAATCTTTGGCAAATAAGAAATGACTAGTTACTGATATGGGAATTATATAATAATAGCAATAATAACCATAATTCCTAATACTACCTATCATTTAAATGGAGCTATCAAGTTTGTAAGGCACTTTACATATGTTTTCTCATTTGACACTCAAAACAACTAGAGAGGTGAGAAGAGGGGATGTATTGGTATTCTGATTATACAGTAGAAGTTATTAAGCCCTGAAGATCAGTGACTTGCCCAGAGAGACAAAGTCAATAATTGTCCGAGGCAACGTCCAAACTTAACTCTTCCTAACTCCAAGTACAGTACTCAGTGCACTGCACTACCTAGCTACCTCAATACTAGAATGAACTGTCTGAACACCAACATGTTTGATCCAAGATAAAATATCACTGACAAGCTAGAAGAAAGGATAAAGATGAGAAGGCATGACACATAGTTACAAAGAAATAGACTCTGAACTACTTTTAAAAGTCACTGATGCCAATAAATAAATAAAAGAAAAACCATTGAAATCAATTATATTCATTTATTGAAATGAATTAATTTCCTTCAAATTTTTCACCAATGTAAACATAACTGTCACACCAAGACACTCCTACCAACAAATACAAACTTTTTGACAAGCTGAGACATAGTTATCAAGGACATCACTAAAACTCGTACTAAGTTGATGGAATTTTATGAGCATTATTAACTTTTTCTCTTTCAAATATATTTCATTTTCCTCCAATTACATGTTAAAGACAATTTCTTTAATTTGGGTTTATTTTAAGGTTTTTTTAAGTTTTAAGTTTTGTTAAGTTTTTAAGTTTTCTAAGTTTTGTTTGTTTTAAGCTTTTTAAGTTTTAAGTTATTTTAAGTTTGAGTTTCAAATCCTATTCCTCCCCTCCCCCTTCCCTGAGATGATAAGTAATCAGATATAGATTATGCATGTGCAATCATGTAAAACATTTCTGTATTACTCATTACATACAAGAAGACAACTCAAAGAAAAAGAACGAAAGAAAATTAAAAACAGCATGCTTCAGTCTGCATTAGAACAGTACCAGTTCTTTTCTCTGGAAGCAAATATGCTTCATCATTAGTCTTTTGGGATTGTTTCGGATTACTGTATAGCTAAGAATAGCTAAGTCATTAACAGTTCTTCATCAAACAGTATTGCTGTCACTGTGTACAATATTCTCCTGGTTCTGTTTACTTCACTTTGTATCAGTTCATGTAAGTCTTTCCAGGTTTTTCTGAAATCATCCTGCTCATCATTTCTTATAGCACAATAATATTCCATCACAATCATACACCACAGTTTGTTTAGCCATTCCCCAGCTGATGGTCTCTCTTCAATTTTTATTTCTTAGCCACTACAAAAAGAGCCATTATAAATATTTTTGAACAAATAGATCCTTTTTCCCTACACACACACACACACACACACACACACACACACACACACACACACATACACACATCTTTGGGATAGGGACCCAGCAGTGGTATTGCTAGATCAAAGGGTATTTACAGTTCTAAAACCCTTTGGTCAAATTGCTCCTTAGAATAGTTAGACCAGTTCACAATTCAAGCAATACTGCATTAATGTTCCAGTTTTCCCACATCTCCTCCAACATCCCTCATTTTCCCTTTTTTATCATATTACTCAATTTGATAAGGGAAAGGTGATATAGTAGAATTGTTTTAATTGCACTATTAACTTGTAAAGCATTGATTAATAGTGTTAGGAAGAATAATTAAAGATTATTGTGAGAGTCACCAGATCATCTGAAATACACCTAAACATAAAACTTCAAGTAGAGTTTTAAATTGAATTAGAAGAATCCTGTTAAAATTAACTATAGTTTCCAATGATGACAATGATAGGACTACATTTGGAAGTCTAATATCTCTTTCCTACATCCTACAAGAGAAAGTAGAAAAAAGAGAGCTGCCTGCTTCAATCAGGTTGGAGAGCAGGATTCATTTTGCATTGCTTATGTTGAGTGATATTTGTGATATTTTTATGTCTTCCACAGCTAAATGACTAATATTTATGTTCATAGTATAGGCTGTGTACTAGAAAATAAAGTAAACAATCTTGAGAAATATACTACATAATCTGGGACTATTCCTAGAAAAAAATTTTCAATGAAAGGAAAACGAAAATTTGAAGTGCCTAAAGGGAAATCATATTTGTTAGAATGTGATTAAGTCAAAGAATATCAGAGAGAAGAATAAAGCAAGAAGAGAAGGCAAAAGGATACCTATATACTTGTAACTAAAGCTTATCTTTGAATATCACTCTAAAGAAGAGGTAGCAAGATGCTAGGAGAAGAAAGTAACTACTTGCCTTCTAAGGATAAGAAAACAGAGCCACAGAACCTATTGGGTGAGACATCACCTATCATGAGTCAGGGGGAAAAAGAGAAGAATAGTGATGTTTTCTCATTTGCTACTCAAAGACAGTGGGACAGAATGGGGTAGAACCAAGATGGTAGAGTAAGGCAAGAACTCACTTGAATTCTCCCAAATTCACCCCCCAACAATTATAAAATAACCTCAAAATGAATTCTGAAGTGGCAAAACCAACAAAAAGAAGGGGGGAGACAATTTTCCAGTTCAATACAAGTTAGAAGATTGGCAGGAAAATCAGAATTGAACAAGTGGAAACACATGACTCCATGAAACATAAAGAAAAAAAATCAAAAGTGAAAAAAAATGACAAAAAATAGAAGAAAATACTACATTGAAAAACCAGCTGAACTGGAAAGTAGATACAGGAGACATAATTTAAGAATTATTGAACTACATGAAAATCATATGGGAAAAAAGAGCCTGGACATAAGATTTTAAGAAATTATGCAGGAACCAAGAACCAAGGGTGAAACAGAAATTGAAAGAATCCACCAACCACCTCCTGCAAAGAGGTCTCACAATGAAAACACCCAGGAATATTGTAACCAAATTCCAGAGTTTCCAGGTCAAGGAAAAAATACTGCAAACAGCCAGAAAGAAAAAAATTCAAATATTATGGAGCAATAGGCAGGATTACACAGGATTCAGCATCTTCTATATTAATTGGAAAGCTTGGAATATATTACAGAAAGCAAAGAAAGTAAGGTTATCTACCCAGCAAAACTGAGTATAAGCTTTCAGGAGAAAAAAATGGATATTCAATGAAATAGAAGACTTTCAAGAATTCCTAATGAAAAATCCTGACAGAACAGGGGAAAAATTTGATTTTCAAATACAAGATTCAACAAAAAAAAATGTAAACAGGTAAGAGAAAATATAAGTGGTCAATAAGGTAAACTGGGATGGAGGGAAACACAGTAATCATAACTGCAGATGGAAATGGGAAGAATTCATGAATAAAATGGAAACTGATAGCAGAGTGAATTAAAAACCAGAATCCTACAATATGTGGTTTACAAGAAACACATTTGAAGCACAGAGACACACACAAAGAAAAAGGAAGGGGATGAAACAGAATCTATTATGCTTTAGCTGAAGTAAAAAAAAACCAAAAAACAAGCAGGAGAAGCAATCATGGTCTCAGACAAAGCAAAAATAGATCTAATTAAAAAAGGATAAGGAAGGAAACTATATCTTGCTAAAAGGTTATCATAGACAAGTAATTTCAGTACTAAACATATATGCACCAAATGGTATAGTATACACTTTTTAAAAAGAAGTTGAAGAAGTTGCAAGAGAAAATAAGACAGTAAAACTGTACTAGTGGAAAACATTAATGCTGTCCTCTCAGGACTAGAGAAATCTACCCACAAAATAAATAAGAAAGAAGTTAAGGAGGTGAATAGAATTTATGAAATGTTAAATATTGTAGACATTCAGTAAAAAAAGAAACCGAATGGAGATAGAGGGAAATATATCTTCTCCTCAGCAGTACATGGAATCTACACCAAAACTGACCTTGAATTAAGATTTAAATTTTCACATTTAAATGCAGAAAAGCAGAAATATTAAATACATCCTTTTCAGAGTATAATGCAAGAAAAATTACATTAACTAAAGGACCATGAAAATGTGGATTAAAAAACATTGGAAAGTAAATAATCTAATCCTAAAGAATGAGTAGGTCAAAGAGCAAAATAAAGAAACAATCAATAATTTTATAAACAAGAATGGCAATACTGAGACAACATAACAAAATTTATGAGATGCAGGCAAAGCAATACTTAAGGGGAAATTTACAAATTTATAAATGCTTAAATAAATAAAACAAAGAAAGAGCAGATCATTGAATTGGGCATGCGACTTAAAAAAAAAAAACTATAAAAAGAAAGAATTAAAAATCCCCAATTCAACACCAAATTGAAAATCCTGAAAATCAAAAGAGAGATTAATAAAATTGAAAGTAAGAAGGTCATTGAATAAATAAACTAAGAACTGGCTTAATGAGAAAAAATGATAAGCCATTGGTTAGTTTGATTTAAAATAAAAAGAAATACCGGTAACAAAAATGGAGAGTGAATTCCACACTACTGAAGATAAAACTGAAGTAATTATTAGGAGCTGTTTTGTCCAATTATATGGCAATTAATCTAACAATCTGTAGCACCAATGTGATATTCACAGTGCCCATGGCAGCCATGAATATGCTGGCACAAATCTCAGTCTTGAAATACAACAGACTCACCACATGGAAGACAGAACCAAAACATTTATTCAAACACCAAAAAGCCAAATCCCAGCACTAGAAAGTCAAATCCATCGTAGAAACAAAGAAATACATACACAATAACAATGCAGAGGGCAACACCATCCCCAAACCCTCCCCCTCATTAGGCTTCCCACAAACCAGCTCCCTTAAACAAATCACAAACAAGCTCTCCCACTCACACTAGTCAGCTGCTTGTTTTCTCTTTCTCCATCAGTTCTGACCAATTTCCTCCCAGTTCCTTTCCACTTTTCCTGCTCCACACCTTGGCAAGTTCCTCCCATCACAGACTCATGTGAGTCAGGCTTCCATGTGACTTAAGCAGGTCACATGAGTGTATTAATGAATGGGAAATACCTTCCCTTTTAAATTACTATCACACAATCTAAGTGAAATGGATGAATATTTCTAAAAATATAAATTACACAGATTAACAGAAGAAGACGGAGAATACTTAAATAGTCTAAGAAATTAGATTATTAATTAGACAAAGAAATTAAACAAATCATCAATGAATTCCCTAAGAAAATTTCCCCAGGGACAAATGGAATCACAAATAAATTCTGTGGAACACTTAAGGAACAATTACTTTCAATACTAGGTAAACTATTAGGAAAAATAGGTAAAGAAAGAATCCTAGCAAATTCTTTTATGACACAAATATGTGCTGAAACATAAACCAACAGGTGGAAAAAAGAAGAAATAAAATTATAGACCAATTTCCATAGTGTATTTTGATGCAAAAAAAATTAAATACTAGCCAGAAGTTTACAGCAATATATTACAGGGATCATACACTATAACAAGCTATGATTTATATCAGGATTACAGGGCTGGTTCAATATTAGGAAAGCTATCAGCATAATAGACCAAATCAATTACAAAACCAATAGAAGTCATATGATTATCTCAATAAATGCAAAAAAAAAAACCTTTTGACAAAATACAACAGCCATTCCTATCAAAAACACTAGCAAGCACGCGAATCAATGGAGCTTTCTTTAGAATCGTAAGTAGTGTCTTTCTGAGACCATCAGAAAGCATTGTGTGTAATGTGGCTATGTTAGCAACCTTTCCAATAAGATCAAGGACGAAGCAAGGATGCCCATTATCACCACTACTATTCAATATAGTAGTAGACTATACTACTACTAGTTACCTATAGCAGTAAGAGAAAGAAAAGGTAATTGAAGGAAATAGAATAGGCAATGAGGAAAAAAAACTCCCACTCTTTACAGATGATATGATGATATACTTAGAGAATCCTAGGGAATCACCTATAAATCCAGTTGAAATAATTTAACAATTTCATAAAAGTTGCAGAATATAGAATAAACCCACATAAATCATCAGCATTTCTATGTTACCAACAAAATCTAACAGCAAGATATAGAAAGAAAATTCCTTTGAAAAATCACTTCAGGCAATATAAAATACTTCAGAGTCTATCTGCCAAGACAAATTTAGGAACTACATGGACCCGATTACAACATGCTTTTCATGCAAATAAAGATAGATCTAAGCAACTAGAAAAATATCAATTGTTCATGGGTAGGCGGAGCTAATAAAATCACAATTTTGCCTACTTTAATTTACTTATTCAGTGCCATACCAATCAAACTACCAAAAAGAATTTTATACAGCTAGAAAAAATAATAATAAAACTAATCTGGAAAAAGAAAAGATCAAAAATATCAAGGGAATCAATGGGAGTAGAGGGAAATGTGAAGGAAGATGACCTAGCCATATGAGATTTCATACTGTATTATAAAGTAGTAATCATCGTAACAATCTGGTAGTGGCTAAGAAATGAGTGGTAAAGCAGTGGAATAGAGATATACAAGATACTGTAGTAAATGACCATGGTATTTTAATGTTTGATCAACTCAAAGACCCAAGCTTCTGGGACAAAAACTTACTATTTTCCAAAAACTGCTGAGAAAACTGGAAAACAGTGTGTCAGAAACTCAGTATAGACTAACATCTTACATCACATACCAAGTTAGAGTCAAAATGAGTACATGATTTAGACATAAAGGGTAACACCACAAACAAATTAGAACAGCAAGAAGTAGTTTACCTTTCAAACCTATAGATAAGTGAAGAATTTATGATTAAGTAAGATAGAGAGCATTACAACCTGTAAAATGGATAATTTTTTATTTATTCAAAAGGTTTTGTTGCACAAACAGAACCAATCAATCCAAGATTAGAAGGCAAGCAAAAAGATGGGAAAACATTTTTTTTACAGTAAGTATGTCTGATAATGGCCTCATTTTTCAAATATACAGAGACATGAATCAAATTTATAAGAATACAAGTTATTCCTCAATTGATAAATGATCAAAGGATATGAATGGGCAACTTTCAGATGAAAAAAATCGGAGCTATCTATAGTCATATGAAAAAATGCTCTAAATCATTATTAATTAGAGAAAAGCAAATTAAAACAGTTCTGAGGTACTACCTTATACCTATCAGATTGGCTAATACGAGAAAAACAGAAAATGATAATGTTAGAGAGGATGTGGGAAAATTGGGACACTGATGGGACATTGATCCAACAATACCACTACTAGATAGAGAGATTTTTTAAAAGGGAAAAAAAAGACCTATTTGCAAAAAAAAATATTTATAGCAGTTTTTTTTTTTTTTTGTGGTGGCAAGGAACTTGAAATTAAGGGGATTTTCATCAATTGGGGAATGGCTGAACAAGTTGTGTTATAAGAATATAATGGAAAACTATAGTGCTATAAGAAATGTTGAACAGTATGGTTCTAGAAAAATCTAGAAATATTTACATTAAATGAACAAAACACAGTAACAGCAGTACCGCACAATGATTGGTGCTATACAACAGTTAAAGATTTAGCTATTCTCAGCAATGCAATGATCCAAGGCAATTTCAAAGGACTCATGAAGAAAAATGTTATCCATCTCTAGAGAAAGAACAGATGGATTCTGAATACAGATCAAAGCATATTATTTTTCACATTCTTTGTCTTTTTTTGGTCTGTGTTTTCTTACACAATGTGACTAATATGGAAATATGTTTTACATGATTGTGCATGTATAACCTATATCACATTACTTACCATCTCAGGGAGGAGGGAGAGGAAAAAGATAAGGAGAGAATTTGGAAATCAAAATTTTAAAAACTGGATGTTAAAAAATGTTTTACATACAATTGAGGAAACAACAAAATATTATTTTAAAAAGATAGTAGGACAGCTTTTTGTTGACCTAATTGCAAGAATAAAACAGTCTGCTGTTTTCCCAAAGAATTTATCCAAGATAAACAAATGTGCTCCCAAGAATTGTCCAAATGGATTCATGGAATCCATTTCTGGGAATTCATGCAGGCATACATTTTACTAGCACAAAACAAATAAACAAAAATACCAAGATAGCATTGCCAAAGATTGTTAATTCTCAGTAAGAAATGGAAGACCTTAGGGGTCACAACTTGTGTTTTCCTCAATACCATCTACTGAAAATAATGGATGCAGAAAAGGAAAAAAAATGTTTTGTCACCTGAATAACTTCTTGTCTCCTCTAATACAATGTGAGCTCCTTGAGAGTAGTAAGGACTATTTCATTTCTGTCTTCCTGCCTATCACCAGCAGGAAGCACAGTGCTTGGAACATATTAATAAGCTCTTTTATGCTTGTTGGATTGAATTGAATGGTTCTATTCTTACCTAACAATTTTGTCTTCTCTCTTGCATCTGCAAACTTCCCATATTCACTCTAACCTGGAAATGGGAGTATGAGCCAAAGTTCTATCTGGAAGCCCATTTCTTTTGGTGATCACATCTACTACCATGTATCATAAATTTCAATTATCATTATCATAACTTTCATATTATCATTTATCCAGTTATCATAACTTTCAAATCTATAACTTCACCTATAAACTCTAATGTTAGAGTTCTATATTTCCAGTTGCTTATTGTACAATTCCATTTATGTGACTCACTGACTCTCAAATTTAACACGTCCAATCTGAACTAATTATCTTCCCCTCTCCCCCACTACCCTTAAACATTCCTCATCCTCTAACTTCTTTGTTTTAATGGTACCACCATACTTCAAGACTCATACCTTGGAGTCATCTTTAATTCATCCCTCTTCCCCAACCACAGCATCCCAACAGCAGCCAACTGCTAATAATTTTACATTTACAATTGTGCTCACAGTTGCATTCTCCTCACCAATATCATTACATCTAATTTAGTTTTCTTTTTCTTTTTTTAAATGATTGTAATTGTTTCCTAACTGGTCTTCAAAGTATCCCTTCCTTGCTTCACTTTTGTCACATCTCTACATTTTAAGATGCTTGTAAGATTACAATGACTTTTGTACTTAAAACTGTTTACCAACGACTATCAGGCCTTATACTCTTCCTCTTTCTTCAAAGTTCTAGTTCTATGTTCCAAAATGATTGTTTTCTGTCTCTTGCTCTTGTCTCCTTTTCTCTGTGCCTTTGCTCCGACTATACTTCGTGTAAAACTGGACTCCCCTTTTTTCTTTCCAGTCTTCATCTGTTGATGCTCTGTCCTTCCAGACAGATACAATCCCAATTCAAGTCCATGAAGCTTATATTGTTTCCCCTTCTCGCTTCTAAGATCAAAGTTATTGCTCTCCCAACAAATTTACCTTACCAACTAGACCTCTAGGTTCCTCTCTAGCTTTCCCCTGCATGAGAATTATCTCTAATTGATCTTTCTCCCCAACTCATTAGTCCATAAGAGCCTTAAGAACAGTATCTGTGTTGTACATATCTTTGTATACACATCATCAAACACAACACTTTCGGTATACTAAACTCTTAAATAAACATAGTTAAAATACATATTATTAATACTATCTAACTTTCAGTAGGGTCAGTTTGAGTGGTTTGGGAGAAACCAGCTAAATGCATTTATGGATTGTTGCATATTGAAAATGCCCTCTGGCTCAGTGCTTGTTTTTATCCTTCTGACATGTTGTTCGATGAGCCACAGTTATACAACATTATCACGAGAATACTGGTTCAAACAGATGACTTCTGTGGCAATGAGCAGCTTAGCGTTCACAGAGGGGCCCAAATGAATTCTAAACCAATTTCCTTCTCCTATTCACTGCAGGGCCCAGGAACTCGTCTATCTGTAGCACAAATTAAAGATATATATCTTGATTTGGAAACTAACCGAATAGGCTGCTTGTCCAGCATCATGCCATAATGTAAATAATACATGTTCTCCATGAATATTTTCTCATTTGAAGACACACAGTGGGCGCAATTAGGATTCCTATTATGAACAGTCGTGACTTGATTATGAAAATTGGTATAAAACTATCAAAAATTTATCTAATCAGAAAAAGAAGATGAATGATGATGATTGATGAGGAGGAGGAGGATAGTAAGCATTAATACAGCACTGTAGGTTTACAAAGGGTTTTATTAATATTACCTTTTTTTCCTCATATCAATCCTGAGAGTTGGATGATATTACGATCATCATTCCTAATATGAGGAAACTGAGACTGGAGAATTAATTAACTGACCCAGGGCCACACAGTTAATAAGGGCCTGAGGATAGATTGGAATTCAATACTTCCTGACTCCAAGCCCAGCACTAGCCACAGCAAAACCTAACTAAACAGTCGAATAGTATAAGTGAGCAGTAACTTGTGCTTAAGTGAGTAATAATAGCCTATGCTTGTATACAAAATGGTGAAAGGCCTCCACCATGTTTGATAATTCATAGACTCAGGATTTAGAGAAAGACTACATAAGAATTACACGAGCTGATAAAATATTATTGAGTCATGATCTTCGTAAGGGATAGGAACAGTCATGCTAATATGATCACAGGTCAACTGAAGAATTAAAAATGTACTTAGTCTCTGGACTCATTTAAAAAATTCAAATTAAAAAAGCTTAAATTGAATGCCATTACCTTTTGTCCACATGCCAACATTATCGTGAAAGCAAATATACTGCTTAATGAGGTCTCTAATTGATTTTTCTTGTTCTGAGGCCAATATATATTATTTTGGCCAAGAGTAAAACTAGCTCATGGGCTAAATAGCTAAAGTAGTCTTTTGTAAGTACTAGCTCTGGTTCCAGGATAAGATAGTATAGAGAAGCTATGAGGACTGATCTCCCACCTCCTCTCCAATTCATGCTTACTTGGTTGTTGTTCAATCATTTCAGTCCTGTGTAATTCTTTGTGACCCTATTTGGAGTTTTCATGGGAAAGATATTGGAGTGATTTGCCATTTCCATCTCCAACTCATTGTACAGATGTGCAAATTGAGGCAAACAGGGTTAAGTGACTTGCCCAGGGGTAACACAGCTAATAAGTATCTGAGATTGGATTTGAATTCAGGTCTTCTTGACTCCAGCTGCTCTAGCCACTGTGCCACCTAACTTCCCTAGTTGTACTCCTAGACATTCTGGAATATAGTAAATGATTAACATATGCTTATGAACTGTTCTGACTAATCCAGAGGAAAATTAGTAGCCCATCAACTAGTTCAGAAAGGTATGAGTCCATAATCCAAACACTGGAAGACAAATCCCTCCCAGAAATATCACTTTCCTCTTCATGTTGCAAGGCTGTTTTAGCTCCTCCTCTATACCACTGATGCAGCTTGTACAAGTTTCTCCCGCACTCCACTCCATCCCTCCAGGAGATATCATGTGGTCCCTGCCAATATTTTTCCAAGCAGTCCTTCTTTGATGTATAAAAACCAATGCTCTCCTTCATCACTGAAGCAGTGTCCTGCATGTTTCTTTTTACTTTTGATTGATGCAATCCAGACAGTTATCTCAGTGTGTAGGGATCTGAGGCTCTAGAAAAGCTGTGCTGAGTAGAGCTACCCATTCAAAGCCAGTGGGAATGTCTCAGACTTCGATGGGGACCTTGAAGGGGAGGGGCAGGGTAGTATATGCTGATTTCCAGGTATTCCTGAGTGCTCTTCAGTAAACATGTCTAACTTTGTAAGTCTTCTCATTCAGTCACTCTTAGGATCTTGTTATTTGAACCCATGCACTGACTGGCCATTTCATGGGCTAATATAGATTCCTGACAAGAATACAATGTGGTTATAATAGGGTTCAAGGTACATGTGTGGTAAAGATGGCAGCTCATAGACATAGAGTCCATGGGCTTTTGAAGAATGAGAAAAGAGGCTATATCAGAAAAAATCAGAAGGGATGATGGCTGATTAAGTAATGTAGAAGGAAAACTTACAAAAACATGTCATTTTTGCTTTTGTTTCTGAAATAACCTACTTCTCATATAACCTGCTGCTCTCCTATGGGACAGCCAGAATAGGTGGGGGGAAAGGAATGAATGTGGGGATGTAATTGGTGATGCTTATGACCAATATGGAGATCACAAAGAAAGGAATCAAGAAAGTCAGAAGTTTACTACCAATCAATAAACATTTATCAAGTGTCTACTCTGCCAAGCACTGTGCTAAGTGCTGGAGACAAAAAATAAAAATAAAGTCACTACCTGAGTTTAGTGGTCTGTCTCTGCCCCAGTGGCTGTGCCAGTCTCTGGAACTGGTTGGTAGCAGTTCACAAACCATAATGGTATGGAGAGAGCTCAGACAGTCTCACCAATCTTGGATCAACAAGACTTGAAGGATTCTGCAATTACTGACAAAGGAGCTACCTTCAAAGGCTTCCTTTCCTCTTCAAAACTTAGTAAGTTAGCTACTTCATCTCCCTTCCCCATCCCATCTTCAACACAGATGTCAGACTGATCATTCTCAGTTCTACAGCAAGTGGCAAGGGGTGAATGAAAGTGTGTTGGATTTGAAGTCAGAGGACTTAGATCCAAAAACTAGTGCTGCAACTTATTACCTATACAATAATAGCAAGAAAAAGAATGTTATACCCTCACAAGGCCCAATTTTTCTCACCAATAAAATGGTGACATCAATGGTGTCAAACCTGAATAAAAACAGAGATCACCAAACCTTACATAACTATCCCTGTGGGTTGTATATTGACTTAGGTTTAAAATGCAGTGTTAACTGTGTTTTATTGTATTTTTATTTATTTTGTTAGATATTTCCCAATAACATTTTCATCTGGTTCAGGCCACACTTGGGAGTCTTATGGGGCACATGAGGCCATATATTTGATACCTCTAATCTGACCCAAGCCTGTAAAGTCTCTTCCAGCTCTGAGTCTATGAACCTAAGAACAGTATCTTTATCCTCCTGATTCTAGAATAAAATACATAATTCTCAGTCTGTATTGAAAGTCCTTCAAAATATGGCTTCCACCTACTTAACTTCTGTCATATTTTCCCCCTCCATATTCACTATTTAGTGAATTTAGTTTTATAATTATTCTTTACTCCTGTCAGGCAACTAGATGGTACAGCAGATAGAGCAATGGGCCCAGGGTTGTGATAGATTGGAGTTAAATCAAGCCTCAAGACAGTTAACTAGCTGTGAAAATCATTCAATCCCTGCCTGCCTTCAACTATATAATGGAGATAATAACAGCACCTATTTTGTAGGAAGTATGGCTGCTATAAGCATCAAGTGAGATAATAACTGTAAAGTGCTGACACATAGTAGGTACATAACAAGTTCTTATTCCCTCCCCATTTCCAGGCAATCATGCCAGGCATTCGACATATCTGTAATATTCTCATTCCTCACACTTTTACAGAATTTCAAGGACTGAGTTTGCCATAAAAGATATTGGATGGTAGAGGCTTCTGTAAGAATATAACTTGCATACAGACATTCCATAGAGCTGAATTTTCAAACATTCAGAAAATATATCAGATTTAGTAACTACCAGTAATCACAGCAGTTTTCTGCCAACTTTACATTTACTGAACCCATCTGAATGAGTAACAGACCTGAGAATAGATCACTAGAATTGCTCTGGTTGATTTTAATTGCCTGAAATGTGTCATTACCATCTTCTGAAATTTTTCAAGCAATTTAAAAAGTGACTTTTTTTCTATCTTAGAATGGAAAGTAGCTTCTTAAGTATCCTGCTGTGCAAACAAGTACCCTGGTCAGGTCTACAGTCTCCTGGTATGGGAAGTTATCACAGTTAAAAAAAGAAAAAAAAAAAAACATTTGGTATCTTGTTACTTTCCAGATCCCTAACTGAAAATAAACTTCCACAAACTATTCAATCAATCATTTATTGTTTATTACATGGTAAGGCACTGTCCTATGTGCTGGAAATACAAATAGGAAAGTGAGCCAGTTTCCACTTAGAAGGTTTCAGCGGCAAGGAGACAGATGGAAAGATGTCATGGTCCTTAAGGTGCAGTGGCAAAAACACGTTAGTGCCTCTTTTTAAAGTTATTTCCAACTAGTAAAATTATATCAGCTTCTGATGTTAAACCATTTAACAGTGTCATGGACTTTGCTGACAAGAATTCAGCCTTTTCTGGGCCCTCAGTACCTGTGCCTATAGCACTTAAGGCTACATTTCCATGGTGTTTATTTCCCAGGATGATGGTTGAGGGAAATGGGTCAAAAGGATTCCTATTCCCAAGACTCTTAGATTCAGGATCCTCAGTCATGTCCATCAGCATCTGAGAGGAGATGGTGGTCAAGGTGGCGTCAATAGTTTGACTTGCCGACTTGCCTGGCTCATGATGACTCCTGTCTTTCCCTCAGGGTGCCTTGCAGCTTCAGTTAGGTTTGCTTGCTTGCCCTACATGAGACAGATGACCACAGACAATTTGCCAAATTTCAGATATCTATTTATAAATATTTTTTCCTGACATAACAATTTTTCAAAGAACACAGCGAATTGCTAAGGTCCGATAATCATCCATCAGGTATTTAAGTTACTGCTATGTGCCAAACACTGAGGTCAGCAGGCACCTGGGGATAGAGAGACAGAAACACAACATCTCCTGACTTCAAAGAGTTTACAATATCTATGGATAAGTTATAGATGTAAAAGAGAGCAACTATATTGTCTTGAATTTCTGAAAGCCTTTGTAAGCTTTTTAGGGAACTTTTACATATATTATCACACATGATTCCCAAAGAGATGCTTTTATTACCCATTCAGGATCCTTTCATTGAAATCCTGTCTCTCCTCATGATTCATACCCAATGAAACCACAAAGTCTCCCTATCAGATTCCAAGTGTCTGATCCCTATGGAACAGAACTGTACTTACTCTTATGTTCTCCCAATTTTACTCTGCTTTTTAAGGTTTTCACTCTAATGGCTTTTACTTCCTTTCTGGCTGCTGTTCTGCCTGGACTTCTTTGAACTGAACACTCTCAAACCATTCCTGTCCTATTTTTGTCCTTTTGTCTTGAAAGGGCCACCCAAGGGCATAATCAATATTTTACCCAGTCAATGTACAAGCTTCCCTACTAATTCAATCCAGGAGGAACTTGTTCACACTTTGTAAAGAGATCGCCAGGCATGATCACATCCTTCCAGTTGGTTTAATCCCTCATTCTGTCCCCTTTGCTTTCTTTCATTACAATCTGGGCATTTGGGTTTAGGGGGTTGGTAGAAGACCCACCACCCTACCCAAATTAATATCAGAAGAATTCATCACAATAATTATCCTTTTCAAAAATAGAGGACTGGATCAGCAAGTAGTTGGTTTATCCTTCTTGAAGGATATAAAGCAGAGGCTAGATGAAATGTTGTAATGAGGATTCTATGTGGAGTATTGGTTAGAGTAGATGGTCTTTCATTGTTTTGTTTTATTTGTTAAAAGGAAAAGAGGACAAAGAAGGATTTAAAAACTCAGTTTAGAGGGAAGACTCTCTTTTACAGTCAAGCATAAAAGGGTGAATCCCCGGTAACCATCAGCTTCACAATGGCAACAGTCCACATTCCAAATCAATTTACAATCCTCAGAACATAACAGCCCTATCCTTTGTTGGGAGAGATGATCAAAGTCAGAAACAAAGCCTTATTTCCTTTCATGCTTATCTCATTGAACTGAGAACTCTTCTAATCAACTTACTACAGGGGAAACACCAAAAGTCTTAAGGATGGATACATCCTATGCTGCCATAGCAGAATTAAATGCATTAGAACTAGGAGTATAATATACAGGGCAATGATTTTGAAATCTTAAGACCTGGGTTTTGAGTTCATCTCCCCTACTCACTATCTGTACTATCTTGGGCAAATCATTTAAATTCTTTGTGCCTCAGTTTCTACATTTGTAAGATGAATGACTTGGTCAAACTGATTTATTTAGTCCTTTTGAATTCAAATCCTCCAGTGCATGAACACAGGCTTTCAAATGACCACCATTTTAATATAAAATTGTTCCAAAGATAATTCCAACTGACTGAGAGATAGTTGTTAAATTTTCAGTATGATCATTTATTTATACCTCAGAAACCCATAAAAACTACAAATCAGAGCTTGATTCATTTCTTTGCTGCCTAGACAAAAAAAAAATGACAAAGAAAATTATAAAAATAAAGGTAAAATATTTAAAAAATGCCCATGTGCCCCCCCCACCACCTTTTTGGAGAGGAAGCTGTTACACTTCCCCAGAACACCAAGTCCATACACTAATTAAGAGCTACCAATGTTCACTAGCTGTGTCTTATTTAAATATTATACCTCCAGTGCCAATAGCCATCCATTCAATCAAAGTCTCTATTTAATTATAGACCTGGCATTTTGTTTCTTTTGATGGTGTAATCATTGCTAAGATTCTTTCAGAGACAACAGTATATAATATTTCTCACTGGCAATGACTACATAGATCAAATGATAACCCAAGGTGAATTTAGTCTGAACTATTATGACTGCTAATGGAATAATATGGCATCACAATAAATATCTATAATCTATTATTTAGTTTCTCAATATGTCTTGAGTAAAAAATGCACATTCCCACTGAATAATTTTATCTGAGTTTATGAAACAGGTATCTGTTCCTCTCCTTGCAAGATTACTCCCTATATAATAAAGACTCTACAAATATTTACATGCAGAGTAGCGAGTCTGCTTGGAATGCTATAAAGTACTGTCAGCATTTCCATTACAAACCTTTATTTCTTGTTTATAACTTACCCATAAAAGAAGGAGAAATCACCATGGACTAGAACTTGGCATATACAAAGTTCTAGCTAAGAAGTCAATTTCTTTTGGAGCAAATTTTCAAGACAATTTTTTCTTCTATTATTGTAGTTATAGGAGAGAGAAATAATAATCCTGAAAAACATATCACTCCCTGGATTCAAAATCTATTCAACCTGTCAAACAACTGTTCTATCTTGGATTTGGGAGGTGGTGATTTGGGTGAGGCAAAGGGGAAACACTTTGATTTTTGTTAACTCAAATATCTTTAACAAGAAGCAAACTCAAGCAACATATGAATTCTGGACCTAGACCTAAACTAAGGCTCAAAACAGTACCACGTAGACACTGGAAACGAGGTACTAAGTAGAAAGTGGAAGAAGAGGTTCTTAATAACACCCATCTCTGAGATGTATGCCAGAATTGACCCAAAACAGCATTAGAGAGCTCGAAATTAGACCACTGCTGATACCTAAACCAAAGATTCAAAGCCCGAGTACTTGCAGGAGCAATCTATCATATTACATCCAATAAGCCTTTCAACTTCATACAATTTAAAATGATGTTAACAACAGTGCCCCCAAGCAAGGCAGCCCAGTGCTTTGCACCGAGGTGCTGCTTAATAACCGATTGTTGAATCAAATTGAACATGGTAAATGGCTTTTAGAAAACACAGAACATTGAATCCATCATTGGAGTCTCCAGTCCGGGGGATGGCATAATAGAAGTGTAGGGATGTGGGAGTTTGGAAAGAAGCCATTCTAGCTCCAGTGTTTCAAAACAAAAGATAAAGAGATAATGAGAACTTCCAAGTATGAACCATTTAAGTAGAAAAGGCAGAATGCAGGAAAGGCGGAACTATGGAAAGTGACAAAGTCTATTTGAGATATTACAATTCAGAGCAGGCTTAGCAGAAAGTGGATGGCAGAGTCAGATATTTGAGAAAACACAGTTAGTAATTTGCTAACTTGTAACGACCAGGAGTATGTAGAATATAGATCTGACAGAAAACAAATGCAAATCATCATTCTGGACCTCCTCTCTATTTTTTTTTCCTCCACTGAGTTTTGCTACCATCAACTATAATTTTAAAAAGAGGAGTTTCATAATTGCCATTGTTTTGCTTAGGTCAGGAAGAAGTTAAGCTTTTCCTGAAGAAATATATTTCAAACATGGTAGGGAGCAGTGGGAGCAATGTTTTCCTCACAGTCTCATTAAGGTCTTCCAGATGTGAGAATTATGGTCAAATCTGACCCATTTCTACACCCCTCCCCTACCAATGTCTGTCTTACAGTTGGCAGATCAGTCAAGCATTGTGTCTCAGTGTAGAGACAAGAAGTAGGTTGTGATTCCCCTGGTACATGAAAGTTCCATTGAAGAAAGTCTCATCAATTTAGGTAGGCACATTCTCTACAAAGTATGGTCTTACAGAGCTGTCTACAGCCCTGAATGGTTAAATGATCTCCTCCTGGCCACAGCGCCCATAGTCCTCTTGTAAAGCAGGCACTTATTTAAGTGATATACCTTACAGTCTGATTGAAGATCAAAGATTTACCCCTTACAGGTAACTTAGTGATCATTAGCTACAGCCTGTTCATCTTACAGATGGTGAAACTGAGGCTTGTCCAGGGTCATGCAACTACTTAATTATGTATCTAAAGTGGGATTTGAACCCAGCCTTTACTGTTTCCAAGCTTGGTGTCCTAAACCACTGCACCATATTGTCTCTCTGAAGCAATACGAGCGCATATTAATTGACCATGTTCCTAAGATGTAGCTATTGCCACTTTGGAGGCATAAACCACCTGTCGCCAAAGAGGCAACCATTAGGAGACCTTAGTCAATAACTGAGACAATGGTTTTGTCTTTGTTACGTGTAAGGCTAACAGACAGCGCTTAAGTAGACGTTTATACATATTTTAATAGAACGATCATGCGAATATCCACAATTAACGTTCGTCAAATGAATGATCAAAAGAACAGCGGAGCACAACTTTCTACGCAGTCCCATTACCCGCAAAGAGAAAGGGGCAGCAAGAAATGAATAATATGCCAAGCTACTCTAACCCAAGTCAGGTATTGTTAGTAAACACGGCAAAAGTAACAAATTAATCTGCGCTATTGAGACATAATAGCTCTTTCAAAGACAATTACTCCCTCTCCTAATCTCTCAAGTGCCACCCATGACTCACTGGTTCTGATTAATTCGCGTTTAATCTTTTTCCAGATCCGTTTCTTCTTAATACAATGAGATATGATCTCTGTGGGGGTATATGCATCCCCAGGATGCAGAAGTCTGTCTCCTCCTAAATTATTCCTGTTTAGACACTTGCCCTCCCCACCCCCCACCCCCCATTATTTCCAGCATTCGCAATCTGTGCTGGGGTTTGTGACCTCCCTCCTGTACATCCAAGCTAAATTTCCGCAGCTCCCCATTGCTTTACTTCCCCCCAGCTTCTGTGAATGTCAACAGTCTGGCTGGCTCTTGCTTTAGAAGCCCCTGCTATGCGCTCTAATTCCTCCCCTTGGCTCAGGACTGCACGTCGGCTGTCCTCTCCGTAGCAGGCAGTGTTTGTTATTAAATAATTCTCTAGGCGCTTCTACTTGTTGGAAATCAATGAGCAAATACAATAGCAGGCGAGTGGAGAGGGGATTGGGAGCTCGGTCTGCGGAGTGGCATCCTCGGAGAGCATGGGAACAGTTCTCCTAGCAGCTTGAAAAGGGGCACCCTGCTGGTGATTTCCCTGGAATCGGGCTGCTGCTTCATATTTCTTCCTTGCCTTTTCTGGTACTTAGAAGAAGGGGAAAAGCGGCCTCAGGCGAGCGGAAGAACTCGGGCGATCACTGCAAAGCGCTGCCCAGCAACCCCAAAAGCCTCACAGAACAGGCAGGGGGCTTCGAGTGGAAAACCCTAGCTCGTTCTGGCGCGGTCTGCCCAGCCCAATCTTCTCAGACTGGCGGGCTCTGAACCCCACATCAGGTCAAGGAGCTGAGTGAGGCGCAGAGGCTGCATTCCAGGGACCCTCTTTTCTTACGCCACTGACAACCTAGCCCGTGCCTTTCTCTGCACCCCATTCCCCCAAGAGGCATGAATTCTAAGTTTGTTCTTAAACTTTCCCGGTCTAGATCCGCTCTTCAAAGGAGAACTCTAAGGAGTTCAGGTTGGGGAGGACCGTACGTAGATTCGGGTTTTCTCCGTTCTGCAGCGGCAGGAGAGGATCTAGCCGCAGGAGGTCATTCGGTTCCAGGACACTTCCCCATAGCCCTAATTTCCTCCCTCCTGAGTGGGAAAAATTTCTCCACAAGTCCATACGCGCCTCTAGTCTGCACAGTTTTTCTCACCACCTACACCTCTCCACCAGCCTAGGGCATATCTCTCATCACCCAAAACTTTGAGTCTGGGAAGATGGCATCTCCTTTCCCAAAGTTTGCCCGTGCCTTTGCTTCTCTGAGAACCTTGAGCCCCCATCCCCACCCCACCCCCAAACCTCAGCTCTCCCGGGGCGTCTGGCACCAAGAAGTACAGACAGATCTACCTTCTCCTTGCGGGTAATGGGCAGTCACCAGCGCGGCAGAGGCAGCAGCACCAGCACCAGCAGCCTGCGGCCGAGGCCAAGCGGCGTCCAGCGGGCGTGCCTCCCTTCTCGCTTCGGCCCTCGGTTGCCTTCTCTCCCCTCCCCTCCGCTCCTCTCCGCTCCCCGCCCGGCCCTGCCCTGCCCAGCCCAGCTGGCTGTCTGCGCTGCCAGCCCGCCGGAGCGCTTTTCCGTTCGTTCCCGAGACGATCCTGCGGCTCCGCAGCAGAGCGCAGTCCGTTCTCCGCGCTGCTGGAGCCTGCCGGCACAGAGCTCGCTCCCAGTCACTCCGTCTCCTGAAGCTGAGAGGGGAGGGTGCGGAGGGGAGGAACGGGGCGGGGAAACAGGCGCAGGAGAGGAGGATGGAGAAGCAGAGGGGAGGGGGCCCTAAAAGGAGGAAGCGCTGCTGCTTCTTCCAAAGGAGTCTCACTCACGGTGCTCCCACCACCCCCGACTCCCCGGGGGCCGCCCAGCTGGTGGCCTGGGAGCGGCGAAGGTTTGGGGAAATGCCAGGGATGGAGATCGCAAGGTACGCTTCCTCGTTCCCCCCGGGGACCCGCTAGTGCAGATGGACTGTGGCCTCCCCTGCAGAAATAAGGCGGTACCCAGAGATGGGGATGGGCAGCTAGCCTTCCTGACCTGGACAAGCGCCCCGGGCCAGCAAGGGGTTAAAAACCCTGTCCCCCGCTCCCAAATAATAGTAATAACTTGGCCTGTGGGTAAGGTGAACAGAACAGCACTTCTCATCTCCACCTCCACTCCAACCCTTTCACCCCTCCTTCCTTATAATCCAGGGATACACTCAGGTGAGAGTGAGAAAGGGGGCAGTCAAGAGTCAACTGTCTGGGAGGGGATTTCTGGGACCCGGCACCTTATCCCAGGGAAATAAACACCCTTTACCTCAGCCCCCAAGTTCCTCTGCTGCAGTTCAGAACGAAAGAGACAGACAGAGAGACGGAGAGAAACAGAGAAGGGAAGGAGAGCACTATAAAAGATTTTTGTTCTGATCAGTGGACTCTGGGATGGTCTGGGTCACTTTCCAACACTAGCAACTTTCACAATGATAACCAAACTCGAGCTTTATCGCCAAGTGATTTCCCTTTAGGAGTAATTGTGGTATGATAAGAGGCTGGGGATTATTTATGGTTTTAAAAAAAGTGAGCATAGGATGGGGCAGAATGAAACCCACAGCTATAAATAAAAATAATGTGCCTCATCCCATCAGGATTAAATTGCAATACATTTAGACTCCTTGAATTCTCTGTGCGTAGCAAAAATGGGACAGGTAAGAAAAGCTTGTTTATGTTCATTTCAGTTTTGAGGGCTACTATAAATTACTTTTTGACCTGCAATTTAGGCACCGTTTGGCCAACCCAGGGGTGTGACCAAGACTTGGGTGTTCTTAAAGTTTCCTAACCAACTGCAACCCAAATTCTCCATATGCTAATCTCTAAGTAATTTCTGTTACAAAGATGCCTACATTTAATTCATTTCAACAATCACATATTAAGTTCCTAATATGTGCAGGGCACACTTATAAAGCTTGGAAGATTAAAGAAAAGTATTTAAAAGTTTTTATTCTTAAGGTGCTTACTTTCTCCTGTGGCATATAGCACATACACATGTAAATAAACACCCAATATATAAAGAAAAAAATCAATAGCAGAGACCTCTAATGAGAAGGGATGATAGGGTCACTTTTCCCTTTTCCTAGGATCATAGATTTAGCATTTATCTAGCCTGATTTTCTATTTTAGAGATGAAGAAAACCAGGATGAAAGGTGAAATGACTCATCCTAGATCATACAGGAAGTAAGAGAGTCTACATTAGAACCCAGGTCTTCCTACTCCAATTTTAAACATTTTCAAGTCTGACACATTTCCTAATGGAGCTTCCTGACAAATACAGAATGTACTCTTCAACAGAGAAGTTAAAGAAAGAGATTTTTTAGAAAGGTGGGGGAGCCAGTCTCTGGAACGCTATGAGAGGAGAAAGAAGGTAAAGATTCAGCCTTAAATGAGACAGAGGGATCTAAACCCTGTGGTCAGGATTGGAGGAGGTGGGGGTGAGGAGTGGGGAGAGACCATTTCTAGGCAGGGTTTGCTTTGCACTTTCTGATAAAAGCTGATTAGTGCTGGAAGGGATGTAATAAAAAAATTTGAATCATGTATCTGTGGCAGAAAGAGAGCTTTCTGGAATTTACAGGAGTAATAATGAACTTGCACCAGGGGCCAACCTGCCACAGTTGGAACAGGTCCAATACAGAAATACAGCCTTATGGACTGGGGTTCCCTTTCTCCAATCTTTGCTCAAAATGTAAAATTCAATATGAGTCAACTGAAAACCTGATATTTACTGAAAGTTGACACACAAGAGCAGGTTTAAATAAAATTTCCATTCAATTTCTGGGCCGCAAGCCCAGGAAATTAAAAAAAAAAAAAATAAAGGCACATGTGGGTCTTCTCAGTGTGAATGCCGGATGGAGTTTTATGGAATTTGGCCCCACTGATTGTCCTATTATAAGGCATTTTACAGTCAAGATTCAGTAGCCATTTAGATGGCAAATCCTTATTTTTAGGGTGTGATAACTAACAATAACAACTTCCTCTTTTTATCTCACCTTTGGGCCCAAAGCACTAGAAGGACTAACATCATGTACCTGTTATTAAGACAACCCATCTGTGTTGGAATAGAGGGTCCATTCCCAACTACTGATGGCACAATGTAGTTCATTTATTTGACATGCAGTTAGTGTTCATTGTTTAGTCATTCTGCAGTCATGTCTGACTTTTCATGACAAAGATATTGGAGAAATATCCTTCTCCAACTCACTTTACATCTGAGGAAACTGAGGTAAATGGTTAAGTGACTTGCCCAGGGTCACACAGCTAGTAAGTGTCTGAGGCTGGATTTGAACTAAGGAAGATGAGTCTCTCTGACTACAGGTTGGGCACTCTAGCCACTGTACCACCTAGCTTCCTTGAATATAGACATGCAGTTAAGTATCCCACAAATTTCAGGGCTAGAATGGACCAGTGTTCATCTAATTCAAGGTAACATGGAAAAGGAGGCCCCATTATAATATATCTGGCCAGTTTCTCCTGCTGGATGATTTCAAAAAAGGAAAAGAAAAAAAATCTCAAAGCATAGAGCACAATTTTAGGCAAAAGCTCATGTTGGAACAGAGCCAGACTCCTAAGTTAAATAATCTATTTCTGTGTAAGAGCCCATGAAATCTTCTTCTTTTTTTTCCTTTTTTTAATTTCCTCAGAGCTAGGTTTGGCATCTTTAGATAGCACAAGCTCTGCCAGTAATAACAACCCCCACAAATGGTTTGAAAAAATTGGTTCCATTGTCTACCCAGAGGTGGCAATGTAATGTAATATATGTGTGCTAGCCTCAGGGTCATAGTCACTTGGTCCAGATACTGCCTCTAGCATATGAAAACCTCTCTGAGCCTCAGTTTCCTCATTTGTAAACTGGAGATAATATTACCTGTATCATTGGGTTACTGTGGGACTTTGAAAACATATGATTGTATATGAAAAACACTAGATGGTGTAAGTCTTTTTTTCAAGGGGGAGTGGGCAATCGAATCCTGGAGGTTTCACTAGCAGAAGAACCTTCCTCTTCCATTGTAAATGGATTCTATACTTTGTTCTGCTACAGAGCCCTGTCTGAAGGCGTGGAGATTTGAAGTGATTTGGCTGGGCCTCTGAGTTGGAGGAAGACTTGATGATTTTCTATCTGGACACTGTCAAAATGCAAAGAGTTGTTGTCCTAAGCTCCTATTTGATTCTAACTTAAAAAAATAAAAATAATCAAGTGAAGAATTGAGCTCAAGGTTACTGAAGTACAAAACTTTAGCCTTGGTTACCTGGATTTGGGGAGGACCTAGGTGGCACAGTGGATAGGGTAGCAGACCAGGAGTCAGGAAGATGTGTATTCCTGAGTTCAAATCTGGTCTCAGACACTCACTAGCTGTGAAACCCCGAACAAGTAACTTACTCCTGTTTGCCTCAGTTTCCTCATCTGTAAAATGAGCTGGAGAAGGAAATGGCAAACTGCCAGGCCTAGAGGCCTGTGGGCTACCCGAGTCTTCTTACCTCACCTCCCGAGGTCTTCGGTTGGCCAAACCGGATGCTCTTATGAGAGAAAGGACGTTCCAGAGTCGAACAAGGGTTGAGCTTTTTTTCAGGGTCTAGTTACAAGTGCAGGGGAATTCTTCCTTAGGAGGGAGAGAAGAATCTCCCAAGGAGGCAAAGATCTTACAATAAGAGATTGGAAGTAGAAGTACAAGCGGGGAGAGAGGGGGAGGGGAGAGAAGGAGAAGAGGAAAAGCGGAGCCTTGTGTCCTCTTTGGCTCCTCACGTGCTAAGAGAGCTTTCAGGCTTCCCTGATCCTACTTAACTCTCCAGCAGCATAGTTTGCATCTAAATACCGTGCTGTTAGGTAACTAGGTGTGCTCCAATCCGGGACAATCTCGAGGGCGGGGAGATCTCTCTCCCATCACGTTTCTCACGGGAAGAGGCGGAAATACACGAGATAGCTCGGTTCACCTCGATTCCCAGCCGTTTCCTGGGGGGGTCTCGTGAGAGCTCTAAGATTTAGAAGTTCCCACCTTTACCCGCCCGAGACTGTCCACACGGAATTGAGCTTCCAACCCCAACAGCAAACCACTTCAGGATCTCTGCCAAGAAAACCTCAAAAAGGGTCACAAAAAACTTGGATATGAATGAAGAATGACTAAACATATGTTAAACAAGGTGTTAAAACAAAATTAATATTAAGAAAAAATACTTTGCTACTATGTTTATAACCAACTATCAATTTGGGATGCAGGCTTTTCTCCTTTATTTCCTTTTTTAGGGCAAAGTCTCTGTAAAAAGTCAGGGACAGAAAGAGATGCATGATTGTTGAGGTTATGCAAGTTCTTAAGGAACATGCACTTCAATCTTGGGTAGGACCCCACCTAACTAGGGGACCTAACTTCTGTTTAGAGTGAAAACAGAGTTCAGTCTGGGCTGAATTTTACTCCTGGGAAATGATCCCTTGTCCTTGTACCCATCCATTACAGATTAGGGTGACCTAGTTCATGAAGAACCAACCAGAGTAGTCTAGATGGAGATGGATTCCCCTGGCCCAGTTGCTGAAGATGGTTGACTCTCATTATCAACTCACAGTTCTCAGCAGAGGAACTGAAGACTCCTAGCCCACCTCCTCATTAAATATCCACCAATCAGGGTTGGTTTTCACTTGTCAAGGGCATTTCCTCTTACAAAATTATTGAAGGCATTCTGTGTCTCCAAGGGTTTGCCTTTGGTTACCAAGACAAACCATCGATGATTAATTTATTTATAGTTAGGCTAATTAGCAAACCGGTTATTAATTACCCAGAAACTCTGTCAGGTTTTTCATTTATTACAATAGCAAACACACACATGTACATACACATGTATGTATATATACATAGATATGTGGTTATATTTAATGGCCTCTGAAGTCACTGTAAGGTTTAAATCTATGATCCTGTGAGTTTCAGAGATGCAGATGTGGGCGAATGCCTTTATCTTCCAGAGTCTGAGTTTGTGAAATTAGGGTCTTGAATTTGATTATCAATAGGGTCCCTTCCAGCATTAAAATTATGACCCTGTGAAATGTGCATTGAAGTGGCGCGGCTACAAAAGATTAACAACATTTTTCCCTTCCTGACATAAAGTGATTGATCTAGATTCAGGAGGGACCTCAGAAGCAGCATTCTGATCTAACTTTCCCATTTTACAGATAAGAAAATTAGATTGTGAGCTCCTTAAGGGTAGCACTTAGCACAGTGCCTAGCATATAGTAAACACTTAATGCTTATCCACTGAATGAATGACCTTGGAGATAAAGAGAGTCTCACAGATTTGAAGTTTCAGAAGAGGGATGGATGCCTAATTAGTTTACACAAAGAGAACGTTAAGCATGTAAACTGGGTGAATCAAAAATATACTCTAGCTATAAATGACATCTTCTTCATGAAGTTACTTCATTTTAAACTTTTTTCCCCCAATATGAGCTTGTGTGGGATTAAAATCAGTATTTATTTTACAGCTCTACTTAAAATGTCTTCTCCAAAAGCACCAGATCTCCTTGGAATGAAGATGAAAATTTTTCTTGTGCTAAAATGTTGAAAACATGCCTTACATATTTATATGATATTTCTGTTTAAAAAGTTATTATGATGCTAATTTTTCTTGACAGTAGTGACTTTATTGGTTATAAAAATATGCTCAATCTGCATGTGCCACACTGACATGCTCTGTAATCCTAAAATGAGCTCAGTTAAAGTGTTAACAAGGGAAGTAAAGAAAAAGAGGGCTAGGGATATAGAAAAAGAGAGATTTGCCCTGTACAGGGTGGGAACGGCGTGAACTAGTTGCTTTTGCATCAGGATTGTTGAGATTATCCAGTCTCCTCAGAAGTGTGTGTGTGTGTGTGTGTGTGTGTGTGTGTGTGTGTGTGTGTGTATGTATGTATATGTGTTGGGAGGGGAGAGGAGTTGGGATCACTTAAGTGACTGGTATGGAAATGATGGTAGTTGAACATACTATGCTAATCTGAAAGTATTCCACAGAAAGCCTTCCCTCCATCCCTAAAAAAAGAATAAAGAAACAATAAGAAAAATCCCCACCAAAGAGCAAGTAGGATATTTCATGCTGATTTCAAGACTGTTTTAGGATTATCATGAAACTGCAGGGTATTTTGACAAAGAGCATTTTTGACATTTATAGCCATTTAAGTCAGTGTGGTCACTTATATTCTAAAAAAAGGAAAGACTGGGAGAAATAGGAGTGGTTTTACATTTTATCCAGCTCTGCCCCAGGCCCTCCTTTCTCTTTAATGACCCTAAGCAGGATTAACCTGGGTGTTGACCAGTTCTCTAACTCTCAGTTTCTTTTCTGAGGGCTTTAGGCTATAATTCTCTTATCTAGACCAAGGCAGCTGAGTTTTCTTATCATTAACCATTAATTGTCAATCCTGAGTGAAAATTTTAGGCCCAAATCATTGTTAAGCCTAGGGCTGTCTAATAAGTCACATGAATTCTTTTCCATCTTTAAAACCATATGAAGATTTATCTGATTCTGAGGGTCTTATAACCTGGATGCAAAATGAAAATTGCCTTTGATAAAGTCATATCATTGCTAAAAGGAAGCAGTTTAAAATTACTACTGGGCATGGGATAGTGTCATACTGTATCAGAAACAGAGCATTTGATTTGCGTAAAAGGTCCTAGGTTTGAATCCTGTTAGTGCCACTTAGTATTTTACATTTCTGAGCCTCAGTTTCCCCACTTGTGACATGGAGATATTAGATTAGATGGCATCTGATGTCCCTTCCAGCTTTAAACCCTGTAAGTTTCAGAGAACTGAATTTTGTCATGATGTAGGGAATTTTCCTGTCAATCCATCTGTTTTCACTATGTTATTAATGTCTTTAAAAAATACATTTGGAAAATAAAGATACATGTATTTTTCTAATCAAGGGTAAGGAGAATCAATCAGCAAGCATTTACCGAGTACATTCTATGTGCTAGGCATTTTACTGAGGGCTGAAGAGGAGGGAGGAGGAGAATACAATGACAAAATAATGAGATAGCCCCATCGAAAGAAGTGATCATGTACAGATAGAAGTGTCTACAAAATACGTACAAAATTGATGGAAGATAGCCTCAGGCAGGAAGGCATTAACGCTTGGGTAGAGGTGGTCAGGAAAAGTCTCTTGCAGAAGTTGACATAAACTGATTTTTGAAAGGAAACAGGGTGTCCTATGATAATACAAATAATAATGAGCATTTCTGTAATGTTTTAGCATTTGCAAAGAACTTTACCTATGTTGACTCATTTGATCCTTACAACAACCCCATGAGGTAATGTAGCAGCAAGCACCCTGACCATCCAGGATGGCCCGCCAGCACAGGTTCTTAGATCTACTCTTCTAAAAGGAAAGCAACTTTTGAAGGGTCAACAGTCTTCTTTAATTACATAGACCAACAGAGAAAATACAAGCACAGAAATAAAGACCAACAGCCAGGGCTTCCAACTGTCTGAACATAAGAATACATACATCCCAGATCAACAGACAGATCCAGCTATGTGACTACTACATGCATAGTTACCAGAGAGAGAAGTCTCAACATCTAGGTTTTCAAAGGGGGTGGAGGAAGCTTCTTAACAGCTTCCTAGAGTCTCATCTGCCACACAAACCTTCTTACAAAGAGTAAGCCCCCAAAGTAAAACCTCTCTTCAGATTATATATACCATTTTCAGAGCCAGGCACGACCCAGTGCCTCATTAATTAGCAAAAGATGTGGGCTTTTCTACAAAACAGATCTCACCCAATCAAGCTTCTCTTAATGGCTTCCAACCCAGGCCTATTATGGGGGGGGGGGGGGCGGGGGAGAACCTTTAACTCGAATTAACATTACATCAGTGTTAGTGTCATTGTTATACACATGTTTCAGAATTAGAACTTGAGAAATAGAGAAGTTAACAGAGAAGAAAAGAGACTTGCCCAGGCCTACATAGCTAGTGATCCTTTGAGGAAGGATTCCTGTTCAGATCTTCCTGACTCCAAGTCCAACACTCTGTCCATTGTGCCACCTACCTGCCTTAAGATGTGGAGATGAGAAGAGAGAATATTCTAAGCATGAAGGACAGCCACTACAAAGGCATGGTGATGGGAAATGGAGTGTCATGTCTGAGGAACTACAAATGGGCCAATATGCCTAGACCTAGCAGGCTTTGAACCACACTTGGAGAACACATGGAGCCAAGGACTTGAGTGTGCAGCAGTAGCTACCTTCCAGGGATCTTCTTGTCTTATCATGATGGCTTCCTATCCCTGGGTCTCTTTCTGTAGCCCATTCTTCCAGAAGCAGGGACAATTGGGGGGTAGGAAATAATGTGCAAGACTAAGTTCATGGACACAGGTTGTTTAGAGATTTAAACCTCAACCAGAGGAATCTACATATGATGCAAGAGATAATATGGAGTCATTGGAGTTTATTGAGTAAGGCAATGTCAAAGTTAGATTTTTTTTAGGAAGGTCCATTTGGCAGTTGAGTGGAGCATGATTTGATGTGAGAAGACACTGACTTGAGGTTGGGAGAAAAAGTAAGGGACTATTGTAATAATCCAGGCAAATGTTGTTAAGGATTTTAAAGAGAATCAGCTCTAGTGAGTGAGAAGAAAGACACATATAAAATTTCTGAAGATAAAAGTAAGAGGATTTGGCTACTTACTAGATGGATGGCTGATGACTGATTGAGAGTGAGGAATCCAAGATGACAGTAAAGTCAGAAACCTGAATGACTAAAAGAATGACCATATCCACATGGAATAGGAGAATTCACAAGAAGAGAAGATTTGGGAGAAAAACTAAGGGCCTGGAGTCCATGTCTTATGAGGATCAACTGAAGGGACTGGGTACAGTTAGCCTACATAATACAAGACTGAAGGACAAGGGGGAAGAAGCACAATAGCTCTTTTCAAGTATTTGAAGGGCAGCACCATGGAAGACAGATTGGATCGGCTCTGCTGTTTTCAGGGTCAAATCAGGAGCAATGGCTAGAGGTTGAAAAGGTGCCAATGTCAGGGAAAAAAAGAGTCCTAGGAATCTGAAGTGGATTTACTGCTCTGAGACGTAAAGGGTCCTCCCTCTCTGGAGGTCTTTGAGTAGAACTAGACAAGTACTTATTATGTTGCAGTGAGGATCTCTTTCATGGAAAGGTTGGGTTTGATGACTACTGAGGACCCTTCCAACCTTCACATTTTATACTTCTTTTTGAAAATGTTGAACTTGAGATGGGAATGGGATTCCCATTTAAAATGAGTAATTTGTTTATTCGTGATGTGGGACTGGATTTCAGGAGAGAAATGGGACTAAAGATACACACACATACATGTACATATGTGCATCAATTTGTGTATGTATGTCACAAGACATATATGTATATATGAATCATATACTATATGTGCATATATATATGTATACATACATATATACATATATATATATACGCACATATATAATAGTTTTTTAGGGCAACTGGGGGGCACAATGGTTAGAATACCAGGCCTGAAGTCAGGAAGACATCTTCCTGAGTTCAAATCTGGCCTCGGAGAGTTACTACTAGTTGTGTGACCCTGGGCAAGTCGCTTAATGCTGTTTGCCTCAGTTCCTTATTTGTAAAATGAGCTGGAGAAGGAAATGGTAAACCACTCTAGCAATTTACCAAGATAACTCCAAATGGGGTCACAAAGAGTCAGACATGAGTGAAACAACTGAACAAAAGCGAGAGCGAAGATAAGGGTACAGGACTGAACTTTGAGGTATACTGTTGGCATGAAATAGAGTAAAATCAGGAGATGAAGAAGGAGTAGTCAACGAGTTTGGAGGAGAAGCAGAGGAGAGCAGTGGAATAAAAATCTATAAAGGAGAGAGAGTCTAGAAAGAGGAGGTAGGGAATGATGTTAAATCCTGCTGAGTGGTGAAAAAGGATGAGGAGAGAGAAAAGGACATGAGATTTCTTAATTAAGGAGTCATTAGGGGCAGCTGGGTGGAGTAATGGATAGAACACTGGTCTTGAGTCAGAAGCACCTGAGTTCAAATCTGACCTCAGACACTTACCAGCTGTGTGACCCTGGGCAAATCACTTAACCCCAATTGTCCCCACAAATAAATAAATAAATACTTATTATTTAAGATCATTAGATCATTAGTAACTGTGGAAAGAAAAATTTCAATTGAGTTATAAAATAAAAAACCTATATTACAGAGCATTTAGAAAAGAGTGAGAGGAGAGGAATATAAGCCCAGAGTGAAGATAGCTTTCTCAAAGAATTTAGCAAAGAAAGGGAGGAAAGACATGATGCTGATATGGTGAGATCTACTGAGGATTTTATAATGACTAGGGAGATTTTATAATGTAGACCGAGTCAAGAGGGAAAGATTAAAGATGAGAGAGAGGGGATGACAGTAGGGCCATCTGCTTAAGAAGATGGAAGAGGATGGGATCAAGCATATATGCATATACATTGACGTGGGAAAGATTCGGGCTACCTCATCATAAGGGACACAACTAAAGGAAGACACAGTGGGGAGTAATTACAATTAAGTAGTATTCTGTAATGCTGAGATCTGTATTCCCTAAGTAAACCCCAAAGATTCTCAGACTAATGGGTATTCCTAGCACCCCTGGGTTGAGTTGTGTTTTGTTTTGATAATGGTTAGGGTAATGGAGAATAGCTTACTATTCTTTTTCTTGATTCTATCTAAGATTATAGGTTCTCCATTAGAGAAAATTGCTTTTTCTGGGAACACTTTCTTTTGGTAAGTATTTCTTCACTGATGCAGGTGAAATTTTAAAGTGTAAATCTGTAGATTAAAGATGTGATTAAAAATTATTTGAGATGACTATAAATCATCCACAAACCATTTAAGAAAATGAATATAATCATTGGGAAGTGTAACTATAGGGGAAGACTTGGTCATTGGTGCAATCAATCAAGTAATTAATCTACTGATATAGTCACCGTGTCCCTGTATAGTCATTTTAGGGTCTGAAACAATTAAACCTATGTTTAACTTCAGATAATTAGTTGACATGCAGGTCATAACATTCAGGCATGCATGATTTCAAAACAGGTATCCAAGTTCAAGAAGTGAAACCCCAAATACTTCCACTATTTACTTGACATCTTAGCTCCCCAAAAATTAACAGTGCAAATCCATGGCAGAACACAATTATAAAAGAGCATTGGGCTAATGATAGGCACCTGAGAAATAGGTAGGTTAAATGAAGCATTAGATGACAAATCTACAATGCAAACTGCATGTGATTTAAAGAAAAATAAAGCTCAGTTGCTCATATCAATACAAATGCTGAACTGGCAGCATGAAACTCTCTACATTTCCAAGTCAGAAGCCTCCAATAAGCCATGTGATACTGTAAATCAGCAGAGGATAATAGATGCTAGTATCAGGCAGGGGAAGTTTTCATTCAATGAAATAATCCTAACTGGATGTTTTATTTGGGTTGATTATGACCTCAAACTAGGTAGAGGGGAAATGGGATAGGACAAAAAAAATAACCCATCAAATGTGACATTTCATGTAGTACCAAGGTCTACATTATAAACACAAAGCAGTTAACTTGAAATTTTTTTCAGCTATTTCCAGAAGGGAAAAAAAAATGTTATCCCAAGGTATCCAAGCAGCTATACAGCAATGTATCCTTAAGTCTATGGATTCTTCATATGTCATAAAGAAAAAATAATGTAACGATCAAATTGATTTCAGCCTTTCTGGTAACTTACAAAGTTATTAAATTGCATTTCAACTTTAGAGGTACAAATTGGGGCTTTCAAGGGAAAAGTTTGCTTATAATTTTATTTAAACATTTATTTTTTTCAATGAATATTTAGCACAAGTTCCTGATCTTATTCCCACTTAATTTAATCGATCAGATCATCCCCTCCTCATTCCATGGGAATTGCTTATTTCATTACTCTTGTCAGTCTATGAACTTAATGACTTTAGTATGACCTCTGCCAATGCCAGTCACAATCTGTCCATATTCTTCCATCCTGTACAGTTTTTTCTTCATAACTTTCCATAACTTCTCCACAAATGAATGAATGAATGAATGAATGAATAAATGAATGCAGCATTTTCTTAACATTTACTAGGTGCATAGCACTGCATGAAACACTGGGGATACAAACAAAAAATTAAAACAACCCCTTTCCTCTCAAGTGGCTCATATTTCAATGGGGGAAACAACAAATATGGAAGATTTCACCTGCATGTCTGAGAAAAAAGTCCTTGTCCTTAGGGTTCAGAGGCAAATAGACACTAATGTGTCTTTTTAAATGTCATTCTTCTTATGCCTCTCAGGTTCAGTGTCCTGGGCTGTCCCCATTATAGTTTAATGGGACATGGTCAAGGTGGTGGTGTTAGGGGACATGGGCAAGTTAACTTGCCTGTCACATACCTCTTGTTTCTCTCAGAGTGCTTTGCCACTTTATCTAGGCATGTCTGCCTGCCACGTGCCCAGCCACTGATTTTTAGTTGGTGGGGCTGGGCATGCAAAGCCTCACAGGATTTTCTTCTAAATGATCTTCTCAGAGATCTCTTTCTTAAATAATCTGCTGGAGAGAATTCTCTTGATTCTTTCGATATTTTATGGGCACTAGTATAATGAATGGAATACCCAACTTTTAGTGGTTTATCTGTTATCTTACCATCTTTTCTGAAAATACATGTTCTTGTTGATGTCTTTTGGTCTATTTCTTAAATTTAAATTATAGTTACTACCTATGAATTTATCTGAAAGGGGCCTCTGTCTTCTCATTCTGATAGCCCCTCTCCAATGTATTATTGGACTCTTAAGTGAGTTACTGTGAAGAATTAAGAATCATTGATGTTCAAACATCTAGTAAGGTACTACTCTGAACTTAGCTGGCTAGTCCATTTAAAGTGACTTAAATGATGATGATGATAACCTTTACACAATGCTTTAAGTTTTCCAAAATAATATATTGTTTTCACATTGTTGGAGGCAGATGCAAGTATTATCCCTGTTTTGCAGATGAGGGAAGTGAGACTCAGAAATTTTAGTCACTTTTCCAGAGTCACACATCAAATGAAAGAGTGTGAGGCAGGATTCAAATTCAAGTTTTCCTGAGCCCATGTCCCACATTCTACACAATGTGTCACCTACTTGCCTCTATGATCAGGTTCTTGCAGGTCCAGTTTTTCTTCCCAATTCATACTCCCAAGTATTACTGCCATTCTTTTTAGAGTATGACATTAACTGAGGCAATGGAACTCAAATTCAAAGGTTTAGTTCTTGTTGCCAATGGAATGACTGCTGTTTTATCCTCATCTAGAAATGCTCAATAAGTAAGGCTTACTGAGTACCACACCAAGCTCTCTTAAATCTCATTTCCTCTTCAATTGCTTTCTCCTACTTTTTCCTACTTATAAGCTTATGAAACTTAGAGTTTTCTATCATTCTCCTTGACGGTGTTTTGAAATTGGACATATTCTTTCAATTTGTGTTGTTCCTATCTGCCATATCTTTCTGCTTACTAAAGAGGTCAAATATTCATTACAAGATTCCTGGATATTTTGACCTCGATTCCTGGATATTTTGACCTCGATTCCTGGATATTTTGACCTCTTTGTCTTAACTACTATTTTTAATTTGTTAAATTTATCTTTTTAACAACAATACTCAATGTTGTGACTGTGCTTCTATCCCTTCCCAATTTTTTGAATCAGCAGCTTGCTTATACATTTTGGCTTGGCAATTCTGTGACTGTAGTCAGTGTCTGCTCATTTTTCTACTTTCTTCTAATCACAGAACCACAGGGAAGTGACTCCAAAAGTCATGAACACTAATGTGTGCCATGATATTTATTCACTCTATGGTAACTCAAAGGGATGGCCATCTAGCTTTGGTTTGATGACTTCTAGTGTGGGGAAGCCAATACCTCCCTGATGTGGCTCATTTTTACTTTGACATGGTTTTAATTGTCAAGATTTCTTCCATGAACCTAAATTTATCTCTTGGCAATTTTTTCACATTCCTACTAGTTTTGCCTTCAGTGGCTAAGAGAATCAAGTCTTCTATAACATCATAACTCCAAGTACTCTTAAGGTAAAACATAATTTCCTTAAAATAGGCCTCATGGATCATTTTTGCCATTGTGGTTGCCTTTTTTGAGATGTTCTCCCAGGTAGCTGAACTAAATGCATAAAACTGATTCTGACTGAAATTAGAGGTTCCATCGAAATTACATTCTAATGACTCATGATGTCTGGCGATTGAGCCTGGTTCTCAGATTCAATGTCAGAGAAGCACAAGTTATGAATGGTTCCACTAATCCAGAAAAACCTTATTATAAGCCACATGACTGAATGAATGTATGCTGTCTATGGAGCAACCTAACTGTTTATTTTGTCATTTAGAAATTTATTTAGAAATTTAGAAGTTTATTTAGAAATCTAGTAAGGCAGGGGAAGGGTTGTTAGCAAACTTCTTATTACTGACATGAGCCATCTAACTTTGGCCAAGTCAAATAACCACTTTGAGCCCTGATAGCTTTTCTAAATGTGCAATAGAGGCAAATTAGTGAAGAGAGTGCTGGACTATGTGACAAGAAGTTCTGAATTCAAATCCTTCCTCAGACACTGACTATGTATGGTCTGGGGCAATGCATATAAATCTCACTTTCAGTTCCTTCATCTTTAATATAGAGATTATAGTAGCACCTCCCTCACAGGGTTGTTGTGGTGATCACATGAAATAATATATATATAAATTTTTGTGCATCTTAAAGCTTTATAGAAATATAAGCTATTATTAGTTTTTGGGTCAGGTGGAAGGAATTTCTATACCGAAAAGTTCTTCCCACAATGAGGAAAGGCTAGATCCCTGAAACATTGATTTGTGTGTATTATGTGCATACTCACTTTTATAATTATGTTAAAATAAAATTTGCTGAGGGCAAGTGTATTTTTTCCTCTATTTATTAGTGTTACATAGCAAATCTTGGTTCAGTTTTTCAGACACATACTCTTTTCCCTCACCTTTATAAACATCTATATAGTTATTATTAGTAATTTCTTTTCCCTTCCCCTTCTCCCCCCAGACACTCCTAAAGAGTAAGTACTCTTTCAAGCATGGTCAAAACTGATCATATTCTTACTAAAGACATGAATCTGATACTTCAATGGCATTTCTCTGGAGGCTAAAAAGCCTTTCTTTCCATTGATGATCTGTTCTCCTGCCCCTCTTCTTTTGTGATCTTACATGTAAAATTCAGATCATCAAATTTCTGAAAGGCAAGGCAGAATTTCAAAAAGGCCATCCGTTAGAAGAGAGCAGCCTGGGGGACTCCACATACTCTTCCAAGTTTTAATATACCAAGGTGCTTCTTTATGGAAAATATTCCAAGTCTATCCCATGTTTGGTATGCTGCCCTGCTTCCGAAGTGTGCAAATCTGGTGTAAACCTTCAGCTTATTAAGGATCCCAGGATGAGAGCCAATCAAAAAAAAAAAAAAAATAAGGCCGCCTTCATAAATATTCACACATTGCCAGATTGAGCTATAGCAAGTAATGAATAGTCATAGCATGCCTCAATCATTGATGGAGCCCCATCAATGCAAAAACAAGATACCCATTCCAAAAGGATAATGAAGAAATGTATCTAATTTGGAAGCTTGTAGCAGTGTTTCATGAGCACAGTGCAGTGGTTAGAGAGCTGCTCTTGAAGCCAGGAAGACCTGGGCACTTATTAGCTATGACTCTGGGCAAGCTATTTAACTTCTCAGTTCTCCAGATATTTCACTAAGATTATCAGTTTTTGAAAAAGTGTTACTCTGCATGGGTAGAGGGAGTTTTCTCACCTGGGATATCCATGTCAGTGAAAGCCCAGACCAGTCTCTATCCCCTATCTGCTTCCATAAAACATGTATCATTCATTTCCCTTATTTTCTTAAATTTCATGTGCATGCCCCATAGAGTTCTTCCTTTATTTCCTCTGCCCTTTGGATGGCTTTTGTGGGTACATGTACGTCATATGTTCTAATGGGATCCAAGTATTTTCTCAGCCTACTACTACATCTGGTTCTTTATGTGCCCCCTGGGAAGCCGGTAGGTGATTTTCGAAATGGTTTTGGCACATGGGAGAACATTTTATTTTGGGAAAACCACTTGGATTGACTACCCCTAATTTGAGAATAAAATATTTAGGCTTTAAACATAAAGTGGGTAGAGGCATATGGGCTGAAATGAGTCAGGGAGTACTCCGGACATTAAATTCCGGATGATGGGGATAGAGAAGTGGTGGCAGAGTGATGTGTCTATCATTCCTTATTTCTCCTTTTACTGCTGGGCTAAATGGAATTGTCAGAGCCCCAATCTCCTGCATCTGTTACAATGGTGTGTGCATTAGACTTTTGGAAAGCAAGATTGTCTTTCTAAATTTGTCTTCCATGTGACAAACTTCTTTATTGATTCATAACATCATATAATTAAAGATTTTATATAAATATTAATACAAACGACCACCTCTGGCACTGTCTGTATTTTTACTGTATAAAATAGAACAGAAGAACCTCTGGTGATTTTCATGCTGCACAACACTTAAAGGTTCTGTTTTCCCACTCTGAATTACATATACATATATAGTTATATGAATTAACATACATGTGTATATAAACATATGTGTATATAGATATGTGTGTGCTCAAAGGTTATCTTTCTGCCTACTGAATTTCATATGTACAAATATCCATGTGTGTGTGAATATATACTAAAAATATTGTGTGTGTATATACATGTATATATCTATAACTCACTATACACAGTTCAGTCATTTTTTAGGCATATCTGAGTCTTCTTGACTCCATTTGGGATTTTGGTAAAGATATTAGAGTGTTTTGCAATTTCCTTCTTCAGCTCATTTTGTAGATGAGAAAACTGAGGCAAACAGGATTAAGTGACCTGCCTAGGGTCACACAGTTAATAAGAGTCTGAGGCTCGATTTGAACTCAGGGAGATGAGTCTTCCTGACCCCAGGCCCAGTGCTTTATCCACTATGCCACCTAGCTACCCATTATTATACACAAAGGTTATCTATTTCCCCACTGAATTACACATGAATGTGTGTGTGTGTGTGTATGTGTGTGTGTGTGTGTGTGTGTGTGTGTGTGTGTGTGTGTGTGTGAGAGAGAGAGAGAGAGAGAGAGAGAGAGAGAGAGAGAGAGAGAGAGAGAGAGAGAGAGAGGAGAGAGAAGAAAGAGAGAGGTATTCAAGCTCTTTGTATCAGTGTATAATGGACAGTGTTGGACTTGGAAGGCAGGGAGGGAGAAAGGGGAAAAGAACAGGCATTTGTGAAGTTGCAGCTATAGAGTGATAGTACCATACAGCTATATATATATATATATATATATATATATATATATATATATATATATATATATAACTATCAAGCCTAGTACTCTAGTCACTTTGTCATCTAGGTATTAGGCATCAATCCATCAATCAGCAAGCACTGGTTCATGTTCTGTCTTTGGCAGTTGGTAGCTGTGTGTCCCTGGGCAAGTCCCTAAACCATTGTGTGTTCTGGACTTCTGGGATGCAGTTAAAAAAGCATTGGCTTTGGAGTTCTACTATCCGAGCTTAAATCCTTGCTCTGTTCACTTATTGCTTTTCCAAGTTGCTGAACCTATCTATATTTCAGTCTGTGCACACAGAAGACAGTGGTGGTCACAAATGGTCTCTAATTTCCTTTTCTGATCTAAGCCTTGGACTTATTATCTCCAGAGTCAGAGATGCCTTGTGCTTTTGTGTTGATGAATAAAGTCCCACACACCAGAGAATTTTTTATGCCTTTGCTGTGTCATGAACTCTTCTATCTGTTGGTATATATATATATATATGTATATATATATATATGTATGTATATACACACACACATATATATGTATACATACACATATACACACACATTGTCTATCTATCTATCTATCTATCTATCTATCTATCTATCTATCTATCTATCTATCTATCTATCTAATACCCCTGTGCTACATAAATGAAGTCACAGCCTAATTGAAAATATTCCAAACTTTCAGGGCTGTAGAATGCCTATTTCTAACCTAGCAACTGCAACTCATACAAAAATGCCATTAGAAAGACTAGTAGAGAAGAATCCTTTGTGGTTAAATAAGGACTGAACCAGGATGTGCTGAGATTGGCAAGGGAGAAAAATTTCTATAAATTAAGAATACCTTAACATGGAATTTTACTATTCTAGGAATTAAATTTTATCTTGACTTATTCAACACCTTAGATGTTAAATTTTTATGGTATTTTTCTTTTGGCTGAACTAAGTAATAGCAAAACAAAAAAATCAATAAATAAAACAATTTGATCAAGTATAAAACATAAGTTTGAAATACCCACATTTTAAAAATATGAATATATAATTTGAGAGGCAGTTGTTGTGTTCATCCTTCGTTGCCGAAGAAGATCATGCCATCAGAGAAATAATGACATGACTTGTACTTGACTTTGTTTTGAGTGAGGGAGGGCTGTGCACGTCACCAGCCTCACTTCTCCTCCGGAGCCATCTGGATCCAGTGACCAGATATTCATCAGGATGACTGGAGGTGACCCAGGATGCACTGGGAGACCTTGGGCCCTTTAGGCCAAGGTCTATGCAGGTACTCACTGAGGGTGAGGCACGGGCCATTCATTGAACAGGCCTGTTTAAGAAGTAGCCAGGGCATGGCCCCTTTAATGAGGCCAAGAAAAAGAAAGACATCAGACTGGGAGGGAAACAGCAATAGTTACTATTGATAATCACTGTAAACCTAGGAGGGTCCAGGAGAGCCTTTAGGCAGGGGCCCATTGGTATCCCAGCTTCAGAGCACAGTAGGTTTAAGGTACTGGGAAAGGAAAAGACAGGAAAAGAAAGAAAAGGAAAGGAGAGGAGAGGAGGGGAGGGAAGGGAAGGGCAGGGGAGGGGAGAGGAAAGGAAAGGAAACTAGCCAGTAAAACCCAAGTAAACTGGGCATCTTTTGGCCATCCAAATTTACCTTCCTTGGGAGAGGAGAGGGAAGGGAAGGAGGAGGCAGACAGGAGAGGAGGAGCTGAGTTTCCCTGCTAACTGGGTCCCCATTCAACCAGCTACATCTCCTCACAGGATTGCGTTTGTCCTTCATTGCCGAAGAAGACCATGCCATCAGAGAAATACTGACTTGACTTGCACTAGACTTTGTTTTGAGTGAAGGAGGGCTGTGCAGGTCATCAGCCTCACTTCTCCTCCAGAGCCCAGAGGCAATATAACAGAGTAGACAGAGGGTTGGTTTTAGAGTTGGGAAAAAAAAAAAAAAAACAAAACATGATCAATTTCTGCCTTTGGCATATACACAACATGAGTGGTAGCAAAAGTTATTAAGAGTGCTGGCTTTGAAGTCAGAGAATTTGCAATGAAATTCCAATTTAACCATGTAACTTTGGAAAAAACATAAAATCTCTCTGGTCCTCAGTTTCCTCATCTTTAAAATGAGGAGAGGAATGAACTAGTAGGCTTCTAAAGTCTCTTCCGCATCTAAATCTATTTTGTTATGACTGTGAGATCATGGTCAAGCCCCTTGACCACTTTTTGCTCCCAGCAATACTTCATTAATATAAGCTGCAGATGAGATGCTGACCTGAATTGGCAGAGGAATTTCTTTTTTTTTTTTTTTTTACTTTCCATTTACTATTTTGTTTTCCCCAGTTACATGTAAAAATAATATTTAACATCTGTTTTAAGAATTTTGAGTTCCAAATTCCCTCCCCTCTTCTCTGCCCCCCTCATTGTGAAGGTGACTTATGTGGGTTATACGTATGTAGTCATGCAAAACATATTTCCGTATCAATCATGTTGTAAAAGAAAATATAGATCAAAAAAGAAATCCCAAGAAAAATAAATTAAAAGAAGTATGTTCTGTCTCTGTTCAGACTCCATCAGTTCTTCCTCTGGGGATGGATTGCATTTTTCATCGTAAGTCCTTCAGAGTTGTCTTGGATCATTGTATTGCTTTGAATAGTTACGTCATTCACAGTTGATCATCTTACAATATCGTTGTTACAATATACAATGTTCTCCTGGTTCTACTCATTTCACATTGTATCAGTTCCTGTAAGTAAGTTTTTTCTGAGAGCATCTTACTCATCATTTCTTATAGCACATTAGTATTCTATCACAGTCACATACCACAACTTATTTAACCATTCAGTAAATGCTGGGCATCTCTTCAATTTCTAATTCTTTGCCACCAGAGAAGAGTTGTGTTAAACATATATGTGTGTGCACATATATATTTTCACATAGGTCATATATCTATATCTATATGTACATATCTATTCATACAGACACATATGTATATATATAGTTACATATAGATAATTTTCCTTTTTTTCCATTTCTTTTGGGTTACAGATGTAATAGTGATATTGCTATGTGTGGTTTTATGGGCCTTTGGGCATGGTTCCAAATTGCTCTACATAATGGTTGAATCAATTCATAACTCCACCAACAATGCATTTGTGTCTCAATTTTCCCACAGTCCCTCCAGAACTGGTCATTTCCCTTTTCTGTCCTATTAGCCAATCTAAGAGGTATGAGGTGATACCTAAGAATTATTTTAATTTGCATTTCTTCCATCAATAGTGATCGAGAGTATTTTTTTTATATGGCTATCAATAAATTTGACTACTTCTTCCAAAAACTGTTTGTATCTTTTGACCACTTCTTCATTGAAGAATGGCTCTTATCTTTATAAATTTGACTCATTTCTCTGTATATTTGAGAAATGAGACCTTTTTCAGATGCTTGCTTCAAAAGTTTTTCACAGTTAAGATTGCTAACTGTTTTTCCCTCCATCCTATTTCTACCCTGTTTATTGTAACCTCTTTTCCTTCCCCCTTCTCCCTCCTCAAAAGGTCAGAGAAATCACAAAGGATTGAAGAGCTTAAGTTGAAAGGAACTTTGGTGATCATTTATTCCAACTTTCAAATTTTACAGATCAAAAGACAGAGCTAGAGAAGTGACTTGCCTGAAGGCACAGAGATAGTGTGGAGAACATGACTCTGACCACAGAGTCTGACTGTTTCTTCCTAACCTCACTTCTCTCTCAGAAGAATTTATAGCTTCAGACCCAAATATGTAAACAGAATATGTATATGAATAAGCCGATAAAATATTTTTAATGTCCTGTTTGCTTCTATATTCCTTTCTGTTCTCTTTTTCATTTTGTGTATTTTTATTATTGCTACTTTCACTTTCTTTTACTCATTCACAGTGTATATTATGTTTCAGAAATATCTTTCTTCATTCTGTGTCACTTTTTATGCTCTGTTATACTTCCTTTCATTCTTCATGCTTGCAATTTCTTGTTCTGTAGTAATATTCCATTGCATTCATGTATCACAATCTGTTCAGCAGTTCCCGAATGTTTGAACATGTTATTTTTTCCTGATTTTTTTTGCCATTATGCATAAAGTTACCGTGACTATTTTTGTATATATATGCACATAAGTACGTATGTACGCACATATATATTTATATGTATATATACAAACATGCATATATCTGTATACACACATATTTAAATAACAGCATAGTTGGTATAGCCCTAGTAGTTATATCACCGGGTCAAATGATATAAGCAATTTTATTTATTTTGCCATGTTACTTTCCAAAAATATTGTCATAGTTCACTCCTTCAATTTTCTTTCCATCACTCAATAGTTCCACAACATAGAATTTTGTCACTTTATCTTTTTTACTACTAAAATTAGCATTTGAATTACTAGTAGGGATTTTAAGCATTTTTAAGGTAAAACTGTCCACTCTTTAGAAAGTGGACCCCTCTCCATTAGGCTAGGGGATGAATCTCTTGCTGCTTATCCATTCTTTAAATTTCTGCCCTGGGATTCTTTACACTTCTTTATAGATTCCTGCCATTGTGTTTACTCTCTGGATGCCATATCTCCTAGGGGATAGAGTGTTGGCCCATTGTCTACTAAATGAACATTCCATACCCACCCAAACATTTGATTGTCATTGAGTTTTGTTTAGTTTAGTACTGTCTGACTCTTTGTGACCTCATTGGGGGTTCTCTTGGCAAAATACTGGAGTGATTTACCATTTGCTTCTCCAGTTCATTTTACAAATGAAGAAGCTGAGGCAAACAGGGTTAAGTGATTTGTTCAGCTAGTAAGGCCAGATTGAACTCAGGATGATAAATCTTCTTGACTCCAGGTCCAGCACTTTATCCACTATGCTACCTACCTGCCCCACACATTTGGTTGGAAATCTATAAATCCCTGATCTTACACTGGTCTCCCCAGGTCAGTTTTTATGGTGTCCTTGATCACCTTGGAAATATAGGGCAAAAAAATTATTAACTTGCTACATCAACAAAGATAAAGCTGGAAGATTCTTGAGAGAGATAGGTAGCGAGAGACACAGACAGAGACAGTGAGATACACAGAGAGACGCATGGAGACAGAAAGAGACAGAGACAGAGGGACAGAGAAATGGAGACAAAGACATTCAGAGAGAGAAATACACAAAGACCGAAAAACAGAGAAGACAAGATTGGGTGGGGAAGAGAACAGAATAGGTTGCTAGAGCCATGAAACTTCTCAAGCTTGAGAATAAAGTAGAGGAAGAAAGAGATAAAGGCAGGCAACTGTAGTGCTGAAAAGAAAATAAATACATAGGATCCCCTCAATTTATTGTTCTGTAAAGGTGAGGTTAAAATCATCACACTCCATTTAGTTGTTATACATTAATTCGGTGATAGTACATCTTGATTGTGTGAACAAGAAATGGAAAACTCTATAGATGGTAAAGGACATGTGTTTGGATTGGCTAGGGCACATGGTCACACAATGTTATGACTATAAACATCATTGTCCAAGGGGACATGGATTTGAACAAGCAGGAAGCCAGGAGAGAGTATTTCAACGAAATCCCTGAGAGGATAACATTTGAGCAAATTAGAAAAGAGGAGAATGACTTGGTCAAAATCTTAGACCCCTCTTCCTCTCCTTTCCTACCCAACCTTGGTTAGACTTTGTGAACTTCAAAGGATTTAGGGAATTTTGTGCTGCCCATCTTCCCACTGGCATCCTGGAAGTATCCTCTGAACAACTATTTAGTATCTGCATTGCAAGCCAAGGACATACTGGAGAAACTGAGGAAAGCAAATCCAAATCCCAGTGCTTAGTACTCCGCAAGTACATAATAAATGTTTGTTGACTTATGGCTTTTTATGCTTTACCAAAAAGGTCAGTCAGGAAGGACTGAGAGTGGGGGAAAACCACATTATACAAAATTTGAACATCTTCAACAATCCAGTAAAATGACTTGAAAGGGCTGTGGTACCTTTTTGTCACATGCATTCTCTAAGCTCGAGTAGACTTTTCCCTCTTCCTATGTACTGGTGGGCAAGTGAGTCACAGATGACTGGGGAATGTTCTGTACCAATTGTTTTTACTACAGCACTTTAGTAAATACACGTTTCTAATCACTGATTGTCTGACTGGATAATTGATATAACTGATTAATGGAAGCTAGTAAGCCACAGCATTAGGAAAAACACTACCACCTACCTCCATAGGACTACCCCTTGAAGAGATAAATAGCATTTGAGATCTAAGGAGCTAAACAGAATGAGAATGGCGTTTTGAAAGATTAAGACTGGAACACATATGTACTACACTTACAAGAGTAATTGGGACATATTATATTCAATGTTTTCCAAGTGACGATTTTCCTTCAGAGTCCATTCTCTGGAATAATGTGAAGTTATTTCAGTGGGTCTCCCTGGTAAAAAAAAAAGAAAAAAGAAAAAAGAAAAAAAATTGATAGGAGGGAGAATGTGCAATTTCAAATTGCTATCTTAAGGCTACCACTAGGCTTTATCTAAACTAAAAAGTATCAGTATTGTAGTCTTTTCTTTGACCTATCCAGTAGACCCAAGACAGTCTTCTCTTATGCGTTTTATAATAGACTTCTTGCATTTTGTATTTTGGGAATTCATTTTTAAGTTAAGCTATCGGAATCATTCAAACTATAGTCTCATAGACTTGTGATGTTTGTCCCTTTTAAGCCTCATTCGTAGAAAATGTAGAATGTATTTAGATTAAATTAAGAGTTTTCAACAGTGAGATAAGAATGATTTAAATAATTAAAGATAATTAAATTTCTATTTAGAAAATAATATCCTGGTAATTTTCTACACATCTTATGAATGAAATTTCCCACTTACATAATAGGTGAAGCAGAAGGTGGAAAACTTCACTAAGCCTTTTGGAACAGTCTATCTATCTATTGATCTGTCTATCTCTATCATCTATCTGTTCATCCATCTATTTGTAACTATCATCTATCAATAGATATATTTATATTGGCAAACTATATAGATATGTTTCTCTGTATGCATAGGTAGAGGTAGATGGATTCCTAGATAAATATATTGATAGAGATTTATGCTCAGGTAGATAAAGCTGTACTGCTATATACCTATATACATACATGTGTGTGCGCATGTGTGTGTGTGTGTGTGTGTGTGTGTGTGTATTTCAGTTTTAGGGAATTCGGAAGCTGTGGAGACAGCAGAAACTGTTGGAATATTCCTTTAGGAGTGGATTATACAGTGTAAGAAATACACTGCTTTGAACATCATTCATAATACTTGCTCTCATTCACCTCAAATGGGGAGGAGATTGCTTGTGAGTTGAGGTAGTCATCAAATAGATTTTAAAAGTAGTATAACAATTTAAATTGTCACAACACACATGCATGTGTATGCACACATATATGCCAGTATACATGTATGTACGCATTTAGGCTAGACAGTAAATTTCTACTACGTATATACATACACTCATACACATATGTACATCATACAAGTTTGCATACATATAGTAGCTGATGAAATAGTTATTGAATCAGAAAGTAAATATATATATATTGCATAAAATATATATCATATTTGTGTATTTATGCACACATATAACATACACACACGCTTTGGTAAGAAATCCATATTCTATGACAACAGATTATAGATGCTAATGAAGATGCTATTTGACACACTTATTTCTTCTGTTAAAGTTTTCCTTACATTTTAATACCATCTTGTCATGGCATTGCTACTGTGTTAGAGGGACATATGTTATACTTTCTATGCAAAAGACAACTCTATTTCTCCATCAAATACTAATAATGTTAGCATATCTAAAAACAAATGGAAACAATTTAGTGTGGGAATATGACAATTGACAAATATTGGAATTTAATGTGACAGTTGTCATATGCTGGAAACAAAAGAACCCTATTCACACTCTTAAAACATATCTGAAGACTTTGCCTCGAGTCACAGGTGACCTTCCCTCTATGGGATGCACACCATAGAACACTGTTGAAAGTGTTCAAAGGAGTTCAATCCATACATCTGTATAATTCACTGCAAAATGAATATTTCAACAGTTCCACTATCTCCACAGTGTCTCAAACTCACTCAACATGATATTTCCTATTCTGAGGTTATTTTGAGGTTATCAATCCTATTTTTCAACAACTGACAATCGCTGACATTCTCAATTAGAATGGTGATGTGTCTATTGATCATTATCTCTGTCTTTAATTTTCATCTCAACTTCTTACACTCCAGATCTAATCCTTCAAATGAATATGTTTAAAATCTATGGTACTCTGACTCACATCTGTAGGGCTTTTATTAAGCAAACCTGACATATTTGGTTAAGTAAAATGCGTATCCCCCAATGATGGTCACTCAAAGTTGTCTCTAAAAAACAAAGTCCCAAAGGGAATCAGACTGACATATTAACTTTGTTCTTCTTTTAACTCTTCTAAGCATTACCAATATAACTAATTGCCCTGTAGGTCAAATGTCAGTGATGTTAAGATGTCACTTTTGCTGCTTATATTCAGCATTTTTGACCCTTGGATAAATCTTATTTTTCCCCAGATTGCTATGACTTGAGCACATCTGTATTGGGGTAAAAAAAAAGATGAATAAAGAAAGCAGAACGCTCCTAGTCAGAGTGGACAGTTTGATGACAACAGAAATCAGAAAGAATTATCAAATTCACATTTTCCTTTTGTTTTCTCATCTCAGGTGAATGATCTCTGGATTACAAAATACAGAATGAGTATGACTGATAAAAAATTTATATTAGGGAAGGAAAAAAATGATAGTAAGAAAGGATATAGCTGTTCTTGATGAGTTTAAGTTACCTAGCCCAGATGAACAATGCCCATGAGTGTTGAAAAAAAATGGTGAATTTGATTTTTCTTTGAATGACCATAGAGACAGGGTAGATACTATAGAACTGGCAAAGCTCAGATGTTTCAATTTTCAAAAAAAATAAAAGGTGGGAGAGATATAAATGTGCAAACTCTGAATCAGTGACCTGATTAATTTTTCTCATCCAATTCTAGGGTAATCCAAAAGAATGAGAATGACAAAGAGAACAAGGCATACTAGGCTCGTTAAAAACAACTCCCTCAACAAACCTCACCCCACAAAAAAAAAAAAAAAAAAAAAAAAAAGAATTACCAAACTGGTACAGCTTGTTTATATAGTTTATCTATATTTTAGGGAAGAAAAGATTAGGTGAAGGGAATAAGAATTTATGTAGTACCTATTATGTGCCATGAACTGTAATAAGTGCTTTTACAAATATCTCATTTGATCTTCACCAGGAGCCTGCAAAGTAGGTAATCTTCTCCTGATTTTATACTTGAAGAGACTGAGGCACACAGAGGTTAAGCAACTTGCCCAGGGTCACATGGTTAGGGAATGTCTGAGACCAGAATAGAACTCACGTCTCTTGAATACAGATCTAGCACTCTATTCATTATGCCATCAGTTATTTCTAAAAGTCTTTCATTTTCTTCTTGTAGACAACATTGAGAGATAGGAGCTAAATAATAGGAAAATTAAAACAAATTAGAACTGTTTGGACGGTTGGATGCAAAGAGAAGTCATTAATTGTTTGAAAACAACTATGAAGGAAGTCTCCCCTGGAATGCTCCAGGGATCTCTGCTTGGCTGCATTTTCCTTAATATTTTTGTCAGTAACTTAGATAAAGGCATAAATCATATTCCTAAAATTTGTAGATGACAAATATTTGAGATTAGCTAACAGACTGGATAACAGAGTCAAGATATACACACATACACAAACACGTATATAACCAGAGTGTGTATTTGTATTTATGTATGTATATACGCATGCTGTTTATGCATGTATTTATGCATGTGTTCTATCTGTGTTTGTATATAAGCATCATGTAAATGTGCATGTGTGCACATATGAATATGCACAAGTATGTATATATTATGCATACATAAAGCATGCATGCTCACATATACAAATCACACATGCATACATACTACATATATCTTGACAAGTTAGGACACTAAACCAAGTCTCTTAAGATGAAATTTAGTAGAAAGGAATGTAAGATATTTCAACTGGGCTTAAAAAGTAGTTTTTAAAAGAGTTAGATAGTTAGAAATCAGTAGCATGGAAAAGCTCAGGGATTATATAGAAAATTGCAAATTCCATATGTCAAGAATGAGACATAGCCAATGCAGCCAAAGATCACCTTAGCCAAGAAAAGCAAGTTAATCTTAGGTTTCATTAAAAGAGAAGTAACTCTAAGGCAGCGAGAGAGAGAATCCTGGCTATGGAATTAGGGGTCCTGGGTTTAAATCATACCTCTTACCCTCACTATCTTTTGGACTATGGAAAAGTCATTTTATCTTCCTGGTCCCCATTTTCCTCATCTGTAAATGAGAAGGCTGAACTATATGACTTTTCAGGCTGTTTCTAGCTGTAGATCTGAAGTATGATTTGATCAATATGAGATGACACTTAATTTTGCACTGATAAATTATTATAACACCAGATATAAGTTTGACTGTTTGGTTATAGTCAACTCTTTGTGACTCTGTATGGCTTTTTCTTGACAAATTTGTACTGGACGGTTTTGCCATTTCCTTCTCTAGTAGATTAAAGCACATCAAAATTAAGTGACTTGCCCAAAGTCACACAGCTAACAACTGTCTGAGGCCGTATCTGAACTCAGATCTTCCTGACTTAAGGTCCACCATTCTATCCATTGATCTACTTAACCAACTCTTTAAGGCAAAGTGACTAGAGTAGCAACTTCAACCTAAAAACAAAATTCCTTTAACAAAATTTAAGGGCCAGAAAGATTTAATTCTAGTACAGTATTCCTTCTCTGAGAAGAGGAGAGGGACCAGCCTAGGAGTCTTTTGCTTTACTCCAGGCAAGAATCAATGTCTTTTGGAGAAGATGAGTGAGATTCCAAAGATATGTTTCTCTATGAACCTTATTTAGATAACCAATTCGACACATGTATAACTTTCATGGGTACCACTCACATGTTAAAAAAGAAAAAAATGTAGCAGAATGAATCCAGAAATGCTCATTTCTAGACTGAGTTCCACTGTCAACTGATTTGTTTTATTGTTTTTGACCCTGGGTAAGTCCCTTTGGGCCTCAGTTTGCTCATCTATAAAGTTAACTGGATGAGCTTGATGATCTAAGTCTCCTTTTGGGTCTAAAACCCTATGATTCTGAATCTCTTCTGAATTATCATATGATTTATTATATACACAGTTCACTTTATTATATGCTGTACTGTCCCGCATATTTATCTTTTTTTGTCTGTGCCATGTCTCCCAGGTGAGATTGTAAGCGCCTGGAGGACAAGAGCCATATTTTAAATCTCTTTTATGGACCTACGTAATTCTCACAGCAAAGCTGTGCACATAAAAAATGCATAATAAGATTTCATCGTTGGACTGAATTAAATGTGAGCTTGTATTTCTAGGTCCCAGCTGCCCAGCTTTACCATGGAGATGAGTTTCATTGAATTGTTTTGAACTGCATTAACTGTATTTGATGCCTCAGTCCATTTCTATTATGCTATAAAGGTTAACTCAGATTAAGACAATCCTGAATTTTTGTCCTTATTAGGCTTCATCTTTTATACATTTATATAGATAGATATAAAGATATCTATATCTAAATATAGAAAGATATGTATAACACATAAATATGTACATCCATCCATATATATGTATATGTATTTATGTATATGTGTATGAGATGTGTATATATATATATATATATACACACACATATATATGTACTATATATATATATTCCATTTGGAAACCCTATATATCTTGGGGGTAAATTTATTTAGGATTTATCCATCTAGGTGGAAAATGGAACTCAGAGGCCACCAAGTCCTCCCCACATATTGTGAATGAGGAAACTGAGGCACAGGGAAATCTCATCGATAGCGATTATCAAAGGTGGAATATGAACCCACTCAAACATAGAATTATTATATTTCAATATAATATTATATTTAGTGTAATATTATCATAATTATCACTCCAAAGCCAGAATCCTTCCACTGTACCAAACTTCTGCAGTGATCACCTTTTTAACGCCCTTTATTTTATATCACCTAATCAATCATCAGTCAATGGCATATATGTGTATTCCTTTGCATTGAATATTCTTGCCACTGATGACATTATTTCACTTGCTCTGCTACCTGCCATATTTACAATTTTTATTAGCGTCTCTTAAAGTAATTGAAATTCGTGGTCTGAAATTCATATTCATTTGGAGTCACCCGAGTTCAGCATCTTGTATACCATTGTCCAAGCATAGTAATTATTTCTTTTACATGACCATATGCTCCATTATAACGTACTTTTCATGTAGTTATGAGAATATTTTGCTTATGAAGGTACTATTGGGAGTCTAAAAGATACATAAATGTTCATAGGATCAGTATAGAGTTGCACACAAATGTTATTATTTCTCCATAGAAATTAAATACTCCTTGAAATATAAACCCCATCTTTTTTTTCTGTTACCAATTATTTTTCCAGGGCTGTTGTCTGGCAACAAATCATGGGTGACCAAATCTCTAAGGAATCAGAATTCAGATGGTCAGAGGTAGCAGCACATTTCCACTGATGAGTTGCATGCAAGAAATGTTATATGATATCTATACAAGATATTGTTCTACAAGCAATGTTTTATAAAATATACAAGTTTTACTACTCTGCATCTACTGCCCTGCCTGATTTTAACTCCATGGAATAAGATGCCCCTCCCAGGATAAGCTCATCACTACTTAACCCAGCACCAAGGTGCCAAATCAAGCTTTGATTGATAACCCTCCCTCTGCTTCCTCTTCCCTCTGATTAGATGGCTGGAGGATGGAACATTAGACTCCTCCCAAACTCTGAGCCTTCCTTAATAAAGGCAGACCCTGAACATTCAGTTCCCTTCTTGCTGCCCAACCTGGTTTCAACTCCGCAGGGCAAGATGCCTCCACAATAGGTAACCCCTAGTGTCATTTCCCTGTGCCTTTCCCTGCTTTTCGCTTCCTTTTGTGTGTTATCTCTCCCTTTAGATTGTAAACTATATGGGACTATATTTTTTATTCACAATTCCTAGTATTGCCAATGCTTAGCATAGTGCCTGGGCACACTGAAGAGTCTTAATAAATGTTTATGGGATTGGATATCTATCAATCCTGAGCTGTAGCTCACAGAGGGAGGTCAATTGTGGCAAAGGTGAGGAATGTTAGATCCACAGCATGACCATCTCACTAGAATCCAAAGAAACAACCTCCAGTGTCCTGAATGACTCCCAACAAAGATTCACTTATTTGAGCCCATATTTATCCCTCCTCATTCAAATTCATGTTCCTTGAAGGTAAAGACTTTTTGCTTTTGCTCTTGTATCTCCAGTGCTCAGAATGGTACCCTAAACTCAGTAGGTGATTTATAAATGTTTGCTGCAAATCAGGTAAAACTTATACATGATGCAAACAGTAAAGGCTGGCCACAATCTAAACCAGTAGAGAAATTCACATCAATGAAATCTTTCAAAATCTTGTAGACTACCATGTAAATTTAAAAAGTCTGTGAAAAATCAAGATCCAGTTTAGAAATAACTATGATGTCAAAATATTTAACAAATGCGAGGAACTGTAAAACAATTAAAGATATTTGCATATAGATTGTTATACACTGAATTTTACTCATTATCATTTTTCATTTTCTTGGGAAAGGTCTTGAATTAAATTTGAATCAGAGGAGTCCTCCACCCCCCAAATGTGTAACATTTGCTCACTGTTTTAGTTGCCTTTGCGAGTTCAAACATAGCTTTAAAAATAGCAGCATCCATAAGAAATTTCTGTACAACACAATCAACAGAAAAGGCCTCATCATGCTGGTTCCCAACAGCATTTGAAGAAGTTATCAAATTAAGTCCAAAATGTTGAGGACAACTACTTTCTGATTATTTAAGAAGATGAAGTAGCTAAGTGACTACCCCCTTCATAAATCAGCTGTAGTGTTGTATAACGGAAATTCAATTATGTTGGCGAGGCAGTCATAGAGTGGAAGAGCATTGATTTTGGAGTCAGGGGTGTGATTGCTAACTCTGCTACTTGCTACCTTTTTGACCTTGAGTAAGTCACTTGAGTCTTTTGAGTAACTTGAGTTACTTCAGCTTCAGTTTTCTCATATGCAAAATGGGGACCAGGAATGAGCATTTCATAGCATATGGAGACTAACCTTAGAAGAAAGACATCTGTTTAAATCCTGGTTCTTTTGTGTATATTTGTATGACCAAAGGGAAAGAATTTAAGTTCTCAGTGCTTCAGACAAATTTCTAAGATGATGAGTTGCAGAAGCTTAGAGATCTTTATTGGTAGAGAGAATTTCCACACTGGCAGTCTCCTTTACAGATAAAAGCACAGGTCCATCCTACTCCCAAATGAAAACTACTTGGTCTCTGGGGTCCATTCAAACTAAATCTGTGCTCCCAATCTAGAACTTCATAGAAAACATTTGTTTTATTATGATTGTATCTTCATGATTATTTTATGTCTATTATAATCTGAAATATAGTATAGCATATCAATATCTTATGGCTCTGTGATTTCTTGAGCATGAGAACTCTTCCACTGATACTGACTTCAACTTATCTACAATAAATAAATCTTAGAGTAATCTGAGGTTCACAGGGGGCAAGTGGTTTTCCCATGGTAACATGATTAATAAATATCAAACTCCTGCCTCACATGAAGAAGTAGCCCTTCTTGTCAAGGCAAACCTCCTCTGCATCACAAGTGATCCCTTCTCTGGTAGGTTTTCTCCTCTCTCATTGCCATTCTTTCACTTTTCTTCAGTCTCTCACTGAAAGTCTTCTGGCTTTTCCCCTACAATGTTCAAATATCCTCCATTCCCCCCAAACTCTCCTTTGATCTTTCCATTCCTAATACATTCTATATCTTTCCTTCATTTCTATGGAACTCCTTGAGAAGACCTTTGCTGTCATTTTCTTAACTCTTTAGTCTCACTGACAACCTCATCATTGAAGCCAAGGTTCTGTTTCTATTCCCTCTCTCTCTCTGTCTCTCTGTCTCTGTCTCTGTCTGTCTCGCTCTCTCTCATTACCAGTATTCTCTAATTTGCAAACTCTAATGATCTTTGCTCAGCCCTCATCATTCTTGACATATCTGCAGTCATTGGCATGTTTAATTTCTTCCTTCTTCTTTGTATTCTCTTTTATCTAGGATTTCTAGACATTGCTCCCCCATGATCCTCTGCCTACTTGTCTGACCACTCTTTGTGGATCTCCTTTGCTGAATTTTCTTCTGATAGTGCCTACTAATTGCTCCAGCTTTCTGTTTTGGGCCGTCTTCTCTTTTTTCTATATATTTCCTGGGGATATCATCTGCTCACAAAGATTCAATTATCATCTATGCAGATGATTCTCGTGTATATTTATCCAGTTCTGATCTGTCTCTTGGCTTCCAGCCTTACATCTACAACTGTTTGTTGGACATCTCAAATTGGATATCTCATAAACATCTTAAACATGTCTGAAATAGAACTTATTATCTTTCCTGCCAAATCTTCTGCTCTTCTAATTTCTGTATAACTGTTGAGGACACCATCATACTTGCAGTCACTGAGGCTCACAACATATGGGTCATCTTCTACTCCTCTTTTATCCCCATATCTAATCTTTTGCCATGTTCAGTCATGTCCACCTTCTACCTTCTAACATTTCTCCTTTATGACATTTCTCTCTTCTGATACTGCCACTATTGAGTTCTTCATCACCTTATGGCAGATCTATTCCAATAGCCTTTGGTTTGGTCTCCATGCCTCCAGTCTCTCCCCTACTCCAGGTCATGATCACTCACCTCATGATCAAAGTAATCTTTGTAACACAGAGATCTAACCGATTGCTTCTATATACACTGCACCCCAGTGATTCATGCTTCCTTGCTTTTTCTTACATTTTGTTTAGTCATTTGAGTAATTTGAATAATACCTAACACTTTGTAACCTCCTGTGGGATTTTCTTAGCAAAGATCCTAGTGTGGTTGGCCATTTCCTTTTTCTAGCTGACTTCTAGTTGAGGAAATTGAGACAAACAGGGTTAAGTGGCCTGCCCAGGATCACATAGCTAGCAAGTGTCTGGGTCTAGATTTAAAGTCAGGAAAGAGGAGTCTTCCTGACTCCAGGCACAGTACTTTATCTAGTGCATCACCTCTGAACTCAAAGCATTTTTATTGGTTGTCAGCAATGCCTGAATTCTCTCTCTCTCTCTTCATCTCTACCTCCTTGCTTTCTTGACTTTTTTCAAATCCCATCTTTTTCTGGAAAACTTTACTTTTAATTCCTCTAAATGCAGATGCCTTATTTCTGAGATTGCTTCCAATTTTTCCTGTATATATTTTCTTTTTACCTAATTGTTTACATACTATCTCTTCAATAAACCTTGAGTTCCTTGAAAGCAAGGACTTTTTTTGGGGGGGGGTTTACATGTATCCCCAAAACTTAGCATAATGTCTGGCATATAGTAGGTGCTTAATAAATGTTTGTTGATCTAGGGTCCTTCACAGTCCAACACTCGGCCACTGTATGTGATGCTATTTCAATGTTAGAGAATACAGAATAAAAATAAAATGCCATCTTTATAAGTGGTTTAAAATAAAATTGAAAAATAATCAAAACTATGTTATTTGTCTTAAAGAATTATCAATATTTTAAAGAGGATTGACTAATAAGAACAAAAATAAGAGGTGACATGCATATAGCTCTTTAAGTTTCAAAAATCACTGCATATATTAGGTGATTTGACTTCTATAAGAATACTTTGAGGTGATTATATATGGTAGGTAACATTTCCTCCATTTATAGAGGAGGAAACCAAGGCTAAGCAGGTCAAGTGATAATTAGAAATACTATTACTGTTTTCTAGTGTTAGGACCTCATAAAACTATTACTGTTATCTATATATTTCTATAATAATATATATATATTTCTGTAATAACTGACCTCATCTACAGACAGAGCAAGCATGAAACAATGCTTTCATCCTATTCCTCTAGTGAAATACAGTAAATGTGGTTCACCTGTTGTACAGACATGGAGTAGTTAGGTGACAGGAGGAAAACAAGGCTCGTGGAGGTGAATTAACTTGCCCTTCGTCAGTCAGTGTCCCAGGTGTGACTTGAATCCTGGCAGTTCAACTCCAGGCCTACATTCTTTCCATAATCAATTAGCAATAACCATAAATAGCATCATCTGATTATTCGCTCAAGGCCAATAACATGACGAGGAAGAGAGCAAGGTGTCCCTCGTGTAGGGTAAAAAAGCAGAGAAGAAGCAGCTTTGGCCTCATTGAAGATGCACTCTGTGCTGGAACACAGACAATTCTTACTTTCCACTGCATCCAGTAAAGTGAGGGGAGGGGAGGGGAGGGGATTTCTCTCGCTTTCTCACACCAGCAAAGGGAGCAGGGTACACTTGTTAACTGGATGTGATTATTCATAAGGATAAGTAATCCTTATGAATAATCCTTCTCTTATCAGGCCTCCCTTCTACCTCTCTAGCTAAGATCCTATAATACTATGATCTAATAATTTCATTGGTGTCAGTAATCCCAGGCAAATCTTTACCAATGAAACTGCTCTGTAGCATGAATTCTTAATGAATTACTTGGAAAGTTTTAGTGATCACTTGGGTTCACAAAGATAGACAAGTGATAGACCCTGAAACCAGGCCTTCCTGATTCCAAGGCCAGTTCTTTATACACTTGTTCTTGTTCTTTGTTCTCAAAGAGGACCACGATGACATCACCATGATAAAGTGAAATTTCAGTGTGTCTGACTGTGACTGATCAGACCAATACCAGCTCGGAATGCTCTGCCGCAGGTTGGATGCAGAGAGTCCGTGTGAATATTTGTGATGGATACTCTAAATCTGTGTATCCTGTGTTTACTTTGTGCTGTCTCAATTCTGCTTTGCTCATAGATCACGGCACCCCTTCTGATGTGGGCATGCCATGCTGAGCAGTCCTGTGCCAATGTCTCCCATGCTGCACATTTAAATCCAAAGTTCTTGAGAGAGACCTTGAGAGTGTCCTTGTATCTGTCCTTCTGACCACCATATGATCATCTGCCCCATGTGAGTTCTCCATAAAATAGTCTTTTTGGCAAGCATACATTTTGCATTCGAACAATGTGGGCAGCCCAGTGGAGTTGCGCTCTCTGAAGCATAGTTTGAATTCTTGGCAGTTTAATTCAAGAAAGGACCTCAATGTCTGGTACCTTATCCTGCCAGGTGATCCTCAGAATCTTCCTAAGACAGTTCAAATGGAAGTGATTCAGTTTCCTGGCATGGTGCTGGTAAACTGTCCATATTTCACAGGCATACAACAATGAGGTCAGCACAACAGCTGGTTTGGTAGTCAGTCTAATACCTCTTCTCTCCCAAACTTTTCTTTGGAGCCTCCCAAACACTGAGCTAGCTCTGGCAATGTCAGCCTCAATGTCAATGCATGTATCCCTGGAAAGTATACTCCCAAGGTAAGTGAACTTATCCACAGTATTCAAAACTTCTTCATTTGTTGTAACCAATGGTTCCATGTATAGATGTTGTGGTGGCTAATGGAGCACTTATGTTTTCTCAGTGTTAATTATTAGGACAAATTAGCATAGATAGTAGAGAATTGATGCATACTTTGTTGCATCTCAGCTGCAGATGCTGCATTGAGTGCATAATCATCTGCAAACAGAAAATCACACACCAACACTCCCTCCACTTTGATCTTGGCTTGTAGCCTTTTCAAATTGAAGAACTTACCATCGTATGGTGGTTGACCTTGATGCCGTGTTCATCCTCATTGAAAGCATTTGTCAACATGGCTGAAAACATGCCAAAAGCATGATAAAAAGCACACAGCCCTGTTTCACTCCATTGGTGAACGGAAAGGCATGACAGCACTGTCCACTATCCAGAACCCGGGCAAACATGCCATCATGAAATTGACATACAATGCTGAGGAACTTCTTTGGGCAACCAAATTTTGACATAATTTTCCATAAGCCCTCATGACTAACAGTGCCAAAGGCCTTGGTCAGATCTACAAACGTTGTGCACAGACCTCAGTTCTGCTCCTGGCATTTCTCCTGGAGTTGTCAGGCAGCAAACACCATATTGACTGTTCCTTGTCCCTTTCTTGAAGCCACACTGGCTCTCAGGTATATGGTCATCTTCCAGGTGAAGGATCAGCCTATTAAGAAGGACTCTAGCAAGAATTTTGCTAGCAATGACTAAGAAAGAGGACCCCCCCGCCCCGGCCGCTGTGATTGTTGCAGGGCAATCTATTCCCTTTACCCTTATAGAGATGGACTAGAACCTCATAGATAACATATTAACATATTTCTGCATTTATTATTCAATCATTTTCCCTCTATTACACACATACATATTTAAATGCTTATACCCATCTGAATTCTATTTCTCTTTGATGCAACAAGCTGGTGGCTAATTATATATTTTTGTCTTAACTGAAAAACAGTCACTTAGAATGTCCCAAAGTTTTAAAATATGCTCATTTTTTGTTTAATTCTTTGATATCTTTTAGAGAAAGACCAATTAGGCTTTTCTTTGTGTTGCAAATGTTGGAGCCAGATTGTCAATAAACTTATTCTAATAGTAAACATAACTTAACTTATGGATGGATGTGATTATTTAATATTCTGAGTGATGCTTTTTGAGTGTGCAGATGTTAAATGTTGTGTGGGTGAATATTTCATTGATTATCTGGAGAATTAGAATCTATTTTACCATGATTTTTTCCAAGAAGAAACAAAATATTACTATAAATCAATCATGCTAGAAAAATTATGGATAGAACATTTTATCATAATCTGAAATGATTTACCAAGTAACTGGAGGAAATTGTCTTGGAAAAGTACTTCCCTGCTGTTGATCCAAATTGTCTGTTTACCATTGTTGTTTGTGTAATGTTCATATTATAAAACTATATTTTACAGTCATAGTTATTGAATTCTGGTGAAGTCATTCTGTTAAAACTAGTTCCAGAAAATCTAGTCATCAAAGTTACTCTGGAGATATGATTGGGATCAATAACTTCACAGCTCAGTAAAGGTGTAAGCATTCATTGAATTTAGGAGTTGTTTATAATCTCAGATCTGCACAATAATCACAGTTAGAGAAAACTTATGTAAAACCTTTTTTAAGTCTCAAAACGTCATTATTATGAGTGGTATTATAGATTCGTAGGATATCAGCAGTCCAAGATACCTAGTGTTATCTAGTCCAACTTCGTCAATTACAGATGAGTGAACTGAGGCCTAGAGAGGCACATGGATTTTCTTTTTCAAGTTGTATGCAGAACTACTTGAAACATTTGAATAATTTCAAGTGCAGAAGTGTTAGATTCATACCGCTAAAATATTTGTCAGTCAATGACCCAAAGTATGAAGAGAGCTATACAGGACACTAGGTATTTGCATAAAAATATTTGCTTCTTCCCCTCATATGACATATAATAATAATTATATATCTTAATAACAAATTTATTGTAGCATTTATTGAGGACCTACTATGTGTAAGGCACTGAATAATGTAATGGACAGCAAGCAGCAATTGTGAGCTATGTCTATGTCTTTTAGATATTGGCCAAAAGTGCAGTAAAGGCATATTATAATACCTTATTTTTATTTTTCAATTTGCTCTTCATCTTTGTTTTCATGATTCAACAATAATTGGTATGTTACAATGATTCAATTCTGAGGTGCTACTAAGCTTTTTTTCTCTGTTCCAGTTACATGCAAGATTAACCTTTAGACATTTGGTATCCTTTCAACTGTAACTGGCATCTGTAGCCCCAGGTCTGTTTATGAGGAGAAGGTGGTGTAAAACAGGATAGAAAGCATATGGCTCCTTCCTAGGGTTGGAGTTTAATATAGGATCCAAAAAGTAATAATACACCAGAATGGTGAGCCGAATCATAGGGATAGCTCTCAAGATATAACAGTAGGTATAAGTATAAAGCCCAACACCTGTTCTTTCTGTAATCAATGGCACAAATCTATGATGAGGCACATGTGGCTAGACCAGTGGTTTTCAACATGTAAGCCTTAGCACAAACACAGGGAAGCTGACTCCAAGAAATGCACCATCAACCAGTCGTAACATCCATCATGTCCCACCCTTCTCCTATAATCTTACCTTCAATAAAACTACACCAGTCCCTTAAATACTTCTTCCCCTTGTCCCCTTTCACTGATGATCTTCAAGGCAGCGCAGGGTATGAAACCCTCAGAATGGTTATAACCTTTGCCCACCCAGACAGCTTCCATTGCTTTGACAAACAGAATCCCCCATGGTTTCCCCAGTGACACATATCACAACATCCTACCCCTAGTCCATCAATTTTTACTGTAGCAGAGACCTCCCAGTGGAGAGTTTTGTGTTCTCAAATCGTGGATGGAAAATAGCCTTCCTTTTCTTCTTTCATTCCTCTACACACATAAATGCACATACTTATTCTCTTTGGATGTGAAAGTAGTACACGATGAGCAGACAAGAGTGGGTTGTCATGACCCTTTAAATGAACCTCTCTCAAACATCGCTGTTTCTGGGCTGAGGGGCTTACCATTCTTCTAGTCCCCCAGGTTCCAACTTCGATATTACATTTGCTCACTTTCCCTCATCTTACATATGTAGTCTGTCACCACATCCTATTGTTTCTAATTCCCCCACATCTCTCACCTCTGGCCCATTTCTCTCCACTCTTCATAGTCCTTCCAGTGGTATGCTGGAGACAGCTGAAATGATACCATGAAAACTAATCAATACATTTTCACTGTGAGCATTTACGCCTTGGAAATGGGTAAGTACTACAAATCAGGTCTCAATTGATTATTTTGCTGATTGTCTAGATTTGAGAAAGTGACAGAAAATGTTAATAATGCAGATTGATCTCAAAAATGTGTCATGCATACAACATAAGAGTATATTGGGGTAGAATAGAATGCTCAGTGAGAGATTTAAAAAGGAGGATGATATTGAAATACATTGGAAATAAATATTTAGTATGATTTGCGTGGTTTATAAGTCATAGAGGTCAAGGTAACCACAGTAATGTCAGATCTTTTGATCATCAACGTCCTGAAGACATTTTGTAGTTTAATTTGGTTTAAAAAAATCAACATGATGGAGACAAACTACAAAAGGAATTTAACTTTCCAAGCAGGGTAAAAAATGTTTTGTTTTTTTTGGTCCCCAGAAAGCAATTGAGGATTCTTAAGATTTGTTTTCAAACCATCTGTTTTTCCACTATCTTTATCAGATGGGAACGTTTCTCTCTGTCAGAATCAACAACAATGCCACCTTTCCCTAGAAAAGTGAATCCTTCTCAGGCTGGTTTAATAAATTCCTACTCACACCACAACTCACCTGCAAGAACTAAGAGCAGCAGGTGCAGCCAAGTCAAGCTTTGAGCATTGCAAGCTCAATCGGCATGCAAGCTTTCCTTAAGCCCTCACATTTTCATCTCACTTATGGAGGCTCCCAAAGCAGAGAACAAGCTGTCATTGTTATGGTGCTGAACTTTTTTATGCTTGGACATATGTGACAACAGCAATCTTTTTTTTTCCCTTTCTCACCACTGAGCCATAGTTTAGAATAAAAATTTCAGGATGAAGGTAAAAGAAAGATGGGGAGTCTGTCTCTTTTCTTTTCATCTTTCTATTGTACACATTGATGCAGTAAGCTAGAAATGCATTTTCTCCCTACTGGAGACGTTCTGATACGTCTTCCCCATGACTCTTTATAGTGTCAAATAATAGGAGACAATAGGAGTAATATATATATATGTATTAAAGGAAAGGATTCTATTTTTTTGAAAATGAAACTTTGAAGTAGTCTGTAATTATTACTTTATGATATTAGATGACTGAGGCTCATATCATAGAGCAAGCTGTCACTGGCATACTTTGCCCTACTGTGACTGCCCTACTGTGACTGCCCTACTGTGCATTTTTGTTTGTGAAGTCTTGCACATCATACAGCAAACATCTATCTGGTTAAATTTGTAAAGTTCCAACTAGGATCATCGCATTAATATTTCATTCATTTTTTCTCACACTGGTAGCTTTCTATAAACCTGTGAGTGTAAGTTGGAGAGTAGCCCAGAAGTAGCACTGAATAGTTTAAATGCTGCTATTTTAGTTAGTATAGGATCATAGAGTCATAACTGGAAGGGACCTTAGAGACCAGCCCCTTCATTATACTGAGGAGGGGATAAAGGCTTAGAGCGACATTCAGTTTCTTGTGCAGGTCACATGGTGATCTGAACCCTTATCTTCCTGACTTCAAATTCAGCACTCCTCGCTATGGAATACTGCCTCTTTAATTAGATGTTGGGCAGGTAGTTGGTGCAGTGGATGGTGTGCAGGACCCAGAGTCAGGAACATGACTTTCTGAGTTCAAATCTGGCCTCACATACTTACTAGTTGGATGACTATGGATAAGTTACTTCACCTTGTTTGTCTCAGTTTCCTCGATTGTAAAATGAGCTGGAGAAGGAAATGGAAAACTAGTATATTTGCCAAGAAAATCCCAAATGGGGTCACAAAGAGTTAGGGCTGAAAAAGAATAAAAAATCACAGCAGTAACAATGAGGTGATAATGCAGGGGCATAGACTCACTCAAACTGTCTTATAAACACTTCACTTTCCGCTATTCATCCTCACATGCAGAATCTACAAACATTGGCTTTTCCTCAGGTGCTTCTACTGGGAGTTCAGAGCTGGCCTATTGGGTATCTCCATCTATCAGGACTTGGTTAGCTTGGGTTTCAGATCACTGCTATGCCTATGTATTTTTGAGAAATAAGGCTCAAGACCTGTAATTTCTCAGGCCATCCAAGGGATAGACAGAGAATCTGGCTCTGCCTCATCCTAGGTCTCAGTTCCCACATATCTACCATCTAAGACTAACTCATACAGAGCACAGACTGTCCTCAATGAATCTGTACTAAGATACCCTTCAGTCATGACACTCAATGCAGAGCAATTGTGACCCACTTAGCAACTGCTCAAAAACTAGCTCTATCTTATGTTGTCCTTTATTCATACCGGTATTCTCCTTAACTCACTTAATAAACACTGCATGCAATATCACATGTACAGTCACAGGTCTGATTTCATATGGTCATACCAACGAAAAAATACATCTTCAAGTTCTTTTGTAGATTGTAAGAATATGTGAGCATAGCCCTGGGACTGGAAGGGGCCTCAGCGGCCAAAAGACACCTGCATTTTTGCTGTTCAAGTAGGTGACTTTTGCTAGATTTCTTAGCACCAAAATGTCTAGGACTGATATGTTACTTCTTAAAAAAATGAAAACACTTTATTCACATTTTATGTGCACAAAAGAACATGATTCTGATAAGGAAGGAAAGGAGCTTTTTCTACAGAGCCACATGTAGATATGCAATTGATTGACAGATTTTTTTTTAACAGATATGCATAAAATATAAAAACAAGGAAAACTAAGGGCATGTAAATGCAAAAGAGAAACATGATCCCATGAGAACTGTATCAGGAGGGCTTAAGCCTGAGAATGATAGTGATGAATGTTAAAAACAAAATAAGAGAAAGGAAAATTTTTGCTATATTAAAAGCTAAAGAAACATCAAAGAGTGTTAGGACCACAGCATGAAGTCAGTGGGATGATAATAATGAATGATTTAGGCTCTAGCATGGTCTCTCTCCTTAATTACACCTTCTGGCTTCCCTGGCATCCTTATACCCTCAGCTCCAATCAACTTTTTTCAGGAGATTTTTTTCTGATCCCTCACCACCCCTTACTTTCACGCCACTTAAGTGCCATCTCTCTGAGATCGTCCTCCATTTATACTACAGTTCTATTTCATGTACGTTGCTATCTGTATGCTTTTTCTTCCATTAAAATGTGAACTTTCTGAGAGCAGAGCCCATATTTTGGTCTTTTTCTTTTCATTACTCAGCACATTGCCTACTTAATTATTCCCTGTTGACTAAGTAGAATAATTTTTAGATGGGGCAGAACAGCGCCAAAAAAAAATATGACTTCAATATGGACTTGAAAACAAGGTAAGAAGTTGATAGAGATTAAACAGACATCTTCCCTTCCATAATTTCAAGTTTTTGTGGTTGCTGTTGAGTGGTTTCAGTAGTATCTTTGTGACTCTATTTGGGGTTGTATTTGGCCAAGATACTGGAATGGTTTGCCATTTCTTTCTCCAACTCATTTTATAGATGAGGAAACTGAGGCAAACAGAGTTTAAGTGATTTGCCCAGGGTCACATAGCTGGCAAGTATCTGAAGCACAGATTTAAACTAAACTGACTCTACGTCCAGCACTCTATCTACTGTGCTGCCAATTTCTGGCTGCCAATTTCAAGTAAACCGCACCTCAAGGAACTGAAAGAAAAGGCTGTATGCTATTCAATACTGAGAATGCCTGATTTAGAGACAAAAGGTAAGGTTCAAATCCTGGCTCTTCCACTTATTACCTGTTTGACCCTAAGTAAATTACACCAGTTTTCTAGACCCCAGTTTCCTCATCTATAAAATGAAGGGTTTAGATGAAATGACATCTAATGCTTATTTCACTTCTAAATTTAGGATCCTACTGTAGGAAGAACTGGTGGATGTGATGGATAGGTCATTGTCTGTCAGTAACTTCTGAAAGGTCACAGTGAATGAGCAAGATGCCATAGGAGAGAAGAAGAATGAGTGCATTAATGTGTGTGTGTGTGTGTGTGTGTGTGTGTGTGTGTGAGAGAGAGAGAGAGAGAGAGAGAGAGAGAGAGAGAGAGAGAGAGAGAGAGAGAGAGAGAGAGAGAGAGAGAGAAAGAAAGAGGGGAGGGAAAGTGAATGTATATGAGTGACCTGGATTTTGATTGCTTGCAAAATTGTAGAAAATATTTTAAAAAGGGATGGTTTTTGAGCATTTGGGAAATGTGGTGGTAAGTGCTTTGCTTTGTTCTGAGTAGCACACTTTATGCAGAATAGAAGTAACTGTGGACTAGAGGATGGAGAATCATCCTCTACCCTAGGAAGACCCAGGTTCAGATCCCACCTCTTATGTACTGGCTGTATTTCTCTTTACATGTCACTCCACCTCTCATTTACTCCAGCAATTCTCTACAACTGGAAGTTCCAACACCAAACTTCATTGTTAATGAGTTGTCTCATCAGGAAGGTGCCTGTATTGCTAACATTAGAGGGCCAGTTTCTATTCCTGTTCATAAGCTAGGGTGCATATGGAGTTCAGTATTGAACAGGGTAAAACACAACAAAATGCCAGACTAGAATCTTGTGAAGGAGATAAGGATATTTTTTCTTAGAAAGGGGAGACTTAAGTAAGACATCACAGTTATCTGCAAACATTTGAAGGGATGTTATGTGGAAGAGGAATTAGACTCAGTTTGTTTGTTCCTAGAGGGTAGACCTAGAAGCAAGGGGCAGAAGTTAAGGACTGAGGCAGCTTTTAGCTTTTTACAAAGAAAGACTTCCTAATAATTTGAACAATCTGAAACAAAAATGACTTTCCTCTAACGGTATTGGTTTCCTTCTCAATGGAGTAATTCAAACAGTGTCTCAATCATCAGCACATAATAAATGGAGTTCCTGTACAGGCACAGGCTGAACTTAGAAGACCCTTGAGGTCCCATTCAAATTTAAGGCTCTGAATTCTATGAGTGATGTGAATTAAAATTAATTCAAGAGTCCTATAGGGCAAAAAATAAAAGTGCTGCTTCAGCTGAGTATATTAGCCTCATTTATAAGTATACTGATTAATTTCCATTGAATGGAAAGAGCCTATGTGGTCATTTATGTGTTTGTAGATGCTGACTACTACAAGTAGATCTTAAAATTTAATTCATGGCGTAATAAACCCATTACATTTCTATGCAGTTTGTCTCCATTGTTTCCAATATCAAGTTAATAATCTACCAAAATTTATTTTTGACTTAAAAGTATGAACTCAGTTTCTCTTGAAGTATTACCAATTTGAAAGTTGACTTCATTTGATTCCCCCACTTTGCTCATTAATTATGTAATTGTCTTACAATTAGAAAGGAATATATTTACTGACTGGCAATTCAAAATAGAGATGATGACATCTTGTATCAAATCACACCATTACTTTATTTTTAGTTTTTTGGGAAATGTCTTTTATATGACATTTATATTTTATATGACATTTAGATGACAAATATATGTCTATATTTGCTTTTCACATAGACTTTTTAAAGAACTCTGTATACTTAGTGGAGACTTACTAAATTTCTGTTAGCTATCTGTAACTAGTAGCAAATTAATGTCATCAATCCCTTATGATCTCTCTCCTAGATTATATTAACTTCTTAAATTGATTATGCCCTTACAATTACTTTAAAAGCCCCATTTTTGACAACTTTCCAGGTGGCTTTCTTAACTATTTTCCTGTAGTTTTTAATTTAATGTTGAATTCAGTCGATATAAAAGATGACAGATTGTCATTCTCAGAGATTGACATCCTTTATGTATCAATGACAAGGAGATTTTTTATCGTGGCATTCCTGTGAATTTCTCTGTAAAATTGTCTTTAAACTGTTGGATTTTTAATAATACTGAGTTAGCCTTTGGAATTCATATGCATTGTAAAAGGTAATGAGCGCCTTTTAAAATATTGAAATAATAACTACCTAAAAGTAGAGTGGCAAAATATAGAAGACCAGCCTCAGATGAAGTGTTATTTTACACTTAAGTCACTTAATATCTCAGTGTGCCAAGCAACTATTTGATGTTGTAGGAAGGAAAGGAAGTGCTTAATATATAACCAGGCACTGAACATAATCTCATTTGGTTCTTGTGATAACCCTAAGGAGTAGTTCCTGTTATTATACCCACTTTATAGTTGAGAACTATGTCAACTAGAGTTTAAGTGACTTGCCCAAGGTCATACAGCTAGTAAGTATCTGAGGCTAGATTTGAACGTGGATCTTACTGACTCCGGGTTCACCTATATTCTGTGCACTGAACCAACTTGCTGTAATAGATGAGTTATTGTTCATAGACTTGGGGAAAAAAATGTTGCTGCTCATACATGTGCTTATTGGAAAACAGATAAATTCCATCAATATGATAACAGAAAACTACCTACCCACTCGAGACTGAGTTTATGCATGATTGTTATATATCAAGAACTTAACAATTGGCAAATATATCTCAAAAGAGGTTATTCTATTTATGTCTGACCAAGAATCATCCTAGGATTACTCCTCACAAAGACCATGTTGACAAGTTTTGTGCCTTGGAGGCAGAAGTATCCAGTTTACCATGTCCAGTCTCATTGTCTCTTGTGGTTATCAATCTTAACAATCAAAAATGGACTAGACATGCCTCTAACTGATTTCTTACTCTAGCCTCTTCCCTCTCCAATATATATTCTCCATACAGTTAACAAAATAATCTTCCTCTTGAATAGTTCTGAGCACTTCACTCCCTAGGCTTGAGTTGCTCCCCACTACCCTGAGGATAAAAAGGAAAAAACAACACTTTTCTATTATAATCTTGCACCACTTGGCTCTAACCTATTTTTTCCAGACTCATTTCATTTTTGTGTCCTGCTTATAACGGTTCCTGGTGCATAATAAGTACTTACTAAATGTGTTTTCATTCATTTATTTGTACATTCATTCCTACCCTCCTTCTATGATACAGCCAGGCTGTGTCTCAGCTGCTCCTTGGTCTTACTGCGTCCCTTTCCCACTCCATGTCGATTACACATTTCCTCTCCCTCTCTAAAGTTCATCTCCGGTATTACCTCCTCAGTGATACTTCTCCTGGACTTCCTCCCCACAAAGGGAAGGTGATCTCATGTTTCTTATAGATCTTCATGCATTTTAGACCCACCTTTTATGATATTGCATTATATTGTTATCTTCTACGTTAGAATGCAGTCTTTATGAAATTAGGGACTGTATTGTTTTTCATCTTAATATTCCCCAGCCCCTAGCACACAGTTGGCACTTCATGAGTGTGTGGTTTAAAATAATAGAATAGGATTTGCCAATCATTTAGTTTAGCTTTTAGTTCTGTTTTGTTTTAATTTTTGTTTTTCTGATGTGACTCACCATTTGTCAGGTATGAATGGTATGGAAGGCATTCATGTAGCAAATAGAGGACTGGAATAGAAGATGCCAAATTTCCTTTCTAATTGTGATTTCTTGGAACCTCCAAGGAGAATTTTGGAGCTTCCTAGGACTACTGTTAGGTGTCTAGAATCAACAAGGTTGTACAGGGGATAGAGCTTTGGGCTTGGAATCAGGAAGGCCCAAATTCAAATGTGGCCCCAGATGCTTCTTAGCTGTTTTACTTTGGGTAAGCCACTTAACCTCTGTCAGCCTCAGTTTACTCATCTATCAGTGTATATGAGTGATTCAGGAGGACTAGTAGTTCTGTTGTGAGGGCTTGCTAAGGCCTTTTCAGGACTGCTTACCCATCTTTGGTATATACCTGGCAGTCAACTCTCATTTGTGGCTCTAAGAAAATGTAGTGGTCACGCTCCAATATACCATCTTGACAGATGGTCTAAATCAGGCGGAGAATAACTAATGGGCCACAAACCCTATGGTGAGTTAGGGATATGTCTACCTCAAGCATGTGATGACTTCCTGGGGTGGAATGGATAGATGAGAACAATTTGTGCCAACAACTCTAATGAAGAAGGCTGAATGAGGCACTCTGCAGCACTTGTGTGTGTGTGTGTGTGTGTGTGTATGTGTGTGTGTTCATCCTTTGTTGCCGAAGAAGACCATGTCATCAGAGAAATAATGACATGACTTGCACTTGACTTTGTTTTGAGTGAGGAAGGGCTGTGCAGGTCACCAGCCCCACTTCTCCTCCAGAGTCATCTGAATCCAGTGACCAGATATTCATGAGGATGACTGGAGATGACCCAGGATGAGGCAATTGGGGTGAAGTGACTTGTCCAAGGTCACACAGCTAGTGAGTGTCAAGTGTCTGAGGTGAGATTTGAACTCAGGTCCTCCTGATTCCTGCACAGGTGCTCTATCTACTGCACCACCTAGCCTCCCTGCTCTATGCGTTACTCAAATCCCAAATCCCTATGGGTTCCTCACTTACTCACTGATCAGATGCCTCACAATTTTACATTACTTCATCCCTATAAGGAGGGAAACTGTTTTCAACCATGATTGTGAGAACTAACGCCTAAGAACTACTGATTGTTATGGCTGTGGATCCTTGAAACTACAATCTAAAAAGAATAACAAAATCGGTCTTACTTACAACTTGCTTCTTCGAGCTTGGTCAAACATTAAAGACACCAAAGTCATCTACTGCATCCTTAGGCATGAGCAGTCTTCTTGGGTTTGTCTTGCCGCTGGGCTTCAGTGACTTGAGGAGAGAGTGAGGCTGCTGAGATTGTCCAGTTCTGCCTCATTTAAGTCCAATTCACCCATGAGTCAAAACATAACCCTGTGATGTCATTGGCCCTCTTCAAAACCAAGAGTTGAACAACAATTTATCTGTAAAATGGTGGTTGTTAGGATAAAATGAGGTAATAAAGCATTTAGCACAGTGCTTGGCACATGCTAGATGTCTAATAATTTTAGTTTTAATTAAATTCATAGTAATCTACTTAGAGGCCTGTTTGCAGGACCCTTGGTGGAGACAGACAGTTGTCTAGAGGCATATCAAAGGATAACCCATCTTTTGAAAACATATTTTATCTAACTCAACCAGGAATGCTAAAACCCAAACATAAATATTGAATAGAAAAAAAGAATTGGATCCAGCCCAAAGAATTCTCGTAAGGGAATATATTAAAGGAGACCATAAAAACATCTCCCTTCTTTCTTTTTAGCCTACCAACTCAGTAAGACCATATAACTAAGCTGACCTCTGGTCAATCCATCCCGCTGGAAAGGATTAGGAGTTTATATGGATTCTAGAAATAAAAATAATATTTAAAAAAATTATTATAAGAAAGAATTTTGAGAATAGCAGTTAAATCAACAGTTAATTAAACAAATGACTTCAACCCACAGTTACGGAAGGCAATCTGTTGGTTAATCCTCCCTTTGTGTCCCTTTCATTTCCTTGTTTATTTGTTCACCTTTATTGGTCTGCGTGTAGTTTCCTTTGATACAGTCATAGCCTGATCTGTTACTTTGTAACTTCTCCTATCTTCACTTCTCATTGTTTCATATCAGCATTTCCACATTTCTCTTTATTCCTCATAGCTGTCATTAATAATTGCATTGAAGATTTCTGTTACATTTGTACACAGCTATTTGCTGAGCTTTTCCTAGGTGCTGGACATTTACATTGTTTCCAGTATTTCACAGTTACAAATTAGGTAGTTATCAAGATTTTTCTTAATTTCTGGAGGGAGTGAAATCAATTTTATTTTCCTATATCTGTCTCTGTTACTAAACTGATTTAGTTTATCAGACTGATATTTTTGTCACTTAAACTACATGTCTAGAAACATATATGTGTGTAATATATATTAGGTATACATATGTACATCTATCTGTGTATATAGAAGTACATATTCATGGATGTGTATGTATACACATATTATATGTGCACACACAAGTATAACTTAAATGCATGTTTATGTACATATATGCATGTATGTACATGTATGTATATGTGTATGTGTGTGTATACTGGGGAGGTTGAATTAGAAGCCTGGATTTGGGAAATTTTATCCTCTTCCTTACTCTTTTCCTCTCCCTCTGCATTTTTTAAATAAACTCTTTTCTAGAGAAAGAGTTTTTAAATACTCCATTTTGGTGTGTTTATGTGCATAAATTGATTCACTATATTAGGTGCATGTTATTACATTCTTATGAGGTTAACTATAATCTATTTTTTGGGGGGGGGAGAGAATCAAGTCTAAAGTTTCATTAGTGTAGGAAGTTTCATGGGAAGGAAATCTCTTGAGCAGTGCAGATTAGCAACTCTTCTCTAATTTTTAATTTTAGAGAATGTGTGTATTGTGGGGGATGGTAAATGCCTTGTCCAGGGTCACACAGCCAGTATGTATCAGAGGCATGACTTGAAACTCAGATCACCTGACATTAAGGCTAGCCCTGAATACACTCTCTCATTTGATCAGAGATCTCAATTCGGAAGGAAACACAGAGGTTGTCTAATCCAACCTTATCATATTGCAGATGATGAAAGTGAGGCCAAGTTTGATTATGGGACTTGTGTAAAATGACATTGATAGTAAAGAAGATAAGTTAGTTCAAATCAGGTTTTTGTACTCCATGCCAAATCTCCTTTTTCCACTGAACAAAATAATCTATACATACACGTGCATTTTGTTTATATATATATGTTATCACTTTTTCATTCACAATGGTTTGTATTTCCCACCTTATTTTTGTGTTCCTTTTTTTTGAACCTATAATGTACTTTGTAAAACTGATTATATAGCTCATGGTAGGCTTACAATGCTCTGTTGTCTTTATTGTGTACTTTTTGATCTAGTACAATTCTTTATTGATTAAGAATTCTTCCTTGAATTCTTAAAGGAATCACTTCAATAGTGAGTTTTTCCTTCTTAAATTTTTTTTCAGATTAAATTTTTCTACTCTTGTTTTGAATATTCATATTTGCAAGATAGGTCATTTTTTTGACTTCAAACCCAATGTCATTATATTTTTCAAATATTCCTGACCTATTAGGTGTCTTTACCGTATTGTTGAGAAATTTGAGTATCTTTTAATTAGTAACTTTTAGTTACCCCACCCTAATTCTCTCTTTTGACACTTGAATACCTTTTTTGTAATTCTTTGTCATTTGGAATTTTTATCATTGCAAGATTCTTTGTGCTGATGATGAGGGCTGGAGAGGGGGTTGTCAAGGAACTCCAAGGCTGGAGTTCCCTGCATGGGTTGTCTGGAGAAGAATTCACGAATTCATTCATTGTTGAGATCAAGGCAAAGATTTATTATGCTTCTCAGCAGGCAATAGTTCTTGGGGAAATTGCAATTTAAAAAAGTTATAGATAAAGTTTATATAGGATATTTTATAGAAAAACATGTGGCAAGTATGCTAACTGAAAGCAAGTATGCTTTCATCTCATCAGTGTCTTGTTAGACAAGATAAATGTAAGGGAGCATACGTATGTCTAAGTCTAGTTATACACATGGTTGGTCGGTGAGCAGTAAATGTTGTTATGACTCAGTGCACAGCCAGTTCAGTCAGGACACAGCTGGTTCAAACTAATAAGTTCTATAGGTGCAGCTGGCTGCTATATCAAGAAGGGAGATAACTGTTTTTGCTAGGGCAGGCTGTGTCCTTGGGCTGGGAAGAAATTGCCTGGGATAGTGTTTTGAGGCTAGGGAGAAGTGTGATTTTTAAAGAGAAATGTGATTTTAGAATTGGGGTCTAAGCACATGCAACCAAGTACCCCATCACTGAGAGCCTGAATGTTTTCTATTTGTGCAATGTTTCTAGGTCTTGATAAATCTAGGAATTTTTCTCCATGTCTTTCTTCAAATATGGCACTTGTTTTCCTTCCATTTTAGATAATCTCATGATCCTGCTTAATCTCAAGATATTATTGTCCTGATTTATCTTTGGTATGAATTATTTATTATGCATTAGCATTCACAGTTTGCTGAATTCTGTGACAGTCTGGTGTTCTTGGATTTTTTTTCTTATTTGGGTCTTTCAATATGAATTGCCACTGAAACCTCCTGCATGTTTTTTTTTTTTTCTTTCCTGATAGAGACCTATTTCTTTGAGAAAAAGGAAGGCACTGTTTGTATCCCTGCACTTCACACTGTGTTTTTTACCTAGTAAACACTTAAATTCCCTCTCAAATTCCTGTCTTTATTGGTTCAGGGTTCAGGGTTCTTGGGACCCCAAAATACCAACATGCTGGGATGTTGACAAATGAATTCGATTCAAGCCTTCTGTCAGCCAAAGTAAAACAAAATTTACCAAAGATTTGCCATATTGGGTTGACTCCTAAGAAGCCTCGCCATTTGTGATGTTTGAATTAACAAACTGGCCAGATAGAATCTGAACTAGATTGACTCTGATGGCCTTTGTGGAGGCAAGATGAAATTTAAATATAGAAAAGACTGTGGAAGGGATCTGGGGTTTAGTAGTCTATAGTGATGAGAGGAAGGGTTTAGGGAGGGTCTTGAGGAGAAGTCCAAGGAGGATCTTATTGGGACTGGGATTGGATCAAGGACTGGAAACACCTGGAGTCAATCAGGACATATTATACAACAGAGGGTCAGGCTAGGTTAAGGGTAACAGATTTGCATATGAAAAGCCAGATTAAGTGGGAAGATTCAAGGAGGTTCCCAGAGTCTGTACGTACCCCATCATTTTCACTCATTCATTTGCTTATGATCTTTACCAACTTATATTTATTGTTTTTGTTACTTTTACCAATAGTTTACCTATCTATCATATAGATATATACTTCATATTTTGGCAAATTCTTTTCCTCTTTTCTTGATATCTTTGAAAAATCAAAATCTTGTTTTAATTCTATTAGCAAATCAGTATTAATTAAATGTCTACTTTTGTCAGTCATCTTTCTAATTACTCAGAATACAAATAAAGGTAAAAGACAGCCCTTACTCTCAAGGAACTCTTGGTCTAATGAGGGAGAAAACAAGTTAACAACTATATATTAACTATATAGATATAGATATTTCTACATATCTATCTATAGGATAAATAGGAGATAATTAATTAAAAGGAAGGCATGGCTTGAGGCCACAGATTCACCACTCCTGGCATCATGATTATAATTGTACTGATGGAAGCTAATGAGAAAGAGAGGAAGAAGGGTGGAGGAGAAGGGAGGAGGGAAAAGGTCTAAAGGATACACTTATGCATCTGGAATAGTACATGGATGTTGATTATATAAAGCAAATTGAGAAAGATCACTCCAATAGTTAGGAAGAAAACTGAGAAAAAATTGTAAAAATGTGATGAGGAGAATATTGAGAGAAGAGGATATTCACCAGCAACTAACATTGCAGGGAGAGTAAGGAGTTTGAGAACTCAAAGAAAGCAACTAGATTACCAATTAGAAATCATTGGCCAGACAATCAGTCAAAAAAAAAAATCTGTCAGTTTCCTAGTGTGTTGCAGATACTATACTAATCACTGGGTATACAAATAACTGCCTGTCTTCAAGGACCTTATAATCTAATTGGTAAAATCAAAAGTTGAAATGCAGGGATGTAGGACAGGAGAATGACGGAGAAGTCCAATGGGAGACAAGTGGATGGGAAAATCTTGCAGATCATCGTTTTCGTAAAGATGGGAGTGACTTCTGAAGCCATCCCTCCAGGGGAATGTGTGAGTGGACTATTGAGTAACACATGAGTTAAGAAACATGATTACACTATACAAAAAAGTCTCCTGGATTGCCTGCTGGGCTGTCAGGGGTTATCACTATGAGAGCTTCACAACTGTCTTGAAACATTTTCTTTTTCATTTTTGGTTTTGTATCCTCAGAACCTAAGGCAATGTCTTACAAATACCAGGCAGCTAACAAATGCTTATCGAATTAAACTGAATTGAAATACTCATTCTCCCTAGCAGCAGCAACAGCCACTGTCTTGTACAGAAGTGGACCTGTTGGTTCAAGTCTTGTTGTGCACTCTTATTAGCCATTTGACCCTGAGCAAACAGCTTAATGTTTCTGAACCACGGTTCCTTCATCCGTAAAATGGAAACAATCTTATCTCCCACCTCACAGGGTTTCTGTCAGGCTCAAATGTATTTTTAGTATATAAGTTGTTTGGTAACCTTAAAGCCTAATATAAAAGTGAGTTATTATTATGAAAATGATGGAAGGCAATAAATATATATATACAGACACATACACATATACTATGTATGCATATATGTATCTATATATGTATCTGTGTGCATGTATGTACATATGTGTGTGTGTATAATTACCTACTATGTACTAATTGTAATTTATAATTATTATCTTATTTGATGCTCGCAACAAGCCTAGGAGGTAGGCACTGTTTTTATTTCCATTTTACACTTGGGGAAACTAAGGCAAGCAGTGGTGACATGACTTGCCCAGGGTCACACAGCTATTGAGTGTATGAAGTCTGATGTGAACTTTCCATTGCACCATTTAATTGCTTGATTAGTGACTGAAGCTGTTATCATGTTGGAATGGGGGTCACTTGGGTGAAAAAAGAATACTAATAAACATTTCCACATTCTCTGCAACTTATAGTCTTAGGGAGCTGCCTAGACCACTGAGATGTTAAGTGACTTGTTTAGGGTCACACAGCTAATATGTGTCACAGGAAGGACATACAAGGAAGAACTAGGTTCTCTATCCCATGCTGATGACTTGGTGACAATATTGGTAAAAACTGTCTTCATTTTTCAATGATGTTCAATAATCAGAAGGAAGGACAGGCAGGAAGGAAGGAAGGAAAGAAGAAAGGAAGGAAAGAAGGAAGATGAAACCGGAAATTTTAGCAGATGTGGCAAAAATGGGAGGCAAAATTAATAAATTTGCATTATCAGCTGGAGGTGACTGATCTAAACCACATTGACAAATGTCCATTATGCTGAGCTTAATTTAGGTAAAAAAACTTTACCAAACACCATGTAAATGTTGGCCATTGTTGTTTTTGTTGTAGGACAAAGTATGATAATGGATTGTAGGTAGTAGTAGTGGTTATAGTAGCAGTAGTAAGAGAAGTATAGTACTATAGTAGGAGTAGTAGACGACACTGAGAAGTAGTAGTACGGAGAAGATAAAAGCAGGGTTTATCTGGTCGTAGTTAAAAATATCATAATCATTTGTATGGTGCTTTAAGGTTGGCAGAGTGCTTTAAGAATATCATTTCATTTTGTTCTTCCAACACCACTGTGAAGTAGTTGCTATAATCATCTCCATTTCATAGAAGAAAACACTGAGGAAGATAGATAGTGACTTACCTAGATACAGTCCCACAGCTAGTGATTAACTGAGGTCAGATTTGAACTCAGTATTCTTTGACTCCAAGTCCATTGCTCTACCTATTACACTACCTAGATATATTTGAATATTTCAAAGATTTTAGCATGACATCAATGACTCAGGAGGAGAAAGTGAGGCTGACGACTTTGTACAACTCTACCTCACTTAAATCCAATTCACAAGCACGTCAAAACATTATCTTTGTGATGTCATTGGTCCTCTTCAAGAATGAAAGGTGAATAACAACCACCATACTATTTTCTATTGGAAATTTCTTTCCCTTTTTCCCTTTCCTTCTTTTTTATTCTTTCATCACTAATTTTCTCCATCATCTTATGAACCTCTGAGGAAAAAATTGCAATTGTAATGGTGCAAATGAAGTTCAGAAATGTTGCTCCTAACAAAGGGAACCATATGGACTTGGTCCCTTGACCTTATTTCAAGATTGTTATAATGAGTATAAGCAACCCCTCAAGGACCTAATTAACTGTTACACACATGCTCACATGCACACACACACACACCCCTCTAATGTTTTCTGTGACCCATCCAAGTTATCCCTTTGTATTATGCACAGATGATGTTCTAGATGGCCTGGGAACAATTTATTCTATACAAGGTGGTAGCCAACAGAAGGTTATTGAAATTTGCAGCTTGAGATTTCCTGAGTCAAATGCATTATCATACTTAGTCCTCAATATATTTAGACTCTTTGTTCAGAGAACAATTTTAGCTGTGATCAAATCATAACCCATTGATTCTAGTGAATCTGAAGTTGAGTGCTATCAGCCAGTTAGAGAGAGATTCTGCATAATCAGAGGTAATGGGATGGAATGGATTTGTGACCTTGGGCAAGTCACTTAATAACTGTTTACCTCAGTATTTTCACCTATAAAATGGGAATGATCGTAGCACCTATCTCACAGGGTTGCTGCTGGTTTTTTTTTTTTTTGTTTTTTTAATTTTGTTAAACATTGCCCTATTACATTTTAATCTGGTTTAACAAAATAAAAAGAAATACAATACAAAGAGCAACCTTGTGAGATAGGTGCTATTATTATTCCCATTTTATAGGTGAAGATATTGAGGTAAACAGTTATTAAGCAACTTGCCCAAGGTCACAAAGCTAGTAAGAGTCTTTGGTTAGATTTGAACTCAGTTCTTCCTGACTCCAGATCCAACATTCTATCTACTGGACTATCCCAGCTGCCTGAGGGACATTAAATGACCCTCTGCTGATTCTTCCTACCGAGCTTGAACAGAAATTCCTTGCTGTAAGGTAGAATGGAATTTAATTACATATTCATTGAACCTTAAAAGGGGAAAGACTCAATCCTTAGACCTCAAACTAAAGACTCAAACTTAGGCTTCTTCTGTGAAATTATGTTACTGTCATGCAGGAGGCAGAAAATGCAACTTATTAAAGGAGTATTCTGTCAAATAGTAAGAAACTCCATGTATAATGGAAAAAGACAATTTGTTTTACCCAAAAATTATTGGCTAATAGGTTTATAAATAATCTGTGATGCTTAGGTAAAGAAGAGTTAAGAGTTGTCAAAGAACACATTATACTTGGCCCTGAATGACAGTTAACATGCTGAAAGAAGTCTAACACAGGAGAAGGATCTAGAGGTAACTCTAGAGGTGCAGAATCTGGGTTCAAACCCTATCTCTGCTCATTATTACAGTTGCCTTTCAGACATCTCAAACTGAATGTCCAGTAGACATCTTAAATTCAACATGTCTAAAACAGAACTCATTATCTCTCCCCTTATAACCTCCCTAGCTCCTACCTTCCTTATTTCTCTAGACTTCTTTTCCACTAGCTTGTAAGGTCTTGAGAGGCAGGCCTGTCTTTTTCTTACTTGTATGTCCAGCACCAAGCACAGTATCTGGCATATAGTATGCACTTTATAAAAGTTTATTTAATTGAAGTATTCCCTAGGTGATATGACAAATTCCCCTGTGGGCATCAAGTGATAAGAGCTCTGTGGTGATAATCTACATACTTCAGAATATTCTAATTTCTCAGTTCTCCCAATTATCTAGTATTTGGCAATTCACCAACACCCCAAAGATCAGCTGTCTTCTGTTTTGTAGCGACAATATCCTTTTTTCAAGAAAAAGATCTGAGGTTATAGTGAAGCAATAGCTCAATATGAGTAAATAACAAGACATGATAAATGAAGAGTAAATAAAATAGACAAACAACACCCCTTCCCCCACTATTTGCTTGGGCCACATTAACTCAGGGATAGCTTCCTGAATGAGGGAGATCCCAGTTTGCTTCTACTCTACTTTGGTCAAGCACATCTAGAATGTTGTGTTAGGTGCTTGGTGTTATATTTTAGCAAACTATAGAAGAAATGAAAGGTAACTAGAAATTTTAGAAGACCAGAGTGTTGAGAAGACTAAAGAATATGTTATATGAGCATCAATTGAAATAACTGAGAATATTTAGCATGGATAAGAGAAGACTCAGAAGAGACATGAATGTACTTTTCAAGTATTTGAAGTTTCCACTTGAAAGAATTAAATGTATTCTTGGTGATAGCAAAGATGTGAGCAATGAGGGGGTTTTGCAAAGAATGAGATTCTGGTTCAGTATAAGTAAAATATTTCCCATTTGATCAGTGAATGATCAAAGTTATACAATTTAATTTTGTGTACTTAACTCCTAAGAGGAAATGTTGGGACTTAAAGCATACAGGGAAGGTAGGATAAAGGATAGATTAAGGTCAATCACTGGAGACCCACCAATGTGACTAGCTCTGCAAAAGAGGGCAGGATACATTTGAACAGAACTCACTTCTCAGCCAAGATGATCTTCAGTGGGGAGGAATGGGAGAAATGGTTCTATTTGAAGCATACTTACTGGCCTAATGTCCATGCTATGCCAGGTTCTTGTCATTTGTCTCAATTCAGCATTGACTCACCTACCCAGGAGAGCAACTTAATGTTATAGGTCAGTTTTATAAGAAGGGAAATCAACTTTTGGAATGTAAGGTTAGATCTTGAAGTGATAATCCTAGAGCTAAATCTTGAAGGGACATCAGAGAACATCTAGTCTGTTAATGGAAGGAATCCTAGGCCTAAAAATGAACCAGAATCCGATCATAGGTTATGAAAGTGTTTATGTTTGAGAAGATGTTGTAAGCAGAGCAGAAAGGCGTAGCTCTCAGCTGCTCAAAAGGGTGAAATATTAATAGTTTCTAGAGGCCTTTGGGCAGGGAGTGGAGGTTAAGGGAGAAGATGTTTATAGACACAATAAGCCAAAATGTTTAAAAAGTCCTGAGCTTGCAGCTGCTGCTCAGGTTGTTTTTGAGTTCATCAAGGCTGATTCTATGGTTTCTGGCAGCTGCAGGTGGCTCCAAGTTCAGCTAAAATTCACTCACAAAGGATGACTGGTATGTTAAGCAACCCTGGAATTTAGAACTCTTTCTGATTAACTGCTGTGCTACTCCATTTTCTGGCTCCTCTGTAAAGAAGGGACGTTCCAACACATCCAACAGGTTGGTATTGTCATTACAGCGCTGATATTCACAAGTCCAATCCTCTCATTTAATAAATAAGGAAACTTAGGTCCAAGAAGGACAAGGTACTCTCAGGTGACATTCTCTAACACAAGAGCTATTGTCTTCCAGGGCTCTTAAAAAGGGAGGTCTTAAAAAGGGAGAGAAATGGTCAAATTTAGGTCTTTTGGGGACCTCCTCCCCTAGATATCTCATATATGAGGTCATATGTAATGTGGATATACATAGATTTTCCTATCTTCCAGAGGGCACCCATATCATAAGATGTAACTGCTAAGTGATGCAGCGTAGAGATGTGAAAAAGAAGAATCCACATCTTGCCTGAAAAATTTCATTACCTAGGAGGTAATACTATGGAGCTAGGGTGGAGGTGGGGGGGAATAATGATAAATATCAGGTAGGAGATGGAAAATAAAGACATGGATACCACCTTCCTTAGACTATCAGAGGACATTACACAAATGTAGGATGGGAGTTGGAAAGATCGGACCACTGAAACCTTCATATTTGGAAAGGGACAATGGTGTGATATACAGCAGTGGCTCTGGAGTCAGATGATGTGAGTTCAGATCTTCCCTTGGATGTTTACTATCTTGTGTGACCTTGGGTAGGTCATTTAATCTCACTTTTTTCCTCAGTTTTCTTATCTGTAAAATGAAGAGATTGGACTAGGTGACCTCTGAGGCCTTTTCCACATCTAGATTGATGATTCAAGTTCACCATTCTCTTCAAAGTGGTTTTCAAGTTTTTGTGTTTCATTTTGTTTTTGCATGCCATCTGTAAAAAATCTCCTTTATTTATCAATAAATTATGCACATAATGCTATACTAGTCCTTATACATATGAATTTATACAAAATAGAAATTTCAAAAAGGATGAGATAAAGTTGACCCAAGATTAGATCTTATTGAGTAGGAGAGTGACATGCTCCAATCTGTGGCTTGGAATGTATTTGGTTGCTCTAGAGAGAATAGTTTGGAGTTGTGAGTTGTTGCTATTACTGTTTGTCCTTCATTCTCAAAGAGGACTAATGATATCTTGAGGATGATATCCTGACTCATGCATAAATTGGATTTCAATGAGGCAGAGCTGTGCAAAGTCACCAGCCTCATTCTTTGTTCTAGATTCATTGGAGTTCAGTGGCAAGACAAAGTCAAGATGACTGGAAAGATTTGAAGGAGGGAGATCAGTAAAGAGACTATTACAAGAGGGTCTAAACAAGAGAAAAGAGGACAGGTATAATAGATGTGGAAGCAGTAATGGCTAGACCTGGCTACTGATTGGATAGGTGATTTGAAGAAGAGTAAGGAGACAAGGATAGCAGTGAGGTTAGAAACCTAGGTGACTGGAAAGATGGTGGTGGTGCCCTTGACTTAAAGAAGTTTGAAAAAGGTGTGGGTTTTAGCAAAAAGTATCATAATAAAATCTGCAATGCTGATTACAATTTATCTATAATTGTTGACTCTGTCTACTGCAAATGAAAGGGAAGATTGGGACTCTTACTGGCCATTTCCTAGAAGGAGAGGATTTGCTTTGGAGAGTCTGCTGCCACTATGACTTCTTCTGGGGAGGAGAGTATATTCATCTCCTTATGCTTAGGTTACATGTAGGTCATTATGCCAGAAGCCAAAGGAGAAAAGTTGGGAGCTTCCACAACCATGTGAGTTCAGTTAACTGCATGTGGGGTTGTGTTGGAGCCAACGCCCCCAAAAATTGTAGTTAGGGTGAGAAGTCATTCATTTTCCCACTTTCCCATTTGTGAACTTTTAAGACCCACTAGACCCATAGCCCACTGGGATTTTCCCTCTTGGGAAGCCACTGCCTTAACATTTTGCAAAATGTTTTATATATATTATAAAAATTGAGGCTCATAACAATAATATGAGGGGTTTGATATTATTTCGATTTTATGGAGAGGGAAATTGAGTCTCAGAGTGGTTGGATGACTTTCCCAGAATCCAATAGTCTCATGCAGATTTTGAGTCCGGGTCCTGGCCTCAGGTCTAGCCCTCTACTCATTACAAAAAGCCACTTACCTAAGCAGCAACATTTGCCTTCCTGCATCCTCTAGATGCTCATCTTTCTCTGAAATAAATCATTATAACATTAAAAATTGTGATAATCATTTATTATTTTTATGGCTATGTGCTCAACCAAACCATATAACAAATCAATGGGAATTTATTCAGCACCTAATATGTGCCAGACACTTTGCTAAGCGATGGAAATACAAAGACAGAGGTGAAATAGCCCCTGTCCTCAAGGACTTTACATTCTGTCAGGGAAAATATTGTGTACTCATGTAAGTAGATGAAAAATATGTACAAAGTAAAATAAAAAAAGGTAAATTCAAGGTAATTTCAGGGAGAAGCAGTAGCAGCTGGGGACATCAGAAGGGGCTTCTTGTAGCAGGAAATGGGATTTGAGATGACTTGTGAAGGAAGGTAAGAATTCTCAGAGGTAAAGGTGAGGGAAGGTGGCACTCCAGGCAACTGAAACATGATTTCCACCAACTCTTTTAGACCCTTTTCAAAAAACACCAATTGTTTGAAGAATTTGTCTACTTTGAAAAACAAAGCAAAGTTTTTTTTTCCTAAGGACTGGAAATTGTACAAATAACAGATGCCTCTTCAAAGTGGGCCATGTTCCACCAAATAGGTTAGGCTGCTTTCAAATTTACATTCAGAAAATCTCCTGAGGCCCTGTGTACATCACTGGATTGTTAGGTTTTTAGATTTTTCAGCTTTGAACCAGTAACCCAGAAGTGATAGCATTTATATTCTGCATCTGACCTAGTCAAAAATCCCCTAAGTCTCCTTGTTTCTCAACAGGCTTGATTTATTGTTCCACAATAGGTCTTTATCCATTTTTTTCAGTCAAAAGTTATGCACTAGAGGCTGCCTCTTTCCCTGTTTGAAAACCTTGGTTTCTGAAGTTCTTTTAATGCTTTACCATCTATCCTGAGAGCTCAGTTTAAGCAAACTTGACTCCTTTTTTACCATTGGATACCTTATTTTTAAGGGTAATTTCATGCCATTTACACAGGAAAAGCATGATATTTGCTCTTCGCATCAAGAATTGCATTCTATTTTTAGTGTACTGGAGATGATGAAAATGTACCCTATTACCTTGCAGTATTCTTCAAAAAAAGTCACAAAACTATAATCTATCTAAAAAAAAATCTGACCTCTCTCTTTCTATTTTGATCAGATCCCTTACAATTTGATTCCTTTCATTGTCTGGGAGAAATGGCAAAAAAGATTCTTGTCCTGAAAGGAGCCTCTCATACCTCCAATCAAAGTAAATGGTACATAAAACTAGGTCATGGTAAGGGTACCAGATATGGGGTAGAATGAACCTTAGAATTTATCTAGTCAACCCCGACCCTTCCTTAGCCTGATGAGTAAACTGAGACACAGCAGATATAAATGAAGTGTCTCAAATCACAAAGCTAGCAAATAGCAGAGTAGGAGTTTGAATTCAGATTCTCTGACTCCAAATGCAGTGTTCTCTCCTTTGCACTATAAAAATTCAGGTCTTCCCAATCTTTGATGTATGCATTACTTGTACATACTTAGTTCAGTCATTTTTCAGTCATTCCCAACTCTTCCTAACCTTATTTTGAATTTTCTTGGCAAAGATACTGTGAAATGGTTTGCCATTTCCTTCTCCAGCTCATTTTACAGATGAGGAAACTGAGGCAAGCAGAGTTAAATGACTTACCCAGGGTTGCACAGATAGTAAATGTCTGAGGCTGCATTTGAATTCAGGAAGATGAATCGTTTTGACTCCAGGGTAGTGTTCTATCCACTGCACCACCTAGCTGCCCCACTTACTCATATACATATATTATATGTATACATGTGAGTATGCATGTTACTTCCTATATGTGTATATGTATGGATGAGTAACTGAGATGAAGAATTTGAAATTTCCTGCTTTTATCTATCTATAAATCACAGTTTCTGTAGCACACATTTTGTGCTTTGATAGGTCTGGAATGTCATCCATGTGAGGACTTCCCACCCTGCTCATTCCTTCCCATTTTGGTCAGCTCTTGTCCACGCACAGGGGTTTGATAAACATTACTGAGGGCCCATCTCACAGTCTCTTGAACATGAGCAGATACCAGTGAAATGCAAAGAGTATTCATACGTTATCTGTTACATTTACCACATGACCCACCCATTTACTTTCTAGCCATCCATCTCCTTTTTGATATACTGTTTTGTTCCTTCTCTCTGATATAGTTCTTAAGTGGTCATGTGTTGCAGCCTACTCACATGGGCCATGTGTCTTTCCACTAACCCTGACCTTTAATTCTTCTGAAAATATGGCATTCCATGACTTCGTAGCCAGATGGTATCACCAGAACACTGTTAAAAAAAAAAAAAGGTTTTTTTTGTTGTTGTTTCTTTGGGGCTCAAATGTTTTTTGTGCTTTCACAGGTGCAATAAAAAATCCTTATAAAATAGTGACCCCAGAATATTGTCATATAAAAGTTATAACATGCCTTTCTTTTAAAGATTAAAAAAACTATTTATTGTTCCCCCCCCAACTTCCCTAACACCATCATAAAAAAATATTTGGCATGAATCCACCTTTGGCCTGAAGAATGTTGTTTGTGTCTCCCGTGGTCTCCATTGATTCTTCCCTGAGTGGGAGAGAGAATGTCCCAGAGGTGGCATGCTAGACTTAGAATTAGGAAGACCTGTTTAGAAGCTGGACTCAGTCATTTACTAGTTGTATGGCTCTAGATCCATCATGACCTCTCTGATCATCCATTTTCTCATCTGTAAAATGGGGATAGCAATACCATCTATCACACAGGGTCCTTTTGATCATGTATCATTAAGTGACTGATGCCTAACTAGGAAGACGCCAGAACTATACCGGATTTCTGAGTAAACGGAAACAATGAGTGGGTGAAATGCTGTTTCTTCTGAGTAGAAGAATACATTGACCTGACCCCTGATCCTTTATTTCTTGACTAGTCAGAAATTTCCAGGCTCAGTGGACTCATCTCACTTGAATCATTTTCGTGTGATCCAAGTAATCAACCTTTGCTACCTTTGGGTGATTTTCTCATTCAGATGTATGTACAATGCTTTGTGAAGACGAGAATACAAACTGTTCTTTCAGTTTTCTCTTTCCTTACCCACTGGGCTTCTTACTTGAAAGTCATTCTTAGGTATAGATGTCCAATATTTGTTGAAAGTTACGAAAACAACATATATAGATTAATATGAGGTTCCCTTTATCTCCCTACTAGATACATAAGCTTGTAGTAAACAGATTTAGAGTTGGAAGAAAATTTAGAAGTCCAACTCTCTTAGTTTAAATATGACAAAAATGAGACCCAGGAAGATTAAGTGACTGGCTTTAGTTTACATAGGTGGTAAACGATAGAGGCAGGATTTGGTACAAAATCTTTTGGCTTCAGAACTAATGTTCTTTTCATTGTAATATATTGCCAGACTTCCTTAATTAAGGAATTACATATTAATAATCTTGTGTAAAAATGCTTGCATTTTACACAACTTTGTTTAGATCTAAGGATATTATATATATATTTTTTAAAAAAACCTTTAATCCAGTCTTATAAACTATTATTTAAACCAGGTCAGTTTTCCTTCGACTTTCATCACTGAGTGGAAAAATAGGACAGAAAGAACAAAATGAAAACTCTGGAATCCTTCCTAGTTATGCAGATTATCAAAGGAAATAAATATAGGAGACATTGATTCCCATAGTAAATATTGAAATTGTCATCATGGACCTTACCTAATCCTATTCATCTCAATATTTGAAGATAGCTATTATGGCCTTTCAGAGAAGAAAATAGGGGTTTATGGTAAATCATTACCAAAACACAGTATAGGAGATAGATCGGTGAAAATGATGAAAGTGAGACTGGACAGAAAGGCAGCATTTGTACAGTGACACCAAGACTATTTTTCTTGGAAAATCACAAATGTTGATAGTTATCCATTCCTTACTTATACACCAAATATTTTCCCAACCCATTTTCTTACAGTTTTTTTTTCTTTTACAGACAGAACCAGATAAAACTCTTCTGGCCCAATTGTTTACTGACATTCAAGTGGATTTACTGAGACTAAAAGCTTTTCCACAGTCAACTTTATTTAAATGGTAATTCACTCACGCATTTCTAATCTCTTTCATATGCTTCCTTTGCTTATAACAACCAAATATATTAGAGATTTAGAAAAAACACATTTTATAAATTTTGTTGAGCACATTGTATTGTAATCTTGTGCTGGTACATAGTAAATTAGCAATTCCTAAAGAAAATGGAATTTTCCATTGTCAAACCCAAGATTTTATAAATTAGGCAAAGGATTTAGAAATAATCCTGTGCATATAATTAATGGTAAATTCTACTCAGTAGTTAATACATATTTTTAAGAAAAGAGAGTCTATTATAAATAACTTTCTAAAGCAATTTCTATTATATTATTTCAACCATGCAATTTTCCTCTTAGTTCAACACTTTCAATGTTAGAAATTTATTTATTTTCTCATTTAATTTTTTTCATTTTCTTTTCTCCTTTGCTATACAATATTTTTAGAAGAGTTGTATTTATTTTTTTTTTTACAACACTATTCCCAATAAACACTTACCCCATCCAAGCAATGGAAATGTATCTTAAAACAATGGAAAATGTTAATTAAACAGATTGATGGTAACAACTTGTAACAAATTCTAGTCCAAGTGAGATCCACTACCTTTTTACAAACAAGATCTCCATCATCAATCTTCTGGAATCATATGCCAACTGAATTCTGATAGATTTTAGGTAGAGTTTACTTACATTACTTACATTAGTTTAGTCACTGTGTATAATATGTCTAATTTATTCACTTTAAGTGATCTCACAAAAGGCTTCTTATGTTTCTCTGAATTCCTTAGGCACTTAGACATAACCTTTCTATTAGATCATGTCACAGAAGCACAAAGAACACAGTTTTGAAGAGTGCATGGTTAAGAGTTTTCAAAGTAGCAGAGATCAAAGGGAAATGGGAAGAGGTCCACACAATTCAAACATCTTTATTCATTTGGAGAACTGATAACAACAATCAGTAACTCCAACAGCAACTGACATTGATATAATTCTTCATATTTTACAAAGTACTTTAGATCCAACTTCTCTCTCACTTGAACTTTATAAATCAATAGAAAAATAAATACCCATACTACAATTTCAAACCACAAAACATTCTTAAGAATTCAATAAATAAACTCTTGGAACAATAGCATCATCTTGGACCAAACTATAAGAACCTAGATATGACATGGATTCATAATAGTTTAAGAATTAGATATTACCATACCAAATTTCATAATATTCAAACTACATGGAAGAAAGAGCCTTAGAAAAAGAGCTAGAAACTTAGTACACAGCATTAATATAGCATGAGAAAAAACACAATATATACACCATTCCTGTTTTCCTGTCTTCTACTAGAGTTTTCCCAGGAAAGCTTGTAAGGAACTTGCAGAGAATTAGAAGACTTCCTAATACTGTCATTCACTACAAAATGCAATTATTATATCCTCCTGTATACATTAAGGAATAATATCAAGATAGCAACTTGTCCCTGGTAAGTTACTTAATTTATCTGGGCATAAGTTGGACCATTTCTATTTTAACTCCATATGAAAATACATTATAACAACCACCACCACAACAACAATAGAAAAAAAATATGAAAACATGGGACAAAAAGATGGTGATGATGATAAAATTGGCAGCATGGCAGAAAAAAAAATGAAGAGTTAGCCTAGTTGTATGGTTTTTTTATTAATATAGTAAATGAATCTTGAAGATTTATTAAAAGGGTAGAATATTTGAAAACTTTGCAGCTGTTGCTGTCAAAGGGAAAGTGTGAGCTTAATTTTATCAAGCACAAGGTTGGATCTATGCAATGGAAGAAGAACTTTTTTTGACTTGGGGATATAAGCAGGAAGTTCTATCACGTTTCCACTCATCTCTTTTGGCCCATAATATTTCTACAATCAAAATACAAATGATTACCTTGTTTGGGTTCCTTTGAATCATTAGTACAGCTAAAGGACAAAGGAAGTTTCAGTTAATGGACTTGTGAGAATCAAATGCTAATGTATGAAATAGATATTATGCTATACAGCTAGAGATATTGTAACTTAGCTAAAGTGATAATCTTGGCATCCTTAATTAAATTTATAGGTGACATGAAGCTAGCAGAAAGAATTAATATATCAAATGTGAGCATGGGAATCCAATGAATTCTCCATAGAGTAGATCTATGGGCTAATTACAAAATGAAATTTTAAGCAATCACCAAACATACTTTTAAAAAAGTACCTTTATTCATACCATTCACCATGCTGAACAGTAGGGATAAAAAGACAGAAGTAAAAGAAGTATTTGCTCTCTAGGAACCTAAAATTTAATAGGGGAGTATATCCTTATATGTTCATGTATACATATATGTCAGTGTACACACACTTTTGCATACCATATGCATATGTAAAATGTATATGTGTGTGTAGATGTATACATATCTATGCATATACAGAATACATAGAAATGACAATTTTTGAGGGAGAGCATTAGTATTGATTTCATGTAGAAGCTGATTCTTGAAGAAAACCAAACATTCTGTAATTTAAAATATAATTATAATAAACACATTATATACATATATTTCTAAAGGTGGAGTTCAGCCTAAACAAAAGTATGGAGATGGAAGATGAAGTTTATTGTGGGCAGAACAGTAATTAAGACATTTTGAATGTATCTCAGGTGTGTGGAAGATAGCAATATATAATGTTTGGAAAAATAGGTTGGGACCAAGTTGTAGTGAAATTTAATTGTGAAAAAGAGGCATTTCTATTTTATCCTAGATTCATTAGGGAGCCACTGGAATTTATTTAGAAGGGCAATTGTATGGTTAAACCTTAGCTTTAAGAAAATCATTTGTATGGTATGTGGAGGATGAATTGGAGTTCAGACAAGGTTGAACAAGAGAGAAAAAACTAGGATTAAGTAATAATTCAGGTGAATGATGATAAAGGTATGAACAATGATGATTCTCTATTTTGAAAGAAGATCATTAGTGATGGAGTGGTGAGAGGTATTATAGAAATATAAATGAATACATTTGCCAACTAATTTGATACATATCTTGGGTGAATGAGAGTGTAAAGGTAAGAATGACACCAAAATTGTGTTTTCTATTTTCAGCAGTAATAAAGGAGTTGGGAAGAAGGAGGAGTTGAAGGTGGGTAAAGATAATGAATTCTGTTGAATTTGAGAAACCTTTGGGACATCTATTTCAAAACATGATTTATGATTTAAAATTGGATCTCATGGGAGAGACTAAGGATGACTACGTTGATCTAAGAGCCATTTGTATATAGAAGATAAATGAACTAATGATAGTTTATGAAATAGATAAATGAAAAGAATGGAAAATCAGAGAGAGAGAGAGAGAGAGAGAGAGAGAGAGAGAGAGAGAGAGAGAGAGAGAGAGAGAGAGAGAGAGCAGAAAACAAGAATGCTTTTTAACCCAATCATGTGGAAAAGTCAATCAAACAAAGAAAAAAGCATTTCAAAAGGGGAAAAAAAACAGGAGAGGTAGATTTATGAATGAGTTCTATTAAGCATTGGAAAGATCAGTTAATAACTCTGCCATAAAAGTTATCCTTAGAAAATAAGAAATGAAGAACTTTAGTGGCCCTCATACCCAGATAAGGTAAAGAAAGAGAATAATACAATGGTGAATAGTGATGCAAAGTTAAAATACATCTTTCCCTTTCAAAAACATAACCTAAAAATAATTGACTATAAACAAGTTGAAGTCATTCTATAAATTGAAATGCTCATATTTGTTGATGATTAATAACCTAATACTAAAATAAAGAAAGAAAAAATAATAGAAATCAGAGGTGGAATGTCTTTTGCAGAGAACAGCAGGTAGGTTAGTTTGTCTAGAACAGAGGGTGCATAAATATGCACTAAACCTGGGAAGATAAGTTGAATCCAGGTTGTGAAAGACTTTCAGTGTCAAATGGATAAGCTCACTTTTTATCATAGAGGTAAGAAGGAATCATTGAAACAATGGAGCAGTAGAAGGCCATGCTTTAGATATGTATTTTGGGAATATTAATTTGGCAACTGGGGTAGGAGTAGGATGGGTTGGAGAGGAAACAGAAAGACTGATTGGAACCTTGTTGCAATAGCCTTGGCAAGATATGATAAGGTCCTGAACTATGACTGTGACCACATGAATGGAGAGAAGTGGATGTATTCAAAGAATATTGTGTAGGAATAATTGACAAGAATTGAAAATCAATTAGGCATGAGAGTGAGGTGGAGAGAAGACTTAAGGATGACTCAAAGATCCTAAACTTGGATGACCAGAAGGATATTTGCGCCATCAATAGAAACAGCAAAGTTAGAAAGAGCAAATTATTTTGGGTAAAAGGTAATGCTTTGAGCACTTAACACAACTTTGAGAAAAAATATTAAAACACTATTATTTTATGCTATATAAATTATATGGTGCAACTTATAATTAATATATGATGCATATTTATCTACAAATTATAAATATTAATATATGTAAGTATACATATATGAAACTTCTCTCTCCTTTCTTCTCCCTTTCCCTCTTTTCATAGTATATTATAGAAGATAGAGAGATAGAAAGCTACTATCAGAAATAGGATTCTCCTCTAATTGCTGAGCATTATTGGGCAAGTAATTAATTTTCTTAGTCCTCCAGAAAACTTCCTAGGGTATAAGTGGCAAAGGATGTGCCAGCATGCATTTATAGAGGAAGTCTATCATTGGGAGCTCCCAAAACCAAAGAAGATACAGGCCTAGTCCCTAATCCCATTCATTATAAATAATACTGTATAAGTCCTTATCCTCATCCAATTATGCATAATATAGAATAAAACGTCCCTATTCCCTTCCAATTATATATAATATAGAATGAAATTACTATCACTAAACATGATTCTATATGCTACAACTATCATATGAAATACCATAAAATTGTACTCAAATGGCTCTGGGAACTCATTAATCTCTATACTACTTCCAACAGTGAGTTCACAACTCATCCAGCTATGCCTGCCCTCTGAAATATTTATCACTGTCTTCTCAACAATTTTCCATAGCAGCTCATTGAATTTGCTAGGTAGCTTGTATTTAACATTCCAAAGAAGTTGGTTGATCCATTAGTTACCTATTACTGTCACAATGTGTTCAATCTGTCATAGTTTTTGTCATACATTTCTCTGTTAAAAAAAAACTTTACATCACTTCTTTTCTACAATTCTTAGCTTGTGGCATGTTAAAGTCACTCACTCTCACTTTTCATCTTGCCAAATGCCTTTTGAGTTATCATTAGCTTCAATTCTTCAGACACTTTGGGGTCCCACCATGGGTAATGGCTGAGCAGCAGCATTCAAAAAACACTACTTTTAAATAGGAACTCCTTTGTCTCAGGGAGAAAACGTAGATCATTCAGATAACTTTTCTAGTTCCTAAACGCAATCTAACCCACTTTCTTCCTTCTGTCCTATTCCAGGTATAACTCATCGTGCATTTTCAGCGTCTTTTCAAGATAAATGTACTAAAGGACAAGCTATATTGATTGTCCATCCAACGATCTTTCAGAGTCTGGAAATATGCAGTCTTCATTTACTTTGTATTTGCTTTGTGTATGTAGGTAAAACTTGTTAGTGTGATTACACATCTCATTTAGGAAGCTATTCAGTATTCTGGGGTTTGAGGAAATGAGCACAATGTCATCCGCAAACAGGAGAATTATGGGGAGGTTCTGTAACAGTAAGCACCTCACCATACACAGGGGGACTTGCTATCACAGGCTCTTAGATCTGCATTTCTAAAAGGAAAGGTAACTTTCGAGGGGTCCACAATCACTTCAATCAAGCACATGTGTCATTCACTTAGTTCAGGGAAAAAAGTCAGCACCCTGAACTTCAGAGATAATACAGAGAAATCTAAATAAACAGACATTACTTACAAACTGTCTGACAGTAAGCAATACATATATCACAATTCAACAGGCAGATACAACTGCCTGACCCTACATACATAGTTACCAGAAAGGGAAGCACCAACATCTTGATTTTCAATGCCATGGGCTGCTTAGGAGCTTTCCAAGAGTGTCATCGGCACACAAAACTTCTTCCAAAAACTCATCCTTAAAATAAAACCCACACCTCAGAGAACTTATACACTTTTTAGAGCCAGAGGGCATCACAATCCTTGAGAACCATGCCATATTAACAAAAAGTGTGGACCTTCCTACAAATTTTCTCAGGCCCATTAATTGATGGGGAAGATCTTCATTATTCACATTATTCAATCAGAGGCACTTGATTATACTAAAACAAAAGCAGCAAAAGATGCTGCTTTGCTTGCTGTTACAGGATCTTATCATCTGCAGGGAAATTGCTCTTCAGCTTATACTGAATATCCTCTAAGATAGTGCAGAATAACTTAGGTAAGTTTAGGTTAACTATTTTTATGTCTGATTTGATATTAATGATCAGAGTCATTGAACAAGTTTATCCCTGTGTTTATGTGTTTTAAGAAATTTTGAATAATTTTCACCTAAACTTCACCTAAGGACATTTAAGGATGATAATTGAAGGAGAATGAATGAATGAAATTGTCCAAAGGGACTTTCTGTTAAAAAATAAAAACATTTTTGTTCTCAAAGATGATGGATTCACAGTGTTTGGATCCTCTTATCTGAGATTTCAATGTGATTATTAAGAAAATAGAAACATAACTGATGAGGACAAAAATGCAAAATGCAGAAGGACTGGACCAAATGTGTGTAGAAGAACTCCATGCTGGAGACAACACACTTCTAAGGGTTTGAATCCACGATTATTAAGGTAATTGATGAAAGGAAAGATACCAACTGCATGAAAAAAAAATTATTGGATCTTATTACCACAAAAAATAGTGACTGAGGGAATACAACTAGTGATGAATCATTCAATTGACAAGCACAATTATTAAACACCTTTGATGTGGCAGATACTGTGCTATTCCTCCATATGATTACATTTCTATCTACATAAAATTTTATGAGAATAATCTACATATTCTTTGAGCATGTATAATTATAGTAAATATGGAATGGGATTGGCCTGGATCTTTTATGTCATTAGTATAAGGAAGTCTCGATGTAGAAACTCCCTCTATCAAAGCAGAACAGATGATCTCTTCTCAGTGAGGGTAGCTAAATATTTTAACTTCCCTCATGGAGTCATTGGAAGTTTAAATATCTTTGTGATGGTCCTTTTAGTCAACCTATTGCGAAACATTGCAGAATAACTCTTCCTAGGGCTGAATGGTGATTTGGATTTTATGGGATGATCAAGTGTTGTCAGCTGCTCTGTTTATGTTTTATTCATGCTTTCTAACTCATTTCCTATTTACCTGCTAAAAATCCTGCCCGAAATAGTTTTTGGCAGACAACAAATAATTCATTTAGTGGACATCTGTTCAGAATATTTTTGTAGATAATGATCAGATAAGAAATCACAAATTGACTTCCTTTTCTCCCCAAATTTATTAATTTATTTGTTTTCAGTTTTCAAAATCACTTCCATAAATTCCAAATTTTCTCCTCCTTCCTCCTTGCTTCCTCCCCCAAATGACATGCAATCTTATAGGGGTTCTATACTTGCATTCCTATTAAACATATTTTCACATTAGTCACATTGCACAGAAGAATTGAAATGAATGGGAGAAACCATGAGAAAAACAAAACAGAAAAATAGTCTTCTTCATTCTGTGTTCTGACTCCATAGCTCTTTCTCTGGATATGGATGGCATTTTGCATCATGAGTTCTTTGGAAATGTTTTAGGTCCTTGCATTGCTATGAAAGGCTAAGTCTATGAAAAACAGTCTTTGCACACTGTGGCTGTTACTGTGTATAATGTTCTCCTGGTTCTGGTCACTTCACTGACCATAAGTTCATATAATGAACTGATTCCAGGTTTTTCTGAAGTCTGCCTGTTCATCATTTCTTATTGCACAATAGTATTCCATTCCATTATATACATACACCACAATTTGCTCAGGCATTCCCCAACTGATAGGCATCCCCTCAATTTCCAGTTCTTGGCCACTACAAACAGAGCTGCTATAAATATTTTTGTACAAGTGGGTCCTTTTCCCATTTTTATGATCTCTTTGGGATACAGCCTTAGAAGTGGTATTGCAGGGTCAAAGGGTATGTACATTTTTATAGCCCTTTGGGTATAGTTCACAAATTGACTTCTATAGGATTCTTCACAGAAGAGCACAGATGGTTCTTTTTCTTCTCTTATCCTTTTTTCTCTCTAAATCCCATCTAAAACATTATACAGATAGACATAGCTATATCTTCTATTTCTAATATTTATTGTCTATGAGTGTTAGGCATTTAAATAAGGAACCTTATTTAAAACACTGAATACTGCTCTGCACCTCTTCTTCTCCAGAAGGGCAAAGGGGTAGATCCCTGCCTTGTTTGTGCCTCCGAAAGGCCCTAGTTCTTCAAAATAGTGAGTGTTCAGCTCATAGAGTCTGACACAGTGACAAAGATGAAAAGAATACTCACTGCCATTTGGAGAGGGGAGAAAAAGCTTCATCCTCTGAGACAGAAGTGATATTTGAAGACCTTTCAGTTTTATTTCCTAGAACAAAGTCTAGAATAGATTGAGTCTACATTCATCTGGAACTATAACAGTCCAGAGAAGAATTGAAAAAAAGTTGTCTTCTAGATACAAATTATTATTGTTATTGGTTTTGGTGGGAATAGAATAAGAGGAGAGGTTGGAGGGAAGAGGAGACAAGTTCAGTGATTTCATGAGTACGGGCAACTAGTTTGAGAAAATGCCCCCACTAATACATATTGGTGCCTGCTCTGAGAATTAGTGTTTTAGAGAATTTACCTGGTGACACTGAGAATTAAATTGTTTAGGGTAATTGGATTAAAGATTTAGAACTGGTAAGGAAGTTCAAGGCCACAGAGTCCAAACCCTTTCATTTTAACAGAGAAGGAAATTGAGGCTCAGAAAGGTTTGATAACTTTCTCAGTTTCACAACTACAATCAACAAAAAAAATGTGCTCTCTCTATATATATTTATTTATTATAATTATTTTATATATATATATATATATATATATATATATATATAAATACATATATATGGGTTGGACTTCACCATTGGTCTTCCTGCCTCTGCGATTAGCTGTCTTTCTATTGTATCATGTCTTTTCTGCCCATCTATTTTTTTTGCACATTTTTGCACATCTATATACTTAATATAGCATTAACAATTGCATGCAACTTAAGCATCCTAAACAATTCTCCATTCAAATGTTCTTACCTGGAAAACAAGCATAACAGTGGTTTTTAGTTGAATTCAAAAACATTTATTTATCATTCAATGTGCCAGGGGTTGGAGAGATAAAGACAAAAACAACATAGTCCCGATCCTTAGCGATGATGGAGGGAAAAATTACAGGAGATATATAATGTGCTTAGAGAAGTAAAGACAAAACATATAAGGAATAAATAATAATCTTATTTAGGAAAGGGCACCTGAACAATGCCCTGAATGAAGCTAGGGACCCTGTGAGGTTTGACCCAAGTTTGCCACTTAATGGAAATCTATTATAATATTTTTATAGTAGGAAATTTTGGACAGAACAGGATCCAGATCTGTAGTCAATTATATTTTCCCAACTTGGCGAAATGTTTATAATCTGTGAAAACTATGAGGTATGATGAGTGATGCATTTTTAACTTTTGCAAAGAATATTTAACTTGATCTGAGTTCTTTATCATGCTTATATTCAAGGTAGATGCAGGGGGACTCAATGAATAGATATGAAAAGCTTTCCTTGCCCATCTCTTGCTCTTCCTTGCAGAGGAAAATGGGTCCTCAGGTATGAAATATCTTGTACATTGTTAAATCTTTTAAAATGTATTGGTTGTTTTTATCGACGTTTTTCTTCTTAAAAAAAGTTATAGGAGATGCCTTTCTATGATAAAAGAAAGACAAAGGGGGAAATTTAGTAGATGTAAAAAAGATACTTATTTTTAAAGAAAGATGTGGAGCTATATTTTGAAATATTGCAATACTGCAATCAATGTAAAAGGGTGATAGTGAGAGAAATTCTAGAATGTTGGAGTTGAGAAGGGCCTTAAAGATATTCTGACTCCCCCCCACTCCCACCCCTTTTTCCAACATTCTCACTTGTGTCCTACATGAAGAAAGTGAGTATTGGGAGAAGCTCAGTGTTTGGGCCAAGTTCATCCATCTTGTTAGTGGCAGAATCAGGATGAATTATTTAAGTCTTTGCATTGTCCCTCCCCACCATGATACATTAAGAGCGGCTGACTATTTTTAACTCAGAAAAGTTTTCTAATTTAACTCCCTGGCCTTTTTCCTCTTTTTTTTTTTTTTTCACTTCTGTCTGCCAGGTATTTCTGGAGTAGGTGGTCTGGCTGGGCAAGAGAGGAGGAATACAGAAATGAAAGGCCAAGAATCAATGATCACATGGGGAATAATAATATAAATTAGAAGGCACATGCAGATTATAAGCTGTTTATATGTAAATAGCATGCAAATACAGCAGTAGCCTTTCTTGTTATTCCTTACAGCAATGTGATATTTCAGTGCCCTCTAGGGATAAAACAAAATTGTCCAGGAAATTTCGTTCTGGAGAATGCATGAATGAAAATAGCTCTGCAGTAAGTCATCCCTCATGGCCCTGTCCAGTTTAGTTCAGTGAGGATTATCTTATTACAAGTCACAAAATGGCCTTGCTCTCAGACACTAAGATCCTGGGCCCTGCTTGACTGAAGTGAAGATCCAAAAGTAGATACAGTTACCTGTGGGTCTTCAGAGCCTCAGGTTTAGCACAGGACTGGATAGTAATTTATTGAGGGTAAATAAATACTTTGCTGGGTAAATAAGAACAAGGGAGGTATGATCTCTTCAGTTCTTCAAGAACTTAATTGATAAGCTCTGAGCTTGAAGAAGCAGTATGAATTAATGGATAGGACAATGGACTTGGCGTCAGGAAGATGTGTTCAGATCCCACTTTACTAGATTTGTGAACTTGGGTAAGCTCTTAGACTCAATTTTATCATCTATAGAATCAGAAGTTTGGGTTTCATGACTTCAGATGTCCCTTTTAGCTTGAAATATTTTATCCTATCGTCTTTGCAGCAGGGCCTGGTGAAAAGTATGATACACGTGGACTTGATTTGATTTTCTAGGGAGCTTAGTGCAAAGGGACAAGACATTCAGACAAGTGTTGGATGAAATTCAAGTGAAAGTATTAGTCCAAAATAAACTGAATTTATAACAGTTCCATAAATGTGCATGTGGAATTCAAGAATATTCCTGGGAAAGAATAGACTTCGTATCTTTTCATTTAAGCTAAACCCTAGAATATATGCAAGATAACATTTTCTTTCACTACCAGAATAAATTTGTCAACCAAAATAAGGATTTGATCATGCTAGAGATAGGTCAAATAAATTCCAATCAAAGGAGACATCATACCTATCTTCAGTTTTGGAAGGACTATTGCACAGAAAAGGAATTTGACAACTTTAGCTTTGTCCCAGAGAGGACAGCTACAAACATTTCCCAGACAGACGTATTTTGGCTTGATGAAAGAAAAAGAAATCTTAACAGTGTAAAATGCCCCAAACTTAAATGGCTTCCCTAGAAAGTAAGAGTTTCCCTCTTGAAATCTATAAGTAAAGGCTGGATGAGTGCTTTCCAAGTTTGAGATAGGGGGCTTCTTGGTCACGTGTTGGTTGAAGTGGATGGGATGACTCTTATCCAGCTATGACCTTCATTGATTCTGTGAAAAGGAACACTAAAAATCAAAGCATTTGCATGTCATCATAAAGTTAAATTTCAACAAACATATATTGGGGGATGTAAGTCCCTGGAGGGACATGGATTTGGAATGAAATTGTATGATACCAGACATGGTGCAAGATAAATTTAATATGTGGACATAAAAATAAATTCTAAGATGTTCTTTCCATTGCTTTATGAGGATTTGAGCTAACAATTATCCCTGAAAGTGACCACAGAGATGACCTGATCCAACTCCTTCATTCTGCAAATGAGGAGCCTTAAATGAGGCTACATCCTCTAGAGGATCTATGCATATTTATTCTTGATTGCCAACTAGATTACAAGTCTCTTGAAGAAAAGAAGAGGTATCTGAAAGTATCAAAGATAGCATGAGGTACTCCCCAGATGATGAGTCAGTATTGTACACTGATAGGTAAACTTCCTGGAGGGGAGCCTTGAAACTTTTCAGTAGGGGTTTAAATCAGGAATGTATTGTCTGCTCAATATAAGAAAAAAATAATTGTAAAACTACATGATTCTACTCCAATCCTTCAACTCCTATAGTTTGAGGGTTTCACTAATTTCTTCTTCTATTATAACTCTAATATCTGAGGAGGGATCATGTGACCCATTAAAACCCTGTGTATCAGGGGTGGAGCCAAGATGGTGGAGTAGAAAGACTCATATACTCTAGCACTTCCCCCCACAGCTCACAAAATATCTGTAAAAAATGACTCTCAAAAAATTCTAGAGCAGCAGAAGCCACAGAACGACAGAGTGAAAGAGGTTTCCAGCCAAAGGTAACCTGGAAGGCTGAGAGGAAAGGTCTATACCATGAGATGCTGAATGGAGCAGTACCCAGCCCTGGACACATGGCATGGGGAGGAACAGGACCAGAACAGGCCTCCAAGGCAGAATTCCCAGCAGGGAGAGTCACAGCTCCCTCAACCCACAAGTGACAAAGAAAGCTTCAAAGGTCAGTGTGAGAGGGTTTTCCCAGCTGGGAAAGAGAGGAGTGGGGTCCCCCAGCACTGGCCCCAGCAGGTGGCAGAGGGGATGGCAGCAGCAGGTAGCAGTTGGCTCTGGGGACCAGGGAAGCAGCCTGGGTGCATTGTCCAAGCAGCTCAGCTTAAAGCCTCTGGGGGAATTGAGCAGGGGATCTGAATCTCAACCCTGAGCAGGGTCCTGCGGGGAGGAAGAGCACTAGGACCCTCCTCTTGACAAAGGATTCAGAAGTCAAGTAACTGGCTGGGAAAATGCCCCCAAAAGGGAAAAAAAAAATGAGACCATAGAAGGTTATTTTTTTGGTGAAAGTATCTCCTTCCATCCTTTCTGACGAGGAAGAACAATGCATACTGTCAGAGGAAGTCAAGGCTGAAATGAGCTCAGTCTATAGAAGAGCTTGAAAAGCAAGTCAGTAGCTTGTTAAAGGAGAACCAAAAAAAATGCTGAGGAAAATAATACCTTTAAAAAGAGGCTAACTCAATTCGAAAAAGATTTCCAAAAAGTCAATGAGGAGAAAAAGGCTTTAAAAAGCAGAATTAGCCAAATGGAAAAGGAGGTTCAAAAACTCACTGAACAAAACAGTTCTTTAAAAATGAGAGCAGAATTCAGGGAAGTTAATGACTATATTATAAACCAAGAAGTTACTAAACAAAACCAAAAGACTGAAAAAATAGAGGATAATATGAACCATCTCATGGGAAAAGCAACTGACCTAGAAAATAGATTCAGGAGAGACAATTTAAAAATTATGAAACTGTCTGAAAGCCATGATCAAAGAAAAAGCCTAGACATTATCTTTCATGAAATTATCAAAGAAATCATCCCTGATATTCTAGAACCAGAGGACAAAATAGATATTGAAAGAATCCACCGATCGCCTCCTGAAAGAGACCCCAAAAGAGAAACTCCTAGGAATACTGTGACCAAATTTCAGAGTTCCCAAGTCAAGGAGAAAATATTGCAGGAAGCTAGAAAGAAACAATTTGAGTATTGCGGAAATGCAATCAGGAAAACACAGGACCTGTCAACTTCTACATTAGGGGATCAAAGGGCTTGGAATAGGATATTCCAGAAGTCAAAGCAACTAGGACTAAAACCAAGAATCACCTACCCAGCAAAACTGAATATAATACTTCAAGAAAAAAAATGGTCACTCAAAGATATAGAGGACTTTCAAGTATTTATGATGAAAAGACCAGAACTGAATAGAAAATTTGACTTTCAAATACAAGAATCAAGAGAGAGGCATGAGAAGGTAAACAGGAAAGAGTAATCATAAAAGACTTTCTAAAGCTGAACTGTTTACATTCCTGCATGGAAAGATAATATTTGTAACTCTTGAGACTTTTCTCAGTATTTGGGTAGGTGGAGGGATTATACACACACACACACACACACACACACACACACACACACACACACACACACACACATAGACAGAGAGTACAGGTTGAGTTGAATCAGAAGAGATGATATCCATAAAAAAAATAGAATTAAGAGGTGAAAGAGGAAAATATAGGAAGCAGAAAGGGAGAAATGGAATGGGGCAAACTATCACTCATAAAAGAGATAAGAAAAATCTTTTTCAAAGGAAGAGTAAAGGGAGGAGGTGAGAGGGGAAAAGTGAAACTTACTTTCCTTACATATGGCTTAAGGAGGGAATAACATGCTAACTAAATTTGGTATAAAAATCTATCTTACACTACAGAAAAGTAGGGGAGAAGGGGAAAAGTAGGGTGAGGGTGATGATAGAAGGGTGGACAAATGGGAGAAGGGAGTAACTAGAAGTAAACATTTTGGGAAAGGGACAAGGTCAAATGAGACAATAGAATAAATGGGGGATGGGGTAGGATGGAGGGAGATACAGTTAGTCTTACACAACATGACTGTTATGGAAGTCTTATGCAAAATGACACATATATAGCCTGTATTGAATTGCTTGCCTTCTCAGTTGGGATGGGTGGGGAGGGAGGAAGGGAGAGAAGTTGGAATTCAAAGTATTAGAAATGAATGTTGAGAATTGTTATTGCATGTAACTGGGAAATAAGAAATACAAGTAATGGAGTATAGAAATTTATCTTGCCCTGCAAGGAAAATGAGAAGATGGGGGTAAGGGAAGGGTGGGGTGTGATAGAAGGGAGGGCACATTGAGGGAAGGGGTAATCAGAATGCAAGGTGTTATAAGGTGGGGGGAGGGGGAGAGAAAAATTGGAACTGAAAGTGTTGTGGAAATGAATGTTGAAATTTAAAAATAGATAAATAAAACTATTAAAACAACAAATAAGCAAAACCCTATGCATCATTGTCAGAGATGGTTGCCTTGTGAGACCATCAACTCAAGTATAGTAAGAATAGGAGAATGATCCCTCTTGGATCATCATATTACAAATCCTGAAGGGCTGAGAGAGGAGTGTAACACCAGTCATGGCAGCACACATGAAGACTGCTGTTGTGAATAATTTTAAGGGTCTAATCACATAGTATAATGAACTCTTTATTCAGCAATAAACTAAACATTGTTCAGCATAACATTCATAGCAATATCCTTAAACAAAACATATTTAATACATACATACATATATATATATATATATATATATATATGTCATAACACTTAGTGTATCATATGGCACATCTCCCAAAGTCAGGGGGTCTCAGTCTAGGGTCTTCCTAGCACAATGCATCCTTAAGCGGTAGCAGAAAATACCACACCATTCACCCCTAGGTCACTCTAAGAACAATCTCCTTAATCAATACACAGTGTCGGAGTAAAGTCCTCTGTCATCTTGACTTGGGGCTGACTTCCAAACCTCATGGCTCCTCCTCCTTGGGCCAACTGCTCCCAGCTCTTGCTTGGGTTCACACTGTAGCACCAACATAATGTTCACAATGCCTATGGCAGCTGTGAATATGCTACTGCAATGCTGAATCATGAAATACAGCAGACCCTCTACATGGGAGACAGAACCAAAACATTCATTCAAACAACACAAAGTTGAATCCCAATACTAGAAAGCCAAATCCATCATAGTAACAAAAAAAAAAAAATCTATACACAGTAGCCATGCAGAGGGCAACACAGTCCGCAAACCTTCCTTCTGCTTGACTCCTTGTCTCAGCTCGCTTGCACTGTTCCATTCCAAAGTCTTTACATTTCTCCCTGATAGCAAGCTCTGGGGGCTCCTACCTGCAGCTTCTGTTTCTAGGAAAACAAAGCTTAACAGGGCTATAACAATATTAATACACCTTACCAGCAATATAATATCAATTCACTCATATAGACTAACAGACAGGGCTTCTGTCTGAGAAATTAACACAGATCAACAGGGCTCCCACATCACAAACGTTCTTTCTGTTAGCCCTCCCCATGAGCAAGTTCCCACAGCCTGCTCACACTTCCTTCTCTCAGTTCTGCCTTCTGACTGCTCTACTCTTTCTCCAAGCAATACATATATTTATATTTACACACACACTGTTTCCAATCAAAGATTTGTGATTGATTCAATCAATGGAACTTGATTAGCTAAAATTCAATCCAGAACAGCAGCAAAAAAAAAAAAAAAAAAAAAAAAAAAAAATCCTCCTTTGTTTGCTGTTACAATACTAAAGAGAACACAGATGAGAAATCAGTCGTAGTGAATGAAATGGATAAATCATATCCCTGCACTAGAAGTAATACAATTGCTCTGGTATTAAGTCACTAATACAAATGGTATTTAAAAGAGAAGAAAACATAAGAGAAGTGAAAAAAATCTTAGCTTTTGTTTGTAGTGAGAAAGGTAACCAGGATAACATACATAACTACCAACATATAGTACCTTTTTCAACTATACAAAATCTCTTTGAGGGTCATCTATTCATGAATCAAGGACATTCTCAATGAGGGTATTTATAGGAGTAAGCAGGCTTTTGTAAGCAATATTCAACAATGGGCTATTTCTTTATCATTTCATAACTAACTGAAAAATATAGAGAATATGGACTGAAAATTTCTAATATCTAGAATTAGGGGATTTGACTGAAATCTAAAGTTCTACCAAAGTCTAAATCAATGAATTTATGAACACTTTTTCATATAAAGGCATCAGCCTGATCCTTTGGAGAATTTTTTTTTCCTAGAGGGAGAAGGCTGCTGCCCCACTCAAAATAGAAAGAACACACATTTACTGCAGGAAATGAGGGAGATGTGTGTACAAGGCTTCATTAAAAAAGTTTCAAGAAATCATAATACAATTAAAATATTTTCCCACAGGTATATTAAAGAAATGTGGTATGTATGTGTATTTCCCTAGGAAAGCAAAAGCTTAAACATGGCATCTCAGATCATAGTTTTCTGTGATTATGCCAATAAGCTATTTATGGCTTACTTCATATTGGGCATCTCTAGACATGGAAGGTGAACCAACGGACTGGCAATGGCTTTGTTTTCAGAATTTAATTGAAAAACCTGCTAGGATTCAGGCTTCTTTTACTGGAGGGAGAAGGTCACCTAGGTTCAGAAATATCATTGCATTATTCCCACTTGCAATAAAGGACCATTTTAGCTTTTGTTATTAAAGGTTTCAAGATCCAATTATGGATACAAAAGCCCTTGTTTTCTTTTTGGTTTTGTCAACTCTTTGAAAATTCTAGGCTTCATAGACACTTCCACTAGAGGGCGTACAGGGGACAGGAAAGGAATGAAAACAAATCAATCATTTTTTTTAAATTGGCCAAAGTTCTGTGAACTAAAAGATTTTATAAAAGGTACGGAGTGCTAGGACACCTAAATATTTACTTTGAAGCATTAGTCAATGTTTATTTACTAACCCCAATACTTCCAAAAAGTATATGACACGGCCATATGGTCAAAGATTTAGATCTGGGAGGATCTCAAGAGTCCTTAAATCTAATCTTTTCAGTTTACAGAGGAATAAATTGAAACCTACACATAAGTTAAATGATTTCCTTAAATTCAGTGGTTGAGCCAGGATTCAAACCCAGGTTCTATGATTTCAGACCCCGTGCTCTTTCCAGTGAGCATCCACAACATTGCCCACTGATTTGTGAATTCAACACAGGAAATAGCTTACAGGCTGACTTGCTAGATAGGTACCAAAAGAGTTAAATTACATTTAATTTTCAGAGGGAAATAATACCATGATATTATGTAGTATAAGTGTTAATACTTAATCTGTACTTACTCTGCAATCTCATCAATTTGGAATTTACTGTAATGAGCAGAACAGAACTTACCCATGCCTACTTATCCTGTGCCAGTTTTGCTTGAGTCTGTCAATAAATGCCTGAGGGAGTATATCAAGCATATTGGCTTTCTGTGCTTTTACTTACTATCACAAAGAAAACAGAGAACCAATTGGATTGTACACCAAGCATCATTCACCCTTGTCCCAGACTGTCCCATCTTCTATTTGAATCATACATGTCCCTATTACCTTTTATTCTTGTTTTTTAAAGTTCTTCACTTATATATTACAACCTGCTCATACTCACCAAAGAACTGTCCATTATCCTCTGTGTGATTATACTTTTCAGTTCTTTCAAGATGGTTGGGTCCTATGCCATTCAAAAGCATAGCACTAAGAGAAGATTTAAAAGTAGCTGTTTAAAATTTTATTTTTAGTTTGAACTTAAACAGATATAATCATGAATATGCTAATTAACAAAGAAGAGAAATAAGATTGTGTATGAAATTGTGAACTTTTGTTATATATGTTTTTTTATGTTTGTATTACATTTGTTATGAAAGTACCAAAAATGTTTTGTTGTCTGTATTCACCTTTGAACTTCCTTCTCCTTGCTTCTGTGTGTTTTTAAATGTTTCTTTGCTTCTCTGTGTTAATATCAATACTCATCTGCTCCCTCCAAAATCCATTCCAAATATTTATTTATTTATTTAATTTATTTATTTTTAGATTTCAACATTCATTTCCACAAAATATTGAATTTCAATTTCTCTCCTCATCTCTCCTCTTCCCTCACTCCATAACACCTTGCATTCTGGTTGCCCATTCCCTCAATTTGACTTCCCTTCTATCACATCCCACCCTTCCCTTAACCCCATCTTCTGTCTTTTCTTGAAGGGCAAGATAGATTTTTATACTCCATTACCTGTATTTCTTATTTTCCAGTTACATGCAGTAACAATTCTCAACATTCATTCCTAATACTTTGAATTCCAACTTCTCTCCCTTTCTCCCTCCCCACCCATCCCCACTGAGGAGGCAAGCAATTCAATACAGGCTATATATGTGTCATTTTGCATAAGACTTCCATAATAGTCATGTTGTGTAAGACTAATTATATTGCCCTCCATCCTACCCTGTCCTCCATTTATTCTATTCTCTCATTTGACCTTGTCCCTTCCCCAAAATGTTTACTTCTAATTACTCCCTTCTCCCATTTGTCCTCCCTTCTATCATCACCCTCACCCCACTTTTCCCCTTCTCCCCTATTTTCCTGTAGTGTAAGCTAGACTTTCATACCAAACTGAGTGAGCATTTTATTCCCTCCTTAAGCCATATATGAGGAGAGTAAGTTTCACTTTTCCCCTCTCACCTTCTCCCTTTTCCCCTCCATTGAAAAAAAAAGATTTTTCTTATCTCTTTTATGAGTGATAGTTTGCCCCATTCCATTTCTCCCTTTCTCCTCTCAATATATTCCTCTCTCACACCTTAATTTTATTTTTTGTAGATATCATTCCTTCTGATTGAATCCAATCTGTTCTCTCTGTCTCTATGTGTGTGTGTGTGTGTGTGTGTGTGTGTGTGTGTGTGTGTGTGTGTGTGTGTGTGTAATCCTTCCACCTAGCCAAATACTGAGAAAAGTCTCAAGAGTTACAAATATTATCTTTCCATTTAGGAATGTAAACAGTTCAACTTTAGAAAGTCCTTTATGATTTCTCTTTCCTGTTTACCTTTTCATGCTTCTCTTGACTCTTGCTTGGAAGTCAAGTTTGCTATTCAGTTTTGGTCTTTTCATCAAGAATGCTTGAAAGTCCTCTATGTCATTGAATGACCATTTTTTTCCCTTGAAGTATTATACTCAGTTTTTCTTGGTAAGTGATGCTTGGTTTTAGTCCCAGTTGCTTTGACTTCTGGAGTATCCTATTCCAAGCCCATCAATCCCTTAATGTAAAAGCTGCCAGATCTTGTTTTATCTTGATTTTATTTCCACAATACTCAAATTATTTCTTTCTAGCTTCCTGCAATATTTTCTCCTTCACCTGGAAACTCTGAAATTTGGCCACAATATTCCTAGGAGTTTCTCTTTTTGAGTCTCTTTCAGGAGGTGATCAGTAGATTCTTTCAATATTTATTTTGCCCTCTGGTTCTAGAATAATTTAATGAAAGATAATGTCTAGGTTTTTTGGTTTTTTTTGATCATGGCTTTCAGGTATTCCCAAAATTTTTGTATTGTCTCTCCTGGATCTATTTCCCAGGTCAGTTGTTTTTCCAATGAGATATTTCACATTATCTTGAATTTTTTCATTTCTTTAGTTTTATTTTGCAACTTCTTGATTTATCAAGTAGTCATTAGCATCTCTTAACTCCACTCTCATTTTTAAACAACTATTTTCTTCAGTGGTCTTTTGAACCTCCTTTTCCATTTGGCTAATTCTGCTTTCTAAAGACTTCTTCTCATTGGCTTTTTGGAACTCTTTTTCCAATTGAGTTAGCCTCTTTTTAAAAGTGTTATTTTCCTTAGCATTTTTTTGGCTCTCCTTTGGCAAACTGCTGACTTGCTTTTCAAGCTCTTCCATGGCCTGGGCCCATTACATATTCGTTTTTCAGGTACTGGAGGGAAAAGCCTTGACTTCCTCTGGCAGTTTGCTTTGTTCTTCCTCATCTGAAAGTATAGAAAGAAATACTTGTTCACCAAGAAAGTAACCTTCTGTGGTCTTATTTTTTTCCCCTTTTTGGGGCATTTTCCCAGCCAGTTACTTGACTTCTGAATCCTTTGTCAAAAGGAGCGTCCTCGTGTTCCTGCTCACCCCAGGATTGTACCCAGGGCTGAGATTCAGATCAGCTGCTCAATTCCCCCAGAGGCTTTATGCTTAGTGCTCCAACAATGGAACAATGGATGCTGACTGCTGCCTGCCTTCCATGGCCTCCAGAAGCCTCTGCAGCCCATCATCTGCCACCACATTGGGCTAAGGCCAGGGTTGGACTCTGCTCCTTTTTGCTCAGGTTGAAAAAGCCTTCTCAATGATCTTTGGCACCTGTGGGTTGAGGGATCTGTGAATCGCTGTTCCTTCCAGGCATTTCATCCCTGAAGCCTGCTCTGATCCTGCTCCTCCCAGAGTAGCATGGCCAAGGCTGATCTGGGCTTCACTCTGCATCTGATGTGAAAGACCTTTCCTGTCAGCCTTCCAGGTCATCCTGGGCTGGAAATCTCCTCCATTCCATCCTTCTTTGGCTTCTGCTGCTTTAGAATTTGTTGAGAGTCATTCTTTGCAGGTATTTTACGGACTGTGGGGGAAGAGCCAAAGTATGTATGTCTTTCTACTCCACCATCTTGGCTTTGCCCCCCCCCCCGCCCATTTTTTTTAAAGGAAAGAAAACAACTCTTGTAACAAATAAGAAAGTCAAGCTAAATAAATCCATACATATATTTGCCATTTATACATACATATGTGTATATATATACAGACATATATATACGCATATGTATGTATGCACACATATATACCTCATTCTGTATCATGAGTTTATCATTCTTTTCTGAGGTGATGGGTAGCATACTTCTACTTTGCATGTCCTTTGGAATCATGATTGTTTGCAGCATCAATCAGAGCTATTACATCTTTTCATAGTTGTTTTCCTTAACAAATTATAGTCATTTAATAATATTTTTCTCTTGATTCTGCTCATTTTGAAGTATCAGTTCATACAAGTCTTCTCAAGATTCTTTGAATCTCTCCCTTTTATCATTTCTTAAGGTTCAGTGTTATTCTATTACTTCATATGTCCTAATTTGTAGTTATTCTTTAATTGATGGAAACTTTTCTTTACAATTCTTAGCTACAACCAAAAGTATTCATAAATATGCCTATGAGTTTTTTTTCACTCTGTCTTTGACTTCTTTAGGCCCTTGATTTCTCACTCATCTTATTGTAAGTCTCAATTATTTCTTGATTTTAAATAATGCTAGCTTTGATTTCAGTTACAGCTTGTTATACTAAGGAGCATTCCTTTATTCTTATTCTTTTAAATATATTTAACATAAATGAGACCTTGTGAAGACAAATATTGACAAACATGGATGAATGAATAAATAAATAAGTAAAACTTATTAAGACTTACTATATGTCAAGAATTGGGCTAGATACTAGGGCTACAAGCTTTTTTTTTAAGTGACAGTTTTTGCCCTCAGGGAGCTTCAGTGTCAACAAGGGAAACAGTACAGTTAGAAGTTTGGTGATCATGGAGGTGAGTGCATCAGGTATAGTTAGGGACTCCTCGTGTCAGAACTGTTTGTCTCACCTGGCCCTGAGAAACCAAACAATAGAGATCTTGTTTTTCTTAAAATTATTTTTGTATTATGAGATAATCCTTGATACAGAGTGCTTTTGCTCACTCCCAGACTGCCTTTGCTCACTCCCTTATCTCCTTTCCCAGATGTTACCCTATGTTACATGACAATCCTTGACCAAAGTTGCTTACTCCCTTATCCCCCTTTGCCAAAAATGGCTCTTGTATACTTATTCCTTGTTGCTCGGGTAGATTTTCCGTGGATAAATTTTACCCTCAAGGTTCAGCCAATGGGCTAAGAGAAAGGGGGTTAGAGTGGGGATATTGTGGTCAGGGTCTACAAAAACTGTCATGCAGAGCACACCCTCACCCTCCTCAGTTATCGTTATATTGAGCACAGGTGGGAGCGCCTTTTCTCAAGAATGCTGAATAAATATCTTTCTTTTTTACTCCTTTGGTCATGACTCTAATTTTACTAATGAGGTCATCCCACACAGAGTGTTGTGGATGAAAGTCACCAATGATAGTGGAAGTCACCATTGAATTCTGGAAGAGCCAGTGTAGAGCTTTTAAGTATGTTCTAAGGAATGCTAGGTTCAGTCAGGAATTGTAGATCAGCAGTGGGGGACAGATGGTAGGATGACATGGATGGATGACTGGATGGGATATGAAGTTGAAACATAATGACTTGTTTGGCAATTTATTTGATATAAGGAGAAGAGAGGAAGAGTTAAAGGTAAGTACAAATTATGAACCTGGTTGACTCTAAGGATTTGTTTCTTTCTTCCCATTCAGGTAGTTACTTCTCAAATTCATGTAATCATCACTGCTGACCTAGACAATTATAATGACCTCTGAATTGTTCTGCCTACTTAATAATGGCTAACCTTTACATAAACACCTATGATAGGCTAAGCTATTTACAATTATTATCTCATTTGTTACTCACAATAACCCTAGGAGGTAGGTGCTATTATTATTCCCATTTTACAGATGAGGATACTGTGATTTAACTCAGAGTCACCCAGCTAGGAAATAAGTGTCTGAGGCCAGATCAAAGCTCAGTTATTCCTGACTTCAGGTCGAGGACTCTATTCTCATTTCTCTCCTCCCAAATCTGTCCTCAACAAAGCTGTTGGTTTCATATTCCTAAACAACAGGTATTTTCATGCTATTCTATTAATTAATTAATTACAAGCATTTAGTAAGCACTAATACTGTGCTATGAGAACTTATTCCAATCAAATCATTCAATTGAACCATCAGAGCCAAGAATATCTGTACATCAACTTGAATCAGTCAATCAAAAGAATTTCAACTAGGTGTATCAAGAAGTCTCCTCAGGTTGGTTGAGAAACTTGGTGAAGCCTTATGGGTTTTGTAGAAGATTAGCAATAGGTTTGGAATTGAGATTCAGGTGTCTGACAGATTGGTAGAAGTCTCCATGTAAGCCACTGAGAATCTCTTGGGAGACAGGAGAAGAACCCAAAGTTCAGTCTCAGCCTCAGTGTCCAGGAGGACCTTGTGAACTTTTCAGGGTCAGAGGATTTTGGATTTTTCATCTGCATCTTAGTCCTTTCAGTGTCTTTCAAAAAGTTAACAATGTTTGCCATTGATAAACTAGACATGTCAAAGGAAAGATATCTTGAAGACTCTATGGAAGAAAAGATGCTCTATCATGCCTATGGGAAAAAAATCATGTGAACCTCACAAAGGATTGATGATAATTTTCAGTAACCAGGAGCTGTGTTTCCCTTTTACCAGATTTGTTGTAAGATTCACCCCATTTTCCCCTAGATTCTGTGTATTCATAGGAGAGTTCTGTAAAGACATTTATAAGGTCATTTGTACTGACTATTTGCTTATACCACCTTGGTAAATGTCCTTTTATAAAAGTTAAGTAATTCTGGCTGAATAATTGATATCAATTGATAATCATGGGAGAAGCAGAGTGGTGGAGGCACACATAAGAAATAGCATTAGAAAATGACCACTTAACCTCGCAAGCCTCTCCCTGGAGCTCAGAGAGGCCATGTAGTGGCAATCTTCTGGGGACCCTAGCAGACAGCTTGAGCAGAAGGCGAGTGGATAGTTACAGAATATGTACTCCAATAGGACAGAAACATAATTATCCTTGCCTTCAGGGAATTTAAGATTCTAATAGGGGAAAATAACATGAACATTCCCTTATTCAAGAGACTTCAGGGGCTCCCTTTTATCTCTGGGATAAAATGCACATTTCTCTTTGGGGAAATTGAAAGCCCTTCCCAATCTGGTTCCAAACTGTATTTCTAAGCTGATTTCCTTTTGCATATGCCTGAAACTCTCCTCAGGGTTTAGTTCAAGTGCCACCTCTTGCAGGAGATTTTCTCCTATTGCCCTTCACCTAGCAGTTAGTACTCCTCACTCAATCCCCATCATTTAACCTAAAATTATTTTGCATTTACTGTTGTCTTTTCCTATTTCTATATCTGCATTTATAGAGCTTTTCTTCAGGAGAATGTAAGCTTCTGGAGGCTGAGTGACTTCATTTTATTGTCTTTGTATTTCTGATGCCTTGCACTATGTGGACATAGAATGTACTTTTGCTAATTTTTAAAGTGGAGGCAGCTGGTGACTCAGTGGGCCTACTGAAAAACAATTCAAATGCAACCTCAAGTACTTCCTAGCTGTATGATCCTGGGCAAGTCACTTAACCTCTATTTTCTTTAATCCACTGAAGAAGGAAATGGCAAACCTTTCCAATATCCTTGCCAAGAATGGACAGTAATGATGTGCTATGGTGTGTGGGGTCATGAAAAATTGGAAACAATTGAATAAGAACAAAATTTTTAAACTAAGATGGTGAAATACCCCTAGCAGGCATTGTCTTTGTACTATAAAACCTGAACAGCTTAAGGGGAGTGACTTAATTCCTCCAAACAGTTAGCTATGTCAAGTTTAGCTTGAGCTTAGTGGTTATAGTTTCCATTTTCCCTTTCAAGGCTAAACAGAAATTCGTTGTCTAGTGAATGATCTTTAAGTCTATGTCCTGACTTGAATTTACAGTCTTTTCCTCTTTAATAAGTCTCAGTCTAGCTTCTGTGGCTTGAGGCTTTGAATTAATATGAAATTGGGGGGTCGAAAGTTTCCCACTAGCCATTTTCTGGGATACTGATAAAAATGATGAATTTAGTTGATCAAATAAAAACTAAATTTATGTAAGTATATATATAATATACATATTATATGCATATGTATATATATACATATATACATATACATGTGTATAATGTGAGCAAAATGAAGCCTCAAATACTGCATAATTCTAAATTTAGCAATTCAGAAACTCCATTTTCCCCATTAAAAACATTCATAATTTCTCTTATATATTTATATAACATTCATAATTTTGATCTTTTAAGAAAGGAACACACATACATCAACTGAACTTCATTCTTTGTAGAAGGGCCAATGAAACCTCCTACATGTGTAACCCTGATACGTGCCAAACTGGGAAAATCTGAAATTATGATTGTATATTATTGATGTTTTTTCCTCCTCATAATAAGCAATAACCTTCAAGGAGTTAAAGGAATTCACTGATAGTTATGGGGCTGAGTTGGTTTGTTGCTAAAAGAAGACTCTCACCTCTAATTGAAGCTATGGGATGTGTGAGCATAAATTAAGAGAGTTGTTTAACAGATTATTCTCAGCTTGTTAGTAGGGATTTTTTTCTTCTTCCTTTGGGTTTTTAAAATATTACAACAAAATCCATTTACAGACGTCCTGAAACCCATGTGGTTATGTTCAGTGAAAATCTTCCCCCCTCCCAGCTCCAAAGTACCTAATATCCAATTCAAGATGGGTCTCAACATTATGAATGCCATTGTACAGACCTAAACATTGGGTGCCTATTTCCTTGCCTACTTAAGGTAACTTAAGGGCTTCTGATGTTGGAATAGAAACTCGCTTTACCTACCCAGATAAGATGTCTGTAACTTCAAGAGTTTCCTAATCTCCAGAGGTTAAATGACTTACCCACCATTACACAGCTACTGTCAATGATAAGATCCAATTCCATGTCTTCTTAACTTCTTAACCCACACTCTCTTTTTTCCAGGCCTAAATAACATATGGCCTGCCAAAGGGTTTGGGGCAGCTTTCTCATGACCTACTACCATTGGCAACCAACTACCATCAGTCTGTCTCTAGCCTAACCTATCTGCAGCCTGAAGAAGTTTAGCCTATTTTAATTTTGGCCCCTACCTATTGCCAAGTTGCGCTAGTCTGATTTATTCCAAGCTGCATCCCCTTTGTTTCCTTAGCTGAAATCAAAATGAGTTCTATACTTCTCCCATTTTTAACCACAAAGGAAAAAACCAATGCAAGTCAGATAAACTAAAAAGAACAAGATCCGTTCTAGCTACTGATAAACAATTCTTGCCAACACAGCAAACATTAGCTACGCTGCTTACAGTAATAAAGGCATGGTATTTGCTCGTTTCTAAGGAAGCTGTTTATGTTGGTAAATTTTACTATAAACAGTGTTTATTTGAGAAGAGCTTGAGAAAACCAACAAGTGCCATGATTTGTTCATGCCACCTGCAAAAAGGCAGTTATGGGGTGACATGGTAACTTTTCTGTTCTCAGTTTCTTTTTAGAATAGATTATATATGAGAAGTATATGTGTGGAGAGGCTTTTAAAAGAAATGCACATTATAGATGGAGACATTTGTGCATATATATACATATGGACATTTGTGTGTATATACACATATATATACATATATACACATACACATACACACATATATATATACATACACACATATATGTGTATGTTGAATAGGGAGCTGACGTGGGTGTTAGGAAAACGTGAATAGAATGCCCACACTGATCAGCTATTGTAGACAAGTCACAAACTCTAAATGCACAGGGCAATCTCCTAAGACAGAAAGAAGGTCTACAGGAGGCAGATGTGTTTCAGTGCAGAATGATTTCCCATTGCCAATTCTATATGCCAATGAAATCCCAGGTTAGGTTATATTTATATATAAGCTCATATACAGGGTGACCCAAAAGTTTTAGTGTGGTTTTAAACTTTAATAGCTTATAGCTTTAATAGCTTAAAACCATACTAAGACTTGGAGACATGTTGTACATGTACACAAACATAATGCATACATAGAGTATATACATGCATTATGAATGAGTGCTGAAATGTACATACACATGCAAATGCAGAGCAGAAAGCATGCTGAACTTAGAATCAGGAAGACCTAGCTGCTTTATAAATCCTGTCTCTCACACTTACTAGTTGTTTGACCTTGGACAAATCACTCAATTGATCTGAGTATCAGGCAACCCACGATGATTCATCTATTAAAAACAGGGTGTCATGTGCCTTGGGGAAAGGCACCTTGAGTTCCCCACTGTAATTAGACATGTATCCACATGTGATGATGTGGACTTGAATATGCCTGTGTTGCACAGCTTGTAAAGGAATACTTTTGATAACGTATCAACCCAAGTTCTTTTGAGTGGAAGGTCTTAAAGCATTCTAGGTCTTTAAGCAATCAGCAAAGTACCATCTGCAGACAAAGAGACCCAGGAGGAGTCATACATGGGAGGGCTGGGCTTTTAGTTATAAAGGTGTGGGTTTTATTCCTGCTTCAACACTTTCTCAGCTGTGTGGACTTGGGAAAATCCCTTAACCTTTCTCTGTCTTATTTTCCAAATCATAAAATGAACATTATAATACTTTCAGGGCTTACCTAACAGGGTTATTGTGAAAATTAAATAAAATTATCTATGTAAGAAATTTGTTAGCACAGAAGCTTTGCAGTGTCAACCATTATAATTAGTTAAGATAACAACTATTATAGGGTATTAAGTAGATGAAAACAAGAATATTAATTAGTAAACCTAGTTCTACTTTCTACTAGTAAGTAAAGCTTGATTGTTTAAAAATTTTCAAGAATAGAAAGTGAATGAAACATAAATTTTTGAGTTATTTCTAATAAAATTCAAGTCAATATTAAATATAGACAAAGTCCATGCTACATTTTTTGTTCTGCAAATTTCAGGAATAATTTATGTCACCCAAAACAGATAAGATTTGTTCATTCCATAGCATTTAACACAGGAGTGTATAACATAAAAGACCATCTGTCAGTGGATCCCACCTGGAAGATGGTAAGGGCAAAATATTGCTTCTTTCACAATTAATTTTATAATGAGATGTCTCTCAGAAACCTCAGGTGATTCAATGCAAAATAGGAAATTGTAGAGAGAATTTCCTATGTAAATTAATAGGTTGATGTTAATAAGGAGATGCCTTGCTAATTCTATCTTTACTGATTGCTAATACAATCACAACACAACAAAACACCATGGGAACATACGGAAGTAAACAATGGAAAAGGACAGCACTGTTTATCCATCATTTGACATATTGATATGAGTAAACAGAATGGCAGGGGGAAAAATTATTTTTTTAACGCTCATTCCCCTGTAGAAATAATTATGTCTCTGAAAACAGTTAATAAAAAAAAAAATCATGTAGTCTGCATTGTAAAACCAAGTTCAATTATCTTATTATCATTTAGAACTTTCCCTAAAGTAAGAGAAGTCTCTGTTAAGCTTCTTTGGTCTCAGGTAATGAGATTTACCAACTTTAGAGATTTCTGGTGAGTTACCTTCTTCACTTGTGGGAGGAGTTATCTAATTCAGGACACTCATTTCAGGGACTTTAGTAATAATTAATTTTCTCCATGGGCAGATGTCAAACTGGAATTTGAATCAAGAATACCTATATTTGAATCCTGCTTCAGACAATTCCTAGCTGTGGGATCCTGGCCAAGATATTTAAATTTGCTGGACCTCACTTTACTTGTCTGTTACATTAGGGACTTGGTGGATACTTGAAATATTTTTCAGGTCTAAGACTATATCTATGTCTGGGAACTTTTATGTGTTAATTGGAACAATAAGTGCAAAAAAAATCTTAGGTATGAAATACATATCCAATTACATGAAGTGGACTAAAAAGAATAATGACTTTCATTTCCTAGAATGCAAAATTTGAAGATGTCTCTTACACATATGTTGATACATTTGTCATAGTTACATCCTTCAAATCTTCAGAAGGCTTATAGTTTAGTGAGTCTAGGTTTGTTCTCCACCCATGCATATTACAGCTCCTTGCGTCTTAGTAGACAGATACCAGCAGTTATCTTTACCTCTAAACTTCTCCATCCCTCTGGCATTGGGCTTTTTGGCAGAAGCCAGAGAATACAATTGGACTGGTTCTCAACACTTTTATAACTTGTTATAACCTTTCAGAGATTATACCCAATGTTACCTCCCCTGCTTGGTTAAGCATTTGGATAGGATTTGAAAGAATATATCAATTAATCAGCATTTCTTAATCTCCTTCTGTATATAGGGCATTGTTCTGTATTGTGAGAGAAATACAAGGTTTGGATAAGAAATTTTTCAATTATTAATGGTGCTTAAGGGCTAATTTTTATATATTGCTTTAAGGTATGCAAAGTGTTTTACATACAATTTCTCATCTGATCTTCACAACACCCTTGTGAAGGAAGAGAGATTAATATCTTCATTTTATAGATGATGAAGACGAGACTGATAATGGCTAAGTTATTTGTTGATGGCCATATAGTGAGAAAGTACCTGAGACAGGATTTGTAATCCAGATCTTCTTAGGTGGTGCAGTCAATAGAGTACCAGACTTGGAGGCAGGAAAATGAGAGTTCAAATTCAGCCTTATACACTTACTAATTCTGTGAATTTGAGCAGATTAGTTAACTCCTGTTTGCCTCAGTTAATCATCTGTAAAATGGGGGTACACTGAAAAAGAAAATGGCAAACCACTCAAGGATCTTTGCTAAGAAAACCTTATGGATAAAAGTCCATGGAGTCAAGGAGAGTTGGACATGACTGAATAGCTGAACAACTTCTTGATTGCAAATAAAAGGCTCTATCCACTACTCCACCTTAGTTTAAGAGAAGGATATGACATCAATGCATGCAGCAACAACACAAAATATTAAATGAGTTATAGGAAAGTTAGAAAACATGTTCTTGGATCCTTAAGGGAAGATCTTAATCCGCTATGGAGATTAGAAAGGATCAACAGACAAAGTAGCCTTTCAGCTGGGCTGTAAGGAGTGGAGGTGAGAATAGCAGACAAAGATGGAATGGTGCATTATAGGCATGGGCAACTTCTTGAGCAAAGACATGCGCAATAAAATACCCAAAATTAGAAGTTACAAAACAGAATAGTTCAGCCATGGTTGGATATAAGGGCTAGTTGCAGGTATAGGAACTTGTTTATGAGAGTTTCTGAACCTGAGTTTTCTGAAATCATGAGGTAGCATTCCATGTAACTAATTGTTTATCAAGTCCTTTTGGTTGTATATCCACAAAATTTCTTTCATCTGTCTCACATTGTGACTCTTCTGGTTCAAGCCTATATCACAACTTGTCTGAACTATTATAAAAACCTTGCAATTTGTCTCCTTTCCTCAACTTCCTTCCATCTGCAGTCCATTCTCCTCATAGCAGCCAATGTAATTGTATGAGAACGCAGATCTAAACATGTCAGTCCCCCACTCACTCAATCTCAGCGGCTACGTGGAACTCTAGCCTGACCTCTATGAAGTTCAGCTTCCATTTATCAGCTCCATTGTCCCTTCCTTGAATTTTTAAAACTTGTTATTGCATATATGCAGAATGCATGCATTCATGCCTATATGTGGGCATGCATGTATGTTGATTAATATCTCACTCTTCCTAGTAGCTGTTTTAAATCTTTTTATCTCTCCTCAAGGTTCTCATGGTAGCCCCTCTCCACCTGAGTTCCTCACCACATACTTCATCGAAAAAAAGAGGGCCTTCGTCATGAGCTCTCTCTCTCTCTCTCTCTCTCTCTCTCTCTCTCTCTCTCTCTCTCTCTCTCTCTCTCTCTTTCTCTCTCTCCCTCTCTCTCTCACACACACACACACACACACACACACTTTTTTCCTCAGCTCAAATCAGGCAGATGTCTTCTATAACCATCTATACTCCTTTGTGTTGGATTCAGGTGATAACATGGCCCTTCTCCCTTCCCAAGGCCAACCCCTTTAGATACATCTTTGATTTCAACTCCTTCCATCTCCTTCAGAAGATTGCTCTCTATCTTTAGTCTCTATATACCAATTCCTTTCATAATGCTCATTTCTCTCCAGTCTTTAAAAACAAAAATTCTCACTTGATTCTACTAACAAATAACATGACTTGGTATCAATTCTCCTCTTCTTGGTTGAATTCCTGCGTTTCCAGTTCTCCTATCAGTTTTTAGACTTTTTTGTATTATTGTCTGCATAACCAGTCAAACCTTGCTATCTTCCTTTCACTTGCTTTTGTTGCAACTTGTCACTTCTAACTTCACAATCTTATACATATATATCCACTTTTTTTATATGCTCACACAAGTAATGCATTTGCTCCTCACATCTGCTCTTTACTTCCCCTGGATTCCTTTAAGACTAATTTTAAGTACCAATATCAACACGAGGCCTTTCTGCATCTCTCTACTATTGGTTAAGGCATTTGTTCTGTGATTATCTTCTATGTACCTGGTTATTTACATTTTCCCCCATGAAAATGTGAATTCCAGGAAAACCAGGACAGTTTTTAACCTTTTTGCATCACATAGTACTTGGCATATATATAGCTAATTCGTAAATACATGTTGAATAACTGACCATCATCTATGCTTTTTGACATTCTTTTCACCTACTTAATATGATGACTCAGAATTATACTTTAAAGCTATTTCCTTCCCTCTCATGTTCAGTTTTTTTTTTTTAATTTATGTGTCATTCTTTTGTGGCTTTCTTTTCAAGAAGAATTCATTTACATTGATATCCTTATTTCCATTTCCATTTAGACTATTTTGAATTTGATTCTCGCATTTGTGGGCTATAAAATATATGTTCCATCGTTATTCTGTCTCTGCTTCTCATGAAAGTCAGCGTTTCTTTCTCTCCTTTCCTTGCAGAGTTGGGGACTATGGATGTGGAACACTGGATATACTGTCAGATTTGACTGATATTTCAGTTTTGCTGAAATGCTTGTTTTCTCTCTTTTTTATTTTCTATTCTTTTTAAATAAGAAATGGCTTTCTGTGTTCGATATAGGGAAGCACATGCCAGGGATTAATCTGATATAACAGAGGAATTTAGCAATACATTTACAAAATAAAAGGTAGCACTTTTACAATATAAGAATTGTAATCTCTCCTCTTTCTCATTCCTAAATAGGTGCATTTATAATTTTCCCATTTTCCTTTTCTTTTCCTTATTTTTTCCTTTCCCTTACTTTTCTAAATTTATATTTTATTTATTTGTATTTTTCTTATACTATCTTTTTTCAGTGTTAAATTTCTGGAAACATCAATTCATGAAGTAGGTATGATCTATGAGCCTTGAGATCTTAGAGTCCTCCTAACACCCTAGAGTTTATGTTCTCTGAGGTCTTACACATCCCTGCATCTGGGAATGAATTAAGTTCAGGGAAGCACAATCCTTAAACTTAGAATGTGATAAGTCCTTTGTTTTTTTTCCCCTCATCTTAATTGGAATATCTTTTACTGGCATCCATTCCTTCTTTTTCTAAGGTGAGACCACCTCCAGTTCACACCTTCCCCCCACTGCAATGCCTCCTTTCTATGGTCCACGACGTACTTTCACAGAGATCCACACGCTTGTTAAAAATCGAAGATATTTCTATTCACCCTCCCTCTGCTTATATCTGAGTCTCATATGATTGCATTTCTAACTCTCCTTTCTCTCTTGTCTTCCCTTGGTCCAGTCAAGTTACTTTCCATTCTATTAAACTCTTCCCCCAAATCCCACAATATTTTGGGGGTATGACAGAGAAAATATTCAAGCCTTTCCCTTAATTGTTTGGCTTTTCCCCTTTTTACGGCTGTGGCAGGTGTATACACACACACATACAATTGAACTCATTGTTATTATGGGATTGGGCAGGATGAATGTTTTCTATGCACCCAACCACACAAAAGCAATGTTCAAATGAATATGTGTATGGGCAGGGAGGTTGTGAAGGGTATTGGTATAATGAGAAAGGAGACTAGAAATCATTCTATTGTGAATCCTCTCCTAATGGAGTTTGTCCAGGGCACTGACTTTAATGAAGTTCTTATTGAGTCATTTCTGTAAGAAACCTGGGGAGAGGAACAGTAGCTGCTATTTGAAATACCAGTCTACTAGGGGTTGGCCTTGAATATGCCCAGCACACAGGAGAGAGAAGCATGGTCAGTGATACTCTAAACTATAGGAAGTTTGGCCATCTAATTATTGGTTTTCCATTGCAATTTCTTCTTCTCATGTAGATAAAATTTTGTCCCACTGGAAGTTTGGTCTCTAGTGGCAGCTCCTTTTCTAGTCTTAGAGGATGCTTTTATAAATTTTGCTTTTTTTTTCTTCCTAAAGAGGACTGTGACATCAGGGAGGTGATGCCATGACAGGCAAGTGGATTGGAGTTAAGTGAGAAATGGATATGCAAAGTCAACAGCCTCACAATTTCCTGCAGAGCCATGGGGAATCCAGTAGCCAGATATGAATCAAGACAACTGGAGACAGCCAGGCTGCAGTGGGGGGCCTTGGTCTTTTCAAGCTAAGGTCTTTAATAGGTCTCAGTTTGACTGAGGCAGTGCCCATGAAGTGATTAAGGCTAAATAAGAAATGAGGCAATGAGAAAATTCTCTTAAAGAGAAAATGAGGCAAAGAATGGCCTCTTTAAAAAATAGATCTGCAAGTAGAAGACCTTCTGGGCCTCTGATCAATTCATTCTGAACCAATCAGATCCCCCCAAATGACTTTCCTTCCTTCTTCCCTCCCTTCCTTATTGATTGGCCATAATAGGTCTCAGAACAGACTCTACTTGCTTATTGTTTGGACCCTGATTGACTCAGAAAGAAAATAAATAACAGATGTTTCTTTTTTGGCCAGAAACCCTGAGTGTCTTCCCCTCCCAGATTTATTTATTTAAAGATGTCATTCTTCATCTCATTTCTTATTAAGCCTTAATAACTGAATGGACACTGCCTCAGTCAAATTGAGACCTGTTAAAGACCTTAACTTGAAAAGGCCAAGGTCCTCCACTGCATCCTGGGCCATCTCCAGTTGTTCTGATCCATATCCAGCCACTTGACCCAGATGACTCTGGAGGAGAAAGTGAGGCTGGTGACTTTGCACAGCTATCCCTTACTTAAATTCAGTTCACTTGCATGTCATGGCACCACCTTCTTGATCTGATGTCATAGACCTCTTCAAGAATGAAGGATAAACAGCAGCAGCAGATAAAATTTTAGTTATTAGAAAGTTACCACATTTTTGTTTCTTGGTTTGAGATTGTAAGGGAGTCATACTTCAAAAACAGCTACACTATCATCACTACCAAGCATCCAATTTTAAAATCCATTTTTACATTGGAAACTTGCTGTGTTATGTATGAAATTTTTTTTCAGACTCAAAAGTTTCTTTTGTCTAAGATTTTTTTTTTACCCAATGGAGCAATATAGTGGAGAATGGTTGGAGTTTATCAAATTACTTCTTAGAAAATACATATATTTGCCTAGAGCACATATTCTCAACCTTTTTCTGTGTCACAGACCTCAATGGCAATTTGATGAAGGCTACAGAGAGAGCCCTTTTCAGAATCACGTTTTAAAATCAAATATACAAAATTTTAAAGGAAACCAAAGGTCAGAACAAATAAGGGTGTATTTTTTCCACATCAGAGTTCATGGGCCATTTGAAATCTTTCCATAAAGCTAAGGAACTCTGACCTACAGTCTTGTGAATTTGACCACAGGGACTTGAACTTGAAAATATAAGGGGAGTAAGAAAACATCAAGCTAGAAAAATAGAAATAACAAAGAAAAAAAGAATCTCAGTAAGGAGGATGAGTATTCATAGGAGAAAATGCCAAAGAAGAGGGCCAGCAGACTCATGACTTCAGGTATTCAAACACACTGTCCAAAACAAGACTGATAAGCAAGGTGAACTGAAGAGCCTGGAGCAAGTAAGGGGATTTAATCTTATAGCTATTACTTAAGACTTTGTTCATGGGATTCCTAACTAGAAGATAGCTATGGAAGTGCATATATCAATATACTAGTCATAAATTATACAGGTTCATAGGGATAAATGTAAATTTCTAGACTAGTGTTCAAATATCACATTTACAAATACAGAATAGACAAAATCTGGTTAACCAACTTTCCTTGTGGAAAAAGATTTGTAGCTTTTAGTGGACTGCTGGCTGAAGATGAATAATATGATAGCCAAAAGAGCTAATGCTCAGGGGCTAGAGGAAGGAAAAATATCTTTTTTCTTTCTTATTTCCTGGTTAAGCCACCCACTGAAGAATTTTCTTCAATTCTGGACAGCACCACATTTTAGGAAAGACATAGATGAGATGGAGGGTTACATGAAGAACATGAGCAGGTTGAAGGAAAACACCAAATAAAAATCAGTTGAAGGACCTGGGATTGCTTAGTCTAAAAAGAGAAGACTTACTAGAAGTGTCTCTTCAAACATTTGGAGGGTTGTCATATGAAAGAAAGATGAGATTCATTCTGTGGGCCCCTGAGGGAAGAATGAAAGGCAATGGGAGGAAGGTGCAATAGGAAGGGTATAAGTCTCATATTAGTGTATGTGTGTGTGTGTGTGTGTGTGTGTGTGTGTGTGTGTGTGTGTGTGGCTGTCTCAGGAATGATTCTCTCAGTGGAGAACTTTCAGGCAGAGGCTAGGAGGTGATCATTTCCAAGGGGATATTGTAGAAGATATTTTTTGTCACATTTGAATTCAAATAAATTGTCTCTGGGGTCCCTTCCTTTAGATTCTATAAATACATAATTCTGTGTTTCTTTTTTTTTTAATTTATTTAACTTTTAACATTCATTTTCACAAAATTTTGGGTTCCAAATTTTCTCCCCTTTTGTCCCCTCCCTCCACCCCAAAACACCTAGCGTTCTAACTTCCCCTATCTGCCAATCTGCCCTCCCTCCCTCCCCACCCCTTCCCTTTGGAAGGCAAGCAATTCAATATAGGCCACATCTGTGTAGCTTTGCAAATGACTTCCATAATAGTAGTGTTGTGTAAGAACTAATTATATTTCCCTCCATCCTATCCTGTCCCCCATTATTTCTGTTCTCTCTTTTGATCCTGTCCCTCCCCATGAGTGTTGACCTCAGATTGCTCCCTCCTCCCCATGCCCTCCCTTCCATCATCCCCCCCACCCTGCTTATCCCCTTATCCCCCACTTTCCTGTATTGTAAGATAGGTTTTCATACCAAAATGAGTGTGCATTTTATTCCTTCCTTTAGTGGAATGTGATGAGAGTAAACTTCATGTTTTTCTCTCACCTCCCCTCTTTATCCCTCCACTAATAAGTCTTTTGCTTGCCTCTTTTATGAGAGATAATTTGCCCCATTCCATTTCTCCCTTTCTCCTCCCAATATACTTCTCTCTCACTGCTTGATTTCATTTTTTTAAGATATGATCCCATCCTCTTCAATTCACTCTGTGCGCTCTGTCTCTATGTGTGTGTGCGTGTGCATGTGCATGTGCGTGTGTGTAATCCCACCAACTACCCAGATACTGAATAGTTTCAAGAGTTACAAACATTGTCTTTCCATGTAGGAATGTAAACAGTTCAACTTTAGTAAAGTCCCTTATGACTTCTCTTTGCTATTTACTTTTTCATGCTTCTCTTCATTCTTGTGTTTGAAAGTCAAATTTTCTTTTCAGCTCTGGTCTTTTCATCAAGAATGCTTGAAAGTCCTCTATTTCATTGAAAGACCAATTTTTCCCCTGAAGTATTATACTCAGTTTTGCTGGGTAGGTGATTCTTGGTTTTAGTCCTAGTTCCTTTGACTTCTGGAATATCCTATTCCACGCCCTTCGATCCCTTAATGTGGAAGCTGCTAGATCTTGTGTTATCCTGATTGTATTTCCACAATACTTGAATTGTTTCTTTCTAGCTGCTTGCAATATTTTCTCCTTGACCTGGGAACTCTGGAATTTGGCCACAATGTTCCTAGGAGTTTCTCTTTTTGGATCTCTTTCATGTGGTGTTCTGTGTATTCCTTGAATATTTATTTTGCCCTCTGGTTCTAGAATCTCAGGGCAGTTTTCCTTGATAATTTCATGAAAGATGATGTCTAGGCTCTTTTTTTGATCATGGCTTTCAGGTAGGCCCATAATTTTTAAATTGTCTCTCCTGGATCTGTTCTCCAGGTCGGTTGTTTTTCCAATGAGATATTTCACATTATCTTCCATTTTTTCATTGTTTTGGTTTTGTTTTGTGATTTCTTGGTTTCTCATAAAGTCATTAGCCTCCATCTGTTCCATTCTAATTTTGAAAGAAATATTTTCTTCAGTGAGCTTTTGAACCTCCTTTTCCATTTGGCTAATTCTGCTTTTGAAAGCATTCTTCTCCTCATTGGCTTTTTGAACCTCTTTTTCCAATTGAGTTAGCCTATTTTTCAAGGTGTTATTTTCTTCAGCATTTTTTTGGATCTCCTTTAGCAAAGTGTTTACTTGTTTTTCATGCTTTGCTTGCATGTCACTCAATTCTCTTCCCAGTTTTTCCTTCACCTCTCTAACTTGATTTTCAAAATCCTTTTTGAGCTCTTCCATGGCCTGAGCCCATTGGGTGGGCTGGGATACAGAAGCCTTGACTTCTGCGTTTTTCCCTGATGGTAAGCATTGTTCTTCCTCATCAGAAAGGAAGGGAGGAAATGCCTGTTCACCAAGAAAGTAACCTTCTATAGTCTTATTTTTTTTTCCCTTTTCTGGGCATTTTCCCAGCCAGTGACTTGACTTCTGAGTGTCCTCTCCACCCCCACCTTGCATCCAGATCTTCCCAGCCAGCACTTGGGGTCTGAGATTCAGATGCTGCTTCCCAGCCTCAGGGCTTTGGGCGGGGGCAGGGCTGCTATTCAGTGTGAGATTAAGTTCAGGTGCTCAGGTCAGGGCAGGGCTGCCTCTTGGGCTCAGTTCCCTCAGGGGGTTTATGCAGAGACCTTCAACAATGGATCCGGGGTCCTGCCTGCTTGGGGAGCCCTGGTCTGCTCCTTCCTCCACTGCTGCCTCCCGAGGGGGCCTGAGTTATGGGGGCACCCCACTCCCCTCTCGACCCACCAAAGAGACCCTCTCACTGACCCTTGTCACCTGTGGGTGGAGGGACCCACGCGGCTGCTGGAGATTCCATCCCTGAAGCCTGCTCGGATCTGCTCCTTTTGGCGCTGCGTTGCTGAGGCAGGGTTGGGCTCTGCTCCAGGTCCGGGGCGTGAGGGACCTTTTGCAAGAGGTTTTCAGGCTCTCTGGAGCAGAAATCTCGTCCGCTCCATTCTGTGGCTTTCGCTGCTCCGGAATTCGCCTGTGGTTCTTTTTTTTACAGGTATTTTATGGGCAGTGGGGTTTGGAGGTAGCGTATGTGCGTCTTTCTACTCCGCCATCTTGGCTCCCCCCCCCCCCCCCCCCCGTGTTTCTTTAATCCTTCTTAGATTAACTCTTTATATTAGTCATCCTGGGTCAAGGAATCGATAAATTTATCTAAATGAGACAGTTACTAATGAATTTGAGGCAACAATATTTTGGCTTAGTGGATAGAGTGCTGGACTTGGAATCAGGAAGATATGAGTCCAAACTCTGTCTCAATCACTTCTAGTTTTGTGATCCTGCACAAGTTCCTTAACTTCTTTCAGCCTCAGTTTCTATATTTGTAAAGTAATAATAGTACTTACTAACTGGTTGTTTTGTGGATCATATGTGATTTTATATTTATGTATATCATATTGTATATTACATAATATATCATATATATATGTATACACATCATGCTATTATTATTAGTTGAATTTATTTGCCATAGAACACTCTCAGGATGTGTTAGACCCTTGTCTATTCACTCATTTTATTTTGGCTATGCAATGAGTTTTTTATGCTCAGTTATCTCCTTTATTTTGTTTGGAGTGGCAGTGGATAGTCCATAAGCATTTATTAAGCACTTACTACATGCCAGACTCTCTGACAGGAGTTGGGGTTATAAAGAAATTTTAAAAACATTGTCCCTCTTTCTTTTCTTCTCTTTTTTCTTTTCTTTCCTTTTCTTTTTTTCTTTTCTTGAGAAATAGTATTTACTTTTGTCCCCAGTTACATATCAAGAACATTTTTAGCATTCATTTTTATAAGATTTTGGGTTCCAAATTTTTCTCCCTTCCTCTCCTCCCCTTTCCTGAAAATGGTGGGCAGTTTGGTATAGTTTATACATGTGCTATCATATCAGCTATATTTTCATATTACTCACAGTTGTAAAAGAAGAAACAGATCAAATGCAGAAAAAAGCATGAGAAAGAATAAAGTAAATGAAAAAAATATGCTTCACTCTTCATTCAGAGTCCATCAATGGTTCTTTATCTGGGTATGGATAGCATTTTCATATGTGAGTTCTTTGTACTTGTCTGGGATTATTGTGTTGTTGAGAAGAGCTGAGTCATTCATAACTGATACAATGTTGCTGATACTTTGTACAATGTTTTCTTGGTTTTGTTCATTTCATTTTGCATCACGTGGTACAAGTCTTCCCACATTTTTCTGAGATCTGTTGTTAATCATTTCTTACTGCACAATAGTATTTCATTATATTCCTATACCACAGCCTCTTCAGGCATTCCCCAACTGATAAGTATCCCCTCAAATTCCAATATTTTGCCACCATGAAAAAGACTATGGTAAGTATTTTTGCACAGGTAGGTCATTTTTTCCTTTTTTGTGTTCTTGGGATACAGAACTAGTAGTGATATTGTTGAATCAAAGGGTATGTACAGTTTGGTTACCCTTTGGCCATAGTTCCAAATCATTTTCCAGAATGATTGGATCAGTTCACAGCTCCACCAACAGTGCTTTAGTGCTCTAATTTTCCAACATCTTCTCCACTCTTTGTCATTTTCCTTTTTTGTCATGATAGCCAATCTCATAGGTGTGAGGGGGTATCTTAGAGTTGTGTTAATTTGCATTTCTCTAATCAAATGTGATTTAGAGAACTTCTTCATATACCTATAGATAACTTTGATTTCTTTATCGTATTCTTGGACTATTTATCAATTGGGAAATGGCTTGTATTCTTATAAATTTGACTCAGTTCTCTACATTTTTGAGAAAAGATGTCTTTATCAAAGTCACTTGCTGTAAACATTGTTTCCCAGCTTTCTGATTTCCTTCTAATCTTGGTTGCATTGGTTTTGTTTGTGCAAAAGCTTTTAAATTTAACATATTCAAAATTATCTATTTTATATTTCATAGTTCTCTCTCTCTTTTGTTTGGTCATGAATTCATCCCCTCCCCATAGATCTGATCAAAAACTATTCCTTGGTCTTTTCATTTGCTTATGGTGTCTATATGTTTAAATCATGCATCTATTTTGACTTATCTTGTTACTTGGTATGAGATGTTGGTCTATACCTAGTTTGTGTCCTATTTTTTTCCAGTTTTCTCAGCAGTTTTTGTCAAATAGTGAGTTTGTATCCCAAAAGCTGGGGTCTTTGGGTTTACCAACTCTGCTATCTGCTTCTGTTTTATGGGAGAGTTCATCCCATTCATATTCCCAGATATGATTACTACCTGTGTATTTCCCTCCATCCTATTTTTCCCCATTTGTCCTCCCTTTTTCCTCCCCATTAGTGCTTTGTTTCTATCTACCACCTCCTCTGATTTGCCCTCCCTTCTGTCAATCTCCCCACCCACCCCTTTACTCAATCTCCTATCCTCCTACTTCTCTGTTGGGTAAGACTGATTCATACATTGAACTAAATCTGTATATTATTCTTTTTGAGTCAATACTGATGAGAATAAGGTTCAAATGATGCTCGTTGCCTACCCTCCCATCTTTCTTTTCACTGTAATAGGTCTTTTGTGCCTCTTCATGTGAAATAATTAACCCCATTCTACCTCTCTATTCCTTCTGCACCCATTATACTCCTCTTTCTTACTCCTTGCATTTGTGGGGTATTTCCTCAAATTTGTCTCATACCCTTACCCTCTGTCTGTTCCTTCTGTCTGTATTACTGGTGATACAATTTTGAAGAATTACAAGTATCATCTTCCTGTAAAGAAGTTAGATCTATTGAATCCCTTATCTTTCCCAACCCTCCCCCTTTTTATGTTATGCTTCTCTTGGGTGTATATGCTTCCATTGGGTCTTCATTTTGGAGATCAAATTTTTGGTTTAGTTTTGGTCTCCTTATGAAAGGTTGAAATCCTATTTCATTGAATGACCATTTTCTTTCTTGATGTATTATGCTTAATTTTGTCAGGTAGATGATTCTTGGTTATAGTCCTAGCTCCTTTGTCCTCCAGAATATCATGTTCCATACCCTCTTGTCTTCTAAGGTTGCAGCTGTCAGGTCCTGTGTAATCCAAATTGTGGCTCCCCAATATTTGAATTGCTTCATTCTGGCCACTTGTAGCATTATTTCCTTGTCCTGATAGTTCCAAAATTTGTCTGTAAAATTCATTGGATTTTTAATCTTGTGCTCTCTTTCATGAGGTGATCAGGGGATTCTTTCAATTCCTATTTTGCCCTCTGATTATTTCTTGAAAGATGGTGTCCAAGCACTCCTTTTGAATATGCCTTTCAGGCAGTCCAGCGATTCTGATATTGTCTCTTCTGGATCTCATTTTTTTTGTTGTTTTTTTGCTCATCTGTTTTGTTTCTTTTTGACCTTTTCCCTTTCTTTTAAATTTCAGTTCTGCTCCCAGAGTGGAAGAAACATTGCCTTGGCCTTCTTGTTCCAATGCCTGCAGACTCAAGCTATTTACCTGTGGCTGCACTGTTGTTACCCTGAGGTTCCCAGGAGACCCTTGTGTCTGGTGCTGTGCTGAGGTGGGGTGGGGGGTGGCTGGTCCTGTTGGAGGCTGTAGTTGTCTGGAAACTTAACTAGTGCTGAGTCAGTGACCAATAATGATGTCTGATATGTCCTGAGGTCCAGTAGAGTGTTTCTTCATTTCCCTAGGGCTACACCAAAGGACATGGTCATCTAGGTATTGAAGGATACCTGTTTGCCAGCGGTTGTATGGGGAGGTCTGGCCTCTGGGGGATGCCTATTTGCCCCTGGGAGCACTGAAGCATATGGTGGTTCTCAGAACTGGAATCTGCTGGTTATGCTAAGGCTGGAGGTGGGAGGCCCCTGTTATTGGTGTTTGCCTGCTCAACCACACTGGAGTTCAGGATCTCTCACTGGTTTGCTGAGGTGGGACTTATTGCTGGTTTGCTGGGATGCTACCTGTCTTGAATTGTGCTCCCATTGTACCTAAGTGATGTTGAGGGCCGGGGTGGAGTGTGGTTGACAAGATCAGGATAGAGCTTCGGGGAAACTGTTCTTTGAGACTGTGCTCATTATCATGCAGAATGGCTCTCCATGCCCCCCAGATGTTGCTGTCTCCGTGAGACAAACAAGAGAATTACAGAAAACAAGGGACATGTAAAATAGATGCCCTCTAGGCTAATAGTCTTTAAAGATAATAAGACTGGCCAAATCATTGGGACAGGAGATGAGCAGAATGTCATGTAGACTTGAAGTTTCTGTCTATATATACTCTAACCCTCAGATCAATAAATGGAATTGGTCTATCTTTTCCTGCCTTCCATGTCTTTCTTCTTCACCACATCACTGAGCCTTGTGGGGACACAGGCCATCCGCTACAAAGTGAGACAAACCTTTCTTGCTAATCTTCCAAATTTCTTGGGCTAAAAGAGTGTTTCACCCCATCTTTTTGCTGGTTTGGCTGTTCCAGGGTTTGTTTTGAGGCAATATTATATGGTTGTTTGGAGGTGAATATGGGAGAGTTATAGAGATTTACTGCTTACTCCACTATCTTGGCTCCCTTTATATTCCCTGCTTTCAAGGAGTTCACAATCGAACTTGGAAGATAACATTCAAACAACTATGTGTAAACAAGATGCAATTAGTGTAAGTTGAAGATAATCAACAGAAGGAAGGCACTAGAAATAGGAGGAATCAAGAAAGGCTTCTTGTAGAAGATGAGATTTTTAGCTCAGACTTAAAGAAAGCCAGAGAAGCCGGGAGGTAGAGATAAGGAGGAAGAGCATTCTTGGCATGGGGTATAGCCAGTACAAAGACCCAGGGTCCCGTGATAGAGTGTCTTGTTGGAGGAACAGCAAAAGTTTATATCACGGAGTAAAGAGTAAGGTAAGAAGTCAGAAATTTAGGAGTGGGGCAGATTGGAGGGGACTTTCCATTCTGCAAAGATTTTATATTTGATCCTAAAGGTAATAGGGAGTCACTGGACTTTAGTCAACAGGGACATGGCATGGTTAGAGTTCCAATTTAGAAATATTATTTTGATAGCTGAGTGGAGGATGGACTGGAGTGGGAAGAAAATTGAAACAGGAAGAATAACCATCAGGGTATTGTAACAGTCCAGTCATGGAGTAATGAGAGCCTGCTCTAAGGTGGCAATGAGAGAGAAAGAAGCACATACGAGGGATGCAATGAAGGTAAAATCTACAAGATGTGCAAGAGATTCAGAATGGAGGATAAGAGAGAGTGAGGAACTGAGGATGCCATCTAAGCTGTGACCCTGTGTGTGACAGAGAGAATGGTGGTGCCAAGGTAGGCAACATAGGGTGCTAGGAAGAACACTGGATTTTGAGGGGACTCTAATTCAAAGCTAGGGGGCAGTTAAGTGGCACAGTAAATAGAATGCTGGGCCTGGAGTCAGAAAGACTCATCTTCCTGTGTTAAATTCTGGCCTCTGATGCTTACTAGCTGTGTGATCCTGGACGTGTCACAGAATCCTGTTGAACTCCATTTCCTCATTTATAAAATGAGCTGGAGAGGGAAATGGCAAACCACTTCATTATCATTGCCAAGAAAATCCCAAGTGGGGTCATGAAGAGCCAGACATGACTGAAATGACTGAAAAGCTTCAAAGGCAAAGTCTGCTGTTTATTACCCCTACAACCTTGAAATGTCTGCTCAAATTCTTGAGTTTTGGTTTCTTCACATATCATAAGAAAGGTTGAACATTCTTGTGCTTCTAAATCTATGATCTTAGTATAGAAGACTCTGGAGTTATTCTCCAAACTCCACTTATACTGGCACATTGGAACCCAAGAAAGCAACCATGGTTCTAGAAGATCTGGAGGAGATGGTGTTTTTTTTTCTTTGTGTTATAGCTCAAAATACCAAATTGATATATATTCCCCAGCCAAATTTAAATACCTTTCAGTTAATTGTATTAATTAAGGGAGTAAGTTCAGCAGGCACAAGATATTTCACTCAAAAGTGTATAGCGATCTTTCCCACAACTGTATACTCAGTCTAGAGAAAGTGAGCTCAATCTTAAGGCACATGTGGGGAAGGGGTGGGGTGAGATAATTCAGAGCCCTTGGAGGCTCTTCTCTTCTAGCCCATAAGTTGTAGAATCTTGGAGTTGCCTTTCCTCAATATTGATCCTAAAGGAAAAAGTATCAAGTTTGTGCTCATCTCCCAGTGTAGACAATATCACCAGCCACTACTATTCAGGGTTTTCTTCCAAGATGACAATGAGGAATTCAACTTCCCTAACTCTCCAACATTTAATATATCCTCCTTTAGTCAAGCCCTCATTCTTGCTTCTGATTGATTGAATGTAGTTTAGATAATCCTGTTCTTAAATTATCATCCCATCTTCTATTCCAGCAAGATAGGAGGGTCTGATGTTTCACTGGATTGATAGCATAGCCATCAGTCACTAGTATGACCTTTAAAACTTACTTTTCCCTTTGATTTAAAAGTTTTCTGGCCCTTTGTATAGAAGCCAGTTTTTTTTGGAGTTGTGGGAACTGCTGACCTTCACATCTGGAAAATTTTGTAAAACAGCTAATAAGATAGTGCTTTGAACTGAAAGGGGAAAGCCATGGATGTAATATGATTAAATGTAATACGATTAAAGCTGGTAAGTCTTCAAGGCACAAATCTTTGGATTTCACCTTTAGTTACTCTTCTCACTTTGTATTGAAGGGTGATACAGAGACTTGACCTTTATTTCCTCTCACTCATTTATTGTTGGCCACTTTGATATTATAGTCCCTACTGGGCATAGGACAGATACAAATTAGAAATCTTCCATCTTCTTCATGTGATTAATCGTGAACCTTATCAATTTAGGATTACCATGAAAGGTTCTATTTTTATAGATTTGGAAGACTCTCTCTTGCTAGTTCCCATCAAATACATCTGTCTTCCTCTGCAGCAAATTTGTGTCTTTCTTTAGTAGGGTTCATTTTGAGAGGTGCTTTACCAATGAATGCCCAGAGTCTTCCAAGAATAGTAGCTCTTTAAAGATTTCTGATATGATCGACTCATTAGTAGATGGTACAGAATATTGGCAGAGAGAGTATTTCCAGGGAGCACTTAGATTGGTTAGTTTAATGTTGCTGTGCTAAGGCAAGTCCCATTGAGCTCTATCCTGCATCAAGGAGAAATGGTGTTTGAATCACTAGGGAAAATTAGCAGAAAATTAGCTTCAGGCACTGGGGACCATTGGGGAAAATTTAGTTCAGCTCTCTTTGAGCCATTTTTGAAAAGCACCCTAGTGTCTGCTATTCCTCTAGTACTTCAAAAGTTTTATCACATAGAAAATATTTTTCTTCATGGGATTGGGAGAGCCACTTTCTCTAGTATCTACTGATTTTTTTAAATTTAAAAAGGCAGTATGATACAGTGGAATGATACAGGTTGTATATAGACTTGAAAAGGGATTGGACTTGTGATTTCTTTGGAACAGGGAACTCCCAGGAGAAGAAGTCTCTTGAATCAATGCAGATTTGAACTTTTTTCTGAAATTTGCTAATTAGATGATTTGGTAGAACATAGAAAAGTTAAAGGGCTTGCCCACGGTCGCATAGTCCATGTGACTAGAGGTAGGGATCAAATGGGGGCAGACTGAAAAGATGAGGGATCAAGCTCTTTCTCTGATATTTATTAGTTCTGTGACTCTAAGTCATTTATCTTTTGCAAGTCTGTTTCCTCTTCTGTATAAAGGGGATGGCATTTCTAGTAAGCATGAGCATCAAGATGGTGCAATATGTCTCAGAGCTGGGATGCTTGTTGAATTAGAAAGAAGGATAAATCGTAGCTTATACATTTGAATTCTGCCTCTGCCATTTACTACTTTCATGATTTGGGGTAAGGAGTCATTTTCCCCTTTCTGAGCCTCAGTTTTCTCATTTGTAAAATGAGAGGGTTGGACTAGGTGACTTCAAAGGTTCTTTCCAGGTCTAGTTCTTCAATCAAATCAGTTGATGATCTGAGCTCCTATCATGCCACTGCCTTATATTGATCATGTGACCTTGAGCAAGTCATTTAACTCCTCAGAATCTCAGACAAAATCATAAGACTGCAGGTGTCAAAGCAGGTGTTGATCTACATTGATAGAGGGAGTTTTCTTACTGGGAGTTCCCCACAACAATGAAATCATTGGCCTGACACAAAACAAAACAACACAAATAAACAAACAAACAAAAACTGTAATAATATGTCACAGGGCAGTTACTTGGATTAAAAGAAAACATGTAATTGTACCCCTTGTAGATTCTGACTTTATCAAATAGGCATTAGCAAATTGAACTTCCAGATTACATCTGACTACCTTCCACCCCCCTCAACTCTAGGTTCTGTGTGTAATTCTAAGAATTATTGGGCTTTTGTTATCTGTTCAAACTCCTGTTACAGTGTGTGTTCTCCTCAGTATCAGTTGTCTAGTGTGACGTATTCCTTCATTATCATCTGTATCATCAATTAGTGCCCCATTATCAATAGAACCAGTTAATTTCTTTTCAATATAGATTACCCAATTTTCCTATATAGATTAACCAATTAGAATTTACAAAAGACTATTTACTGAAAAGATATAGTAAGAACTAGGAGAAGAAGTACTCCCCTCCCCCAATTTGGAACACACTGTCCACTCTGGGCTCCAATTTTAAATTGTTGATCCAATGCATTTGCCCCATCAGGTTAATTTCTGGATGCAACACAGCTGATAGACAAATCATGTTTTTTTTTTTACTTTTCAGCTTTCCAGGCTGTTGGATTGACATGTCTGTGTCAAACAGGTTGCTTCTTAGGGCTGAGGCAACTTTGGTTACTAAAATACTTGTTGGCTCTTCAAAACCTACCAAATCTTTCTGTTTCCTGTCCTGCTTCATCTAAATACAGAAAGAACAGATAAAATAGGGACTTAGGTGCCATATGTCTTAGACACACAGGCCTCCCCACCAGAAGGTGCACAACATTTTTTACCTTACTCATGAAGAGGGAAGAAGGAACTCAGTTTATCTCAGTTGGTGCCTTTTCTAGGCACTCTTGGTTCTGGCTCAGCAACTAATCAAAAGACTTCTTCACTATGCATTAATTGCAAGGAAACACTAAAAAAATTTCTGTGCACACTTGAAATGGACAAAGCTTCCAGAAATAGGTCATGGAGACATCAATTTGGGTTGTCAGGGGACTGATCCTTTAGCACATGCTTTTAGGACAAGGCATTCATTGACCAGGTTCCCTTTACAAAATAAAAATAGTTTGTCAAAATACTTTGTAATCTTTATCCATAGATAAAAACTCCATAATACTATATATTCACATGAAAGCAAACACTTTATACTATATATGTGTATGTTTAATAGGGGGCAGAAGGCAGGGTAAAATACAAGTTTCAGTTATCATCATGACTGGATCAGAGGAAAGTTTCTAATTCTTTTTTCTTCCCCATCATTGAGATTCTGCTGTAGCTAATTTTGCTTCATGAGGACAAGATAATACAGGAACCCTTGACATGACCTTTGTCTTTTACTTTAGTACTTTGGGGAAAGTAGCTTAAGAAATGTTGAAAAGGACTTGTAGATGGGACAGCATCCATAAATATCTGCTGCTTGTGAAAAACTCCACTCCATTTTCTCTTCAATTTGGAGCTTCTGCTTTATGAAGGAAATATAATCTTTCGATATTCCTTAGCATTGAAAGAGTTTGACTTGCCTGACCACATGCACTAACCTGAATGAATGACAGGGCAGATCCAGACTCTTTATTGATATAGCATATCTACCAGTGACTCAGATATGTAAATGCCAATTTTACTTGTCTGTTTTGGAGCTGGTGCAGGATAAGGGAGGAAAGGAAGATGTGTGAGTAAAATGTAAGGGCTTTTCAACATGACTAGTAGTATACACTAAAACGACAGCTTGAATGGAGCCAGTCAGCTCAGGTTCTCCAGCTATTTTTCGATGGGAGGATTTTAATAGGAAGTTCATGAATCCTTTTGGCATGAGTCAGATCCAGGTACAGGAGTGAATGTAGCAAGACTGAGGATCGGGGAATGGGTATGAATCTTCCTGGGAGCAGAAGTAGATGAGGGAACTGTCAGGAGCAGAGTTTCTGTAATGAGGTGAGTGATTCCCAGATCTTTCAGACTATGACTTCTCTGGGTCAGGTGGGTCTCCCAAGTTGTGGAGATTTTCAGACCCTTCCAAATGAAGTGTTCTTGATTAAGAGACTAATTAAGAGTTGCCATTGTGTGAGTATGAGTGTACAAAGGGAAATAAGTCGTGATTAGTTCTTCTGTTTTATTAGGCAAATAAGTGAGATGGTCTCTAAAGACAAATTAGAGTTTGAAGTAGAATACATTGAAATACACTGAAAGATCTGAAAGGGGATTATGTAATGAATAGTTAAAAATAAAAAAAATGATTTCCAATTACATAACAAATACTGATATTCATATACATATGTATGGTAAATATATTCATAAAGGAAAATTAACAAGAATGTAAGTAGAGAATGACAAAAAAGAATTGGAAAATTCTATTAATCATAATTATTAGATAAATCATTAAAGGAATCAAGAAAATAGAGATTTGACTTCTTCAATAAATTGGAAACACTAGAAATATATGGAGAGAACCAAATAGTAGAAGCTAGGAATAAGCATCCTTTGAAGATTATATGGGCATGCTCACAAATAATCATCAGCATATTAGTTTATAGAGAAACTTCACATTAAAATAAAGATTTAAAATCATAATCATAATTCAATAAAATAATTAAACATAGACAAAACTGATGACATATAGAGAAGCATGAGCATGATTGTGAGGAAAGAACATTCTAATGATTTATGATGGACTTAAAGATAAATGAGAAAACTTTAAGAAAATTTTAAATGTAAACTATAATATTGTACATTAAAACCTATGAAAAACAGTCAAAGCATTTCTTTGAAACAAAATTTTGCTCTTGAATTCCTTCATCAGTAAGAGAGGAAAAGAACAAAATTAATTAAGCCCCCATGTAATGACACTCAAGCAAAATTTAATCAATGTGCCAAAGCAGAGACAGCCACAGAGACAGAGAGAGATGGAGACACAGAGATGGTAAAAGGCAGCCACTGAGATTGAAAGGTAATTTTTAACACTGAGAGAAAATTAAAGTAAGATAGAGTACAAAACAATAATTTTGTTGATAAATAAAGTCTATTACATTTTTTGGATAAATCCTATATACATTTTATGCATTTATAATATGTTAGAAAATAGTAAAAACAAAACAGTATATATGCAAAATGATAAAAAGGAAATACAAATGAGAAATAATTTGATTATAGAAGGTTTTACATGCTATAATGCAAAATTTGATAAAGGAAATAGATAGTTATCAATTCTACATGTATACGTGTATATATGCATATATATGTATATGTATATGTATATACCTTGTCTCTGTCTCTGTCTCTCTCTTTGTTATTCCAGCATTTCAGCCATGTTTGACTCTTTATCTTCTCATCTAGGGCTTTCTTGGCAAAGACAATGGAGTAGTCTTTCCATTTTGTTCTCCAACTTATTTTATGCATGAGGAACTGAGACAAACATGATTCAAGTGTCTTGCCTAGTGTTGCACAGCTACTAAATATCTGAGGCCAGCTTTGAACTCAGAAAGATGAGTCTTCCTGACTGCAGGCACAATACTCCACCCACTATCACCTAGCTGATGTGTATGCATATGTATATATGTATGTATATGTGTTTTTGTGTGTGTGTATATATACGCACATATTAATCCTATGGTAATTTGATACATACTCACATATATATATATGTATATATATATATACTTACATATATGTATATACTTATATACATATACATTTATACATATACACAAATAAATTACACAATTGCAAGTTAATGATCAAAAATGATCAACTGAAGAGAAAGTAATAAAGCACATTAACAGTGAATAATCTTGCAAGTAAACCAAAAAACTCACCCAATCCAGACTGTTGCAGAAGTGAATAAATTCTTTCAAACTTTTCAGATATTCCCTGGGAGGTTCATGTGCTTGTGGGCATTCATGTATGTGTGTTTGTCTTTGTGTATGGAGTCATAAATTTAAGAATCAAATGAATTTTTAAGATGATCTAGTTCAGGGGTGGGGAACTTGTGGCCTTGAGGCCACATGTGGCCTTCTAGATCCTCAAGTGCAGCCCTTTCACTGAGACGGTTGCACTTGAAGACCTAGAGGGCCACATGTGACCTTGAAGCTGCAGGTTCCCCACTCCTGATCTAGAGCTCAAGCTCTCATTTTGCATTTGAGGAAACAGGTCCAGAAAGGTTCAACAACTTGTCCAAGAGCATATAGATAGCAAGTAGCAAAACCAGGACCTGAGCTCTGACTCCAAATATGGCACTCTTTGCACTCCTGAATATTACAACTGTCAGAATTTGTTTTCTTCAAAATTCTACCGAAATTCTACCTTTTACATGAAACTGTTCTTCATCCTAGTGCCTTCTCACTAATGCAACTCATCTTGTATTCAGTCTTTATATACCTATTTATATGCCTGCTATCTTCCTAGATAAAATGTGTAATTGGAAATGGGATGGGGATATTTTTAGTTCAATCTTGATCAATTGCTTTCCCTTCAGTCCAGTTAATGAAATAACAGAAAGAGTAAGGAATAGGGGAAAAAAAGAATGGTGACTATATACGCAACATGCTAGTAAAGTTTTTGATTTTTTAAAAATTTTATTATCATTTGATGAGGATTTCATCTTTTTGTGGTACTCACCATTGACTAGGTAGAAATTGGTCATGGTTTTGCTAACCTTTATAAACCTAACATGTCTGTTGTGTACATTGTAGTTGGGAAAACATTGTGATATACGACTCCTGGCAGCAGAGAAGAGAGCCAGTTATAAAAGGAAAAAAATTCTTGAGAAAGGAGTATTCTTTGAATTTTCCTTTATACCTCTAACAAGGGATAATGATAGCAGAAAAGTATATTTCTCTCTTTTCTCCTCTCGTTTCACTCCTCTCCACACCCGTTTCAGCCATCAAACATTTTATATAGTAGTGGAGCCACTTACCCAGTAAAAGACAATACACTAACACTCTTTTTTCCATTTTGTTAATGCATCTTTGTACAGATATGACTTTCCCCCAAGGTCTATTTTAGCTACATCCTAGGAATTTTGTTGTTTTTTATTATTTATTATTTTTCATGTATTTTTGTTTTTTTATTTTTTCTCTTAACCCACTCACTAATGTCAAAAAAGAGTCAAAGCAACTCTGAGGAGCATGCTTTGCAGTAGAGACAAGAGCCAGTTATGCGTTCTATAGGATGTTTGCCTGTTGTGGAGAGTGAGAAAGAAAGTATGAAGGAAATAAATATTTATCAAGTACTTACTATGTGCCAGACACTGTGGTAAGTTCTTCATTTTATTATTTGAATATTTGATAGCTGTAGCTTTCCTTCTGACCTTCCTGTTCTCCTTCTTAGCTTGACTACTAGCTGCAGAGATGTTGTAACCAGGGCAGTTGCCATCATAGCTCTTGGTGTCTTTCTCTTTTTTATTACCATAAGCCCATTCCAATTCAAGGCAAAGAGCAAAATCCTGGAACTTGTCAAATTCTTGGTAAACTATCAGGAGTAGATTCACAGATCTATCTTCTTCCTTTCCTAAGGCTTTCAAATACATTGTCTGTCAGGGGAAAGCCAAAAGAGAGGTTACTTAGACTTTTTTAATTTATTATTTAGCAAATTTGCTTGGAATAATTAGTTAGAAATAGAGAAAAATGGATTTAGACACACATATCACATCTTATGCCATGGTGAATTCCAGCTGAATGGTACTATTACCTTTTTAAGAGATAATTTAATAAAGAGAGAAGTAAATTGAATAGCATACTTTTTTCAATTATAGTGAGAAGATATTGTTTTATTAAGGAAACAGAAAAAATACTAGAGACCTAATATATGTGATTGACTATATTAAAACTGAAATCCTATGTAACAGTCCAATAAAATCAAAAGAAAAAGAAAAATAAGAGATTTGGGAAATATTTATGACAAATGCTAGAGAAATATAATGCGAAATTTACATTGGGAGATGTTAAGTTTTTGGCTGTTACCTAGCTTCGCAACCAAGTAGATGAATCATCTTGTATATCCTATTGATTTCCAAGTCTTGTGAGTTTTGCTTCTATAATATCTCATATATCTGTCTCTTCTCTCCCTATAGTGCCACCATTCTAATTCAGTCCCTTCACCCCTTTTGGACTGTGCCTTATAATCTCTCTTCTCTTCAATTTATCCTTTGAACAGCTTCCAAAATATCCTTCCTAATACATGGGCCTTACTACATCATTCCCTAGATCTAAAATCTTCAATGACTCCCTATTGTGGTTTTCTTCAAGAATGTTAGAGAGAACCAACCATTTGCCCACGTATCAATGTGATGTATCCTTCTAAAACATGTAAGGTCCTTGAGGAAGTTGGATTTTCATTTTGTCATTGTATTTTCAATCCTCAGCACAGTGCTTTACAAAAAGTTGGAGTATAACAATGAAATTGTTGAATTTTATTTAAACTCATTCATCAAAATGTAAATATTTGCAAAGAGAATTTTACCAATTATATTCATGTTCAGCACTCTTGCAAAAAATAATTTTTAAGTGTGTCTGCTCCATAATTTTTGGGTCTGGTAGAGTTTATAATTTAGGAAATAAGATATGGTTTATCTAATTCTTTGAGAAGGACTTTAGGAGCAGATCTAAATCTTAGCATTGATTTGACCAGACAGAATAGGTCATGCTTTCAGATACTAGTTTTGTGGCATTCACCTCTTGATTCAATCTAATTCTAGCTGAGAGGGGGATTTAGTACCAATCTCTCTTTTTCCTGACCAAGAAGCTTTACTCAGTATTATGTCAAACTCCCTAAGTTTATAAATTACAGTACTGCCACTGAACTGCATTGGCAGTTTCCTCATTGAGAGTTCCTTTCATCAGTGAAATAATAAATTCTGTAAAAATAGAATGGTGACTGTGATAAAAGGTAGGAAAAAAAGAATCTCAGAATTTGTGAGTTGGAAAGAACCTCAATGGATGTCTGCATCCAACCCTTATATAAAGGGAATCTCCATTACAACATAACCAGTAAATAACCATCTTACCTCTTCCTGAAGGATGAGGAACCTAGTAAGTCAAATACACTTTTGGGCTGCTCTAACTAGTAGAAACATTTTCCTGATATCAATCCCAATTTGACTTTTTTGATAACTTCTTCCTATTTCTCCTAGCTGTCCCGTCTTGGACCAAACAGGTCAAGCTAATATCCTTTTCCATGTGACATACATTGACACACTTAGAAATGAATTGGGAGTGGGTAGGAAACAGAGGTTGAGAATTAAAGGGAACCCCAAGGGTCTTTTACAACAACCTTCCTTACCCGAACAAGAATCCTCTTTTATTATACACAACAAATGGTCATTCAGGCTTTGCTGAATAGATTTCAGTGAGACAGAACTGAAACCTCTCAAGGCAACTCATTCTATTTTTTGCCCCTCTAATTGTTATGAAGTATTTTTTAATGTGAAGCCTAAATTTGTGTATTTGAATCTTCTTCCTATTGTTTCTAGTTTTACCCTCTGGTCCTGAGCCTAATCAGTTCAACCTGATGATCCTTTAAATACTTTTAAGATACTTATCATCTTCCCTGCTCTCATCTCTAGTGTCCCTCCACATACTTATGTTTCTCATCTTTAGGTTAAACATCCTTCATTCCTTAAACTGATCTGTCATAAGGCATGAATTCAAGACCATTTACCTAATGAAGTATTTCAGTGATATCTCCTATAAGATTCCTTTTATCTATAAAATTAGAATCTGAAAATCTCAGAAATATGCATCCTAAAATGAAAGAATTGATACAACTATTAGAATTTATAGGGAACATTTAAAATCATACAAACTATACAGATGTCAGACTTAACTGGTTTAGAAGAATCTCTGTCCAATGGAAAGAAAAGACTCCTTATTCATATGAAAGTATAGGAACATGGATATAGAAATGGGAAATTTCCAAGAAGGCATCTATTCCAATACTCTCCCCTTACTTTATAGGTGATGTAACTGAGACTCAAGAGGTTATATGGCTTATCCTGTGTTATAAAGGTAACATACAACAAGAATTTGTAATTTGAATAACAATCCTCTGGTTTCAGAGCCCAAGCTTTTTCTGATGTATGAGGTTTGCCACCATTCTTCAAACTATAACCTGAGGTTTCCAGGAGAGAAGTCTTTTTATGTCAAAGAAACTTACATGAGAATTTTTAAGTCAAAAATGCTATAAAGCTCTTAGATATTTTCCCACATTTACACATATTAGTTGGTTCAAAACCATGAATTTCCAAGTGGGATAAAATTTAGATATTTCTTTCTCTTATGTGATATTTTTTTTAGATAATCAGGATCACAGGATCAAATATTTTTAATTTATTAATTATTTTTTAGTTTAAGATCAAATATTTAAAGGTGGAAAGAATCTTAGAGTTCATATAATCCAATTCCCTCATCTTAGAGATGAGGATCTTTATAGATAAGGCTGTAAAGGTAAAGTGACTCAGAATCATTTGGATGTTCAAGCAATACTTGTTACTAAATGATAAAAAATGTAGAGATTGAAAAAGATGTCTTTTTAATGAAATAGGAAAGTTTTATATTTGTTAGTATCTCTGCATTCATCTTTCATATAGTAAAAGAAAGACATCTTCCTACCAAAGTGCTGATGTGTCTATGTTAACTTTCTCAGGATCATTTATATTTTTCAAAGAATATTAATACTATGAAAATGTTTTAATTCAAAGGAAAATTTCTACTGGCAAAATTTTAGGGCATGTTTCAAAATGGATGTGAAAACTTCATTTTGAATAGAAGGCTCTTGAAAATCAGTTCAGCACCTTGGAGAGAGAAATGGGCTAGAGTCTAAGGGATTAAATCTTAGTTTTTGCTATTTGTGTGACACTGGGCAAGTCATTTAACTTCCCTGGGTCAGAGTTCCTACTTTTAAAATGAATGATTTAGATTAAATGTTCTCTCAAGACTCTTCTACTTCTAAACTCTATAATCTTATGACCTCCCCTGTTAATGAAAGCAATTCTGATAGTCTCCTCTGTCTGATTCATTAAAACAATACTTTTCTGAAAAGAGATTTGGGGGATATACTTGAAATCCTTTTTCCTTCCCAGCACTTAATTTTGGGATCTATTAGAAATGGTCAACAGTATGCTTGGTTGGCTGATTCCTGATTCCTAATGAAGAAAGAGAGAGAGAGAGAGAGAGAGAGAGAGAGAGAGAGAGAGAGAGAGAGACAGAGAGAGACAGAGAGAGACAGAGACAGAGACGGAGAGAGATGGAGAGAGATGGAGAGAGACAGAGAGAGAGAGAAGACTAGCAAGTTCACATACTTTTACGATCTTAACATGTAAATCATTCAAAAACAATTTTCATAAATTGAGAATAATCAACCTTTAAAGTTATAAGATATACAAGGTTTCCTAAAATTAAAATGTAATTGGAATACTGTGTCTTGGAAAGAGCCAGTAAATCTAGGCTCAAATACAACCTTAGTTGTTTAATGTTTATGTGACCTTGGACAAGTCACTTAAGTACCTTGGACCTCAGTTTTCTTTTTATGTAAATAGAGGGAATTACACTGCAGAGTCTCAAAGTTTCACTCTAATTAACAAGAAGTCTATTCCAATAAATGATGAAAGGGACAGACTCAGAGAAATTCTGGAAGACTGTATGTACTAATGCAAAGTGAAGAGCATGAAATTAGGACAAGAATTTATGCAATGCTAACAACATTGTAAAGAAAAACAGGTTTTTTTGCTTTAAACATTTTTATAAATATATTTTCATTTAATATCATCTACATTTCTTTTTTTTAATATATTTTCATTCACGGGGAGGAGCCAAGATGGCGGACTAGAAAGATACACATATGCTAGCTCCTAACCCACAGCCCATAAAATACCTGTAAAGAAGAACTCCCAACAAATTCTGGAGCAGCAGAAGCCACAGAACAACAGGGTGGAGGAGATTTCTGCTCTGGAGAGACCTGAAAAAACGACTCTAAAGGTCCATCGCACACCAGACACAGGGCAGAGCCCAGCCCTGCCTTGGCCATGGAACTGAGAAGAGCATATCCAAGCAGGCTTCAGGGGCAGAATCTCCAGCAGCTGCACAGATCCGTCCACCCACAGGCACCAAAGATCAGTGAGAGGGTCTTTTCAGCTTGCCAAGAGGGGGGCAGGGTGTCTCCATAACCCAGGCCCCTCAGGAGGCAGCAGCAGAGGCAGCAGAGGACAAGGGCTCCCAAAGCAGGCAGGAGCTTGGATCCATTGTTGAAGGTCTCTGCATAAACCCCCTAAGGGAACTGAGCCCTGAGTGGCAGCCCTGCCCCCACCTCAGCACCTGAACTTAATCTCACACTGAATAGCAGTCCCACCCCCACCAAAAGCCCTGGGGCTGGGAAGCAGCATTTAAATCTCAGACCCCAAGCTCTGGCTGGGCGGATCTGGAGGTGAGGTGGGTGTAGAGAGGAAACTCAGAAGTCAAGTAACTGGCTGGGAAAATGCCCAGAAAAGGGGAAAAAAAAAAGACCATAGAAGGTTACTTTCTTGGTGAACAGATATCTCCTCCCTTCCTTTTGGACTAGGAAGAACAATGCTTACCATCAGGGAAAGACACAGAAGTCAGGGCTTCTGTATCCCAAACATCCAAAATAAATATTCAGTGGGCTCAGGCCATGGAAGAGCTCAAAAATGATTTTGAAAATCAAGTTAGAGAGGTGGACGAAAAACTGGGAAGAGAAATGAGAGAGATTCAAGAAAAGCAGGTCAACACCTTCCTAAAGGAGACCCCAAAAAATGCTGAAGAAAAATAACACCTTGAAAAATAGGCTAACTCAATTGGCAAAAGAGGTTCAAAACGCCAATGAGGAGAAGAATGCTTTCAAAAGCAGAATTAGCCAAATGGAAAAGGAGGTTCAAAAGCTCACTGAAGAAAAGAGTTCTTTCAAAATTAGAATGGAACAGATGGAGGCTAGTAACTTTATGAGAAACCAAGAAATCACAAAACAAAACCAAAAGGATGAAAAAATGGATGATAATGTGAAATATCTCATTGGAAAAACAAGTGACCTGGAGAATAGATCCAGGAGAGACCATTTAAAAATTATGGGACTTGGAAGTCCTCTATTTCATTGAAATTCCATTTTTTCCCCTGAAGTATTATATTCCGTTTTGCTGGGTAGTTTTTTCTTGCTGTTACTCCTAACTCCTTTTGATCTCTGGAATATCATATCCCAAGCCCTCCAGTCCCTTAGCTGCTAAATCTGGTTTTATCCTGATTGGGTTTCCACAATACTCAAATTGTTTTTTTCTGGCTCCTTGTAATATTTCTGTTTGACCTGGGAACTCTGGAATTTGGATACAACATTCCTAGGAATGTTCTCTTTGCAATCTCTTTCAGGAGGTGATCAGTGGATCCTTTCTGTTTATATTTTATCCTCTGATTCTAGAATATCAGGGAAATTTTCCTAGATAATTTCTTGAAACGTGGTAATCTAGGCTCTTTTTTTTAATCTTAATTTTCAGGTAGGCCAATAATTTCTAAATAATCTCTCCTAGATCTTTTTTACAGGTCAGCTGTTTTTTCCAATGAAGTGTTTCACTTTGCCTTCTATTTTTTCATTCTTTTGGTTTTGTTTTATAACTTCTTGATTTCTCATAGAGTCATTAGCTTCCATTTGCTCTGTTCTAATTTTGAAGGAATTATTTTCTTCAGTGAGCTTTTGGGCCTCCTTTACTATTTGGCCAATTATTCTTTTCAAGACATTCTTCTCCTCATTGGCTTTTTGTACCTCTTTTGCCATTTGGGTTACTCTATTTTTAAAGGTGTTATTTTCTTCAGCATTTTTTTGGATATTCTTTACCAGGCTGTTGACTTGTATTTCATGATTTTCTTGCATCATTCTAATCTCTCTTCCTAATTTTTTCTCTACTTCTCTTACTTGATTTTCAAAACCCTCTTTGAGCTCTTCTATGACCTGAGACCATTTCATATTTTTCTTGGAGGCTTTGAATGTAGGAACCTTGACCTTGTTGTCTTCTTCTGGTTGTATGCTTTGATCTTCCATGTTGTAAGAAAATACCTTCTCACCAAGAAAGTAGCCTTCTATATTTTTTCCCTGTTTGGTCATTTCGCCAGTCATTTACTTGAGTTTTCATCTCTTTGTTAAGTGGAGGGTGTACTGTCCCAAGTTTCTTGGGCTGTGTGCAGCAATTTTTTAAAGATATCTCTAACCTGTAAATTCTCAGTTACTCCAAAGAGATGTTACTCCTCTCCTGGCCTGTACTCTGGTCTGTGAGCAACCACAAGCACTGTTTTCTGCCTTAGAACTGCAAGTAGGATTCCCTCTCCACAGTCCCCACCAGCTCTGCTATACTACATGCTCAACGCAGGACTACCACCCAGAACTGTGACCCAGATCAGCTGCTCAATTCTCCCACAGACTGTAGGCTGAGAGATCCAGAAACAACAGCCTCTGCTACATCTGTGGCTGACACCATCCTGACCTAGGGCTGGGAATGGGGCTGGACCACATTCCTCTTTCACTCAAGTAAGAGAACTTTCCCAGTGACCCCTGAAAATGTCTTTGGTGTTTGTGGGTTGAGAAGTGAGGAAACCACTACAGCTGCCAGGGATTCAGTGCCCTGAGGCCTGCTCCAGTCTTGTCTGTGCCAGCATGATCCATGCTGGACTGTATTCTGCTCCAAGCCTGGTGCAATGGAATCTTCCTGTCTGCCTTCCAGATTGTCTTGGTCTGGAAATCTGTTTCACTCTGTCATTTTAAGGATTCTGCTGCTTTAGAATGTGTTTAGAATAATTTTTATAGGCATTTTGAGGGATTTAGGTAGAGAGCAGAGGAAGATCCCTGCTTCTACTGCACCACCTTGGTTCCCTAACCAAGAAAAACAATTTTGTAAAACTTTAGACCTATATGTAATGCAGTGACAAATTATGATTCTAGAAGATCAGTGAAGAATCATGCTGCTCATATCTGGACTCAGGTTGAAAAATGAGGCATACAGTTTTGAGCATGGGTAATGTAGAAATGTGTTTTGTTTTACTACATATTTGTCATGTGGATTCTGTTTTTTCTTCTTTTCTTTTAAACATATGTGTAGGAGAAATGGCAAGGAGTGGGAGATAGTGTTAAGATTGAAAAAAATAATATAAAAATGAAAAAAGAGCCATCAAGGGATTTAAAGAAGATAACAGAAGGACACACAGTAGAGTCATAATGTTTTTGAAATTTATGTGTTAAATTTACTATATAGTTAAAAGCCAAAGCAAACTATATATAATAATGAGCATATTTTTCTTTTGTACTCATTTTTTGCACAAAACTATGTTTTTATTGCTTTGAGAAGCTCCTAATATACAAAGCAACCCCCTCTATTAGTGCAGCTAAATAGCTTCTTTACAACTTACCATTTTAGAAATATACACAAGAAACTAAGAAATTAAATGTCTTGTCCAGTGTTAAATAGCCAGTATGTTTTGGACCAGATCAAACTTAATCTTTGTGAATGGATGGCTATCCCATTAGCCACTCTGCTAATCTATTTCTCTTAATGGTATGACAGTACACTTAATAAACTTTCTTCTTTATCATGATCAAAATTCATAATAACATTACCAAATCTCTAAAATTTAAAGAACATTTTAAATGTGTCAATGAACAAATATTCATAATAAATCTATCATAGAATGAAAAACTTTAAAAATATGAATGGGTGAGAAAAGAAATCAAAATTATCTTGGAGTAGAAGAAAGTATCTGTCATTACCATCATTTTTCTGCTTCTGGAGTCTTCCCAAAGATGTTTTCAGTGAGCTGACAGCAAAAGAGCTTACAAGTACATTTTTATTTATCTGCATTTATCTGTACAGATTATTGATAAAAGGATAATATAAGGAAAGTAGCTTGTCCCAGGACAGTTTCTAACTGAGCTCCAAGGAAAGAGATGATTTTGAGATAACTACCACTACTACTACTAGTTGAAATTTGTTGAGCCCTTTATAGTTTGCATTGCATACATTACCTCATTTTAACTTCACAAAATCATGTGAAATAGATGCAAATACTGCCCCCATTTTACATAGCAAAAGAATGGGGGTGAGAGGTTATGTTACATGCCCCACAGGTCACACAGATTCTACAACAAAAATCTTTAGGATTCAAAATGTAGCACTCATTCTAGGGTATGAGACACTTCCCTTGTATAGCTGACCTTGGGGATGTTTTACCCTCTCTAGCTATGATTCCTTATGGACCTTTTTGATTATGCATTTTGATTACCAGATCTTTTGCTGATATGTGGGAGTGAATAAAAATGAGGGTCTTGCAGACTGAGAACCCGGATGACTTGGAGGGTGGTGCCTCCAGAGTAATAGGGAAATTCAGAAGAGGGCAAGGTTTGGGGAGTTATAGTAAAAGTGAAGATTTCTGCTAGGGTTGTCTTGAGCTTGAGATGTCCGATGGAGACTCCTATGGAGATGTCCAAAAGTCACCCAGTTAAGGAAAGCTTTCTCCTCCTAGACTAAGTGAATTCCTTAGGAATGAGCTCATAAATGAGCGCATAAACTTTCTGGGAAATATTTCACATCATTTAAATTGAATTGAATTGTTCTCTATATGTGTAACACACTTGGAAAACTTTAGAAAGACTATATACACATCAAAAGAGTATGGACTAGGACTTAAAAAGCCTTTGGTTCAAGTTTTTTTTCTTTCTTCTTCCTCCTTGACATATACATACTATTGATCTTATCTGATCATGGGAAGTCAAGATATCTCTAAGCCTCTGTTTCTTTTTTTTTTTAATTTAAATTTATTTATTTAAGTTTTCAATATTCATTTCTACAAAATTTTGGGTTCCAAATTTTCTCCCCATTTCACCCCTCCCCCCACCCCAAAACGCCCAGCATTCTAATTACCACTATCACCAATCTGCGCTCCCTTCTAACATCCCTCCCTTCCCTTATTCCCATCTTCTCTTTTATCCTGTAGGGTAAGACAACTTTCTATACCCTATTACCTATATTTCTTATTTCCTAGTTGCAAGAACAATACTCAACAGCTGTTCCTAAAACTTTGAGTTCCAACTTCTCTTCATCCCTCCCTCCCCACCCATTCCCTTTGGGAAGGCAAGCAATTCAATATAGGCCATATCTGTGTAGTTTCGCAAATGACTTCCATAATTGCCATATTGTGTAAGACTAACTATACTTCTCTCCATCCTATCCTGCCCCCCATTGCTTCTATTCTCTCTTTTGATCCTGTCCCTCCCCAACAGTGACTTCAAATTGCTCCCTCCTCCCACTGCCCTCCCTTCCATCATCCCCCTCACCCTGCTTATCCCCTTATCCCCCACTTTCCTGTATTGTAAGATAGGTTTTCATACCAAAATGAGTGTGCATTTTATTCCTTCCTTTAGCTGAATGTGATGAGAGTAAGCTTCATGTTTTTTCTCTCACCTCCCCTCTTTTTCCCTCCACTAAAAAGTCTTTTACTTGCCTCTTTTATGAGAGTAATTTGCCCCATTCCATTTCTCCCTTTCTCCTCCCAATATATTTCTCTCTCACTGCTTACTTCATTTTTTAAGATACGATCCCATCCTATTCAATTCACTTTGTGCTCTCCTCTCTCTCTCTCTCTCTCTTTCTGTGTGTGTGTGTGTGCACGTGCGTGTGCATAATCCCACCAACTACCCAGATACTGAAAAAAGTTTCAAGACTTACAAATATTGTCTTTCCATGTAGGAATGTAAATAGTTCAACTTTAGTAAGTCCCTTATGATTTCTCTTTGCTGTTTCTCATTTCATGCTTCTCTTCATTCTTGTGTTTGAAGGTCAAATTTTCTTTTCAGCTCTGGTCTTTTCATCAAGAATGCTTGAAAGTCCTCGATTTCATTGAAAGACCATTTTTTCCCCTGAATTATTGTGCTCAGTTTTGCTGGGTAGGTGATTCTTGGTTTTAGTCCAAGTTCCTTTGACTTCTAGAATATCATATTCCAGGCCCTTCTATACCTTAATGTAGAAGCTGCTAGATCTTGTGTTATCCTGATTGTATTTCCACAGTAGTTGAATTGTTTCTTTCTAGCTGTTCGCAATATTTTCTCCTTGACAAGGGAACTCTACAATTTGGCCACAATGTTCCTAGGAGTTTCTCTTTTTCAATCTCTTTCAGGAGGGGATCGGTGGATTCTTTCACTATATTTTTTCCCCCTGATTCTAGAATCTCAGGGCAGTTTTCCTTGATAATTTCATGAAAGATAATGTCTAGGCTCTTTTTTTGATCATGGCTTTCAGGTAGGCCCATAATTTTTAAATTGCCTCTCCTGGATCTATTTTCCAGGTCAGTTGTTTTTCCAATGAGATATTTCACATTACCTTCCATTTTTTCATTCTTTTGGTTTTGTTTTGTGATTTCTTAGTTTCTCATAAAGTCATTAGCCTCCATCTGTTCCATGCTAATTTTTAAAGAACTGTTTTCTTCAGTGAGCTTTTGAACCTCCTTTTCCATTTGGCTAATTCTGCTTTTGAAAGCATTCTTCTCCTCATTGGCTTTTTGACCCTCTTTTTCCAATTGAGTTAGCCTATTTTTCAAGGTGTTATTCTCTTCAGCATTTTTTGGGGTCTCCTTTAGTAAGGTATTGATCCACTTTTCATGGTTTTCTTGCATCACTCTCATTTCTCTTCTCAGTTTTTCCTGTGTTGGGATTGGAAGCTCAATTCCGTGTGGACGGTCTCAGGCGGGTAAAAGTGGGACTTCTAAATCTTAGAGTCTTACGAGGCCCTCCATGAACAGCGGGGATTCGAGAAGGTCAGACTGAGCTAGCTCGGCTAGCTCGGGTATTTCCGCCTCTCCCTGGGAGATACGTGATGGGTGGAGTCTCCCTGCCCTCGAGGTCATCCCGGATTGGAGCACACCTAGTTACCTAACAGCACGGTATTCAGATGCAAACTGTGTGGCTGAAGGTTAAGTAGGATTGAGGAAGCCTGAAAGCTTTCTTAGCACATGAGGAGCCAAGAGGACAGTAGGCTCCGCTTCTCTTCTTTCCTCTCTCCCCTCCCCCTCTCTCCCCACTTGTACTTCTACTTCCAATCCCTTAAGATCCTAGCCTCCTTAGGAAATCTCCCCCTCTTCCTCCTAAGGAAGATTCCCCTGCACTTGTAGACCCTGAAATAAAGCTCAACCCTTGTTCGACTCTGGAACGTCCTTTCTCTCATATAAGCATCTGGTTTTGGCCAACCGAAGACCTCGGAGGTGAGGTAAGAAGACTCGGGTAGCCCACACAGGCCTCTAGGCCTGGCAGTTGGCGTCTCCGAACAGGGACAGGAGCGCAGATATCCTGGGTGTTTTTGGGGAACACCCGGAAGGGGCTGTGAAAGAAGTGAGTCCCGAATCCTAGATTCGGAAGGAGAGAAAGAGTGAGAGAAGCTTCCCACACCCATGGGAAAAGGGCAGAGATGGGGAATCTATTGACAGTAATAAAGCCAGAGGAACAGGAGGTCTGGGCTGAGAAACTTCGCAGGGAATGCAGGAAGGCGGGGGTCACAATAGAGTTAGATGACCTCCGAGAATTTTGTAAAAGGATTTGGAAAGTTTCTCCTTGGCTCAAGCAGGCAGGAATATCAAGAGAAAAATGGGGAGCGGTCAGAGAGCAAATGACTGCTTATGAGCAACAATACCCTGGGGAGCTGGAGGATTTAGATTTCCTGATATTCGGTGTAATTAAGAGCCTGCTGGAAGGGCTGGAGAGGCCAGGGCGGGATTGGAATGAGAGTGGAAGCGGAGAGAGGGGAGGGGAGAACACGGGAGGGACGGAGAGTCCAAGCAAGCAGAAAGTTAAGCGGAAAGTTAAGGAGCGTAAAGAAAAAATAGGTTCAGAGCTCCATCTAGCGGATAGGACCTGCCTTAGCGGTCGCTCAGTACCCCGGCACTGGAAGCTCAAAGAAAGCCAGAGACCAGTATGGGGAATAGGAGGGTGCCAAAATACCTTAGAGACAATGCACCCAGTAAAGTGGGAGGCAGAGGATCGCCAAGGGACCATATGGCCGTTGGTGATTCCAGGACTTAGTTTTAACATCTGGGGCAGGGACATTATGAGACGCCTCGGGATGAGGTTATCAAATTTTTAGTAAGGGCCATTGCTGTTGTACTGGAGTCCCCACCCTTGAATTGGAAGTCAGACACCCTGATTTGGGTGGAGCAATGGCCCCTGACTCCAGAAAAACTCCAGGCACTGCAACTACTGGTTAAGGAGCAATCAGCACCCTGGAATGCTCCTGTGTTTGTTATAAAGAAAAAATCCGTAAAGTTCAGGTTCCTTACAGATGTTAATCAAGCATTTGTGAGCACCTAGCAGCAGCTATACCTAAGTAAAGAGCCAGTATGCATTCCTATCAATTTTACCTTAAAGGCGATCCTCGCTAAACAAAGAAGGGGAAAAGGTCGCCTAATACAATCAGAGCTAAGATCAAGAGGCCTAATACAATCAGAGCTTGATACAGCTGTCTCAAAAAGCGCACATACTACTCCAGCTATGAGACATTTTAAGATACTAATAGGGGGTCGAGGGTATGTTTGTGTCTCCACAGGAAAAGGGAATGCGTGGATTCCCATTAGAAGGATCCGTAAGTGGGAACCGAGGTCGGAGGTGACGGAGACGCAGGAGGCGGAGACCCCGGAGAAGGATCATGCACCACCTGAGCCTGCTGCTGACAACTTTAACCTTGCTTCGCAGAGAGGAGGCAGCACTCATCGCAACCGCAGAAACTGCTGCTGACAGCTTCCCATCTAGGCATCTCTTTCCACCAGCTGAAGGAGGACTTTGATATCACAGACTCAGACACTTGGGGGGGGAGGAGGTGACCAATTTTCCACCTGTATAGATCCATTTGCAAGATTAAGGGGGGTGGTGACGTGTAAGGCGCCAACACCAGCTGCTCCTCTTAAAAAATGCTTTGGGATTAGTTGATTGCACTTCCCCTGTTGTAACTCAGCCATTTAGTTTCATCTTTGTTTTATTTGATGCCTCCCTTTGTCAGTTGTGCTAGCTGCAGATTTCTGTGTGAATGAAGTCTTGTTGTAGGGTACTCATATGCTAAAGGCCTTCCTAATCCACTCAGCCTCCAGCCACTGTTTGCTCTAGAGCCAGGTGCGCTCCGCGCATAACAAAGAAGGGGATATGTTGGGATTGGAAGCTCAATTCCGTGTGGACGGTCTCAGGCGGGTAAAAGTGGGACTTCTAAATCTTAGAGTCTTACGAGGCCCTCCATAAACAGCGGGGATTCGAGAAGGTCAGACTGAGCTAGCTCGGCTAGCTCGGGTATTTCCACCTCTCCCTGGGAGATACGTGATGGGTGGAGTCTCCCTGCCCTCGAGGTCATCCCGGATTGGAGCACACCTAGTTACCTAACAGCACGGTATTCAGATGCAAACTGTGTGGCTGAAGGTTAAGTAGGATTGAGGAAGCCTGAAAGCTTTCTTAGCACGTGAGGAGCCAAGAGGACAGTAGGCTCCGCTTCTCTTCTCTTCTCTCTCCCCTCCCCCTCTCTCCCCGTTTGTACTTCTACTTTCAATCCCTTAAGATCTTAGCCTCCTTAAGAAATCTCCCCCTCTTCCTCCTAAGGAAGATTTCCCTGCACTTGTAGACCCTGAAATAAAGCTCAACCCTTGTTCGACTCTGGAACGTCCTTTCTCTCATATAAGCATCCGGTTTTGGCCAACCGAAGACCTCGGAGGTGAGGTAAGAAGACTCGGGTAGCCCACACAGGCCTCTAGGCCTGGCATTCCTGCATCTCTCTTAGTTGATTTTCAAAATCCGTTTTGAGCCCTTCCATGGCCTGAGACCATTGATTATTTATTTTGGATGTTTGGGATACAGGAGCCTTGACTTTTATGTCTTTCCCTGATGGTAAGCATTGTTCTTCCTCATCAGAAAGGATGGGAAAAGATATCTGTTCACTAAGAAAGTAACCTTCTGTGGTCTTATTTTTTTTCCCTGTTTTGGGCATTTTTCCAACCAGTTACTTTACTTTTTGGTCCTTTGTCAAGAGTAGGGTATACTCTGGGAATCTGTAAGTTTTCAGTTCCTCCAAGGTGGCACAATCAAGCATATACACTGGTCTGGGAGCAGGAAGAAATTTTTGTGTCCAGAATCTTAGCAGGGTTTCCTCTCCACAGCTTCCTGGCCTCCAATTCCACCAAGCCAGCACTGGGGGGTTGGAATTCAGTCAAGCTGTGGGATCAGGTCTGCCATTCAGTGGGAGACAAAGACCAGCTCCCTCAGGGCCTCTACACAGGGTCAAGGTAATAATCAGCTCCTCAGTGCTGCCAGGGGTTTTACGATCCAACAATGAATGTGGGCTGAGATGGGAACTGCTGCCACCCACCCCATGTGGCTTCTGTGGTGGCTGCCTATGGCTGGAGTGAAGGGAAGGCCCTTCTCCTTTCCTGGACATCTGAAAAAACCCAGTCACTGACATTTGGTGCCTGTGGGTTGAGGGATCTGCGAATCTGCTGCCACTGAGACTGGGCATTTTTCAATGGGGGATTCAGCAAGGCCAAGGCTTACTGAGTTCTTCTCCTCGTCCAGTGCAACAAATGTTTCCCATGGGCCTTTCAGGTCACCCTGGGCTGGAAATCTCCTCCACTCTTTGGTTCTCCACTTCTGCTGCTCCAAAATTTGTTGAGAGTCCCTCTCTATAGGTATTTTGTGGGCTGTGTGGGGAGAGCCTGCCTTTGTGTGTCTTTCTACTCCTCCATCTTCTAAGGCTCTGTTTCTTGTCATTTAGAGAAAAGTTGCCCCTTCAAACCATGTAAGGAGTTCTCATTCACTAAACCACAAATTCACCATGATTTATTCATTTTTAATATACATGTCTATTATTATTACTAAAAGTGATAATATATTAAAATATGATAATAATAACATCATTTCCTTGTTGCCCCAACCAAAATATGAGCTCCTTAGGGTATTACTTGTATCTTTCATTTTCACTGAGATATTCCACTTAAGGATAGAATAGTCTCTATGCCAAAGACACAATAAATCCTTAATTGAGACTATTTTGAATGAATCATCTGTAAAATAGTTTTCGTTGCAAAACTGTCTTGAATGAAATGGAAATATTCTCTAACTGGCAATTGGGAAAATCTTTAATAGACTTTTGTGATTTGTTTCTGTGATTTTACTGGGTTGTGCTTAGCCCTGGAGGCTTTGGAGTTTTCTATTTTGTGACTTGAATTCATAACATACCTTCTTACAAGTCCTCTGCTAGTTGACATAGGATCTTAAAGTTTTATATATATATATATATATATATATATATGTATATATGTATATATGTATATATGTATGTATGTATGTATGTATGTATGTATGTATGTATATGTGAAAAAGAATTCAACACCAAATAATAAATGGAAATATTCTTTACATTGGAATCCCCGAAGTGATTATTTGAATAAAACATTTAACTGCCAGGAAGTCTGCTTCCCCTTCATAACCAGAGGTTGGTTTCTTTATAACCTGAACTTTATTGATTGAATTTGCATTTTAATCTAAAAATTCATTTGGGAAAACAAGCAGTAAAGACAGACAAATATAGCAACTATAGATAAGAAAAGAAAAAGGAAAAGTAATAAAGTTGAGAGGGACTACAGAATAAATGAACTGCCATAAGCAGGGCACACAAACTTTCAAGTCTAAGTGTGTAATTACAAAGTTTTCCATAATTTTGAACAGGGAGAGCATTCACAGCATCATAAACCAATCAGAATAGCTCTGCTTTGTCACCGTTCTTGATCCAGATTATGTGAACACTGCCCACTGAAATGAAACATGTTCAGTCCACCTACTTCCTTGATGTATGGTTGCTTTAAGGTATTATTATTACTATTCATGTCATGAGAACTTTCTTCCTGAAATTCATCACCCAAATCATCAAACCATTCTATGTGGAAAAAATAATAAAAGTCTTTACAATTAACCTGAACTTGTAGACAAGAGTTCCATCTAGCAGAGTATGTCACATTCTAAGTCTGTAGTCTTCCCCCTGTATACTGAGGTAGAGCCATTTGTTTCAACTTTAGCTCTTCTGGATTTTTGTATGAATTTTATTATCATTGTGGACATTGTTCTTTAGGTCCTTCTGACTTTCCCCAGCATCAGTTCACACAAGTCATCCCATGCTTGCTTCAGCTCATGTCTTTTATGACCAAATGACTTCCCATTATATTAATGTGGCATGTTTTTTTTTTTTTTTTTGGCCCAGACATTTCCCAGTGGTTGGGGATCTATTTTTTTGGTGCCATAAAAATGCTATTATTAACTTGGTGTGTATATATATATATGTATGTATATATAATATGTATATATGTATATGTATATATGTATGCATACGTGTGTATATTATATATGCATATATATACATCTTTTAACATATATATATGAGTTTATATATGATATATACACACATCATATGCATATATGCATATATACATACCTCTCTTTAACATGCATATATATGTTATATATGGTATGTGCATATATATCTCTCATATACATGCATGCATGCATGCATACATACATACATACCTCTCTTTAACCTTCTTCAGATATGTGCCCAGCAGTAGGATCTTTTATCTAGAGTATGAATAAATTAGTGACTTTTCCCACATAATTCCAATTTATTTTCTAGAACGGTTCAACTAATTCACAACACCACCAAAAGTGTATTTTGTTAATTGCCTTCCCACAGCCATTAAAACACAAACTATTTCCATCTTGAATCATCTTTGTCACTCTCAGGGTTATGAGGTAAAATCTTAGTTTTATATGATTTTGTATGTCTCTCATTCTTGGAGAGTGGGAATGATCTTTCAAATAGTTGTTTATAGTTTTCTTACATGTAAATAAATTTCTTGTATGATATGGTTATTGGGCTTTTTTTCAGAATCATATGGTGCTAAGATTTGTGTTCTCTATTCTTTTGCATACTATTTAGAAATGTTGAGCTTTTGAGTGTCATTTAAAATATATTGTATAGCTAGATCTTTCTATTTTACCTTTTTACAAACACTTGTATTCCTTGTTGGGCTATGAATGGTTCCCTTAACCATAGTTCTAACAGGTGCCTCAAAATATTTTCTTATAATTTTTGTTTTAATTTCCCAAATGACCTGATCACTTGAAGCTCATACCCTGTCTCTGATAAAGCCTGGCTATATCATCACGGTCAAGTAAATTAACTTTCTCATGCAATTCTATAAAATTGTACATTACAAACCAGTTGCTGATTTGCGTTGGTGGAGGAGGTTTTCACACTGAGAGTTATCAATGTTTATCAGATTATAGTTTAGTTTTCCTCATCCTCCACACCTCTGTGACTCCCAGTTTAAAATTGCTTGCCTTAAGAAATGATCGCTCAGAGTCCTTTCCTTTCAGCAGTCAAAGTTTTTATACCATACGTTGGGATCAATGAATTTATGCATTTCAGCATGTCAAAAATAGAAACAAAATAAGCAGCATTTTAATCTTAATGTCAGAATTAGGTTAAGAAAAATACAATTCTGTGAGAAGTACTGAATGTCAGCATCTTTAAAACTCTGCATGCTCTAGCATGGCCTATAAATGTGGATTTTTCTATGCCCAAATCTCATCTCTACTGGACATGTTAAGCTCCAACAGAAAGGATTACATGTGCTTGAAGAACAAATCATGTCTTTTTTATGTCCAATTCAAGGAACTGATTCCCTAAATCCTGTTTTTCCCCCAATTGCTATAGTAAGAAATTAGTGAAAAAAAATCTTCCAAAATTGAAGTTCTGTCACCATTTCAAGATGAGTCACAGCATTGTAGAGTGGATGGCAGACTGATCTTGGAATTTGCAAGACTTGGGTTAAAGCTCTACATATGAGACATACTAGCTTTGTGATAATGGACAAATTACTTATTCTTAACTGATCAGACATCTCTCTAAGACTATATTGCAAAAAATAAGCAATAAAGAACCCAGATGAAAATAAAACAAGATGGTAAACTGTTGACATGCATCTACAGGGGGAGTCTCTATGATAAGGCTATACTGAAATTAGAGCTCTAGAGTGAATATACATATATGTATATACTCACACATACATAAATATGTATGCACATGTATACCTTTATGCATATGTAAGGAATTACTACAAATACATTTAAAATGAACATTTTTGCCTATATTACATTAAAAATGCTAAACATGTCATGCTCAAATAGAGAGATCTGACAATTTCTGTCATTGTCAGAGTGAAGAAGATTTCAAAAATACAAATGAGAGTTTTTTGGTGTTTGGTTACAGTACAAGATATTTCCCAATATCATCGTTCTTCCTTTTTGGTTGAGAAGTTTGATGGATTTTAGTGAATAAACAATTTTTTTTCAAAGTTACTGACTCAGGTTATGTTTTTTCTTTTTTTTTTTTGTTCCAAATGTGTTTGCTTAACAGTTGAGGTAAGAAAGGTGAGGGCAAACACTTTGGAGGCATTCAGTGGAATGGAAATATTTAATACATAATTAATGAAGTGGACTATTTCGAAGTATTTTCTACTGTCATTCATAAATCATATTCTTAATTCCAAAGGATATATCAGAAAAAATGAAGTTCCGAGATTAAAGTTAACCTTGTTCTCTAACTGAATGTTCCTTCTAGAACAGTGATTTTTAATGTTTTTTTTGTCTAACCCTTTACTGTGACTGCTTTTTGGCAGTTTGGTGAAGCCTATGGATCTCTTCTCAGAAGGGTACTTTTAAATATTTAAAATAAAATATACACTATTATCAAAGAAATAAATTATATTTGGATAGTTATAAAAATGTTTTTTTTAGCTTCACAGAGCAAAGGTTAAGTACCTCCTTGCTAAATCATTACTATTCTCTCTACTGTCCCATCACATGGGGAGACCTCTCTCTGAAATTCATAGTTTATGTATATATGTGTATAACATATGTATACATATACAACACACACACATATACCTCATGTAAACACACATATATACACCTATATATGTATAGCACATAAGCATGCACATGTGTGTGTGCACATGTTTATATATACAGATATAGGGGCCGCTAGTGTTTCTGGGGATAGAACTGGGAAAACCTATGCTCAAATCCAGTCTTAGACACTTGCTGTGTGATCCTGAGCAATTCACTTGACCTCTGTTTGCTTAAATCATTAAAGAAGGAAATGGCAAACTACTCTAGTATCTTTGCCAAGAAAACCTAATTTGTGCTTATGAAGAGTTGAACATGACTTAACAACAAAAATGACATGCACATACATACATATATGTGCATGTATACATGTATACGTCACAGGAAAAATCATTCTGAAAAGCAAAATAAAATCATCTAAAAGGAGGAAGATATAATCTATCTGGGTTTCTTCAAGTTTTATTTACATTATAATGATTAAATTGAGGATATTTCTATCATAGAAAATATATACCCTTTTAGCCATTATAAGGATGACGATATATGGAGAGTAGATATAAGGCGTTTATAATGAGAAAAACAATGACAGGATAAAATTGGAATTACGGAATAAAACCGACTGTACTATTTTCCACAGTTTTTTTTTTTTTTTTTACAGAAGGCACTGAGCACAAAGTAGTGGCAGATTCAGCATCTCTTTCTCCCACCCTGCAGAAGTTATGCTGTGAAAACAGCAGTTTCTTGCTTCAGTAGAATTAAAAACATATATTACCCAAGCATGTTTTGAAATAACATGACTTTTCTCACAAAGGACCACTCTATCTTATGACTGCTAATGGAGGATGTCACAAAAAGCACAGAATAATAAGATCTTAGAGGTATAAAGTACTTAAGAGATCACACAGTGCCACCTCTAACTCAAATGTGAATCCTTTCAAAAAACCACCAAGTACTTACTAAGTATTTCCTGTGTGTCAGGCACTGTGCTAAACACTGCAAACTCAAATCTAAACAAAAATAAAGAATCTTCTTACCCTTGAGAAGCTTGCATCCTAACAAGGGATGATGACACTTAAAAGGAGCTAGAAGGGAGAAGTGTACACAAAGGACATAGTGAATTAAGAAAGCTGGAGAATCAGGAACAGTTTCTGGAGAGGAATGAAAGTTAACATGGTTGTCCTTCCCATTTCCTTAAAATGGAGGCTCTGGAAGGACCTTAACACTCAGAGGAAGGAGGTTCAAGGACAGTAGGGTCTTTCAGGCTGAGGAGGTCACAGGACAGAGGGGATTTTCCAGGATGTGAAGGTTGTTTGAAAATGGAGGAGACAGAAGTGTGGTGTGTTAGGAGCAGAGGCCAGATAGCAATGATGCAGTGAATAATCAAGCTTCCTATGATCAAGTAAGGTCATGAGGCATACATTAAGTGCTTCTCATGGCCCAGGTATTATGATAAGTGATGGAAATACAAAGAAAGGCAAAAACAAAAATAGTCCCTGCCCTCAAAGAGCACACAAAAATCTAATATTTTAAAAAGTTCACATACCCCAGGTTAAAAGCAACTGAGAGTGTAAAGAAAACTGAACCTAGAAACAAGAGTAACCAGGTTACAAGAATCCTGCTACTGGTACTTATTAGCTGCCTGATCCTGGGGTAATTAGTTAACTTCTCAGATCCTATGTTGTTAGGTGGGAAAATGAAGAAAAATAATATATCCTATTACCTGTACTAAGAGTTGTTCTTAGTATCAAAGGGGATAGTATATGCTGTATGTGGTGCAATTTCAAAATACTATGTAAAGATCAATAATTATTGTATCTAATAATGATATCAATTTCAGAAATAGGGATGTTATCTATATTCAATTGTATGTGTGTTTCCTGATTATACCTGTTTTCATATTAGCCATGTTGCAAAAAGAAAACGCACTGAGAAACACAAGAAAAATAAAGTTAAAAAAAAGTATGCTTCCATTAGTGTTCAGAGTGCATAATTTTTCTTTCTAGAGGTGGGTAGCATGGGTCCTATAGAAACACCTTAGATCATTATCTTGATCAAAGTAGCTAAATTTTTTCACAAATTCTTATACTTATAGTGTTTCTCTTGCTGTGTACAATGTTCAACTGCTTTATTCACTTCACTTTGCATCAGTTTATGTATCTTCCCAGGTTTTCCTGAAATGATCCTGCTGGTTTCTTATATTGCAAGAGTATTGCATTAAAATCATATGCCACAAATTGTTCAAACATTCCCCAGTTGATGGGCATTCCCTCAATTTCCAATTCTGTGCCACAACCAAAAGGGCTGCTAAAATATTTTTGTATGAATATGTCCATTTTCCTTTTCTTTGATCACTTGCTGGGTCAAAGGTTATGTACAGATTTATAGCCCTTTGAGCACAGTTTCAAATTGTTTTCTGGAATAGTTGGATTAGCTCAAAATTCCACCAATAGAGAATTTGTGTCCCAGCATTTCCACATCACCTGCTACCATTTGTTATTTTCCTCTATATCATGTTAGTCAATTTGATAGGCCTGAGGTGGTGTCTCTGAGTTAATTCAGTTTGTGTTTCTCTAATTAATAGTGATTTAGAGCATTTTTTCATGTGACTATGTATAACTGATTTCTTCTTCTGAAACCTGTCTGACCATTTATCAACTGGGGAATGACCTTTATTATTTTTTTTTTTTATAAATATAGCTCAGTTCTTTATATATTTAAGAAATGAGACCTTAATCAGAGAAACTGGTTCTAAATTTTCTCTCCACTTTCCTATTTTCCTTCTAATTTTGGCTGCATTAGTTTTGATTATGCAAAGCAATGTAATAAAAATTGCTCATTTTACTTTCCATGACCCTTGTCTCTTATTTTGTCATAAAATCTTCCCTTGTCTATGAATCTGACAGGTATACTTTTCCCATGCTCACCTAATTAAGATATCAACCTTTAAATCTCAATAATTTATTTGTCTTAACTTTTTCTAGGAATATGCTATGAAATGTTGATCTATGCCTAGTTTCTGCCAAATTGGTTTCCATTGTTCCAAGTGATTGTCAAATGTTGAATTCTTGTCCCAAAAGTTTGCATCTTTGGGTTTATCAAATGCTAGATTACTATGATCATTTATTGTGTATTGCATATCTAATCTGTTCCATTGATCCAAAATTCTAGTTTTTAGCCAGTAACAGACTGTTTTGATGAATACTGATTTGTACTCTAATTTGAAATCTGATGTTAGACCACCTTCCTTTAAATTTATTTTTCATTGATTTCCTTGATATCCTGGACTTCTTTTCTTCTAGAAGTATTTTATTATTACTATTTCAGCTTTAAAAGTAATTCCTTGGCAGTTTGATCGGTATGGCGCAAATAATTGAATTAACTTAGGTTGAAATGTATTTTTTTTTCTATTCTGTCAGCCTACGCATGAGCAATTACTGTATCTCCAGTGCTTAAGATATTCCTTTATGTGTGTGAAATGTGTTTTGTGATTATGTTAATATAGCCACTGGATTTGTCTTGGCAGATAGACTCCAAAATATTTTTATAATGTCTGCAGTTATATAATTTGACTTTCTCTTTCAATCTCCTCCTACTTAGTTTTGTTGGTAATATTGAAATTTGATAATTTTTGTGGGATTCTTTTATATCCTGTAACTGTCAAAGATGTTAACTGTTTCAATTAATTGAAATATTCTCTAGGTTTCTCTACATACACTATTATAAAATATCGAAGAGTGATAGCTTTCTTTCCTCATTTCCTATATTAATTGCATCGATTTCTTTTTCTTGGCTCATTTTCATTGCTATGATTTCTGGTACTATTTTGAATAACAGCGGTGGTGATGAACATCCTTGCTTCAGTCCTGATCTTATTGGGAATGCTTCTGCTTTGTCCACATTATAGATGGTGTTTTCTTTTTAGAGAAATTTTATCATTTTAAGAAGACTTCCATTTATTCTTATGCTTTCTAATGTTTTAAAATAGGAATTGATATCATATTTTTTCAAAAGCAATATCTGTTGAAATATGATGTCTGTTGTTTTTGTTATTCATATGGGCTATTATGCTTATCATTTTCCTAAATTTCCTAAAATTGAACTGGACTTGTATTTTTGGTATATATCTCACCTGGTCATAGTGAATGATATTTGTGATATATTGCTGTAATCTCTTTGCTAGTATTTTATTTAATATTTCTGCACTTATATTCATTATGGAAATTGTTCTATATTTTCTTTTTTTTCTCTTTTTGCTTTCCATGACTTAGGTATCAAAACTATATATATGTCAGAAACAGAATTAGGTAGGACTCCATTCTTCATTTTTTCAGATACTTCACATGATATATGGATCAAATATTCTTTAAATATTTGGTAGAATTCTTTTGTAAATCCATCTTGTCATGGATATTTTTGAGGAGGTTATTTATAGCTTGTTCAGTTTCTCTTTTTAAGATAGAATTATTTAAATATTCTATTTCCTCTTTTGTCAATCTAGGCAATTTATATTTTTGTAAATATTAGTCCATTTAACATAGATTGTAAATTTTACTGGCATAAAATTGGGCAAATTAGCTCCTAAAAACTGCTTTAATTTCATCTTCATTGGTAGTACATTCACCCTTTTCATTTTTGATAATAATAATTTGGCTTTCTTCTTTTAAAAATCAAATTGATGTTTTTTCTTCTATATTTCTTTATGAAAACAGCTTCAAATTTTATTTAGTTCAATGTTATATTTAGTTTTAACTGATTTTTTAGTTTTACTTAGCTTAATGTCTTTTTTAATTAGAATTTTATTAATTTCTCCTTTGATTTTCAGGATTTCCATTTTGATATTTAGCTGAGAGTTTGTTTTTATTTTTTTCTAGGTTTTTTTAATTGCATGTCTAGTTTACTGATTTGTTTTTCCTCCCTTTTATTGATGTGCACATTTATAAATGTGCCTTTTCCATTAACTATTACTTTGGCTACATCCCACAAAAATTTTTTTTTAATGTCTCAGTTTTTAAGTCTCTAATGAAATTATTGATTTTTTTTCCATGATGTGTTCTTTGATCCATACATTTTTAGGATCAGATTATTTAGTTTCCAATAAATTTTTAATTTTTCCCTCCATGGCCCTTTATTGAATCTTTTTTTAAATAATAGCATCTGAAAAGTATGCACTTAATGCTTCTGCTGTTTTTGCATTTGTTTGTGAAGTTTCTGTGCTCTAATTCTTGGTCAGTATTTGTGTAGGTGCTACGTACAGCATGGTACCATCTCAAAAAAAGTACTTTGCTTTCTATTCTTACGTTTCCATAGATACTTATTGTAGCTAACCTTTCTAAAATTCTATTCTTCTCCATTATTTATTTTATGGTTAAACATATCTGGTTGTGAGAGGGAGAATTTGAGGATTCCCCTAATATAGTTTTACTACATATTTCTTTTATTAACTCATTTTACTTTTTGAAAAACAGAATTCGCATGATATACCATTTGATGTGTATGTGTTTAGCATTGATATTAATTCACTGTGTATGGTGCCTTTTAGCAAGAAATAATTCATTGCTTATCTCTTTTAATTAGGTCTATTTTTGCTTTGGCTTCTTCTGAGGGTATGATTGCTATACCTGCATTTCTTTTACATCAGATGAAGCATAATAGATTCTGTTCTAGCTTCTTATTTTAATTCTGTATCTCTCTGTTTCAAGTAAGTTTCTTTTAAACAATATATTGTCAGGCTATGTAATTCATCCAATTTACAGCCACGCTTATGATTATTACCTGTGCACTTCCCTCCATCCTATTTTCTTCTGTTTTTCTTTCTCTCTTTTTATCCCTCCTCTAAAGTTCCTTCCTTTATCTACAATCCCTTTTGTCACCCATCCTTTCTCTTATTCCTCCTCTTAGTTCCCTATAGGGTAAGAGAAATTTATATACACGATTGATTGTGAGTGTTTATGGCTATGTATACTTATATGAATAGCTGTATTTCCTTCTTTGCTTCAGTTGTTGTCTGTCTGCCTCCATTTTCCCCTCCAATGTAAAAGCTTTTTCTTACATGTCTTTTTTATATGAAATAATTTCCTCCATTCTTCCTCTCCTTTCTGTCTTCTGCCAGCTCATTCCTTCTTCTTGCTCATTCATTTTTTAAGACCATCCTTACATAATTGCTTCACTCCCATGGCCTCTATGTAGAAACTTTCTAATTGGCCTAATAATGATGAAGGTCTTAGGATATATCATCTTTCATCTTCTCATTTGGAATGTACACATCAACCTTATAGAGTCCCTTATGACTTCTCTTTCATGCTTGTCTTTTTAAATCCTTTTATTATTATTAAGGGGATTTGTTCTTTGAAGTTTAGAGTCAGTCAAAAGGCCACACTTTAAGACCTAGAGGGCCACATGAGGTTCCCCAGCCCTGGTCTAGTTTATGTCATAATGTTTCCTAGTTTTCCTAGAAGTTTTGGTCAAATAATGAGTTTTTGTCACAGAAGTTTGGGTCTTTGGGTTTATGAAACACTAGATTACTATGGTCATTTGTTACCATGTTTTTTGTCCCTGGTCTGTGGTCTCTTTCCCTATTCTGCCTTTTAAAGGGTTATTTTCATTAGTTAGATTTCATACTTTTTTCTATTTAACCAATTATTTTTTAATATTTTATTTTTTGATGTTTTTATGCTTTTATCAAGCTGTTTATTCCCGTCATAAATTTCTTGCTTCTTTGTCATTTGTTTTTACCAAATTTTTTCCTCTCCCACTCTTATTCCATTTAAAAATGGCTTTTAAGTCTTCTAAGAATTCTGGTTGTGCTTAAGAATAATTAAGTACTTTTTTCCTTTGAGGTTTTACTTTTAGCTGTTTTGACATCATCGTCTTCTTCTGAGTTTGTCTTGATAATTCCTGTCATCATAATAGATTTTTGTAGTCTGGTTCTTTTTATATTGTTTTTTATGCATTTTCTAACCTATTTTTTTTACTTTGAACTTTATGCTAAAGTTGGATTCTGTTCCCAATATGAAAGGGAGAATGGGTGCTGTCCCAAGTTTCAGATGTTTTTGCCCTTTTGTTTTCATAACTAGTTCTCCGAGTTTGAAAGTTTTTGGTGTTTCCAAGGTGGTCTGATCCAGGGAGAAATATGGTCACTGCTCTGTGTTCTAATCCTTACCCAGGAAGAGACTGATCCCTTGGAACTGGGAGTGATAGTGCTAATCAGGGCTCCTATTCCCTCAGGATTGCAAACAGTAGTACTCCTCAAGGCCCTTGCTTCTTGGTGATCAAAGTACTCCTTTTAACCTGTGCACTATGATTTGAAAGTGTGTTTAGGCACTTTGTAAAAAGTGTCTGATTATGCATCCAGCACTAGCACAGGGACCAGTTGTCAGATCTCCTTATTAGCTCTGGCTTGCAAGATCCTGAACCTGCTACTGCTAGTGTTGTTGCTAATACCAAATCTCACCAATCTTGTTGAATCCACATAGGCTTTGACCAGTCTCTATCCTCACCTCCACTTCACAGATTTGTTCTTCACACCTCCTAAATGGTCTTTCCCTGAAGAATGTTTTGCTGATCTTTTTTTCACACTTCCACCCCAGATTTTTATTCTAAGTGTTGTTTTAGGGTATTTTGGAAGGTAATATGAGGGAATTCTGCTGAGCGCTTCCCCTACTCATCTTGGTACTGTCCTCAATTCCATCTCCATGTGGTTCTGGCTTCAATAGAGTGCTTTGGGTTGCAACACAGGTTATGTGTTCAACACTTCTGTTCTGGACAAAACCCATTCCATTTTTGATAGCTCTAAATCTTACCAAGTTCTTTTTTAAATTTTGAGTCAAAATCAGAAATTCTATAAATTCATTCCCTTAATGATAGTTTCTAAGGCAACACAGAATAAAACTAAACTTCCAATCACATGATGTTTAGGTAATTAAAGATAACAGCTCTTTCCTCGTAAGTATTATGCTATTTCCTCACAATCATGTCCATGTTTCTTTATGTTCTGTTGATGTCTTTGCCAAAATTCAATCCACATAAACGAAAATCAAATAGACTTGATATGACCAGGAAATACAGGCCATATACTTTTTACTAATTCAATCCAGCAAAGATTTGTGAAGCACTTACATTATGCAAGATATATTTAGGTAATGGGGATATAGAAACGAAAAATAACAGTTCCTGACCTAAAGAAACCCATAATATCAGATAAGTTATAACTTTCATTAGATATTTTGGTCATCCAAATGAAAAATAAATTTTCCAAATCACTAATAAAGAATGTTAATAATTAAATCTACTCTGAAGTTTTACCTTGGCACCATCTTATAGGCAAGGAGGAGAAAAGATGAAAATGGCAAGTGTTGGAAAGGTTGTTGGAAAACAGGCACACTAATGCATTTCTGACAGAGATAGGAATTGATATAGCCATTATGGGAAGCATATGGGAAACAATTTTAACTATGCCCAAAACGTCATTAAAGTATAATATCCTTTTACCTAGCAATACCACTACTAAATCTACAACGAAAAGAGATCAAAGGAAGAAGAAAAGGATATTTATATAAAAAATATTTGTAGCAGATCTTTTCATAGAAGCCCCAAAGTGGAAAATAAAAGGGTATCCCTTATTGGGGAATGGCTAAACAAATTATGATATGTTGTCATGATGTAATGTTAGTGAAGCATAAGAAATTAATAAAAGGAATTTTAGGCGTAACTGAAAAGGCACCTATGAACCTATGCAGAATAAAGTGAGAAAACAATTTAAAAAATGATTACAAAATGTTAAAGAAAAACATTTTAAAAAACTAGAACTTTGACCAGTACAATGACAAGTCATGATTTCTGAGGACTGAAGATGAATCTTATGTACCTTCTGTGAGAGAGATGATGGACTTTAGATATAGGTAAGATATATACATTTTTGGATATGACCAATGTGGGAATTTCTTTTGTTTCAACATACATTTTTGTTATGATGCGTTTACTTTCTTTTTAATTTTTAGGGGTTGGACGAAAAGTAATTGCATTTTAAATTAGAAAAAGTTACAAATTTAACTTTAAAATACATTTTATTTTTGTGTCTCTTGGCATATTTCTATTAACTTTGCAGTTAATTGAAAAATATTTTTTAAAAAATGAATTGTTGTTTGGCCATATTTCTTGAATTCTATATATGCGTTGATTCTTATTTCTAGATGTAAGATTTTACATCGAATCCCATGAAATTTAATCTAAGTGGATTCGATTCATTATTCTAGTCTTCTAAAAACTTTGGGGATCCCTGCTCTACTAGTGAAAATATTAATTATTCCTCCAAACTCTATATCTCATCAAGAGTCTATGTATTTGTGAGATTATATTCATATATTAGGATTAAGGTCTTTCTTGTTCAGTTTCAACTGTGCCTAACTCTTTGTAACCTCATTTGGGGTTTTCTTGGCAAAGATCTTAGAATCATTTACCATTTCCTTTTCCAGTTCATTTTCCAGATTGAGGCAAACAGGGTTAAGTGACTGGCCCAGGATCATGCAACTAGTAAGGGTCTGAGTCTGGATTTGAACTCAGGCCTGACTTCCTGACTTCAGGCCTGTTCCTTTGTCTACTGCACTTGTCAACATTACTTTTTACCCACAGTGATATATTGCCATATATGAACAGAATGTTGTTTCTGCCCTACCCAGGTGTTTTCTCATATAAATGATTGAGAATGGGTATAATCATAGCTATTATTTTTCACATTCTATTTTCTTTTGCATTCCGTATCAGAATATAAGCTCCCAGAGTGCACAGGCTTTTTAAAATTTTGGGGTTTGTATTCCTACCACCTAGAACAGAGCCCCAGTGCATAGTGGGCCCTTCATAAATGAGTATCATATGAGATGATGTCTGTGAATTGCTTAGCATTGTGCCTGGCACATAGTAGGTACTTTAGTAGGTATATTTCCCTTACCTTATAAATGCTGGTTAATTGATTGCTATATGGGGTCTATGGATTAACAGTTCTCTGTTATTTCTCCTTGCTCTAGTTAACTTTTAAATGCCTCTTGTATCCAGGCAAATTCTTTCATTTCCTTCCCAATTCAATTTATTTCAATTCAGTGAATATATGTAAAGTATGTACTATATTTAATGAATGCATGGCTACATTCCTGGCCAAGAGCAACTAGTACCTTTATCTTAAACTCCAGGGCAGTAAGCTAACTCATTGTCTCACAAACACCTTCATTGGCAGCTGCTTACTTATTCTATCCTCCTTTTAAATGTTCTACTTTCAATTGGCAGTAATCACAAAAGCCTCCCCTGTGCCCCAAATCTCCTAGTTTCCTGCCTAGGATTTCATAATATCTAAAGCTTCAAGAGATTGGTGTATGCTATAGATTGTAGTGCATGGAAAAACGGAATGGGAGTGAGGAAGAATTGGTTTGAAAGCCACCACAGACACTTAGAATTTGGGCAAATCACTTAACCAGCCTCTTTTCTCCTTCTCTCTGATGAGGTTGGCTTCTAACATCCCTTTCAACTCTAAATCTCTGATCATTCGTATGACCCTGATTTCACTCATCCCTACTTGATACCCTAAAAATGAGTCATCTCACATTAAAAAAGTAAAATAAAACAGAACTATGGGATACTAATCTCATCCTAAATCTTAAATCCATGCTCCAGAAAAAAGCATATATTTCAACTGTTCATGGCAAGTCATATGACTTCCTTCATATTCTTCAGTATGGACTTGCTGTCATTTATGGATTCTGTTTCTACCTTTCGTGTGAAGTTCAGTTCTCATATTTTTAACACTTCTGTATTACATTCATGTGACCTTTTGATACTGGTTTGATTTCCTCTGTGGCCCCTTAGAAATTTTTTGTCTTGGTTTTCTTCTTAAATAATTTCTTTCATCCTTTCTAGAAAGACTTCTCCATCTTTCCTAAGCCCCAGAGTAGAACTGCTTAGAGTTCCTTACATATTGAGGAATTCCTTACATATGTGTCTCCCATACTGCAAAGTATATTGAACATCGTCGTCATCATTGTCGTCATCATTGTTTTCATGATATAAAAATTATATCAGGATTTTACACAGTAATTTAACATTGCAAAGAACTTTGACTATGTTTTGTATTTGATCCTTAAAACAAATCTGCGGTATAAACACTTTCATTATTTTTATTTTATATATGAGTAAACAGACTGAGAATTTATTACCCAGAGCTAGTAACTGCCAGATGCAGTATTTGAAATGAAGTCTTGACTCCAAGGCCAAAGCTCTATTCACTGCATCCATCAGTGCAAGCACTCAGTTTTGTTTTGTTTTGTTTCATTTGCCTTTCCTTTTAACAGCAGACTTTAGTACAGTGCCTGGTAAATAAAAAGTCCTTAACAAATGCTCATTGACTTGACTTGTTGACTAGAAAAGACTAGCTTATATTTAATATATTCATGGAGATTGACTATCCCACAAGAATAGACTTAGCACAAACTCTGCTGTCACTTAAAATGTTATTTCATTTTATTACCTCTTGAATCTTAAATCCATGATTCTTGGTGACTTTTGACATCTGCCACTGCTAAATCCCAGAATACTCATGTGGGTTCTTCCTAGCTAGTTGTAGTAGCCTTTTCTAGACTTTCTTAATCACAACCTAAAGAGAACTTGAATATATTTAAAATAATTTCTTTTAACTCCAGCTTTTTTGAGCCTCATAAAGATCCATTTAATGTCATAAAATGCTTATAAGCGTTTGTAAAAGCCATTCCATTCTTTCCTTAGCCCAAGACCCACCCTCATTCATTTAAATACATTTTCTATCCTTTTTAATAATTCCTATCAAGATATGTAGTTGCCATGGGATGTAGAAACCCATCTTTTCTAGAGATCCTGAAGTTGCTTTTGGCCTAGATAACGCTTGGAAATTTTCATTTTCTTTCTAGACGTACTATTAATAATGTTTTGTTTTGCTTTTAAGAACTCAGTCCTCTGCTAACTAGTATTTTCTTCATCTACAATGTTTTACACAGATCTCATTTAAAAGTCCTCTGTCTGTTGGGCTTTCTGGTCTTATCCATATCACAAAGCAAATAAATTAAACAATCCCAATCCAACAAACATTTTAAGCACCTGCTATGTGCATAGCACCATGCTGGGTATTGGGAGACATACAATCAATAAGGTAACCCCCTTACTCCTACTCCTACAGCTTAGAACAATAATAGTAGCTACCTTTTATATATCATCTTAATGTTCTGTTATTTTATTAGCTTATGTTGTCTTATTTGACCATCACTCTAGGAAATAGGTATTATTATTCCCATTTTACAGAAGAAGAAGTTGAGAGTGAGAGAGACTAAGTTAACCTAGGATCATATCTCTAATAAACACCTGAGGCTTGTTTTGAACTCTGGTCTTCATGCCTGAATACTCAGTCTATTATATCATCCTATTCTTGCATGAGAAAGAAGACCTGGGCACAGATAGGAAACTCATTTATTCCATCATTCAACAAAAGTATATTGAGGGGTGCTGTGTTCAAGTAATTGTGTTAGGTACGTGGAATACAATAATGAATGTATCTAGTATTCATATTGCTCTGAAGTAATTTGTGACTCTATCCTACCTATCTAGATTATATATCATTCTCTTCTACTCACTCTTCATTCCAGACAAACTAATCTACTTATATTTCATATTCATGGCATTTCCTTTTCCATCTCAATCTCCCATGCCCAGAATGTTCTCTCTCTTTACCACCTTTTCCTAGAACCCCGAAATTCCTTTATTTGTCAACAACTAACAAGGCCATTCCTGATTTCCCCAGTTGCCAGCGTCCCCTGGGAATAATTCCTATTATGTATATTTTATGCCTACTTTTGATTCTCATTTTGTTTCCAAGTCCTACTGTAACCCTCTAAAATCTAGGTTTCTTGAAGGTAGAGATTCTTGTAGATTTATTTTTCAGGTCAACTTAAAATAGTAGGAACTTAAATCCATGATGCAATAAATTAAAGAGTATGTAGAGAAAAAAAAATTATGGTCTGATACCCATAGTTTTTGCATAAAAACTTCACAAACTGATAGATGTCTTTCTCCTATGTCCTACAATTATGTTAAAGTGGGTTAAAATGTGCGGATTTAGATCTGATGTACACAAAAAGCTGATGGCTCTTTTGCATGATTTATGGCAGTAGTGTAGGATTTATTTCTATTTGCCAAACATTATTTTCAGCTAAGTTTTTGAGATTTATTATACCCAATCAGCTATGTTCCAGTTCCAGCCATATAATCTGGTGACTTCCTTGCTTTTTGATAAGCTTTGAACAGGTTGAGGTCAGTTTACAGATTCTCTAAATTCATCTTTTTCATTCAATCTGTTCAGAAGGTGATTTTAGATCCTTTGATAAAGAATAGTTCAGACTGCTGCAGTTTTTCAAAACTTATCCCCCTCTAAAAAGTTCAATTTCCTCTCCACTCAATTCTCAGAAAAAATGGATAATTCTGCTCTATAAAGAATATATTTTCTGACATTGTAATAGCATATGATAAATAACATGTATCTACCTTTCTAGAATTAGATTTTCTTTTTTTCAGTCTTATTAGAAGGCAGCATTGTGTGCAGTTATTTTCATTTTGTTTCTCAGAGTTGAATTTAAAAAAGTTTAAAAACCTATTATTTCATTGGTTTAAGACTCCCTCCACTGCTGCATATGTAACTTATAATTTAAAGAGTGACCCAAAGCCTCAGAGAGTTTAAAGTACCTGATGGTGGTCACAAGGTTCATAAAGCCCCAGATAATCTTTGAATTCAGAACGTTCTCATTCAAATCCAACACTATATGCTATCTCATGTTTTTAACAAAAGAAAACATTGTATACTGATTAAAAATTAGTTTTGATTGTATTTGCAAAATTTAGAGCAGTTTTAGGTAAAAGTAGATTAGTAGGCAAAAATTAAAGAATTGTCCCAAAATGCCTTAGTGGAATTGGAACAACAACAAACAGGTTAACGCTGGTCATTTCAGAGAACACACTATTTGGAAAATGTTAAGATATTGGTGTTAAAAATTGCTGGTAGAGTTACTAATCAAAATATGTCACACCAGTCAGATAGCAGATTCTCAAAATAAAGGAATTTTAATAGCAGGATATAGAAAGATCAATCAAGAGAATTTAAGTTTTTCCTGTCTTTAAGAAAAAAAATTCAGACTGATTAAAAAAAAACCTTGCATTCCAAACTCTCTGCCTCCTTTTTGCATGTCTTCAATAAACTATGAAGGCAAGCAATATCATACATTTGAAGTCATGAAAAACATATTTTCACTTTAACCATGTTACAAAACAAAGTACGAAATTTGAACAAGAAATATACAGAAAATGAAAAAAGTGTGTTATAATCTGCACTCATAATTCAGCAGTACGCTCTTGGGAGATGAATAATATTTTTCATTGATTCTTTTGGGAATTGTCTTGGGTCATTGTCTTGATTAGGGCAGATAAGGTTTCCACAGTTGATCATTCTTATAATATTGCTATAACTGTGTACAATGTTCTCCTGGTTCTGCTCACTTCATTTTCATCAGTTCATATAAGTCTTCATAAGTTTTTTGGAAGCCATCCTGCTCATCATTTACTATAGCATAATAGGATTTCATCACAATCATATACCATAACTAGGTCAGCCGTTTTTTAATTGATGATCATCCTCTCAATTTTCAGTTCTTTGCCATTAAGAAAAGAGCTGCTATAAATATTTTTGTACACATGTTAATTTTCCCTTTTCTATAATTACTTTGGGATACATACTTAATAATGCTATTTCTGGGTCAAAGAATATGCACAATTTTGTAGTCTTTTGGGTATGGTTCCAAATTGTTCTATAGAATCACTGGAGCAATTCATGATTTCACCAACAGTGCAATGATATTCCTATATATATTTTTTATTTTTCCCCCTCTAGCATTTGTCATTATTTCCATCATGTTAGATACTTTGATAAGTGTGAGGTAATATGTCAGAGTTGTTTTTTATTTGCCATTCTCTAATAAATAATAATTAAGATTTTTTTCAAGTTACTATCATTAACTTTGATTTCTACCTCTGAAAATTGCCTGTTTATATCTCTTGGCCATTTTTCAACTTTAGAATGGTTCTTATTATTTTTAATAAATTTTGTTCACCATCCTATATGTTTTTGAAATGAGGGCTTTATTGTAGAAAAACTGTAAAATCATTTCCGAGATGCCTGCTTTCCTTCTAATTTTGGATGCATTGGTTTTATTTGTGCACAACTTAAATTTCATATAATAAATATTAATCAATATACTTCACTTGATCCTTTCTGTCTCTTATTTGGTCAAAAACACATCCTTTACACATAGATCTGACAGGTAAAATTTTCCATCCTCCCTGAATTTTCTTGTAATATCATTCTTTATGTCTAAATCATATAATCATTTTGAAATTATCATGTTATACAGTGTGACATGTTGGTCTGTGCCTAGTTTCTGCCAAATTGGTTTCCAATTTTCCCAGAAACTTTGGTCAAATGATGAGTTCTTGATAGTAAAGCTTAGATCTTTAGGTTTATCAAATACTAGATTACTATGGTCATTCATTACTGTGTATTGTGTACCTATTCTATTCCACTGACCCACCAATCTATTTTTTAGTTGGTACCAGTTTGTTCTAGTATTACTGTTTGTACTTCGTAATATAGTTTGAAATCAGACACTGTTAGGCCATCTTCCTTCACATTTTTTTCATTGATTACCTCAATGTTTTTGAACTTTTATTCTTCCAGTTGAAATTTATTATTTTTTTTAGTTCTATAAAATATTTTTTCAGTTTGGTTGTTATGATATGGAACAAGTAAATTAATTTGGGCGGAATTGTCTTCTTTCTTTTGACCCCCCAATACTGCTTCTAGGGCTGTATCCCAAAGAGATCATAAAAATGGGAAAAAGTGTACATGTACAGAAATATTTATAGCAGGTCTTTTTGTAGTGACAAAGAACTGGAAATTGAGGGGATTCCCATCATTTGGAAAATGGTTGAACAAGTTGTGGTATATGACTATAATGGAATACTATTTTGCTATAAGAAATGATGAACAGGCAGAAAGTCTTCTGAACTTGAGAAAGTCTTAGAAAGACTTATATGAACTGATGTTGAGTGAAGTGAGCAGAACCAGGAGAATATTGTTCACAGAAACAGTCACAGTGTATGATCGTTGATTTTGATAGACTTCTCAGCAATACAAAGAGCTAAAACAATTTCAAAGAACTCATTATTGAAAATACCATCCACATCCAGGCAAAGAACTATGAAATCAGAATGCAGAGTGAAGTAGATTATTTTCTTTTTTGTTTTATTGTTGTTTTTCTCATGGTTTCTCCCATTCATTGTAATTCTTCCATGCAATATGACTAATGTGAAAATGTGTTTAATAGGAATGTGTGTAGAGAGCCCATATCAGATTGCATGCCATGTTGCAGGGGGGAAGAGAATGGGGGAGAACATTTAGAACTTGTGGAGGTGAATGTTGAAAGTTAGAAGTGAATAAATTTTCAAAAAAAAGAAAAAAGAAAGCTATAAAAAAGAAGAAAAAGAATTGTCTTTTTTATTATATTGTCTTGATCTACCCATTAGTAATTGATATTTCTCCAACTATTTATATCTGCATTTTTTTGTTTGAAAAATGTTTTATAATTGTGTTCATATAGTCCCCAGGTTTCTCTGGGCAGGTAGACTCTCAAGTATTTTCCATTGTCTAGAATTATTTTAAAAGGAAACTTGTTTCTCTCTCTTCCTGCTGGGTATTATTGATAATGTTGATGATTTATGTGAAATTCTTTTATATCCTGTGACTTTGCTAAATTGATTAATTCCTCTAGTTAGTTTGTTTTAGTTGATTCTCTAACATTCTCTGAGTATACCATCATATCATCTGCAAAAAATGATAATTTTGTTTCTTCATTACCTATTTTTATTTTTTTGTTTTTGTTCCTTGGTTTATTGCTATAGATAGCATTACCAATACAATACTCAATAATAGTGGTAATAATAGATATCCTTGCTTTACCCCTGATTTGATTAGAGGAGCTTTAAGTTTATCCCCATTACATATTATGTTGCTCATTCTTTCAGATAGATGCAACTTATCATTTTAAGAAAGCCTCCATTGATTACTGTGCTTTCTAGAGTTTTTAAAATGGGAATAGGTATTGTATTTTTTAAAAGGTTTCCCTGCACTTTTTGATATAATCATATGATTTTTGTTATTTTTGTCATTGATATAGTCAGTTATGTTGTAGTTATCCTAGCATTGAAATAACCTGGATTACTATTATAAATCACTCTTGATCATACTGTATGAACTTTGTCATATATTACTGTAATCTTCTTACCAATATTTTGTTTAAAATTTTGGCATTAATATGCATTTAGAAATTGGCCCTATCACTTTTTTCTCTGTTTTTGTTCTCCTTGGTTTAGGTATAAAAATCATATTTGTGTCACAAGGAATTTGATAGAAATCTTTCTTTACCTATTTTTCTTAAATACTTTATATAATATTGGGATCAATTATGCCTTAAATGTTTGCTAGAATTCATTTTCTCCATCCCCTTATTTTAACCTTGTATTTCTGGTTTTTTTTCAAGTGTGTATCTTGTAAACAACTTATTGTTGGATTCTAGTTTCTTTTCTTTAATAATTATTTTATTTTTTAAGTGTTCTATAATCACCTCCATATATCTTAGATTTCTTTTCTCTTCCTCCCCCTCCCTCCCCCCTCTCCCTGAGATGAATGCAATCTTATATAGGTTCTACACATACATTCCTATTAAATGCAATTTCACCATAGTCATGTTGAATAGAAGAATTAAAATGAATGGGAGAAATCATGAAACAAAACAAAACAAAACATAGCACAAAAGAAAATGGTCTACAGTCCAATTCCATAGTTCTTCCTCTGGATGTAGAAGTGTTTTGACTCAAAAGCCCATTGGAAATTTTTTAGGTCCTTGAATTGCTATGAAGGACTAAGTCTGTCCGAAAAATTCCTCTCACACTGTGGTTGTTGCTGTGTACAAATTTCTCCTGGTTCTGCTCCTTTCACTCAACATCAGTTTGTATAAGTTTCCAGGTCTCTCTGAAGTCTTCCTGTTCGTTTCTTATAGAACAATAGCATTCCATTACATTCACATACCACAACATGTTCACGCATTCCTCAATGGATAGGCATCCCTTTGATTTCCAGCTTTTGGCCACCACAAAGAGGGCTGCTATAAATATTTTTGTACATGTGGAACCCTTTCCCATTTTTATGATCTATTTCAGATACAGTACCAGAAGTGATATTGCTGGGTCAAAGGGTATGCACATTTTTGTAGCCCTTTGGGCATAGTTCCAAATTGCTCTCCAGAATGGTTGGATCAGCTCATACCTCCACCAACAGTGACTTAGTGTTCCAACTTTCCCACATCTTCCCCAACATTTATCATCTTCCTGTTTTGTCATGTTACCCAGTCTGATAGGTATGATGTGATACCTCAGAGATGTTTTGATTTGCATCTCTCTAATCAATAGAGATTTAGAGCATTTTTTCATATGACTATAGTTATATTTGATTTCTTCCTCTGAAAACTCCCTGTTCATATCCTTTGACCATTTATCATTTGGGGAATGACCTGTATTCTTGTACATTTGACTCAGTTCTCTATATATTTTAGAAATGAGGCCTTTATCACAGACTCTAGTTGCAAAAATTCTATGGATTCTAGTTTCTAATCCATTCTCCTATCCCCTTCTGTTTTATGGGTGAGTTCATTCCGTTCTCATTCCTTTTTATTATCAGGTTCTTTTTCTTGTTGTTCTGTGCTCATTTTCCCATATTAATTATTGATTATGAATCATATGTTAAAATTGGGCTCTGCTTCCATGTTCAGAGTTGTAGGACATTCTCACAGGCTTCAGGCTTGTCTCACTGCTGTTTTCAGAGCTAGTTCTGGTGGCTTTAGAACATTTAAGTACTGCAAAGGTAGTATGATACAGGGAGAGATTTGATCACTACTTCCTTCTGACCAGAAGTGAAATTTCTCCTCAGGGCTCTTACTCCCTTATCACTGAAAGTGGTACTGCTTCCTTGGGATCAAAAGCTCTCCTCTCCACCTTGGAATTTTGGCCTGAAAGTCATTATAGGTAATGTAATTGGCAAACAGGGCTCAGTCCTCATCTTTTGTTTAGCACAGGTATCCCTTATACTCTATTTCTGACTAGTTGCCTGATCCCCTTATCATTTCTGATTTTGGAGATCCTGAAGCTACTACTACTATAGCTGTTGGTTACACATGGCCCCAGATTACTGATACACTGATATTCCAGTGTCATAGACATTTCTTTTCAATCTCCTCATTGACTTAGGCTAAAACAATCCCCACCCTAATCTCTTGTTGACTCTGCTGCTTTGGAATTCGATTTGAAGCATTATTTTGTTGCTGTTTATAAATTAATTAATTTTTGGTTTTCAACATTTACTTCTATGCATTTAAAATTTTCCCACCTCCCTCCCCTCCTCCCCTAGCAAGATGACATGCAGTCTGATATAGGTTCTACACATACATTATTATTAAATATATTTTCACATTAGTCATGTTTTATAGAATAATTAGAATCAATGGGAGGGACCATGGGAAAGAAAAAACTAAGCTATACAAAAAAAGAGAGAAAATAGTATTCAGTCTACACTAAGACTCCATTTTTCTTTCTGTGAATGTAGATGGCATTTTCATGAGTCTTTTGGAGTTGTTTTATTTTAGGTCCTTGCATTGCTGTGAAGGGCTAAGTCTACCAAAGTCAATCATCACACAATGTGACTGCTACTGTGACTCCTGGTTCTGCTCACTTCACTAAGCATCAATTCATAAAGTCTTTCCAGGTTTTTCTTTGATGTTGTTTAGAGAGGAGGTTGGGATAGCTCGACTGCTTTCTCTACCCCTCATCTTGATTTCCTCTGGTTTTAAAATACCCACATACAAATACACACACACGTGTGTGTATGCATGTAAAATATATACATGTATATATCATTCATATATATGTACACAATTTATATAAATTATATATTTAAATATATGCATATATATGCATTTTTCCAAGTTCAACCTAATTGTACTTTTTCATGTTTAATTTTTCTTCAATTTCTTTGAAAAAAATGTTATATTAATGCTCGGTATACAAAGAAATGTAAAACATGCTTCCTATCTTCAAAAACCTATTGGGGAAACAATATATAAAAACATATACACAGGGGAGACAATATGTAAGGAATTATATACATTTACAATATATAAAGAGTAATTTAGAGATAATCTTAGAAGGAAGGCATAAGCATTGAAAGGGACAAAGAAAGCATTCTTATAAAAGGTTAAGTTTGAGCTGAGTCTTGAAGGAGATGAGGGAAACCAGAGGGAAGAAGTAAAGATCATGACATTGCAGAAATGGTATAATCCCAGCCCAAAGGCTTGGAGTCAGGAGATCGAATGCTATATGAGAGGGAGCAGCAAATAGGCCAGTGTTGCAAGGAGGGGACACATGGAAGGCACTAAAACAGACATTGAAAACATAGGAAGGGGTCAGGTTGTAAATTGCTTTAAAATCCAAAGAGAGAATTTTATGTTTGATCTTGGTGTTAATAGGGAGCTGCTAAAGTTTATTGAGTAGGAAGATAATGTGGTGATTCCCATGATTTGACAGCTGAGTGGACAGAAGTGGAAACTGGTTTGAGGTAAAAAGATGAACAAGATAGCTAGTGCTCAAGTCAACGCATGAAATAAAGGGGAGTTGCACAAAGGTGGTAGTTATGTGAATGGGGAAGAGGGAGCATCTACATGTGATCTTGTGAAGGTAGAAATGACAAGATTTGGCAACAGGCTGAATATTTGCGGTGAGTGATAGTGAAGAATTCAGGATGATATCATGGAAATAATCCTGCATGATTCAGAAAATGATGGTGCCCTTAACAAGAATAGGACATTCTGATATTTAAAGTTGTTTTTCTTTTTCTGGGTGTGGGGAAGTGCATTCAGTTATGGACATGTCAAGTTGGAGATGCTTATGGGGCATCAGAGCTGAGATAGCTAGAGGAACTGATCATGTTAGACTAGATATCAGGAGAGAGCCCAGACCTGTATCAACTGATGTGAGAATCAGATCCATGGAGGTGATTATTGAATTCATGAGAACTGATGAGTGAGGTAGGATAGAGGGGAAAAAAAGAAAGTGATTTCTGGTTGAACCTTGGGGGATACCCACATTAGTCAGTGGGTTGACATGGAGGAAGATCTATGTACTTGTGTTGATTATTTACTCATATTAAAGCAACTGGATCCTTGGCATGTCTATTTGAAAGGATGTCACTATTTTCCCTTTTCTGGTTCTTATTAGTTCACCTACCCAAAAGCAATTGATCAGTTGGCAGAATGGAAAGGGCAAAATTTAAATATGAGAGAGACAATGGAACAATTCCAAGAATAAGGAAATGAGGAAGTCATTGATTACAAGAATTTAACCACGATGCAATAAATGATTTTATTTTTCTTTTGAGACACTTGATTGCATTGCACATCAAACTCCTGGATGAGTTTGCACATTGTGGATTAGTTTATGTTTCTTTGATATCTTAAAAAGTCTCAACCTAGATCTTTCTTCTTTTAAACATATAACTTCTTGATTCTTTTATAGTCAAAGGAACTGGGGTCAAATACCAATTCTGAAGTTTCCTGTGATCAAATCACTTAACCCTACTATGTATGTTTGCTTCTCAGGAAGGAGATATTCTGATCAGCATGCTGTACTTGGATTCTGGGGCATCTAGGTTGTATGGTGGATAGAGCACTGGGTTTGGAGTCAGGAAGACTTATCTTCCTGAGTTCAAATCTAGCCTCAAACACTTATTATTAGCTGCGTGATCCTGGGTAAGTCATTTTATCCTGTTTGCCTTGGTTTCCTCATTTGGAAAATTAGCTGGAGGAAGATATGGCAAACCACTGCAGCATCTTTGCCAAGAAAACCCTAAAAAGGGTAGCAAAATGTCACATATGACTGAAAAATAATTAAGCAATAACAATATGGGTTTGGGAGGACTTGAGTTGCAATCTTGTCTGATGCTTTGTACCCTGAGCAAGGTACTTTACAATTCAATTTCAGTTTCCTCATCTATAAAATGAAGATAATAATTGCTCATACCGAGCAGGAGTTTTGTTTATCAAATGAAACATGATGCAAACCATAAAGTGCTATCTATGTCCTAGCTATTACTATTATTATCATTATTAATAATTTTCTATAATAAGTTGATTGGAAATGAGGATATCTATGACACTCTCTAGCTCTGAATCTATAGTTTTATTAGCATACAGACTAGTTGTTATCCTTCATTCTTTTTTTTTTTTATTTAACTTTTAACATTTATTTTCACACAATTTTGGGTTACAAATTTTCTCCCCTTTTATCCCCTCCCCCCCTCCAAACCCAAGCTTTCTAATTGCCCCTGTGACCTATCTGCTCTCTCCTCTATCCTCCCTCCCTGCCCTTGTCTCCGTCTTCTCTTTTGTCTTGTAGGGCCAGATAGCTTTCTTGACCCCTTAACCTGTATTTCTTGTTACCCAGTGGTAAGAACATTACATTTGGTCCTAACACTTTGAGTTCCAACTTCTTTAGCTCCCTCCCTCTCCACCCCTTCCCCTTGGAAGACAGGCAATTCAATATAGGCCATATCTGTTTAGTTTTGCAAATGATTTCCATACTAGTTGTGTTGTATAGGACTAACTATATTTCCCTCCATCCTAACCTGTCCCCTATTACTTCTGTTTTCTTATGGTCCTTTCCCTCCCCATGAGTATCGACCTCGTATTGCATTCTCCTCCCCATGCCCTCCCTTCCATCCTCCCCCCCACCCTGCTTGTGCCCCTGTCCCCCACTCTCCTGTATTATGAGATAGGTTTTCCTATCAAAAGGAATGTGCATTATATTCTTTCCTTTAGTGGAATGTGATGAGAGTAGACCTCATGTTTTTCTCTTGCCTCCCCTCTTTATCCCACCACTAATAAGTCTTTTGCTTGCCTCTTTTATGAGAGATAATTTGCCCCATATAACTTCTCCCTTTCTCCTCCCAATATTTCTCTCTCACTGCTTGATTTCATTTTTTTTTTTAAGATATGATCCCATCCTCTTCAATTCACTCTGTGCACTCTGTCTCTATGTATGTGTGCGTGTGTGCATGTGTGTGTGTGTGTACTCCCACCCAGTACCCAGATATTGAAATGTTTCAAGAGTTACAAATATTGTCTTTCCATGTAGGAATGTAAACAGTTCAACTTTAGTAAGTCCCTTATGACTTCTCTTTGCTGTTCACCTTTTCATGGTTTCTTCATTCTTGTGTTGGAAAGTCAAATTTTCTTTCCAGCTCTGGTCTTTTCATCAGGAAAATTTGAAAGTCCTCTATTTCATTGAAAGACCATTTTTTCTCCTGAAGTATTATACTCAGTTTTGCTGGGTAGGTGATTCTTGGCTTCAGTCCTAGTTCCTTTGACTTCTGGAATATCCTATTCCATTCCCTTCTATCCCTCAATGTAGAGGGTGCCAGATCTTGTGCTATCCTGATTGTATTTCCACAATACTTGAATTGTTTCTTTCTAGCTGCTTGCAATATTTTCTCTTTCACCTGGGAATTCTGGAATTTGGCCACAGTGCTCCTAGGAGTTTCTCTTTTTGGATCTCTTTCATGCGGTGTTCTGCGGATTCCTTGAATATTTATTTTGCCTTCTGGTTCTAGAATCTCAGGGCAGTTTTCCTTGATAATTCCATGGAAGATGATGTCTAGGCTCTTCTTTTGATCATGGTTTTCAGGTAGTCCCAGAATTTTTACATTGTCTCTCCTGATTCTATTTTCCAGGTCAGTTGTTTTTCCAATAAGATATTTCACATTATCTTCCATTTTTCGAATCTGCGTGGTATGTTCTGAGATATCTGTCTTTCTCATAAAGTCCTTAGCGCCCATCCGTACCATTCCAGTTTTGAAAGATCTATTTTCTTCAGTGAGCTTTTGAATCTCCTTTTCCATTTGGCTAATTCTGCTTTTGAAAGCATTCTTCTCCTCATTGGCCCCTTGCACCTCCCTTGCCAGCTGAGTTAGGCTAGTTCTCAAGGTGCCAATTTCTTCAAGATTTTTTTGGTTCTCCTTTAGCAGGGAGCTGATCTGCTTTTCATGCTTCTCCCTCATCCCTCTCATTTCCCTTCCCAGTCTTTCCTCCACCTCTCTAAATTGATTTTCAAAATTCCTCTTGAGCTCTTCCATGGCCCAAGCCCATTGGGTGGGCTGGGACACAGAATCCTCGATTTCTGTGTCTTTGCCTGATGGCAAGCATTGTTCCTCCCCATCAGAATGGAAGGGAGGAAGTGCCTTTTCTCCGAGGAAGTACCCTTCAATAGTTTTGTTTCTTTTCCCTTTTTTGGACATTCTCCCCAACCAGTGACCTGACCTCTGAATGTTCTCCTCACACCCACCTCACCTTCTGGTCCTCCCAGCCAGCGTTTGGGGACTGAGATTCAAATGCTGCTTCCCGCCTTAGGGTTTTTGGTGGGGGCAGGGCTGCTATTCAGTGTGAGAATTAAGTTCAGGTGGTCAGGGGCAGGGCCGCCTCTCTGGCTCAGTTCCCTCAGGGGGCTTATGCACAGACCTTCCACAATGGATCCAGGCTCCCGCCCGTTTGGGGAGCCCCTATCTGTAGCCGCCTCTCAGCTTCTATCTCCTGGGGGGGGCCTGAGCCATGGGGGCACCCCACTCCCCTCTCAACCCGCCAAAGAGACTCTCTCACCTACCCCTGTCAGTCACCTGTCGGTGGGGGGGCTTGTGGCGCCGCTGGAGATCCCGTCTCTGGAGCCTTCTCAGATCTGTGCCTCTCGGAGCCGCGGCCACGGCAGGTCCGGGCTGGGCTCCGCGTGCAGTGCGATGTACCTTTTGCGAGAGGTTTGCAGATCCCTCTGTGGGTGGGGAGACCCGCGTGGCCACTGGAGATCCCGTCCCCGTAGCCCTCTCGGATCTTTTCCTCATGGTGTCGTGGCTGCGGCAGGGCTGCCCTCTGCTCCCCGTCCGGGCGCCCAGTCCACGGCGCGAAGGACCCCCCGCAAGAGGTTTGCAGGTCTCTCCTGAACAGAAATCTCCCTTGCTCCAATATTCTGTGGTCTCTGGGTGCAGAATTCGCCCTGGGTTGGTCCCCTCTAGCCGTTCTGTGGTTTGTGGGTTCGGAGCTATGTGTATGTGAGTCTTTCTACTTCACCATCTTGGCTCCACCCCCTATCCTTCATTCTTGAAGAGGACCAAGATGACATCACTATGCTGGAGTCAAGTTTCAGTGTTTCTGCGGCTGATCAGATCAATATGAACTCAGAATGCTCTACCACAGGTCGAGCACAAATAGAATGTGTGAAAATTTGGGGTGGATACTCTATATTTGTGCATCCGGCATTTCTTTTGAGCTCTTTCAATTCTGCTTTGCTCATAGAACACAGCACCTTCTTTCATGTGGGCTCGCCATGCTGAGTAGTCCTGTGCCAGTGTCTCCCATGTCACATAATCAGTTCCAAAGTTCTTAAGTGAGATCTTGAGAGTGTCCTTGTATCACTTCTCACCACCATGTGAATGCTTGCCCTGTGTGAGTTCTCCATAAAATAATCTTTTTGGCAAGCATATGTCTTGCATTCAAACAACATGGCCAGTCCATCAGAGTTTGCACTCTGTGAAGCAGAGTGTGAATGCTTGGCAGTTTAGTTCAAGTAACTCAGCATCTGGTACCTTATCCTGCCAGGTGATCTTCAGAATCTTCCTAAGACAGTTCAAATGGAAGCTATTCCTGGCATGGCACTGGTAAAGTGTCCAAGTTTCAAAGGCATACAACCATGAGATCAACACAATGGCTCTGTAGTACTTTAGTTTGCTAGTCGGTTAATAACTTTTCTCTCTCATACTTTCCTTAGGAGCCTCCCATGCACTGAGCTACCTCTGACAATGCATGCATCAACCTCATTGTCAATGTGTACATCCCTGGAAAGTACACTACCAAAGTAATTGAACTTATCCACAGCATTCAAAACTTCTCCATTTGCTGTAATTGATGGTTACAGGTATGAATGGTAGTGGCTGATGGAGCACTTGTGTTTTCTTAATGTTAATTGTTAGGCCAAAATTAGCACAAGCAGCAGAGAATTGACCCATATTTTGTTGCATCTCAGCTTCAGAGGCTGTATTGAGTGCATGATCATCTGCTAACAGACAAGCATGTACCAACACTCCCTCCACTTTGGTCTTGGCTTGTAGCCTTTTCAAGTTGAAAAATTTACTATTAGTGCTGTAACTGACCTTGAAGCTGTGTTCATCCTCATTGAAAGCATTTGACAACATGGCTGAAAACACCATGGTATAAAGCATGGGAGCAAGGCATAGCCTTGTTTCACTCCACTGGTGACTGGGAAGGCACAAGAGCAATGTCCCTTATCTAGAATTTGGGCCAGCATGCCATCATGAAATTGACGTGCAATACTGATGAACTTCTCAACAAAATTGTGACATAATTTTCCGTAAATCCTCACAACTAATGGTATCAAAGGCCTTGATCAGATCTACAAATGTTATGTAAACAGACTATATATACACTGAGGAATGTCCTCATACTCTTGTTTTCTTTGATTGTGGCTGAGGTAATCTTAAAGTGTTGTTGCAGAACAAATTCATGACAATCTTTTTTTTTGTGTGTGTGTATGCTTATTGTCTAGGAAGACCTGTAGATGCATTATAGGTCACATGAAAATATATATATATATATATATATATATATATATACACACACATATATATATATATTTACCTACTTTTGCACTAAATGGAAAGGAGGTGGTACCTGGTAGATAAGAAGGTAATGATGAGCCTTTTGAATTCACACAAGCTGAAATTTCCAAACTTTTTTATTTCTGACTTCTAGAAACACATAGAATTTGACCTAATAGGTTCATTAGGAAAAATAAATGACTACCTTTCCATTCTTTTCTTTTTTTTTTCAATTCAAACATATTTTACCCTATCATTTATTTTATGCATGTACCCTTTTAGAGTATCATCAATAATTATGCAAAACTGATTGTAGTTCATAAGTTCAAATGCAATCCCCATTTGTTAATTCTTCTCTTTCTTCATTGGAGCCAGGAGTCTTAAACCTTATTATTTAATATGAGTAATGCCATCTTTTGGATTCTAATGACATTCAGAAAGACAAACAACCATTCTGAAGGAGGAAGATTTGTTTTGAAACATGCAACAGAGTTGAAACTGACATCAGATGGCTTAAAATATACATTTAGCCTCCTTTCATGCTGGAACAAATACCAAATGTATTTCCTTCCCATATATAACCAGAGTAATACTTCAGAAGACCAGGTTATATGCAAATCACCCAATGCACCAGTATTGTACACTTTCAGGAGAATTTTAAAGTATTTATCCTTAGTGTAGCCTCTGTCTTGGTTCCATTTAAAATAGTATTTGAACACTTCGAATGCAAGGAGATAGTCTCTCAAACAAGTACCAAATGTTTTAAAATGCTCCCGCTCAGTTTTCATTGTAAATTTCCTATATAACACAATTGACAAATTCTGCTTGTATTGCTCCCTTTCCATAATTACAACTTAGCCCAGCCTAGTGGGTAGCTGGGAATGTTTCCTGAGATATCTAGATTTGATATCTGGTCCTACAACATGATCAAGGGTAAAGAATGCAACTTTTCTCTGTTTTCTTCAAAATCCCCATCTCAAAATCAAGATAAAGCCACTTGCTATCTTTAACACCTTTGATCATTTGCTGAGAGGCACACATCAGCATATTTACAGCAGCAGTTTTCGGAGCAGGGAAAAACTGGAAATAAAACTCTTGCCAATCTATTGAAAATATGGTTTAGCTAAACAAACAGTGGTACGAGAATGTACTGGAATATCACAATGCTGTGAAGCACAGGAAGACATAACAGTCCATGTAAGGAGGGAGGGAAGGGGGTAAGCTGAACACTTGTGCCAAGCACTTTTTTTCAATCTTATCTCATTTGATCTTCACAGTCACCCTTTAATAATAGGTTCTATTATTTTCTCCATTTTACAATTGAGGAGATTTGCCTAGGTACACAGAACTGTAAATGTATGATGATATATTTGAATTCAGGTCTTTCATCCCCTAGACTCAGCACTCTATACACTCTTCTACCAGAAAAACAGCATACACAATTACTGAAAAAATATAAATTGAAAGAACAGCAGTGGCAACAGGAGTTGAAATCAGTTACTGCCTAATTATAATGTTCAGGTTTGTAAGTAAAGATATGAGACCGTCTCTTTCTCCTTCTCCTCCTTCTCCTCCTCCTCCTCCTCCTTCTTCTTCCTCTTCTTCTTCTTCTTTTCCTTCTTCTTCTCCTCTTCATCCTCTTCCTCCTCCCCCTCCTATTTCTTCTTGATTATAAAACAAGAGGCCTGAACCCATTCGTTGCAATTAGATAATGCAGGTTTGATCCAAATAAAAGATTGATTCCTCTGAAAGATCATCAGTACAGTTGAATTCCATGACAGCTGAAGATTTATACCTTTCAACGACATACTTTTAGTCTTGTGGAAGCCAGTTATTTCCTTTGTTAAGTTGCAGGTGATTGCTTTGATTTTTTCCCTTTCATTTTAAAACATTGCTACAAGATCATTTATAGAAATGATTAAATTTCCATCAGTTTGGCAGAATTCCAAAGTTCTAAATAGATTTGGTGTCTTCTTATGATATACATGGTATCCTAAAGTCTTTAGTAAAGTATTAAGTTTTAAATCCTTGACAGCTTAAAATTACACTAAGATTTTTGAGACACCCCAAATTTGAATGATATATCTCCAGTTTTGGAGAGAAGACATGGGGTAATGGATTTATCTTTATAAACATCTCTGATATTAACTTCTGTGTGACTGTATGTTTTTTTTTTCCCATGTAAAATGTAAGGCTCTTGAATTTATATATTATTTCATTTATTGTATTTGTTTTCCTAGGGCATTATATAATGCCCAGGCCAAGTAGATTCTTAATAAATGCTTGTTGATTGATTTATTTATATGGAAAATTGTTCTGTGCCTCAATTTCAACATTTCTTAAAAAGTGGGAATCCAATATTTACCTTCAAGTGTTGTAGTGTGGTTCAGGGGAGAGATAGTGTATATAAATTTACTTCTAGACATTCAATTACTTTAGAAATGATAGTTATAATAATTAGAATACAAATTATGCCCAGTCTTTAGTGTTAGTTTTGACTTAAGAAGTCAGTCCCTTTCCCCTTCCTTTGTCATATGACTGATGGGAGATAGTATAAGGGAATGAACGTTGCTCTGAATGAGAAGCCATCAATTTAACCATGAATTTTTATTAGTTAAATCCCTTGCTTAACCACTCTAAGAATGAGACCTATGAAAAGTGGGAGTGTAATGTCTGCCCTACCTCACAGTGCTGTTGTGAGGATCATCGTCATCACTTCTACTACCACCACCACTATCATCATTATCTTTATCATTTCCATTACCATCACCACCACTACCACTACCATCATCATTGTCGTTGTCACCATCATCATCATCATCATTAGCAGGAAAAGTATTCCCATCATTGTCATTATTATAATTAACATCATCAAAAATATTTACTAATTCCCCAACTGTATGTGGCAGTAGCCATAGAATCTCTCAAAGAGGTTCCCTCATGGAGCAGCATGGACCGACAGACTTGGTCCTTTCTCATTATTGGATTGATATTTTTGACTAAAGAAATTTTTAGTTATTAAAATTTGAGTTCCATCCCAGAATACTGATATTATTATGTATTTTGCATTCTCACTTTGAGAATCATAAATAAAAAGTATTGAACAAATTCAAATATATAAATATCATTCTGCTAATGCAATCAAGCATTATGTAATTTATGCCTGAAGTAACATCTCTTTTTTTAGAAGGAAATTAAGAACATGACCATTGGAGTTCTAACTGAATGTCATTATTAATTAGAAACATCAATCCTTCTCATTAAATTGGTTGGCAGCCATTTTATTTGCTATTATTCAGACATTTATCAAAATCTCATTTAATAATTGAGGGAGTGAAATTATTACAGAAAAGAACCAAGTATTTATTAAGTACTAACTACATGTCAAGAATTACCAGGTTATTAGTAACAGGTTTGGGCTAGTGTTCAGCATTCATTGTCTAACATATCTAGGGAATAAGGTGTTCTGAAAAATTGTTATTGAGTTAACAAGAAGTTAACTCTTCAAGTACCCAAATTTTTAAAATATTAGCAATTTTAACGAAAATATTTATTAAGTGCATTATTAAATTTCACTTATATAAACCTAAAACTGGGTATACTTCAATCATTTCTCCAATACATCGTTTTAATTATTAATTGCTGTATATAAAGCATTCAGTGATGTCTTCAGGACTATTGAAGTACATAGATCTGCTGATTCAGGGTAGTTGGGGCTTTTTTGTCCTTCCTTCTTCATAGAAATCTCTTCCAAATAGAAATTCTCACTGCTCCCAATGAATTTGCTTTTTATGCTTTCCACAAAGATCACTAATATCTGCTTACACATGTATTGAATGTTATTTTTCTCAACTGTTCTCTCTATTTTCTCTTCCTTTTTTCTACTTTCCCTTTCTTTTCCTTGAATTTTTCTCTTTGCTAGTGCTTTTTGGCACTTGACTTTGATAGGTACCATCAAACAAAGGTTGTATGTATTTCTTTCAAATTAGTGCTTTGAGTAATCATGGCTTGATCTATGTAATCACTGCTCTAAACAAAGAGACATAGGCGTTAGAGGTAGGAAGGATCTTAGAGATTACTCAGTCCAAGTATCTCATTTCAGTAATCATTATAATTGGCATCTAGAGAGGTTATATTAATTCCTCATCATTACATAGATAATAGCTAACTGAGTAGGGAGTTAGTTGAGGTCCTCTCATTGACCCTAAACCCATTACTTTTTTTCTCCATGCCATGATGGCTTTGCCAATTTTAAATTAATTTAATTAATTTGGTCACCGTTCAACTAGGTGGAACTCTGTCTCTGCTTATCGCTATATCTGTCAGTGTCTTTTCTTGTCAAGCAGTTTGTCTCTGTATCTCTCCATGTCCCTGTCTCTCTCTGTTTTGCCATTTCCTAATTTGATATTTTTTCTGAACTTTTATGTATGCCAAATAGGAGTGTGGGATAAGCAGTTTGTTACTTTAAGTAGAAATGAAAAATTTTGGACACATTTTTCATTGGCACACCAAGCTATATGTCCCATATACTTTTAAAAGAAATATCTCACATGACATTAGGCTACATAACATTATTTCCGGATAAGAACTGAATACCTTTGCCACAGCTTGTCCTAGGGACTGTGGCAGATGTATCAACAGGGTGGCTGTGATTCTTTTGAAAGAGCTTATAAATAGAATCAAAGGAAATCTATAAAAAGAAATATTTTTAATCATTTTAGCTGATGCTAATTGTAGCACAAGATCAGGAGGAATATGGCAACAGCATGCTTATGAAATTGTTCAACCTTAAGTACAGGGAAATATGTTTCTATGTAATTATCAGATCTCACAGTATAATTTGCTTCACTCTGGACCACCCAAATGGCCACATGGAGCCTGAACCTTGAAAGCTGTATTTTGCCTCCTAATGTCTAATATAACAAATGATCATATTTCACACTAATTCAGATTCTAACTAAGCCCTACAGTGCAGCTATGTCCATATGCCTCTTCATTAAACATAATTAGCTGTCTTTCTAATTCATACCATTTCTTTCTGCTTAGGTACATTTTTTTCTTAAATGCAGCGATTTTCAGAATTTCTTTTCTGTCTATATTTAGGAAGATAGAACAAGCATTTAGTGGATACAGGAATTCAGTTGTCTACCCTCTGCTTCTGCCTCACTCTTCCATTTACCAATTCATTTATTAATCAGTTATTACAATTTCTGAGAAAGGAAATGGCCCATCAAAGCTGCTTTAGCTGCTCCCCACACTCTTGCAGGAAAGTGTCTTTTTATAGCATAGATGAAACTTGTGATTGTGTAAAGAACATACAGATGTTTGTGGGAGGAAACAAAAGTAGAGATCACAGCCTTGAGTCGATAGTATGCAACTGTATAATATGAAAAGAATAGACAACTTTCTGCAGGAAGCTTTTTCCCCCTAATTTCCCAGTTCTTACAGTACTCTCCTATCCAAACCATCATATATATTTTACATATTTGTGTAAGTACATGCATATATGTAAAAAATGCCTCCCATGAGGGAACACAAAGTTATTCATGGTGGAAGGAATTTTTTTCTTCATTTTTACCTTTGTGAACTCAACACCTAATGAGGTGCCAAGCACATAATTCATCCTTAATGAATGTTTTTTTTATTATTTGATTTCTGTAAGAAAACTTTGATTCAAACCATCTTCAACCATTGATTGGGACTAGATCTGTGATTTCCTTGTTATAGGAAACTGCAAGGTGAGGAAACTCCCTTTACCAGTGCAAGTTGGTCCTTTCTTTAAAATGTTTAATTTTAGACAGTTACCTAGGCTACTGAGAAATTAGGGGACTTAGCCAGAGAGTCACATGCACCGGGCCTGCCCGGGGCTGTCACCTAGAAGCTTACCTCTCCTGTAAGCCACCCGCTATACCGGTCTTCCAGTGGTGCCAGCCCCCTCCTGTGGGGGAGGGGAATGACCAAACAGTACACCCGAGGAGGCTGCTTACTGCACTTTATTGCTTACCCCAGTCCTCCTGACCTTCCCGTGTTCCCCTTTATATACCCTGCCGTAGCTCCTCCCATGTTCTGCCCTGGAGGCAGAGCTCAGCTCCGTAAGGGGCGTTCCCAGCACCCGAAGGCAGGTTCTCACCCCCGGGTGTCTCCGGGCTCCCCAGGGGGCCACGGTCCAGAGCTCGGCCGTCTACAGTCACATAATGATTATGTGTCACAAGTGAGAATGAGTTAGATAGTTCAAGGACAGATGGCTAGACGTGGAGTCTAAAAAGATGACTCAAATCTAGCCTTGAACATTTACTCGCTTTATGATCCAGGGCAAGTTACTGAACCTGAGGCAACTTGTCTGCAGTTTCTCATCTGGAAAACAGGCATAATAGCACCTCATTGCTAGAGTTTTCGTGAAGATCAAATGAAATAATATTTGAAAAGTATTTTATAAACCTGAAAGTACTAGATGAAATCTAGTCATTAACATCATTATTACCCCTGGTCTTCCTTGCTTAAAGTAGACATGTCTATGCACTAAGCAACATTGCCTCTTTAATCAACCAGTATTAGTTTTAAGTAATAGATGATACTTAATTTGTGAAAAATAATGAGGTTTAATCACAGCAATTTTTCTAATTTTAGAAATATTACCTTGATGATTTTCTCTATATTGGGCCTTTATTTTTGTCTTTGTCCTTTATTTAATATTCAACAATGGGATCTTTGGGTCAGAGGTCATAAATTCCAAATGGTGTTCCAGAATAGTTGGATCTATTTGCAGCTTTAATAACAGTGCATTTGTTGGGTTTCCTATACCACCTTCCCCACATAGTTACTATTTCATTTTTACCACATTTAAAAAATTTGTAGGTAGTCATTATGGTATGAGGTTTTAAAATTTTCTCTCATTATTTTCAGGGTGGAGAAATCTTTCATAGAGTTGTTGATAGTTTTCAATTCCTCCTTTGAATGCTGTCCATGTCTTTTGGTCAGCTGGGGAAATGGATATTTCTTGTATTACATGTGAGTTCATTCTCTATATATTCTGGATATTTTTTGTCTGAGACATCTGAGGTCAGGGTTTATTTGCCAACTTTGTGGTATGGTCAAAGTCAGTCTAAATCCCAGGTAAAGAAGGCTAGTATACATCTTTGCTCTTGCAATTCCCACATACTCCTAATGCTAATAAAAATATATACATAGGTAGATAGAGCATTCATTAAATAATTACAGTGAGCTAGGCTCTATGCTAAGCACATGTATTTTAAGCCTGGATACCAGCAAACCAAAGAGTCCATCTAACATCAAGGAGTTTAAAGTCAAACAGGAAAAGAACACCTATAAAGGAGAAGAGATTTATGGGAAGCAGATGAAGTCTAGAAAGTAAGCTTATTCTGGGGGAAGTGAGCATGGCTGGGGGCCCTCTTAAAATGTAGGTCTGAGCTAGGTACTCAATTATTAGCAGAAAAAATTTGAGGAAAGGTGAGAAGAGTGAGAAGCCGACTGGGAGGCAAGTGAAATATGGAGATTGAATTAAGGATGGGTGAAGTCAACAAGGTCAAGACCCCTGAAATAGTAAATTCCCATGTTCTTTGTTAATTCATCAGTTTGCGTTGTAAACTAAACAGATACTATTGTGTTTTTACATTTTTAACAAATAGGTTCAAAAGTGGTTGAAATTATTCATTTGGAAGATTTTAAAACAGCTTGGGAAATTCTGCTTTCAAGTTGCTATTTTAAAAAATTGCGTAGCTAGCGATGGTTTTATGTGACATAATTTTCAGCAATAAAATCTTATTTTGAAATACAGGGTATCATAACTTTAGACCATCATTAGCTAATAAGCTCAAGGTTCAATATTAAGTATAATAGGGGTAAATTCACATAACAAATAATGTTGATAATTTTGAATTTTTCTCCTGACATCTTGCCAAGAATGATTAAGCAGTTCCTTTGTAAAGTCAAGCTGTATGATATGATGAAATCCACATTAGCAGTCATATGCATACACACACACACACACACACACACACACATATATATATACATAAATAGTTGTATATTGAAAAAGACTGAAAAATAATGGAGGAGTGATGGTAGCATTGTCAACCCTTTCGAATCACGCAACTCCTTCTCTTTCCATGGAACAATTCACATAGCAAACTTTTACATAGATTGGTTAAGAAATTCAATGAAAATCAATATATTTGATGTTTGTAAAACTTTTTTCCTTTTTAGCTAGCATAAATATTAATGTAACTTCTCATATTGCCTTCCCAAATTCCAGTGTACAATCTCTGATCAATGAGTAGACCACTTTGGAGATGACTGGTCCATGTTTCTATTTAGCCCTTTTCTTAGAACTTTGATTTCTTAAAAACTTATTTTCTATTGCATTTCTTTTATATATTTCATTCTCATTTTGCCTATTTTGGATTTCCTTGCTATTGTTACTTTGTTTCTGGAGAAATCATATTAATATATATAATCTCTTTTTCTGATATTTCTTTCCAAGTCTCATGGTTATATTCACTTTGGAGGGGGACTTTTATCTAGTTTTCTGAATTTTGTCTTTTTTCCCTTTGTAGCACCAATGAGATATTATTCACAGTGCCATGACTGTCCTGGCACAATTCTCACTTGCGAAATACCACAGACTCTCCACATGGAAGGTAGAACCAAAATATTTATTCAGACATCAGAAATCTAAATCCATCACAGTAACAAAAATTATTACATAATAACAATGCAGAGGGCGACACCAGCCCCAAACCTTCCCACAAATGAAATCACAAAACAAGCTCTCTCATTCACACTATGTAGGAGCCTGCATCCTTCCTAGCTCTGACTGCTCTGAAGATTAACTTCCTCTCAGTTAGGCTCTAGCTCCACTTCTTCCTGTCCTACCTGTTCAGTAAGCTCCTCCCACCACAGACTCCATGTGACTCAGACTCATGTGACCCAGGCAGGTCACATGGGCATATTAATGAATGAGAAAGATCTTTCCATTTTAAATTATCATCACACCCTTTCACTTTTCTTCTGTTTATTTGCCTCAAGCTTCCATCCTCACTTGAACTGCTGCTATTCCAACTGAGAATTTGAAGCATAAAAAGGGCTAGTTTGTTTGGAGCCTGGACTTTTACCACCATCTAGATGGGAGAAAAAGCATCATAGCCATTGTCTGGGATGGCTGAGGAGAACTATAGCTTTCTCTCTGAAGAGAGGCTTATAATTTATAGCCCCTGTAGAAGATGGAGGTTAAGAAGTAACAGGTCGAAGACAACATTCCAACTGAGGAGCTTATAGGCATAGGAGATGGTATAAAGAGTAGGGGGAGGAATTTGTACCCTTCCTACTAGTAGGGTTAAAAAATACTGTTTTTCTTCCTGAAGGGGAAAGACTTACTAACCACCACATTCTTCACAGATGTTGGAAGTATTTTGTGATCATGAAAACAGAAAAATTACCAAAGATCATACAGAAGGTAAAGTGCCCAGGAATGATTTGCTGAGACTCACCATGGGTAGGGAAGAGCTGAAATCAACTCTTGGTGAAGACAACAGCTAGGGCTTTCTCCAGCAGAAAGCAGCTCTATCCATATCTTTCCAAGGTCAGAAAATCTACTGTCTGCATCATTGGAAATGTGAGTTGCTTCATTACATGTGTCTTGGCTGCATATATTTTATTGTTAGATGTCCCACACATGATGCTTAAAATGAAAGAGAGAGAGATAGAGAGAGACAGAGACAGAGAGAGACAGAGACAGAGAGAGAGAGAGAGAGAGAGGAGAGAGAGAGATTGAGTACTGGTAAAAGGGTGAGCTAGTGATTTATTGTGATGGTAGTATTCTGTTGCTAATTTCTCACTCTTATACAATGGATTTTCTGTGAAACAATTCAGAACTCTGACAAGTAAAAGAAAACACATGGAAGATCACATGGCACTTAGAACAGGCCATTTGAACTATGATGTGGAGATGTTTCCAAACCATGTTGTAATTAGAACATGTATATGCAAAGGAGAAGTCCAAACAGAGCTCTGAGAAAATGGGGAATGGAGAAATTTCTTTTGGAAAAAGAAAAAATGCTAACTTATATCATGTTAAGTACAAATAAACTATGAATTTAAAGAATGGATTAATCATTGTGGGTTAGAGTAGTTAGATAAGATTTCATGGAGGCCATGAGACTTCAGGTGGTAGGATTTATTTAAGTGAAAGGAAAGAAAGAAAGATTTGCAGTTTGGATGAGTTTTGGATGAGAAATTATGAATAAGCACAGCATATGTGGGAGAAGATCAAAGAGATCTCTTGAATGAATCATACAGTATGTGTTGCAGAATGGTATGAAATATGGTTAGCTAGGTAGCATGATTTAAGATGAAATTATGAAGGGCCTTGCAAGCCAGGAAGGAGAGATTGTATTAAATATGGATGACATTTGGAGAATCTTGCGTTGAGTGGGAAATATTGATTTTTTATTTTAAATTTAATTTAGTAGGGTATATGTGACGGATTGGAATGGGAAAGAAAATAGAAGCAGGGAGAACACCTAAAAAGCTGTTTTTATGGTGAGAACACAGAAAATAAGAATCTGACCCTGGGAATTGGCAATAGGGAATGTGGAAAGTAAACATCTGACTAACATTTAGAAAGTTGAAATTACAGGAATTAATGACATTATATGTAGAAGATACATAATGATGAGGAATAAAAATGATGACGACAACTTTCCAAAAATGGAAGAAAGGGATGTCACTCGTAGAAAGAAAATGCCTGAGAAGGGAATCAGCAGGTTTTAGGGCTAAACTGATCAATTCAGCTTTTAACATCTAGAATTTGAGTTGAGAGGAAGTCAACTAAGACAAGATACTCTAGTCCTATTTTCAGGAATACACACATATATATGCATATATATCTATATGTACATACATGCATATATGTACATATATGCATATATATTTTGTAATATATACTATCCTCTGCAAGACATGCATATGCAATCACCTTTCCTGATATTTCTCTAATATTCTATTTAGGACATCATATAGTGTTCATGGTTTATTTCCCCCATCCAAGATTTCTATAAATTTCAACTGCCTAATTTTCATTGGCATTAGCTAAGATACTGAGTGAATGAACTAGTACTGGCCAGTTGGTGTTTTCCTGTTTCTTAACGATCAACTAAACAAGGGTACCAATCTCATCAATTAAGATAAATTTTGTGAAAATATGACTTACTCAGTTTCATTAATAAATTTCCAAGTGTCATTACTTCTGATGCCAGTCAAATAAAAAGCAGGTAAATAAAGCACTCTATAGAGGCATTGATGAAATTCTTCTTGGGAAAAAAGCTATGTTTCTGTTATAGTAGGTACAAAAAGTGAATCCCAAGAGCCAAGTGGGACATGTTATCCAAAACTGAGGACAGAATTGCAAACATACTATTTTCCCTACTTTAAAATTCAGACTGGTATTTCAAGATGCACTATCAAAATTGTCTACATATCTTAGTATCTGAAGCTGTTTCACTGCAGTAGTCTGGAAGAAAGCTGGTATATTTGCTCAAGATTTTCATACCTATATAGGCAGAGATTGGTTCAACAACTGAAATATCAATATCCCATTTTGGAAAGCTTCATGGGGATATACTGTACTTCTTAAATCCAATGTAACCTTAGCATCAAGCTGTAGGCTTGTCAAGTGTAAAGTATACCATTATGCCAGGCACTAGCCCTTATAAAAAGGAGAATAGGCAGTCATACACAAAGACAGTATTGTATTATAAGACAGTCCAGGTTTTATAGCATGATTTTCTAGCCCAGTCAGGGAATAGTTGTCCTTCTGTTGCACCATAATAAAACTGGGATTCAAATGACTGGTGTTTGCCGTCACCCCATTTGTCTTTGGGCACCAATTTGTCACTGACTTCTTTTTAGTTTCTCTTCCCTATTAGGTTTCATTTCTTCGGGTAATGAGTCCTTCATTATCAACTGGGCTTCTCAAAAATTCTACATGTTTTATCTTTTTCATTTTCATCCTCTTTGCCCCCCCCCATACTTATCACTCTGTCCTTTGTATTTAGCAACCTCCTAGAACTTTTTGTTTGTTTGTTTTAATTCAAAAGATTATAGTTCATAGAATCAGAGTTGGAATGGATATCAGAAGCATTCTATTTCAATACTTTCATTTTATAGCTAAGGAAACTAACATTAAGTGACAGGGTCACACAGCTAGTAATTGTCTAAGGCAAATTAGTACTTAAGTCTTCCTGTCTCCAAGACCAATGATCTATCTATGGTGCTATCTAGCTTCCTATAACCCTGAGGGGTTATATGGAGTGAGTCCTGTAATTTGACCAATTTCACCTGACCACTTGGAACCAGTTAAGGTAGGAAATGGGAAATATAACTTAATAGGTTAAGAGAACTGTTAGCCCAGGATTTTTCCACCAACTTCTGAAGAAGCTATTGAGTGCCAGAACTGCTCATCTGCTCCTTGGACTAAATTCAGCCAACTGCTATTAGTCTGTAGATTTTCCATTGCACCTATATCGAAGATCACTTGTGTCCATTGAGTCATATGAGAGTGGAGCATTTATCTGCACACTTAATATTTGAATGATATTCTCAGGGTATGTTTCATATTGGAAACAGAAATCAAGTAGAGTTGTAGATATAATGGAAAGTGAAGAGTTAGAACTGTCCATAAAATAATAGAAATAATAAGAATTCATAACAGAGGTGCAAAAAGATTACCTTGCTACAATGAAGACCCAGTTAAGATTATGGAATGTTAATCTGAATGGACCAGGCACCACGGTTTCATGATTTTCTCATCTTCGTTCCATGATCTGCAAAGAAGAGCCAAAGGAGTGGATGATGGGAGTCATCCAAGGCTGCAGGAACCCTGAAGGTCTTCCCTTCCCAGTTTGATTTTTTTTTGTTGTTGTTGTTAAAGGAGCCATCCCAGGAGTAACTACTTAAAGAAGCCTATTCATTGAATGGGTGTATCTCACTCAAAGTGAGAATGTGATAAGACCTAAGCCTGAAAGGACCAGGGTCTCACATTGCATCCTGGGCCATCTCCAATCCTGCTGATGAATATCAGGCCACTAGGCCCAGATGACTCAGGAGAAGAAAGGGAGGTTGGTGACCTTGCACAGACCTCCCTGACTCAAATCAAAGACAACTGCAAGTCATGTCATCATCTTGATGTCATGGTCCTCTTTGTGAACAACGGACAAACACAACAATTCTATGACTGTGCCAGCTTTCACCTAATGGAGAGTAGGAGCTGCCAATGAGGGCCCAAGCAAACAAATGACTTGACTCTAAGAACTTCCCATTGACATCATGCCAAGAATTGGATGCAGAGCAGTGGGAGCCTGATTCAGTGGCTGTTCCAGGAGCTGGCACCGGATGCCCTTAAATTAATCCAGTTTCCTCAAAGATAGAATGTATCTAGAATGACATCTGGAAGATAAGAGAGAAGGAACATCCCAAGAGACTACAAACTCTATAGTAAGGTGAATGAATGGAGTGCCGAACTTTGAATCAGGAAAACCTGAGTCCAAATTCTCCCTTGTTGGTTATCCTACATTCTAGAAGAGGACCAAAATGACATTACTGTGTTCAATTCAAGGTACAGTGTGTCTATCTGTGACTGAGTAGACCAATATGAACTCAGAAGACTCTACCACAAGTCAGGCACAAATAGACAATATGAACATTTGGAGCAGAGATGTCTCTAAATTTGTGCATTTCACCTATTTTTTGAGCTACTGCAACTCTACTTCACTTATAGAGCGCAGCGTCTTTTTTGATGCAGGCACACCATGCGAGGTCGTCCTTCACCGGTGCCTTCCATCTCATGCAATCAATTCCAAACTTATTAAAAGAGACCTTGACAGTATTAGTGACTGGATTACCTTGGACAAGTTTTTCCCCTTCTCTGGACCTTGGAGATCATTCTTGTTCAATGACTTCTGATATCCCTTATGGATCTAAATCATTCAATCAATTAATTAGCAAACATTCTTTCCCTACCAAGTACCCTAGAGATACAATGACAGAAAATGAAACCATCTCCACTATAATTCAATGAAAAGAACTAGGGATTTTTTTTTTTTCCTCTACAGGCAGGGTGGACAGGCTGGTGCCATCAAATTCTCACTGTCCCAGAACTGGAAAAGAGATGACATCGGTAAAAAAAGTGTTTCCATTAAACAGTGACCAGAATGTAGTAGACACTACATTAATGCCTTTTTCCTTCTGGATATCAATTAAATTTTTCTGCCATAACAAAAAAAAATAATAAAAATAATAATACATGATCAAAATCTTCTCCCCCTATTCTCCTTATTTAGCTTCAAGAATGATATAGCATTAAGATATGACCAGGATGTCTTTTAAAAAAATGAATAATGAATCAAAATTTGCTTTGTGTAGTCTGTTTAGTAAGTTTGTATAAAGTGCTGTATCAATTTTTGAAAAAGGAACAAATGAATGAATAAAAGCATTAGGGTGTGTGTGTGTGTGTGTGTGTGTGTGTGTGTATGTGTGTGTGTGTGCATGTGTGTGCACACATGCAGGTTGATTAATCTCCTGTGCATAATCATAAATGAATTACATCCTATGTATACCCTGTAACACAAAATGTTTATTAAATTTTACCTTCAGACTTCCACGGGGCAAACCAAGTTGACAGTGTAGAGGAAGCACTCAGTCAAACTCTCCCACCATTCCCCACTGAACAACTTTAATATGAAGCCTCAAATCAAATTCTGGAGGGGCAAAGACAACATAAAGGTCAGAGTGAGACATTATTTTAACCCAAAACAACTTAGGAGGATAAACGGAGAGATCAGTTACCCAGGGGTACAGTCTGGTTCACTGGATGAATCACCAGTGGTAGGACGAGGCGATTGTGATAGAAACAGTGGTGACTTCAGGAACTCTTGAAGTAGAGATGATAAGGGGTCCTGGCTAATGATTAGAAAGATATTACAAGGGGCTTCTGTGCTAGCACTGAAGGTAGGAAGAAATAGAAAAATAAACTTTATCTAAAATAATAGCAGACAAGTGAAATTATAGTCATATTTGAAACCTGGTTATTAGAACTTGCTATTTTTTAGATGCGATGGAACTATTAAGTGACTGTTCTTCTGAGTCTAAGTCCAGGTATGGATAGCAAGAAAGGAGGTCTGAGCCTCCAATCCATGACCAGTAAGCCTGTGAGATGCTGGTGTGAACTACAAAAGGTGATCTCATGGGAAGGGTGGGAGAATGGCTGTTCATCCTGGACTGAGGTAGGATTCTCCTGACTCAGTTTCCCCACTGATACCTGGCAGACTTTAAGCCTGACTGAATGCAAGTTGACAATCTATACTTGCCTGGAACTGACATGAAGTTGGGGAGATCTATTAAATTATAGATTATTGGTAGGGGAACATCCGAGGTTAAGTCTAAAATTAAGCTATTAGCCTTATGAATTTAGACCAACAACAATAAGTTAGGGTCCTTTAATTCTTAGTAGTACTATGGAGACAATTAGGTCAAGAGCTTGTGAAGTTAGCAAACATAAATATTATTTGTGTCTCAGTTGGTTAGTTAAAAAAAAATTCTTTTGTGGTCCATATTGTAAATGCTTTAAAAAGAAGTATCACCTGACCAAAAATTTGAATTGTTTTATCTGTTATAAACTGTGTTAAAAATGAAAAATAAAATTAAAAAAAATAAAAGGAGGTATGCTTAAAATATAAATGATGGAATTTCACTGTATGTAATAAAACCCTGTTAGTTTGCCCCCCAAAATAAAATAAAATAAAATAATGGCAGACTATATAAAAATTTTGAGAGTCTACCTACCAATTCAAATCCAGGTACTATATGAGCACAGTTACAGGACACTTTTCATATGGATAAAAATTGATCTAAAAACCTGGAGATTCATTAATTTCTCATGTGTTGGCTGAGCGAATATAATACAAATGAAAATTCTACCTAATATAATTTATTTAGTGCCATGAGAATCAAACTACTAAGGAATTATTTTATAGAGCTAGAAAATATAAGAAAATTCGTCTGCAACAAGAAAAGATCAAAATATCAAAGTCAATCAATGAAACAAAGTCAAAGAAGGTGGCCCAATAGTAACAGATTTCAAAATATATTACAAAGAAGTAATCAAAACAGGAGAGAGAAAGAGAGAGAGAGAGAGAGAGAGAGAGAGAGAGAGAGAGAGAGAGAGAGAGAGAGAGAGAGAGAGAGAGAGAGAGAGAGATATGAAGGAGAAGAAGAAGAAAATGGAATGGACAGAAATACACAATAAACATAACTATAAATGGTTTTTTTAACTGTTAAAACTGATTTATTATTATTTTTTTTCAGTGTTCTGCAATCACTTCCATATGTCTTAGATTTTTCCCCTCCCTCCCTTCCTTTCCCCCATCTCCCCACTCCTTTCCTGATGTGACATACAGTTTTATATAGGTTCTACACATACATTCCTATTAAATACATTTTCACCTTAGTACGACTATAAATGTTAAAGGAATGAACTCACCCATGTACAAGAAGCAGACAGAAGAATGCAATAAAAACCAAAATCCAACACATGAAACACATACAGACACATACATACACATACACACATGCTTAAAATAAAGGGCTGGAACAGAATCTATCATGCTTCAGCTGCAGCAAAGAAAGGCAATGGTAGCAATCACAATATAGAAAAAAGCAAAAATTGACTCAATTCAAAAAAAGATAAGCAGGGAAACTACATTTTGGTAAAAGGCACCATAAAATTATATAACTTATCAAGTGACATAGAATCCAATTTATTTTTTTAACATTTAAACTTATTATATATTAACATTTTTTTTTGAATTTTGAGTTTCAAATTCTCTTCCTCCATTCAACTCTCTCCTCTACCCATTGATCAGAGAAAAAATATATCAAGTTTACATGTATAATCATACAAAACACATTGTCATTGTAGCCATTTTTCCAAAGAAACAAGAAAAATAAAAATAGAAAATTATATTTCAATTTGGACTTGTTGATCAATTCAGTCTCTGAAGGAGGATAGTATTTTTTTTCATCATGAGTCCTTTAGAATTGTCTTGGATTGTTGTCTTGATCAGAGTAGCCAAGTCTTTTACAGTTCATCATCCTTACAACATTGCTGTTACTGTGCACAACGGTCTCTTAGTTTTTTCACTACATTTTGCACCAATTCATATCAATCTTGCCATGCTTTTTAATTCCTGAAACCACCTCCTTGTCATTTCTTATAGCAAAATAGTTCTTTGTCATAATCATATGCTGCAACTTGTTCAGCCATTCCCCAATTGATGAATATTCCCTCCATTTCAAATATTTTGCACAACAAAAATAATTACTATATTTTTGTACATATAAGGCCTTTTCCTTTTTCTTTGAAACTTTTTGGGATACAGACCCAGCAGTAGTGCTGCTAGGTCAAACGGTATGCACAGTTTTATGGTCCATTAGGGATAGTTCAAAATTGTATTATAGAATGGTTCAACCGATTCAATACCCCAATTCATTAATGCACCTGTTTTTCCTGCATCCTCTCCAAAATTTGTGATTTTTGATAGGTGTGAGGTGGTATCTCTGAGTTATGTGAATTTGCATTTCTCTAATCAGTAGTGATTTAGAATATTTTTATTATGATTATAGATAGCTTTAAATTCTTTTTATGAAAACTGTTCGTTTATAAATCCTCTGAATATTTGTCAGGTGGGGAATAGTTCTTAATTTTTATAAATTCGACTCAGTTCTATGTTTGTATGTGTTTGAGAAATGGTGAATTTTGCATTGCATTCTGGTTTTTTTTGTCACAAATACCTGAAAGTCTTTTTCATTCAGGATTATACTCAGCTTTGCAAGGTAAGTTATTTTTGATCACACCCAGTTCTTTTTCTCTCAAAATATTATCTTCCAAGACCCATGGTCTTACAATGAAGAAGCCAATAGGTCTTGTGTGATCCTGATTGTAATTCCATCACATGTAATTATTTTTTTCTTATTTCTTGTGCTATTTATTTCTTAACTTGGGATATTTAAAACTTGACTATGATGTTCCTTGAAATTTTCATCCTAGGATCTCTTTGAAGTGGTGATCAGAGAATCTTTTCTATTCCTACTTTTTCCTCTCATTCTAAAACTTCAGGGCAGTTTTCCTTAACAATTTCTTGTAGTATTATAGCAAGACTTTAATCTTTTGGATGTAACTTTCACCTAGTCCAACAATTCTTATATTGTCTCTCTTTTGTCTCTCCTTTAAATCAGTTGTTTTTCTAATAAGATATTTCATATTCTCTTATTTTTTCCTGCTTTTCATCTTGTTTCATTTTTTCTCGATGTCTTCTATTGTCATTAGCTTCCCCTTGCCCAATTCTAGTTTTCAAGGTGTTACTTTCTTCCTTGAAGTTTTAGATTTCTTTTCTCCAATTAGTTGACTTTCTTCTCATTATTTTCTTGCATTGCTCTTATTTTTACCCTAATTTTTCCTCAATCTTTCCCATTTGATTTTTGAAGTCCCTTTGAAATTCTTCTAAGAATTCTTTTTTTTTGGGGAGGGGGTGTAGGAGGAGCATGTGACAATTTGATGTTTCTCTTTAAGTTAGGAGTGGCTTTTTTAACTTTACTGTTCCTCTGAATGTAAAACCAGATCTTTTCTATCCCCAAAGTAGCTGTTTGTAGTTGAATTCTTTCTCCTTTGCTTACTCATTTTTTATTTCATTTCATTTTATTTTTGGCAGCTTATAATTGTAATTGATTCTTTTCCTGGGGTGTAGTAAATGGTGTCAAAGGCCTCAGGTCTTTCTTACTGTTATTGTCTGATCTCTGTCTGAGGTCCCAACTTCAGACACTCCTCTTTAACCTCAAACCATGTATAGGGCCCCCGTCTGCCCTGTTCTGAAAATACTCTTGCTTCTGTGGTCCCTCTAGTGGCTGTAAATTTTAGCTTTCTCGGGTCTCCTGCAAGTGTCTATGACCAACAGGGTCCCTGCACTACACTTACATATCCTGTGTCATTCCTTTTTGTCCTTAGCCATATCCTTGAACTATATCTGGTTAGAGAAGTTGGGCACAGTGTTCAAATACAGAGGAAGATCCTCTAATATTTCTCTGATCAGCTGCCTGGCCTTGACACTGTCCTTGAAATGAAAGTTCATGAAGTGACTTGTCTGTGGGTTTGTTGATACGGTGGAGTCTCCCTGGAGGTGTTTGCTCTTCATCAGGGCAGAACTTTTACCCCTGGAAGTAAGACCTTTACTGAAGTCCTCTCAAGTTTTCTTAGGAGGAAAACTGCTTTATCCTGGATTTAAATTATTTCTACTGCTCTATGTTCACTTTGAGACAAATATTTTGTCTTTTTCGTGGGAGAAATTTGGAGAACTTGGGATTCTCTGACCTACTCATCCATCTTCCCAGAATCCTCTGTAGCTGAAAATTTAAAAAAAAAAAGCTAACTTTTTTCATGTAATTGGGAAGTATTTAACGAATTTAATAAAATATATTATCTTCATAAAATGTTTACCCCCAGCCCCAAATTTTGATTATTCAGCACATTAATGCATATAAAAAGTAATTATGAAGTAATACATTCTTGAAGTTCAAATGTACTTTAAAGTTACAGAAGTATGGATTAAAGAAAAGTGAGTAGAAAGAATTGTGTTAAAATGTGTTAACCTATGTTAGGCTATAGGTCCACATGCCATAGCTATTCCTTAAAGAAACATTACAAGGAGATGTACTATATAGAATATGCTGCCACCTTAGGGACAGAAGGGGAAGGTTTATAAATGTGAGATTTCTATTAAGATAATTTAATTCTTGATTTATAGTGTAGTTGGGGTAGATACTTTAGTGTTCTAGAAACATCCAGAAAGATGATTCTCCTAGCACAAACTCTGAAACATATTTCTAAAAAAGTTCAAAATTAAAATTCAGAAATGGAACAGAAAGATTAGTTGAACTTCTCAGCAATGAGAAGTTAAGCCATCCTGTTATTTAAAATAATATATTGTGTGAAACTCTGTAGGAATGGAAAATTTCAGATATTCTTTAATGTCATTAGCAATGAGAATTTTTAAAATCATTTGAATTGGTGAAAACATTTATAATTTTATTTTAAATGACAATTCTACCCCCCATATTAACTTCTGCTTGATCTAATGGTAAGGTTTTTTCCTTAGAATAATGAAAATCGATATTTCCTTACAACCTTTTAGTTTTGCCAGATACTCTAAATACATCGTGTAATGATCACAACCACCTTGAAAGATAAATGTTATGGTTAACCCCTGGAGCAAATGTATTTCTTGAGAAGCAAAGTGATTTACCAAATGGCAGATAGCTTTCTTGGTATATTTGAATGTATTTGAATCTAGGGATTTCTGACTTGAAAGTCTGTCTTTTTCCTTCTAAGTTACTAAATAAGAATGTTTTAGGCTTCTTTCTAGGATGGTGGTTTTTATGTTTTTCTGTTTAAAAATCTTGATACTTTACTACTTTATGAATCAGTGATTTCGTTAATGTATATCCTTTCTCCACTAAGGATGATCATGGGCTCCCTATAATATAGTACATCCTCCTTAATGAATAAATGATTTCTTTTTGACTAAGTAAGAGGCCATTCTCTGCCTCATTTCTTATCTAACCTTAATCACTGAATGAGGCATTGCCTCAGTCAAACAGACCTGATAAAGACCTTAGCTTAAAGAGATCAAGGTTTTCCACTCCATTCACGGCCAGCACCAGTCATCCTGATCTATATCTTGCCAGTATACTCAGATGGCTCTGGAGGAGAAAGTGAGGCTGGTAACTTTGTACAGCCCTCTCCCACATAAATCCAATTTACTTGCATATCATGGCATCACCTGCCTGATGTCATGATTATCTTTAAGAACAAAGGACACAAAAACAATGTCTGTGAATAGTAGAAGGAGCTGCCCAATGGGGAAGCCAATTGGAACAGGCCATTTGGGCAACACAATTTCTTCTTCAGTTTCCTTTTGTTTCTTTGTTTCTTCTTTCCTTGCTCCTTCATTCCTTTTTTCTTCTTTCTTTTCCTCTTTCTATTTTTCTTTCTTTCTTTCCCTTCCTTTCCCTCTATCCATACAGGGTACCATTACCTGTGTGTGTTTTGCCCAAAGAAATGTACATTTTGATCCCTGAAACTTCACAATGTATCTTGGAGTTTATCTGCTAGATTTTTTCTTCCTTAAGGACCATTTCTTAAACCCAAATCACCATGGCCTTCATTGACTGGCCAAAAATAGATCCCAGGCCAAGCCCCATTTGACCATTGTTTGGACTGTGATTAACTCAGAGTATTTTTATTTTTGCCAGAAACCCTGAGGGTCTTCCCCTCCCAGATTTTTTTTTTTTGACTAGTTAAGAGAGGCCATTCTTTGCCTCATTTCTTACCTAAGCCTTGATCATGGAATGGACATTACCTCAGTCAAACCAATACCTGTTAAAGTCCTTAGCTTAGAAAGAACAAGGTTTCCCAGTGCACCCAGGGCCATCTTCAGTTGTCCTGATCTATATCTTTCCACTGAGACTGGTAACTTTGCACAGTTCTCCCTCACTTAAATACAATTCACTTGTATGTCATGACATCATCTCCCTGGTAATCCTCTTTTGAGGTTGAAGAACAAAACAACAATAATGGATTCATAAGGTTTGGGACAATACCTGTGATATTTCCAGGCCAAGAAACATCATTTAGTAATGCACATTGTTACTTTCTCTGCAGTTTATTGTTTTAGAAATTTCCAGGAACACTAGCACATTAAGTGGCTTACTGCATCATATAGCAAGTATTGTAGAGAAACAAGTTTTTTTCTGGGTCTTACTGATATCTAGACCAACTCTTTACCCAGGATGTGATAATGAATAGAAAAGAATATGATGCATGTTTAGCATATGCAGCATGACGTAGTGGTGGATGACAATCTGCCCTCCAAACCAGTCATTCTTGGGTTCTATCTCTGTCTCTTTCCATTCTGTCCCTCTGATCTATGGCAAATTATTTCACCTCTCAGGGCTCTAAACAACTCTTTATGAGTTCAAGTAGTAGAGAAAGTACTTTTTTATTATTTTAATTTATTTGTTTTTGGTTTTCTACGATCACTTTCATAAGTCTTAGATTTTCTCCCACCCTCTCCCCCCTCACTCCCCAAGATGGCGTACAATCTCATATGGGTTCTACACATACATTCTTTTAAAGACATTTTCATATTAGTCATGTTACATGGAAGAATTAAAATGAGTGGGAGAAACCATGAGAAAAACTCAAACAGAACAAAACATAACACAAGAGGAAGTGATCTGCTTCATTCTACTTTCCAATTCCATAGTTTTTTCTCTGGGTGTGAATGGCATTTTGCCTCAAGAGTCCTTTGGGAATGTTTTAGGTCCTTGTAATGCTATGAAGGGCTAAGTCTACCAGAAAAGAAAGTTCTGGCCTTAAACAGAAGAGGAAATTTCCTCATCTGGGAGTTTCCTAGATTAAGGCTATCATAGATCCAGATCATATTATCCTGGATCTCTCTTCTCGCTTCTTCTCCATAGCCACAAGGCCACCACCTTAGTTCAGTTTCTCATTGTCTTTCTCCTGGACAATTGTAAAAAGCCTCCTACATGTCCCTCTACCTACAATCTTTTATATTTCTAACTTAATTTCCTTTTGATTTTCTTTAGCATAAAATGTAAATACCATGTCCTAGCATTTAAAGCCATCCATAATTTGACTTCAATCTATTTCTCCAGCCTTATTTTTATCCATTTCCTTATCCATGCACCTCATGGAGCACCTGGATTTGTATCTGATCATATTATATCCTATATGATATAACATCACAATATTATGTAATATAGAAGTAATGTAATATAGTATTATATTATGCACATAATATATGTTGATATATATGTGTATATGCATACATTTGCATGTATATATGTATATATATGTAGATATTTATCTTATATTACTGTGCATTGTGGGTATAGGTTCCACATATGCACTGTTAGATTGCCAAAGCATATCAATAGATACTGACATACTCACCTAACATTTCTGTCACTCCTAGTTTATATTCAAATATTGCAAGCTTAACAGATATTTGTCAAATCAAAACTTTGTATCTCCAGACTATTGCCAAGCGCATTCCCAATAGTCACTGATGACTTGATTGAATTCAGTAAAAATTAAAAAACAGAAGTAGAATGAACAGATGCTTGAGAGGTAGATGTAAGGACAACAATAAGGTAAGTAGAGAGGACTCCAAAAACAAACTCAACTCTGTTCAAAGGTAATGATCCATCTTAGACAAAGGATATGAGTAATAGACCAAGCCTTCTTTTTCTCCACAGGGAGATCAAAATGTTGCATATACCTACATGCGTATAGATCTGGTCACTCATTGAAGTGGTTTTGAATATTTTTCTTTGTTACAAAAGATTTAATGCTGTGGGTATAAGTGGATGAATTTTCTGTATATCTAGAATGACTCCGATATAATAATAATTACAGCAACAACAATAATATAACAATACAGTAGCATAATTATAATAATATAATAATAATATAAACAGAATAATAGAAATAGTGCTAATATATCTTTTTAACTCTAGGAAAGTGGTTTAGAAATATTATCTCACAACAACCCTGGTAATTAAGTGCTACTATTATCCCAGCACTGCATCCATTATATTAATTAAATTCAAAACAAGAAAAATTAAAAAAAATACTTATTTTAAAAAAAGACTAAAACGTATATTTTAATTTTCATTATTTTACTTATCTACATGATCCATATCATGGACTACTTTAAACAAAAATCTAAAATGTGGGCAATGCCTGTCTTGCGTGCTGCCATATTTCTATTTTACCCACCTTTCTACCCTTCTTTGTCTTCCAGTTAGTTCCTGTTATTACTTAGTGTCAGGTCAAACTACCACTGTAGCACTTCCCCAAGTTAAAGAGTCCTCTTGATAGAATTCCCTGTCTTCACACCTGCAGTTAGTACTTAATCTATTATATCACTAGCCCTCTATTTACCTTGGTTTGTCAATGTCAGGCCTATACACCATGAATATTTTCTCCTCTGTGCTCCATTAACAATTTATTTAGAGATTTCCAAGACTGTGGTACTCCCTTTGTATATTTTGTATCAGTCAGCTGTCTAGGCTTCCCATATTCTTGAGCAATTTTTGAGAACATGAATTAGGATGTAATTCAAGAAATCAAGTTTTTACCCCCATAGAAATGGAACTTTCTTCAAAAAGACATCATGAATATTGATTAATTTCTCATTTCTTCTTTAAAAAATTTTAATATCCAATGTAGATTTTGGCTTGAAGTAATTAAAATGCCCAGGTCTAGCACATACCTTCTCACACTAAACTTAAAGCAATTTGCATTACTGTTTATGTCAATTCTGATTCTCTTTATGCAGATGAAGAGAGGGGACCTGAAATATATATATATTTTAGTTTTCGAGCACTTTTGAGTATTTCTCTTCTGCTGTAGAACAGACTAAGGGTCAGTTTTGTCATTAAGATTTTCTTGAAAGCAGCTTTATTTCAGTATTTAATTACATGCTACTATGTAATAGCAAAGAGATTTTAATTTTCCTCCTTAGACTGATTGTCATTGGAGTCTTCCATCAATTCAGGCCATTTCTCCAAAGGGGGAATTTGGTTCTTTGTTCCTTTACTTTCTGTTGCCACCATATACACAAACACAAAGGGGAGAATTTAAGATACAGTTACCTACTTTCAAGCATTCAATATTTTTTTCTTCTTAATTAATTAATTTATTTAAGTTTTTAGCATTCATTTCCACAAAATTTTGAGTTCCAAATTTTCTCCCTGTCTCTCCCCTTCCCCCATCCCCAAACACCAAGCATTCTGATTACCTCTTTCACCAATCTTCCCTCCCTTCTAACATCCCTCTCTTCCCATATCCTCATCTTCTCTTTTGTCCTGTGGGGCAAGATAAATTTCTATACCCCATTAGCTTTATTTCTTATTTCTCAGTTGCATGCAGGAACAATACCCAACATTTGTTCCTAAAACTTTGAGTTCCAACTTCTCTTCCTTCCTCCCTCCACACCCATCCCCATAGGGAAGGCAAGCAAGTGAATATAGGCTATATATGTGTAGTTTTGCAAATGACTTCCATAATAGTCATGTTGTGTAAGACTAACTATATTTCCATCCATCCTATCCTGTCCCTCATTTCTTCTATTCTCTCTTTTGACCTTGTCTCTCCCTAATATTGTTTCCTTCTAATTGCTCCCTCCTCCCATTTGCCCTCCCTTCCATCATCCCCCCACCCTGCTTATCCCCTTCTCCTCCACTTTCCTGTATTGGAAGATAGGTTTTCATACCAAATTGAGTGTTCATGTTTTTCCTTCCTTGAGCCAAGTATGATGAGAGTCAGCTTCACTTTTTCCCTCTCTCCTCCTCCATTTTTCCATCCATTGAAAAGGCTTTTTCTTGCCTCTTTTATGAGAGATAATTTGCCCTGTTCCATTTCTTCCTTTTTTCCTCTCAATATATTCCTCTCTCACCTCTTAAGTTTATTTTTTTAGATATGATCCCTTCCTATTCAACTTACCCTGTGCTCACTCTCTCTCTCTCTCTCTCTCTGTCTCTCTCTCTCTCTGTCTCTCTCGCTCTATCCATCTATCTGTGTGTGTATGTAATCCCACCAACTACCTAAATATTGAGAAAAGTTTCAAGAGTTACAAATATTATCTTTCCACATAGGAATGTAAACAGTTCAACTTTAGTAAGTCCCTTATGATTTCTCTTTCCTGTTTACCTTTTCATGTTTCTCTTGATTCTTGTGTTTGAAAGTTGAATTTTTTACTCAACTCTGGTCTTTTCATCAAGAATGCTTGAAAGTCCTCTATTTCATTGAATGACTATTTTTTTCCCTGAAGTATTATACTCAGTTTTGCTGAGTAGGTGATTCTTGGTTTTAATCCTCGTTCTTTTGACTTCTGGAATATCATATTCCATGCCCTTCGATCTCTGAATTAGAAGATGCTACAACTTGTGTTATCCTGATTTTATTTCCAAAATACTCAAATTGTTTCTTTCTAGCTGCTTGCAATATTTTCTCCTTGACCTGATAACACTGGAATTTGGCTACAAGATTCCTAGGAGTTTCTCTTTTTTGAATCTCTTTCAGGCGGTGATTGGTGGATTCTTTCAATATTTATTTTCCCCTCTGTTTCTAGAATATCAGGGCAATTTTCCTTGATAATTTCATGAAGGATGATGTCTAGACTTTTTTTTATCATGGCTTTCAGGTAGTCCTATAATTTTTAATTTGTCTCTCCTGGATCTATTTTCCAGGTCATATATTTTTCCAATGAGATATTTCACCTTAACTTCCAATTTTTCATTCTTTTGGTTTTGTATTTTCTTGGTTTCTTATAAAGTCATTAGCTTCCATCTGTTCCACTCTAATTTTTAAAGCACTGTTTTCTCCACTTAGCTTTTGAACCTCCTTTTCCATTTGGCTAATTCTGCTTTTTAAAGCATTCTTCTCCTCATTGGCTTTTTTGAACCTCTTTCGTCAATTGAGTTAGCCTACTTCTAAAGGTGTTATTTTCTTCAGCATTTTTTGGGTCTCCTTTAGCAAGCTGTTGATTCACTTTTCATGATTTTCTTGCAAGTCTCTCATTTCTCTTCCCCATTTTTCCTTCACCTCTCTTTCTTGATTTTCAAAATCCTTTTTGAACTCTTCCATGGCCTGAGACAATTAAATATTTATTTTCTATGTTTGGGATACAGAAGCCTTGACTTTTATGTCTTTCCCTGGTGGTAAGCATTGTTCTTCCTCATCCAAAAGGATGGGAGAAGATACCTGTTATCTTCTATAACCTTCTGTAGTTTTATTTTTTTCTCCCTTTTTTGGACACTTTCCCAACCAGTTAACTGATTTTTGGATTCTTTGTCAAGAGTAGGGTATACTCTGTCAGATCTCAGTTCCTCCAAGGTGGCACAATCAAGCCTGCACACTGATCTGGGAGCAACCAGAAACTTTTGTGCCCAGAATCTGTGAGTAGTAGAATTTCCTCTCCTCAACAGCCTCACCTCCAGTTCTGCCAAGCCAGAACTCAGGGCTGAGGTTCAGATCAGTTGCTCAGTTTCCCTAGGTGCTTTACAATGAGGCCTCCAACAATGGATGTGGGCTGCTGCCTGCTGTGGGAGGCACTGCAGCCTGCTAAGGCCTCTGCCACTGCCGCCTGGGGCTGGAGCTATGGGGGACACCCTGCTCCCTTCTTGGCCAGCTGAAAATGCCATCTCACTGACCTTTGGAGCCTGTGAGTTGAGGGATCTGTGAACTGCTGCTGCTGCCACTGGGGATTCCATTCCCGAGGCCTGCTCTGACCCTCCTCCCTGTGCAGCGTGGTCAAGGCTGGGCTGGGCTCCACTCTACATATGTCCAGTGCAACAGATCTTTCCCACTGGCTTTCCAGGTCACCCAGGGCTGGAAGTCTCCTGCACTCCATCATTCTGTGGCTTCTGCTGCTCTAGAATTTTTTAAGAGTCATTCTTTACAGTTATTTTATGGGTTGTGGGGGAAGAGCTAAATTATATGTGTCTTTCTACAATGCCATCTTGGCTTTGCTCCCCCATTCAGGATTTTTTAAAGGTGAATGCTGATCCATGAGCTCCCAAGCATAACTACCTGCTTTCATTCAATACTTTAATCTAAAAATCAATCAAAAATTGTTTTTATAATCCTTATGGAAAGTAGCAGCTTCCTCCTATGTTTGTCAATATTCCTTCCAACTTTATTTCGTCACCTCCTCAGGTCCTCCTTATATTCTAAAAGATTCTAGACTCGTGTAATGATAAGCAAACAGACAAAGGGACAGTTAAATTCAGCAGGAGGTAGGACAAAGATTAAAAAGAAGTTCATATTACTTCTCCCTGATTTCTGTTGCGCTTTGATTTTTCTATTTCTGCCTATTCTGAATCTTAAATTGTGCATAGAGATTCTCAGATTGGATTAGAGGGAGCATGAATCACAAAAATACAATATGATCTTTCTTTTTTTTCCTACCCAGTCTCTAGTCTGACATTATCCAAATCTATTTACTGAAGAATGCATCTGTCTTTGGCACTGAATTGCTGCATATCATCTGAAAATGCAACTAGGCTATTTTTCACATAGAGAAAAGATAACCACTAAAAGAATAAGAAAAAAAGAGGCTTTTATGTTAAGTGTTTGGAAATTTATTTGCTTTCTGAAAAGGACAACTTGTGGATAACAAAATAGTTTATAATTGAAATGCAACTTATTTAATGACTGTGAATATTACAAATTGAATTATATTTTAATGACATATTGAATTCTCTATGCAGATCTGATCAGAATAAATCAGGGTGTCATATGAATCACAAAATCATCCATATTGTTTAAAGTTATGAGGTATGCATTTTAAGCAATGTGAGTTGCTTAATTCATTTTTTTTTAAAAAGGTAATGTCTTTAATTATAAGGACTTCAATGTACTTGGGAATATTGCTTTAGTCAGAAACCATGTGAGATTTTGTTTGGTTTTATAAGTTTACTGGATACCAGATGTGCTCTTTAAAAATTTTTTCAACATAACTTCCCTAGTAAAGAAAAGAAAGGAAGGTCAGCTGGGGTATATATATTAAATCCAGTCATCATTTTCACTTGATCAAAGAGTCCTTTAAGAATTTTTGAATTTCATTTTCATTGAAAAAGCCATCTGAGAAATTCAATCTTAAAATTTATGAAAGAAAATTTGAGCTAGTGAAAATGTTTCTTCTTTAAAAAATCTATTTCAGATGAGTGTCATTTAAGATTATCAAAAGAAAATCAGATAGGAATATTGATCTAGTCTATAACACTCTTCTTCCTGACTGTCAGAAACTATTGATGTTCCAGTAATTTTCTCAGTATTTTTTTGGAGGAAATATACCCATTTTACCTACATTTAAAATATAAAACTTCCCCGACTTCAAGTTCAGTTCCATTTATATTACAAATAGTGAATTGATCTCTTATAAATTAGTTTTATTCCAGACAGTTTATTTATATCCCACTAGATCATCAAATTAATGCTTGTTTGGAAAATGAAAAACATGAATTCCCAATTTTGATAGTAGATCCCATAACTACCCTATTTGATCTCTGTTTCATTGATATATCTGCATATATCTATTTCTCTGGAATAGCCACAAATCCTAAATGAAGTACTATAAGAATCATAAATAGGATGGTTACAACAAGAGCTTTATATCAGGGAGCCAAAATTTAAAGGACTAACTTGCTTCTTGCATGTATGTTATTTCCATCTCCATATTATTATTTTCTGTCTCTTAGGAATAGATCATCCTACTTGTAGCATGATATACCAGACTATGAATGACTTGCCCCTGTAAAGGCTGTGATTGGTGAAAACTAATATATAGTAAAAGTTAAATTCTGAGCCCTTCCTATAACTCTGGACCTGCTCCCATCTGATATAGCAGCCTTTTTTTCAGTCTATAGTGTCCTCACCATTTGCGCGCGCACACACACACACATACACACACACATACTGTATCTATTTCATATTGTCCTTAAACAGAAAAAGAATAACATCTGTGCTGATCTGTTTGTTTGAGCCTAGCATAGATAATATTACCTTGGACACTTAAAATATTAATGCTACTGTGGTTATGACTGCTGATACTGCTAATGCTGATCAATACATTCAGCAGGTATTTGAGTCCCAGTGAAGTGCAAGGATGTGTCCTTACTTGTGGTCGAAACAGACAAGTAAGACATGATTAATGGTATAGATCTTTATTCCATGGTCTCTAACAGATTTTATTGCATATTTTTGCCACACAAAAGGAACCTCAAACAATTCCTCAATTCAAAAGACATGCATTGTAAACTTATAGAGGAATACAGATTATTTTAATTTTTAATTTAATTTAATTTTAATTTAATCCATTTCCACTCAGTGTATATTAAGCCTCTACTAAGCTATAGAGAATGCCATTGGCAGTATAGATACAAAGACAGAAATGAGTTAAAATGATGCACACTATGAAAGTGTATTCAGATTAATACTTCAGTGAATACTTCATTCAAACTCTGCTCTTACTGATATGATCAGCCTCTCCATCTTTGAAGATGGCAGCCCATCTAGACTCTCTTCTTTGGATGGTAATGGTGCATGTGTTCAGAGAATTTTCCATAGTATGGGAGGGTCTTCTAAACTTACAAGTTTGGAGAATGTGTTCAGTACCACCTTTCATTTTCTCAACTTTATGAGGAGATCACTGGAGCATAATCTTCATCAGTTATCCCTCATTCTAGCCACATGAGCAGCCAACCTTCTTCTTTCATCATACATACATTCTTGACATGAAGCACAGCCTGGGAAAAGGCAGAGAAATGAAAGAGAAAGTGTTTGCATATCAAGTACACCAGCTTGCCTAGACCATTGAATGTGTGAAGGCAAGCAATGTGTAATAGGCTTGGAATCATAACCTAATATCCCATTTAATATTCGTAATCAGTATTTATATCATGTATCAATTGTTAATGTCTGGAATTTATTACATGTAATATATAAACACTTATTCAATCTACTGGTATAGTATAGGGGTATTTTGTTGGTAAAGAGGGGGAATGCACTTTAGTAGCTGGGGAGCACAGTGGGTAAGGCACTGGACTTGGAGTCAGGAAGATGTGAGTCTAATTCTAGTCTCAAATGATTACTAGCTATATGACACTGAACAAGTCACAACCTCTGTCTACCTTATTTTGCTCAGCATTAAAATGAGGATCATAACAGAACCTCTCTCACAGGATTCTTGTGAGAAACAAATGAGATGATATCTGTTAAATGCTTAAAATGGTGTCTGGCATATGATAGAAGCTTAATAAATGTTTATCTTCCCTTCCTCTTCCCCTTCAGGAATGATTGAATGGAAAAGAAATAGGAAAGAATAGGAGAAAAGTCTTTTACCAAAAGTGTATATGGTGTATACAGTGTTTTACCAAAAAAGAAATAGTGACAATCCCTCAGTCTCTTACTAAGGAAGTTAGGGCAGGTCTGTCCCCACTCAAATAAAGTGTTTTCTAATGATATATATTTTAACTTGATAATAGGTTTTATTGGGTGCTCTCGTTCTGAACTTCTGGAATAGTAGGGGACTTGAAATGGAGTGAGAGTGAATTGCGAAGGTATGAGAGATCAAGAGGAAACAAGTGTATTTCAAGAGTAAAAGATCAAAAGAAGAAAGCTTCAGTGAAGTGATGACATTTATCCTTTGGCTGCCTCTAATATTGATTTTCCCTAGCCTGTAGAATTATATTTGTATTGTACACAGTGGGAAAATAACAACAGCACCAGGCTGGGAACTGGGAGTGCTTACATTTTAGTACTGATACTGCCTTGGTGAACCTCAGCTAGACATACAGAAAAATCTATTCCCACCCCTGACTTCTGTTCTTGGTATCTTCTCTCTCATGTTTCTTCTAGCTTCCTGCCTTCCTTAAGTCTCTACCAGCTCATCTATCCCAAAGTGCAAATGTGGACAGAGATCCAGTAGATATCACAAATGTGATGTTTTCTAAGCAATGCCTTTGTTACATATGGATGGAACAGAAAGATTCTGTATAGTAAAATTTGATGAAAATCTGAAAATTCATCCTGTACCAAAATGCTTTACTCAGAAGCATGCTGAGGCATAAAATGACACTATTAGGATTTTATTCTTTTGCATATTGAAGGTTTATAATTTTCAGTGTCCCTTAATAATATTCAAAATTACATGCAAAAGGAAAAATAAGATGACATGTAAGAGATGGGGAGTCAATTTAGTCAATCACATCATTCTAACTCACTTAAAGTAACAAGATGCTCTGATACCTTTGCCAGGTGAAAACAAAATTCTTTTGATTAAATCAATTAAAATCTTTAAAATAAATGAGAAAATTTTTTAACCCATTAAGTTGTTCTTCTAAGTCATTGGATGTACTGGAATGATGACGCACGAGTGTGTTCATGTTGGCTGAGGAAATTTGCACACTGTGGGTCATGTATAAAATAACCAGCTAGTTCAGGACTTAAATACTTGGAGATCAGAGAGGAGAGAAGAGAGTTAATTTCCTGACAAGTAATCATTTCCTTAGATGTGGGGCATCTTAAAAGCAGGAACTGTTTTCATAGTTCCTTTTATCCACAGTATTTTTCACAGTTCCTAACACATAATAAGACCATGAGAAATGCTTGATGACTTGACCTCACGAATGTGGAAAGAATCCTGAGTCTTGGTCTTGATTCCCCACCACCACTACCACTTTGACCAGACAATCTTCTCATGAACTTGCTTGCTTTCAGTTTACACATTTGTTTTCTAGCAAAAATACTAGAGACAGCTAATGTTGATATCCGTTCCTTCTTGTTCTGTGTGCCCATTCCTTCTTGTTCTGTACCTAGCTATACCTTGATTTCTTTTCTCTTCAATTGCTTGATGTATCAGTAAAAGAAGCAGAATCCCCATTTATCACATGCTTTACCCTTTCCCTGCTAGGTGGCTAATTTGAGGAATGTTGCTACTTAGAGATATGTTAATAATAGAAACAATTATGGGTCCAAATTTAAATGTTTCTATCTAGCAAGAGGGAATTTTTTTTTTAAAGTAACCCAATGAACAAATATGAATCAGGTGTATACTAAGTAGCTTATTCCCACACCTAAATGGTAATGCTATGAAATAAGGAATCATAGGATGATTAGCAGAGACTTCAGTAAAATATCACTATTACTAAAGTCAGTTGAATGACTAATACAAGGCGTTTCAAGAACTTCACTAAAGTTTTAGGATAGCCTGTGATCAAAGCTCATTGAGACATATTATTTTCAAAGATGCAGATGAGTCATTTCACTTGCTCTTTGGTCTTTGGTCAATGAGGCAATAAGCATGTATGAGCTAGGCACTGTGCTGAGTCATGGAAATAAAAAGAAAGGCAAAAAACAACTGTTATCCAGGAAGAATGAGGGAAGAGGGAAGGATGGTGGCTGTGTGATTGGAAAGAAATATGACATGAAAGTAGAAATGGCAACATTTGACAATGGATCACTAACATAGTATTTTGCCATCAGATAGTCAAATGAAATTTAAATACAATGTTTTATTCTATCGGTCTCTTTTTCTAAGCCAACTCTTTTCCTTGGCCTCAACTCAAAGATGAATAGATCTTGAAGTGGATGCTCAATAATGTGAAGAAAGAAGTACAAAAAAAGACAGGTAATCAACCTATAATATGCCTATTAGGCATACCTAATTAGGGCATGTTCTCAAGGTTGTATGGGGCCAAATGGGAGATAAAACTTCCTCCATTTGACCTCAAAGAACTCTCACAGATACAGCTCTGAATATTCCTCATACTTCAAAGTCAGAAAGGAAGATGGTTGCTTGGGAATGGATAGTCCTTTTATTGTATTCATGGAATTGGAGTTCACTAGCCAATTAAAAAATTCCATCATCGCATAGTACAAACTCTTGAGTCATTTTGGCCAATAGAAAACAGTGAGAGCATATCAGTGCATGTTCTGAACTATAAACTCTGCAGGAATACTAATAGAATTTGGCCTAAAGGATATGTCACTGGGGAGAAGGGAGCATCACAAAATGATTCATTTGAGCTGTCTGGACTTCTGTGATTATGATTATATTAATTTGGGGTGGGGGTACAATTCCAAGACGTGTAACTGACAATTGTTTTGATTATTCTTTATTTCAGTTTATTATGCTTTATTTCATCAGCATCTTTCTTTTTTCTCCAACTCTTAGTTTTTCTTCTACTGTTCTTACATAAGTTTACCAATGTTTTTTAATATATTCCAGCATTTAAAAAAAATCTCATTAGATCCGTGTCACTCATGTTCCAATGTTCAGTTTCCCAGTTTATTAACTCCATGTGTACGTTTCAATTTTTTTTTTGGTATCACCACCATTATTTATTATAGTATATTTATATTTCTTAGCAATTTAACATGTATAAAATTATGCTGCCATTTTTACTAGGTTTTTATCTTTTTCAAATCTGTCACTGATAGTCTTTGAGAATTGTCCTTCCAACCTCATCTTCCCCTATGTTTCCTTTAAATTTATTTATTTAACTTTTAACATTCATTTTCACAAAATTTTGGGTTCCAAATTTTCTCCCCATTTGTCCCCTCCCCCCACCCCAAAACACCGAGCATTCCAATGGCCCCTATCACCAGTCTGCCCTCCCTTCAAACATCCCTCCCTTCCCTTATCCCCATCTTCTCTTTTCTCCTGTAGGGCTAGATAACTTTCTATACCCCATTACCTGTATTTCTTATTTCCTAGTAGCAAGAACAGTGCTCAACAGTTGCTCCTAAAACTTTGACTTCCAACTTCTCTTCATCCCTCCCTCCCCACCCATTCCCTTTGGGAAGGCAAGTGATTCAATATAGGCCATATCTGTGTAGTTTTGCAAATGACTTCCATAATAGTCATGTTGTGTAAGACTAACTATATTTCCCTCCATCCTATCCTGCCCCACTTTGCTTCTATTCTCTCTTTTGGTCCTGTCCCTCCCCAAGAGTGTTGACTTCAAATTGCTCCCTCTTCCCATTGCCCTCCCTTCCATCATCCCCCCAACCTGCTTATCCCTTTCTCTCCCACTTTCCTGTATTATAAGATAGGTTTTTATACCAAAATGAGTGTGCATTTTATTCCTTCCTTTAGTCGAATGTGATGAGAGTAAACTTCATGTTTTCTCTCACCTCCCCTCTTTTTCCCTCCACTAAAAAGTCTTTGCCTGTCTCTTTTATGAGAGATAATTTGCCCTATTCCATTTCTCCCTTTCTCCTCCCAATATATTTCTCTGTCACCGCTTAATTTCATTTTTTTAAAATATATGATCCCATCCTATTCAATTCACTCTGTCCTCTCTGTCTCTCTGTGTGCGCATGTGTGTGCATGTGTGTGTGCATGTGTGTATGTGTGTGTGTGTGTGTGTGTGTGTGTGTGTGTAATCCCACCAACCACCCAGATACTGAAAAGTTTCAAGAGTTTCAAATATTGTCTTTCCATGTAGGAATGTAAACAGTTCAACTTTAGTAAGTCCCTTATGATTTCTCTTTGCTGTTCACCTTTTCATGCTTCTCTTCATTCTTGTGTTTGAAAGTCAAATTTTCTTTTCAGCTCTGGTCTTTTCATCAAGAATGCTTGAAAGTCCTCTATTTCATTGAAAGACCAATTTTTCCCCTGAAGTATTATACTCAGTTTTGCTGGATAGGTGATTCTTGGTTTTAGTCCTAGATCCTTTGACTTCTGGAATATCCTATTCCTCGTCCTTTGATCCCTTAATGTAGAAGCTGCTAGATCTTGTGTTATCCTGATTGTATTTCCACAATACTTGAATTGTTTCTTTCTAGCTGCTTACAATATTTTCTCCTTGACAATGGAACTCTGGAATTTGACCACAATGTTCCTAGGAGTTTCTTTTTTTGAATCTCTTTCAGGAGGGGATCCATGGATTCCTTGAATACTTATTTTGCCCTCTGGTTCTAGAATATCAGGGCAGTTTTCCTTGATAATTTTGTGAAAGATGATGTCTAGGCTCTTTTTTTGATCATGGCTTTCAGGTAGTCCCATAATTTTTAAATTATCTCTCCTGGATCTATTTTCCAGGTCAGTTGTTTTTCCAATGAGGTATTTCACATTATCTTCCATTTCTTCATTCTTTTGGTTTTGTTTTGTGATTTCTTGGTTTCTCATAAAGTCATTAGCCTCCATCTGTTCCATTCTAATTTTGAAAGAACTGTTTTCTTCAGTGAGCTTTTGAATCTCCTTTTCCATTTGGCTAATTCTGCTTTTGAAAGCATTCTTCTCCTCATTGGCTTTTTGAACCTCTTTTTCCAATTGAGTTAGCCTATTTTTCAAGGTGTTATTTTCTTCAGCATTTTTTTGGGTCTCCTTTAGGAAGGTGTTGACCTGCTTTTCATGGTTTTCTTGCATCTCTCTCATTTCTCTTCCCAGTTTTTCCTACACCTCTCTAACTTGATTTTCAAAATCCTTTTTGAGCTCTTCCATGGCCTGAACCCATTGAATATTTATTTGGGATGTTTGGGATACAGGAGACTTGACTTTTTTGTCTTTCCCTGATGATAAGCATTGTTCTTCCTCATCTGGAAGGATGGGAGGAGATATCTGTTTACCAAGAAAGTAACCTTCTATGGTCTTATTTTTTTTCCCTTTTCTGGGCATTTTCCCAGTCAGTTACTTGACTTCTGAGTTTCCTCTCCACTCCCACCTTGCCTCCAGTTCTGCCCAGCTAATACTTGAGGTCTGAGATTCAAATGCTGCTTCCCAGCCTCAGGGCTTTTGGTGGGGGTGGGGCTGCTATTCAGTGTGAGATTAAGTTCAGGTGCTAGGGTGGGGGCAGGGAGGCCACACGGAGCTCAGTTCCCTCAGGGGGTTTATGGAGAGACCTTTAACTATGGATCTGAGCTCCTGCCTGCTTTGGGAGCCCTTGTCTTCTGATGCCTCTGCTGCAGCCTCCTGAGTGGGCCTGAGTTATGGAGACACCCTGCTCCCCTAGGCAAGTTGAAAAGACTCTCTCACTGACCTTTGGTGCCTGTGGGTTGAGGGAGCTGCGTGGCCACTGGAGATTCTGCCCTTGAAGCCTGCTCGGATCTGTTCCTCTTGGTGCCGTGCAGCCAAGGCAGGGCTGGTCTCTGCCCTGGGTCTGGTGTGCGATGTACCTTTCGTGTCAGTTTTTCATTGCTCTCTGGAGCAGATATCTCCTCCACTCCACTGTTCTGTGTCTTCTGCTGCTCCAAAATTTGTGGGGAGTTCTTCTTTATAGGTATTTTATGGGCTGTGGGTTAGGAGCATAGAAACATCTTCTATGTTTCAATTCTAAACTTGTTGTCTAAATGCTATTTTTACATTTATTATTTAAGACAGATTGGGGTTGTGTTATTTTCCAGCTTTCTACAATTTAAGGGAGCAATTTGTCTAAATTTTAAGGAATTTTATAATTTTTTTCAAAAATTGTTTTTGTACTCTGGATTTGTTTCTACTAAAATACTTGAATTGACTGAATCTATACTATTCAATTAAATTCAACTAAAAATATGTAAGCATCAAGATCTGTATGTATGAGACATTGAGCTGAACTTTGAAAAAAATAAAAATCTCTGCCCTCAAAATTTTAGTCTTTGATTGGGAACGGAGTTGGAGAAGTGGAGAGACAACAGGTACTCAGGTAGTGCAATCTTTCCTTTGCAGGTTATTGTATTCATTTGATGAAAATCCTCATATTAAATGATTATGAGAAAGAGAAAATTCCTCTGAGTCAGAGAACCTGGATTTACACCCTGCCCTTGACACTTGCTATCAATTAGACCTTGGCCAAGTCACTTAACATCTTTAGTTTTCTTACCAACAAAATGAAGAAGTGTAACTAGATAGGGTCTAACGTTATTTCAGATATCTATTATCTATTTCATTTCAATCAATGTCATTTCAAAAATAGAAGCATGAAATGATAACAGTGTTATTGATGATGATAATCAGTATTTACATAGTATTTTAAAGTTTACTAGAAAGTTTACACCTGTTATCTTATTTGACTTTCAGAACAACCTTGAAATTTAGATTCTATTATCATCCCCATTTTACAGGTGAGAAATTTGAGTCTGAGGGCAATTAAATGACTTTGCTAAGGTCACACAACTAGTTAGTCACTGAAGAATAACTGAAACTCAAGTCTCCCTGATTCTAAGTGTGTTCTATTAATTATACCACTTTGAAGTCTTTCCCCAGATCATCTGCAATAGAATATATTTCTTCTTTTTTGGGGACAATACCTTCTGTCTGGTATTAGATGGGTGGAGAGCAGAGAAGTAATATTGGGATCCAAGAGACGAATAAGTGGTAATTATGGTGTCCAATAGTTATTTGGAAGACTTCTTTATTGGGAATGGGGGAAGACTTCCTAAGCTCAAAAATAAATTATTGCATATTTCTGGATTTTGTCATTTTTAAAGTGAGTCATTTTAAATAAGAAAACAAGCATTTTTTATCAAAACAGGCTATTTACTCCCATAGAGGAGGGAACAGCTCCATCCTATTATTTATGATTCAGTATGGTTCTAGATATACTTTTTGTTTGACATATTCTGGAAACCAAAGTGATAATTATTCAAGCCAAAGCTCATTTAAATGTATATCTCAGAAATAACTTTTCTATGTGGTACAAGAAATCATCACATATATTAGAAGAAGGGAATAATCTGTCCAAAGTAGGAGAGTGGTATTTGTTTTATAATATTTGGTAATTTCAAGAAATGTATATAGATAGTAGAAGTAAAACTAGCCTTGAGGAAAACACATACAAACATCAGCCTCCACCTTAATAATTATGCTTTGGATTTTCTAAGAATACTGTTACAGCAGCCATTTGTATATATATATATACACACACACACACACACACATATATATATGTATATATATATACATATAGATAGTATATGTATGTATGTATGTATGTATGTTTTACATTGATCATTATCTATTTATAGAGTATCCTGGCCAAGTAAAAATGTCATCACAATGAAATCCAATTCAGCTTACAATTATTCTGTCACAAAGACTTTTTGTCATAGTTAATATATTGCTCAAAATCTATTCCTCTTACACAGAGCCTGAAAAAGGAAAAGGAAAAAGAAAAAAAAAATCTAATATTCAGTTTTTCTATATTTAATTAGGAAGTAAAAATATATGCTTTAAAGATTTTCTGGTCCAACAGTTTCATAAATGGCTCATCCAGAAAGGACAACAATGTTCCAGTCATTCCAGAACCTTAACGAAATTCCAGAGTAGAGCAGGGGTGAGGTATATGGACCGTTGCCATAAAAGTCAAAAAATCTTGGAGTAAGATAGAATAAGAAAAGTAGTTATTCTGCTAGATGTTTGATAGCATAATGTCCTGGCCTGGAATTCTGTCTCCTTTCAGTTTTCCAGCTTGCCCCTCCTATCTCAGAACATTGGACTTGGTGTTCCCTTGAAGCTATGGTTTTTGGCTTGGCCTGTTTTTTAGTCTCTCATCTGCACACTTATTTGGATTCTATCACACCTCCCCCAAAGAGGGTTTCCTCTTAGGCCCGATGAGATTCCCAACCCTGTAATGTTTTACCATGCTCCATCCTCCACTACTCCACAAGAATGCTGAAAAACTTGGTGAAAGAAAAAGGGATCCTTTTTTTCTGAGGACATGTAGCTTTATGTGTGTCATTCAGTAAGTCAGTTCAGTTCAGCACTTATTAAAAAGCCACTATTTTTTATTTTCTCTTTTTGGCTGCTTAGATTCATTCCCCACTCCCCTTGCATCAGCGGGTAGAGTGTTAGAAGTGGAAGGACTGGGGGAGTCCCTCTCTGTTTGAGTACAAGTATTTTTTTTAAAGCTTCAGCACAGTTAAAGAAGGAATCTCTGCTTCTTTACACTTCCAGTGCTTTGCTATAGAAAGTTACTGGTTCACTAATTGTAACCAAAGAGTACTTTGGATTTCTCATGGTAGAGAATTTGTTATTGGGAGTGGTAAAGGGGAATTACAATTATCACTAGTGATCTGAATAAACATTTATTGTTGTCGTGCCATCCACTTGAGTCTCCAATGCAACAATCACATGACTATTTATACATATATATATATATATATACATATGCACACACATATACATATGCTATATTTTCATTGATGTTGTTTAGTCTTTTCAGTCATGTGTGACCCTTCATGACCCCATTTGGGGTTTTTTTGGCAAAGGTACTAGAGTGATTTGAAGTTTCCTTCTATATAGCTCATTTTATAGATGCAGAAACTAAGGGAAAAAAGGTAATATTTTTGCCCAGAGTAACAGCATCTGACGCTAGATTTGAAATTAGGTCTTCCTGACTCTAAACCCCACGCTCTACCCACTGCTCCACCTAACTGCCCCATGTGCTGCATATGTATGCATGGCTAAATAAAGCATACGTGTATAAAGATATAAATATATATCTATACACACATACATAGACATATGTATGTATATACTATGATATAACATAGCATGCATGTGTGTGTGTTCACATGAACAAATATGTGTACATATGTATGTGTATATGTAAGTGTGTGTTTGAGTGTGTGAGTGTATAAAATGGGGGCATTTTCTTCTTGGGGATTCTTCACAAAAAGCTAAAGAGAATGATCAGGTCAGACTCTAGCTCAGTCTCAGGGTCTGTAATCCCAATATCATCCCAGTCTCCCTCCCAAAGCCATCTCCTGCAGATCAGGCTTCTCTAACATTTTTCCTTTTCTGCATAGATGCACATCAATGAAAGCATCAACCTTTTGCTGGTACACACAGACTACAGGTTGTCAGTGCCATCCACTTGGGTCTCCAATGCAACAATCACATGACTAGAGGTTTATAGGATTGCTGACCTAGGTCAAATGTAACATGTATCAGCCATAGTCACTGCCTCAACTATAAGTTCCTAGAGGGTTTGGGTCATTTCCTTTTTTGCTTGTTTGTTTGTTTTTTTAGCTTTAGATCTCAAGCATCCAGCACTGTGCTCAGCACATAATAATAGTCTCTTCCTAAATATTTGTTGGATAAATGAATCAATGACTATGCATGTGTTCATTGCAAGCCCTATCTGAAACTTCAGAAAGAGGAATCTAGAGATTTCACAGTTCACCTGTGAAGGCTTAGATGAGCTACTCTTTATTCCCCATCAGATGTTCCATTTACTTGGCAGAGGCATGGGTGTGGTGCTCCTGGAAGGGGTCTCCTGTGTGTCTTCTGATGCCTCTTTCCCACTAGCCCCAGCATCTTTACTGGTTGCTTGACTTATTTATGCTTCCTACAGGTGACTTGTTTATGTTGCTGCTAAGGAATTCTCAGAATAGAGTGAATGCAAATTTACACATGAATGTTCAATTCTATACTTTAATTTTTGATAATTTCAAAACTGTATATTTTTTTAAAATATCATATTGATGAAACTAGGCACTGAAGCCTCCTTTCACACACTGTCTCCAGAAACTCAGTCCCCTGGATACTTCAAAATAAGGACTCAACTAGTTGAAGTAGAAGGTTGATTCTTGGCCAGAATTAGTTGAAAAGTTGTACCTATTTTATATTTTTCTTTAGCAATAACTGACATTTTTATAGCTCTACAAGTTTTTCACAGCACTTAACATGTATTATCTCATTTGATCCTCACATCAGTTTTCATACATTCACTTAACAAAAGTTTGTTACATAGGTATTGTAGGTCAGGCACCGTACTAGACTCTGATAATTCCCAATACAAGTGAAACAGTCCCCAAGGAGTTTCAATTTTACTTCAGGAAAAATAGATGAGCATTAAGAAGTTAATATGCTGTGGATATGATGTGAATACCAACAGTATGCTAGGGGTTAAGAAGAATATGTAGAGTTGCTTTTCTAGTACTTTGTGAGGCCCCCTCCTGGGGAGTGTCATTGTGTACCTTGTTTTGTAACTTCAGAGGAGCCTAAAGTCCTTTCCCCCTTATCTTGAATTATCACAGAACTTCTCCATAACTTGTAAGAAAATAATTGCTTTTGTCTCCCTTATCCTGTGTCCTCTTGTACTTAATCATTAATCTGTATCCCCCCTCCTATCCTTAATCCTTAACCTGTGCCATCTCTCCTGTACCATAAAATTCCTTCTTTCTCTCATCCTGTGTCATAAAATTCCCTGCCCCCCTTATCTTGTCCTTAATCTTTATCTACAATAAAACCCTAAATATCATGTCAGTCCTTCAATTCGTTACTATAGAAGCTGCTAAATCCTGTGTTATCCTGATTGTATTTCCACAATATTTGAATTGTTTCTTTCTAGTTGTTTATATTATTTTCTCCTTGACCTGAGAACTCTGGAATTTGTCTACAATATTCCTAGGAGTTTTCCTTTTGGGGTCTCTTTCAGGAAGTGATTGGTGAATCCTTTGCGTTTCTATTTTACCCTCTAGCTCTAGAATATCAGGTCAGTTTCCCTGTATAATTTCTTAAAAGATGATATCTAGGCTCTTTTTGTTTTTGATCATAGTTTTCAGGTAGTCCAATAATTTTGAAATTATCTCTCATGAATCTATTTTCCAAGTCAGTTGTTTTTTTTCCAATGAGACACTTTACATTGTCTTCTATTTTTTCATTCTTTTGTTTTTGTTTTATTTTTTCTTGTTTTCTCATAAAGTCATTAGCTTCCATTTGCTCCATTCTAATTTTGAAAGAATTATTTTCTGCAGTGAACTTTTGGACTTCTTTTTATATTTGACCCATTCTGCTTGTTAAGTTATTCTTCTCCTCATTGACTTTTTGGACCTCTTTTGATATTTGGGTTAGTCTAATTTTAAAGGTGTTATTTTCTTCAGTATTTTGCGGGTTTCTGTTAGCAAGTTGTTCATTTGTTTTTCATGATTTTCTTGCATTGCTCACATTTCTCTTCCCATTTTTTACTCCACCTCTCTTATTGATTTTGAAATCCTTTTTGAGCTCTTCCATGGCCTGAGATTAATTCATATTTTTTCCTGGAGACTTTGGATGGAGGAACTTTGACTTTGTTGTCTTCTTCTGGTTGTATGTTTTGATCTTCTTTGTCATCAGTGATGTAAGAAAATACCTCTTCCACGAGAAAGTAAAAATCTGCAGTCGTTTTCTTTTTCCACCTGTTTGATCATTTTCTCAGCCAATCACTTGAGTTTGGGCTCTTTGTTTAGTGTAGGGCCCCTGAGACAGTCTCTTCTTCAGCAGTGGCTGACACCTCCCAGAGACTGAGGCTAGGGCTGGACCAAGTGTCCCCCTCGACCAAGTGAGAAACCCTTCCCACTGACCTTTAGAAGCTGTCTTTGGCATTTGTGGGTTGAGAAATCTGGAAATCACAGCAACTGCAACAATTTAGTCCCCTAAAGCCTGATTCTGCTCTGTCTACCCCAGCAAGGCTTAGGCTGAACTGCGCTCTACTCTCAGCCTGGTGCAATAGTCCTTTCCTGTTGATCTTCCAAATTGTTTTGGGCTGAAAATTTACTTCAGTCTGTCATTTTGTGGCTTTTTCTACTTTAGAATTTGAGTGATTTTTACAGGTTTTTTTTTGAGGGGTTTCGGGGAAATTCCCTTAACTGTTTTTCAAGAAAGAATTGTTGTTGTTTGCCAAGAAAAGAAGCACAGGAGCAAGGGACTGAATCAAATTCTTATGTGAGTTTATTGTAAAACTTTACAGAAGATGTGCAAAGACTACGAAATGCATCACCTTACAGAACAGAGAAAAGCTATTGTGGAGAAAACAAGCCTGAATTAGATCCTCAGCTTAAACCTTTTATGAATGGTAGATAAAACCTAGAGATGAAAACAAATCACACAGGAGGACATGAAATTAATGAGATGAACTGACATTTCTATGTCAATTGAGGGAAGAATATCAATGATATGTATAAGATAAAGCAGAGAAGAGTGACTTAACCCAGACCAACTACATCTTAAAGAAATCTGTGCTGGAGTGAACATACCTTTTCAAAGCTTCTCAGGGAATACTTTTTCAAGCTGTGTCAAAAAGAGAAGATTCCAAAGAAAACGTTCACAAATGATTTTTGTTGTTCCTGTTGTTGGAGGGTGACTGGAAATATATCCGTGGCTATTTACCCATTTGCTTATTTTATCTTTTCTATAGTTTTTTTTCAGAGAATGGTTAATTTGCAAGTCATGAATGTCCTTGATGTAAATAGAAAAGTAGAACAGAAAGACTTTTGTAACTTAAAAAAGCAGATTCTGTCTTTTCACAGTCATATACATGAGAGAGATTGTCTTCTTGGTGGAAATGTCAGTTCCTTAAAGGCCAGGATTGTTTGGGGCTTTCTTTCTCTCCATATTACTTAGCACGGTGGCTGGCACTTCATAAATGCTTATCTATTAATTGATTCATTGATTTAAAAGCAATGTGTAGCATTAAAGATTCTTGATAACAAAGTGTCTCCATGTTTAAGCCCAATGACAAGTGCTACCACAGATATAATTTTGTTCATTGAATCCCTGAACTGGAAAATATAGAAACATATTTGAGCCCCAGTTTGCTAGTTTCATAGAACATGCCCTCCACAGAGTTTAGAAAGGGATAGGATTTCTCATTGGTGACAATGTCCTATGGATATGTTTTTCTTTCAAGTAAAATTCCATTAATTGTTTAATCCTCTGCTGCCCTCTCCCCCAACAGAATATTACAGGGCTTCCGCAGTGAGATTCATGGTCATGCAAAAGCAACTAATCCAGAAATCCACAGTGGATGATGAATACACTGATCATTTATGAATATTAGAATCTCAGAGTTGGAAAGGTCCTTAGAGTCCATCCACGTAAACCTCTCCTGATCAAAAAATGTTCCCTCCAGCAGATAGTGTTTCAGCAATCATATATAAAACTCTAGTCAAAGGCAAGGCTAATATAGCCCCCTGCATTTTGTGATATTTTTATTTGTTAAAAAGTTTTTCATTATCTATACGCAAAATCTGCCCCTATTCAACTTCTACTTATTTCTGTCCCTTTTTACTTCTAGGACAATGGTTAACTTGATGGTTTCAGAAGAATCACAAGCGTAGGTGGCCAAAGGGAAATTAAAAACTCTGTATGAGCAAAAAGCCCTTGTATATTACCAACTATAAATATAATTTGAGAAGCAATGTGATTGACATTATCATGCATTTGTAGGCATGAAAAAGTAGAACCAATCATGTAGCAAGTATTAGTGATAACAGATGGATATAGTACTGTACTGGCATCTCTGAGTTCAATTAAATTGAACTAGCACTTAGAATTAAATGGCTGCTATGGACTTGTTACTGTATGAGGCTCTGGGGCTTTAGTACTTTGGGTAAGTCTTCCGTGTAGCACATAAGCCAGAATTGCATGAAATGAGGTGAGAATAAGCTGCTATCTGTATATCTAGGCCATGAATGGTCACAAGGATGAAGTCACAGAGTCACTGAATTCTTGAAGTAATAAGCTTTTTTTTTCTAAATTATGAAGAATTACTGGGAGTGAACTCAAATCGAACCTATTAGAAAGAAGTACAATCAGGTAATAAAAACTTGGTTGATACTCCTCTTATCTTCTCCTATGTCGTATGGAATATACATGGAAAATGTAATGCTTCAATTAAGCAAATTTTAATTAAATCCCTACTATGTGCCAGACACTCTGCAACATCCTGGGGTGGTGGGTGGAGCATAAGGCAAAATGAAATAGTTCCTACTTTCAATGACTTTATATTCCACAAGTGTAGTTGCAGTTGCGATAGATTTGTTCTGGAAAACACATCAATTGAAGATAATCAATCATTGAAAATGTGCTGGAGGCTTCCACTAATTAAAGAAGCAGGACTCCCCATCTAATACCTTGAAGACAGTTAATGCCAAGGAGATGCAATCAAAAAATTCCTTGTGCCAATCTTGTTTTCATTCTTATTTACTGTTTTCCTTCAACCTGTGGATCTTAAAGTTCCCTTAATGATCATTTAACTGCAGAGAGAATTGTTTTCTAATTCATTCCATCTTTAGAGAAGCTCAACTGTCATTTTTCTGGTTACTACTGAAAACAGCTATTATAAGCCATATATTATTATATCTACATGTATCTATATACAGATATAGATAGATAAATAAATCTATATCTACCTAAGTATATGCATGTGTGTATGTGTGAATTCTTGTTATTTATCAGTTGCTAGTCCTGTACATCTCTTTGTGACCCTGTGGACCATTTGGCCCATGGGCTTTCTTGGCAAAGATACTGGATTTTGCCATCTCCTTCTCCAGTGGATTAAGGTAGAGGTTAAATGACTTGCCCAAAGTCACACAGCTAGCAAGTATGTGAGACCAGATTTGTACATAGGTCTTCCTGACTCCAGGTTCAGCAATTTATTCAAGGAGCCATTTAACTGCCCCCTTCTCTGTGTACCTATAGAGATACATAACTGACATTTTCATAACTGAAGTCTACAAAGAAATTATTTTGCATAAGCTTCATAATAGTCTTATGAGATATTACTATCTTAATATTATATGAGAGAATATTCTCAGAGGTCAAGAGACTTGTATTTGGCCACATAGCTATTCCATTTGGGGTCAGAGGTACATCAATCCAGGAGAGTAAGATGTCAAGTTTCCAATGAGTATCAAGGAAAACAATTTCTCTCAAATATTGAGTGTGATGATAGCACTGAACACTAAACCTGGAAAGGCAGGCTAGTGTCAGATTGCGCTTTTAAATACCAAGCATTTTACTCTATATGCATTTGACTGACTTCTTAACTTCTTGTATGCATTGAGATGTGTTTTTGTTCTGGCTCTGTTATTTTCAGTCATGTTTGACTCGTCCTGACTCCATTTGGGGTTTTCTTGTGAGTGATACTGTAGTGGTTTGCCATTTACTTTTCTAGCTCATTTAATATATGAGGAACTTAAGGAGAAAGGCTTAAGTGACTTCCTGAGGGTCTCATAGCTAATAAGTGTCTCAGGCCAGATTTAAACTCATAAAGATGCCCTCTGTGCCCCCTAGTTGCCCTGTTGAGTATGTAGGAACACTCATGTTTCTCTCAAAGGAAGTTTGTTGAATTTAGCAGAGAGTGAATTGGGCTGGTTATTTAAATTCATGTTGTAATGGCATGTGATCCAAGGAGATCATACAGCATGTTTTTCAGTCTGTGACTAAAATGTATCAGGACTCCTCTCTTATGGGAAAAAGTGAAGGTAGTAGCTTTTTTTAAAGTAGATAATCAGCATATTCTAGCCATGTATTAATTGTGAAGAAATAATAATAACTAACGAATTACATTTATCTAGCTCTTTGATGTTTGTAATTTGCTTTAGAAATATTATTGCATTCATCCTTCATAAAATCTCTAGCATTGAGTGCTGTTATTTTCCCTATTTTATGAATGAGGAAACTGAGGCTGAGAGATTAATAAATGACTTTTCCAGGGTCACATAACTAGTAAGCATCAGAGGTAACATCTGAACTGAGTTCTTCCTGGCTCCAGGTAGGACTCTAGACATCTACTTGAGAAATGATTGGTGTTTCCATATTAATCAAGTGTTTGTTTCAGTGGACACTTTTCCTTTTCTAAAGTGGAACTCAAAGGGAATAATAGATTGTAGCTCAAGTGTACTGTGTAAGATTATTACAGAGAGCCTGCCAGGAAACTGAATAGGATGATTCAGAGGGGGAAGAATTCTAGCAGTTTCAAAAGTAGATAAGAATTGTCTGAATTTCTTCAGAAAAGTAAGTTTTGTCAGATAAAGGATTTTGGGGGCTTATCTTGCCTATCTTCCTTTTCTAGACTTACATTTCTTCTAAACAGGATATAGCTCACTCAGTGTTGTTATTTCTGTTGATGTGGTTTGCCCTTCATTTACCAAGGGGACCATGACATCAGGAAGGTGATGTCATGTCTTGCAAGTGAATTGGATTTAAGTGAGGGAAGACTGTGTAAAGTCACCAACCTCTCACTCTCCTCTGGAGCTATCTCAGTACAGTGGCAAAATATAGATCAGAAGGATTAGCAATGGCCCTGGTTGCAGTGGGAGACCTTAACTTTTAAGCTAAGGTCCTTCCGAGGTCTCAGTTTGGGTGAGGCAACACCCATTAAGTGATGAAGGCTAGGTAAGAAAAGAAGCAAAGAGTGGCCTCTTTTGCTAACCAAAGCAACAACAACAACAAAAACGAAACTTGGTCATTGTTTGGGCTGTAATGACTGTGTGTGAGTGTAAATAGTAATTCTGCTTTTGCTAGAAACCCTGGGGGTCTTCCCCTCCCAACTCACTCAAATAATTGTTATATATAAAACATTGCAGGGTTTTCCCCATAATAACTTGGACTTCCTTATATCCCAGCTGCATCTTCAGCTTTTTCAAACATTCAACAAAGGAAACAAATAAAAGATGACAGGTAAAATGGCAAGCAAGCAACCTCAGGTGGCTCAAGAAAGTTATAAAAAAAAAGAAGAAAGCATGTTTTAAACTATGAAAGTCTCACAGACTCCCCACATGTCAATAAAACTCTCCAATAAGAGGAAAAATCTTGTGAAATATTTATCTTATCAGAAAGATAAATAAAAACAGAAATTCCTTTAGTATCAGATGCGGTCGTTCTTTCTCCTTTATCTACTGTTCCTTTGCATTGGTCAACTTGTGGGATCCATTTCTGTGTGAAGACTCGATGGCGATTTTGAAGAATCTTCACTATTCTACGTATAAGAATTTGTAAAGCTAAATGTTGCATCACCACAGTAGAGCTATAATGCTTATATGTGAATGATTTAGGAGGTTGATCTTCAATCTGAATCTATGCTTTCATATATTTGTACTAGGATTTTTTTTCAGGACACATGTTACAACTAATTACCAATAAATAAGAATAATACATATTATAAAGTTATCACATTCAAATTTACACTACATACTTTAGTTGGACCAGAACCAATGATTATATTTTATATAATTATAACTTTGAATAATGTTAATTCCAGTTAAGGACAGTTAGTTGGTGCAATGCATAGAATGTTGGGCATGGAAGGGAAAGACTCTTCTTTATGAGTTCAGATATTGCTTCAGACTCTTATTAACTGTGTGGCCCTGGAGAAGTCACTTACTTGTTGTCTGCCTCAGTTCCTTATCTGTAAAATGAGCTGAAGAAGTACATAGAAATCCACTCTAATATATTTGCCAAGAAAACCCCAAATGGGGTGATGAAGAGTCAGAAGTAGCTTAAATGACTGAACAGTAACACAATTCCAATACATGGATTCATTAATTGAAAAATTTCACTGTATTTGATTTCACTGTATTTGATTGTGCTGGACTTGGAATCATGAAGAATTGAGCTTGAATCCCACCTCCAATACTTGTTGCATGAATTTGGGTGAGTCAGTTATCTCTCTGGGACTCAGTTTAGATTTGTCCTAATGATTACTAAGGTCTCTTCCAGACTTAAAATTATGAATCTGGTGCTTACTCAGGACCACAGTCTTTAAGGAAGAGAGGTGTATGATGTGAATGCTGGTTTTCCTGAATCCAAGTCCAGTAATTTATCTTCTATATCATACTATAGTTATGAGTGAAACTATCATATTTATCATCAAAAAGACGTTTGGTCTTGGACGACAGAATCACAAGTAAATGCACTAAAATCTTTCTGGTTTGAGGAATATAATAAAAAGATATAAAGGAATACACTTATTCTGACCCTCATTGGCATATTGTACCATGTTTTGAACACTTCGTTGTTGAAAAGAGATGTTAGAAAATTGGAGAGGTAATGAAAAGGATTAAAGGATTGGTGAAGAAAACTGATGGATAACAAAATTGAGATGAATTAGTTTAGAGACTGAGCAGTGACTTGTCAAGTATCTGAAAGATTAGCTTAAAGGGCACATTGCCTCTTTCTTATCATTCCACAAGCAAATAGCAAAGAGAAAATGTAGATTAGCCATAAAGGAGAGTGAGATATGCCAGGAGCTGATGAAAATTGGAAATCGCTTTTCCCAAATATAATGAATTTCATTAAAAAAGGATGTAAAATCATGTATATTGGGATAAATTTATTAGTATATTTAATTTGACAAATATTTTTGCACCACTTACATTTCCTAATAATTCCTTTTGCTCCCCTCCAAGAAAATGATCCCTTATTTTGAATAGAAAGAAAAGATTAACAAAAATCAATTCAGCAAAATCAGTCATACCGTTCAAGCTTGATTATGTTTGCTTTCTTTCACATCGGTCCTCTCCCACTTCAGAAAAAAGGAAAGGAAATTTATTCTCCTCAATCTTCTTCTGGGGCAATCTGATTGACTGCAAGTGCACCTTGTTCTGTTACAATTTTTGTTCTTGTTCTTTCCATGTTCATGATTTTGATTTGTGTATATGTTGACTCCCTGCATTATTTCACTTTCTATCATTGAAATCAGTTTTCCCTTGTCTCCTTATATATTTTGCATCTCCATCATTTATTCTGCTGCAATAATAATCCATTACATGAACTGTTGTTTATCTGACCTGCTTAACCTTTCCATGGGCATCTAGTTTATTTCTAGTTTTTTGTTGCTATGAAAATATGCATATGTATATAATATATTCACACACGTATGTGTACATAAGAAATGTGTGTTTATATACATATATGTGTGCATGTATATATGTAATGTTCATATGTTTTTATGTATATATGTATATTATGTGTGTGTGTGAGTGTGTGTGTGCATGTGTGCTTGTATGTGTATCCCATTCTATCACATAGCTCCTTGAGGTAAATGCGTAATAGTAGGATCTTGGAGTCAAAGGATAAAAAGTTTATTGATTCCTTGTATAATATACATTGCTTCCTAGATTAGTTGGAACACTCAAGTTTATACTGAGTTCATACATCCATAATCCCTATAACAGTGTTTGCTTTCACTTTTAGTCATCATTGCCAATTTGTTCTATCAGAATTTTGGGTTATAATTTAATTTTAATTTGCATTTCCTTTTTAGTGATTTAAAGAAATTTTCATATTTTTGCAGTTTGAAATTCTTTTGAAAACTTCCATATTTATATCCTTTGACTACTTACCTCATGGGTAATTGACATTAGTTGTATATATTTCTGGTAATTAGTTATTTATCTTGAATATCAGACTTTAAGAATTCTTTCCTTCCTACTAGTGATTTCAGTAGTGTAGAGAACTTGGAGAGGAAACTCTCTTTGTCAGTCTAGATCAGGAGCTGTTGGTCTAGCATTCTCAAACTTAGCAAGTTTTCTTGAACACTGAGGTTATAAAAATTGTCTTTGGTCAAGTCAGTATCTGTCAGAGATAGGATTTGAACTCAGATCATTTGGACTTTGTGCCAATCTTTTTATAGCCTCTGTTATTTTGCCTTTTATTTGATTTTTATCAGACATATTTATTGCATTTTTTCTTTGCCAAATGACAGTTTTTCTTTTTATCCTTGCTGCATCATTTTTGTTGATGCAAATCTAAAACAAACATGTAACAATAAAATGGAATTTTCTTTTTTTAGGATCATGTCTTTTTTTTATACAAAGGTAACTGAAAACTAGATGGATTTTGACTTGAAGGATGATGTTAAAGTGAATATCTTTCCAAAATTTTAGATTGAGGAAGAGAGTATGCCTGTGTATACTGTTTCACAGAGTATGGTTGAGACCGTGGAAAGTAATTTGAGATGATTTATCTGACATAAATCACTCACTGATTCCAATAATGATGTGGGTTTCTGGAGAGGTTTGAGCCTATTTTCCAGGAGTCCTAGTGAATAACTGTGCCCATTAAGGTCCATCCAGCACCTGTTTCCATGTACACTTTATGACTTAAGAGAGCATTTTGGATCACTTTCTTCTAATTGAGCATTTTTTTCCTCTTTGGTCCTGCAGAGTAGCAGCAACGCGGTCCCATTCAGAGGTCTCATATTTGATGTTGTCTTAGTGGGAAGCATCACTTGGGGCTGTTGTCTGCTTTTAATATGGAATCCCTGATTCTGTCTTCTTTAGCAAATCATGTAATTCCTGATGAGAGAAATAATATATTAATTAAATTCAACTGAAAGTGACAGTGATGACACTCTTTCCATTTATTTGTCTGCTTATTTTCAGTGCTTCAGAAATTCTACTGGGGCTTCAATTAATTCAATTTGGTAAAAAAAGAAAAAAATATATATATTATATCTAAGGCAGAGGTAGCAATGGAATCTTGGAAAATAAACTGACTTCACTGGCTATGTGAGTCTGGGCAAGTCATTTCAATTCTATTCCCCAGGAAATTCTCTAAGATAGCACACAGCAGAACAGTGGCCACTATGGAGGGGTAGAGATATTTTCTATTCCATAAGTTCAGTTTACCAGTGAATATATATCTGATTTAAAATGAACAAAAATGTATAAGACACTATGTAAGTCACTGAGTATGTAGTGTGACATGAATGATATTTAATGGTTGGAGGCTAAAAACCAGATAACTCTCAGCAAACATGAGCTTTAGTTTACATTTTTGTTGATTTTTTTTTCTCTTTCCCATACAGTCCTTTTCTAATATTTGCCTTCCCACTGAATTATTGATTTAATGCACTAAAACTTAAGGAAAACTGAGGCTACACAACAATCTCATTTAACAGTATATACACTATGCTAAACCTATAATTCTCCATGTTTCCACCAAAAGGAGGGATGTATGTGCTGTCATCTGTTTTCTAGGACCATGATTGGTCAAAGCAATTTGTCTAGAATCAACTGCTTTTAGCGTTATTTTTGGTTATAATATGGTAGTCAATATTTATGCATGTGTATCTTTCTGTTACATATACACACATATGTATACACGTATATGTATGTGTATATGGTGCACACTATATATTGTATATATTAGTGTATATATGTATACATATATGTATATGTGTATACACACATAGGTACACATAAAGTATATATACCTATATATACACACACATTGTATACACACTATTTATAGACACATATTATAGCAGTATATTTAAACATTTATAAACACACTTGTATATATACAAATGCACGTATTTTCTTATATATGTGTGTGTGTGTGTGTGTGTGTGTGTGTGTGTTTATGCATCCATACATGGAACCATTGATTACAAGAAATGGAGAAGTTTTGAATGCTGTGGATAAGTTCCTTTAGCTTGGTAGTGTACTTTCCAGGGATGTACACATTAACAGTGAGGCTGATGCATGCATTGTCAGAGCACTGAGCATCTTCAAAGAAAGGTTTGGGAGAGAAGAGATATTAGACTGACTACCAAATTGAAGGTCTACAGAACTGTTGTGCTAACCTCATTGTTGTATGCCTCTGAAACATGGACAGTCTACCAGCGCCATGCCAGGAAACTGAATAGCTTCCATTTCAACTGTCTTAGGAAGATTCTGAGGATCATCTGGTAGGATAAGGTACCAGACACTGAAGTCCTTGCTTGAGCTGAACTGCCAAACATTCAAACTATGCTTCAGAGAGTGCAACTCCGATGGGCTGACCACATTGTTTGAATGCAAAATATATGCTTGCCAAAAAGACTATTTTATGGAGAACTCACAAGGGGCAGGTGATCACATTGTGGTCAGAAGAAGTGATACAAGGATATTCTCAAGGTCTCTCTCAAGAACTTTTGATTTGGCTGTGCAACATGGGAGACACTGACACAGGACCACTCAGTATGGCATGATCATATCAGAAAAGGTGCTGTGTTCCATGAGCAAAGCAGAATTGAGACTGCACAAAGTAAACATAAAATGCACAAATTTGGAATATTCACCCCAAATATTCACATGGACTATCTATGTTCAATTTGTGGTAGAGCATTCTGAGCTTGCATTGGTCTGATCAACCACAGTAGGACACATTGAAATTTCACTTTATGATGGTGATGTCATTTTGTTCATTTTTGAGAAGAAGGACAACAACCCAACACACACACACACACACACACACACACAAACAAATACACACACACATATATTCCAGGAGCTACATTGCTCAAAACAATTATATGAAAACTGAATATCTTCCTTAATTTAGCTATGCATATATTATGAATGTTTACCTCGGTGCTTGGCATATATTAAGTACATAAAAAATGCTTTTTCATTTATTATTCATTCAGTTAAGTTGTTGACTACCAATGCAAATGCTGCTACTTCAAAAGTCTATGGAACTCTTAAAAATGGGATGTTTCTTTAGTTACCTCTTATAATTATATATAATATTATAATAATATTCCTTATAATTATATAAAGTGCATGATGTCCATACAATACAAATGAATTCACCCAACCTTATCTTATAAAATCCTCTGACATTTTCCGTTGGTTGCTGATAGTAGTTCAGTTTAAAGCTGTTGTATTTCCATTTAGCGTCTTCTTAACTTTAACTTTCTTTCAAGGTAGTCTTGATTTTTAACTTTGTTCTAGCTAATTCATAGGAACCTGAATTAAAAACTGAAATTGAACTCAGGAGTCCTCAAATGTAACCCATTTTTTTTAGACATGAGGAAACTGAGGCCAAGGGAAATGACTTGTCCAAGGGAAATGAAAGGCCACCTGGGTAGTAACTGGCATGACTGACACAAATTCATGTTTTCACAATCCAGATGCTGTCTAATTTCAATTGATGCATTGTGCAATGTATACAGAGCTCTGATTGTGAAATGACTTCTTCATTGGTAACCAATGGTTTCCTATATTCTGATGGAATTTTATCAGTTCCAAGTTGAAAATAAACCATTTTGCCTTTTAAAATGGCCCATTGACTTTTGAAACTATATTCTTACATGCCATAGATAATAAATAGATTCATTGAAATCATAGAGCCACTATTTCAACAGTCCTTAAAGGTCTTCCAATCTGGATGTGCCAGAACAAGTATAATTTCTATGGAATTCCTAATGCCACATTTGAACTTCATTTCACCACTTTCAGTGATGGGGTTCTCACAGCCTCCCCAGGCAACCCATTCACCCTTTTGACAGTTATCATAACCAAGGAGTCTCTGCCTGCATAAAGCTGAAATCTGTGCTATTTCTATTCACTGCTGCTAGAACCAGCTCCTGGGGACCACTGGATAAATCTAACCAATATTTTTTTTTTGGCAAAACTTCAAATACTTAAAAATAGTAGTGATTGGTCTTCTCTAAACTGCTTCAACTCACTGTAACAGTCATCTCTAACTCATTCTATGGCATTGGTTCCTGTCAGAGACAATGTGGTTTGGTAGAAATAAAAAAAATAAAACAGCAGTTTTGGGGTCTGAGGTCTTTGATTCAAATCACCCCCCAAAACACAATACTTGAGAAACATTAAAAATGTCACTCCAGCTCTTTAAGTCTCTCTTTCTTAATGTTTAAAAATAGTTTGTTGAAATAGATAGTCTTTGACATCCCTCTCTCCAAATGTGTCATCTTTTTACCATCATATTTCTTTCTTCTCAATAATTTCAACTATGTAGTGACTGAACAATAACCCCATGTGGATTTATTACTATACTGATGTTTCCTACAAGTTTTTATAATGAAGTGAAGTGCAAGATAAAATTTCACTGATCAGTGAATGACCTCTGCTTGTTGGATAATATAATCAGTTCTTAATTTTCTATCATGATGTTTGATGCAGCTAAATTAATGTACAGTTATTCTGCCAGAAAAATTTATCAGATATAGTTGTTGTCTTTCATCTTCAAAAAGACCAAAATGACATCACTATGAGAAGTGAAATTTCAATGTGTCCAGCTGTGACTTATCAGACCAATATGAGCTTGGAATGCTCTACCACAGGTTGAGCACAGATAGTCTGTGTGAATATTTGGGGTGGTTATCCCAAATTTGCATATCCTGCATTTACTTTATGCTGTCTCAATTCTACTTTGCTCATAGAGCACAGCACCCTTTCTGATATGGGCATGCCATACTGAGCAGTCCTGTGTCAATGTCTCTCATGTTGCACAGCCAATCCAAATTTCTTGAGAGACACCTTGAGAGTATCCTTGTATCACTTCTTCTGACCACCATGTGATCACCTGCCCCTTGTGAATTCTCCATAAAATAGTCTTTTTGGCAAGCATATATTTTCATTGAAACAATGGGGTCAAACCATTGGAGTTGCACTCTCTGAAGCATAGTTTGAATATTTGGCAGTTCAGCTCAAGCAAGGACTTTGGTGTCTGGTACCTTATCCAGCCAGATGATCCTCAGAATCTTCCTAAGACAGTTCAAATGGAAGCTATTCAGTTTCCTGGCATGGCGCTGGTAGACTGTCCATGTTCCACAAGCATATAACAATGAGGTCAGCACAACAGCTCTGTAGACCTTCAGTTTGTAGTCAGTCTAATACCTCTTCTCTCCCAAACTTTTTGTTGGAGCCTCCCAAACACTGAGATAGCTCTGGCAATGTGTGCATTAACCTCATTGTCAATGTGTACATCTCTGAAAAGTACATTATCAAGCTAAGTGAACTTAACCACAGCATTCAAAACTTCTCCATTTGTTGTGCCTGATGGTTTCATGTACGAATGGTGTGGTGATGGCTGATGGAACATCTGTATTTTCTTGGTGTTAATTATTAGGCCAAAATTAGCAAAGGCAGCAGAGAACTGATCCATACTTTTTTTGCATCTCAGCTTCAGAGGCTGCAGTGAGTGCACAATCATCTGCAAACAGAAAATCATGTACCGACACTCCCTCTACTTTGATCTTGGCTTGTAGCCTTTTCAAATTGAAGAACTTGCCATCAGTAACGTAGTTGATCTTGATACCATATTCATCCTCATTGAAAGCATTTGTCAACATAGCTGAAAACATGATGCTAAAAAGCATGAGAACAGGCACACAGCCCTGTTTCACTGCAATGGTGACTGGGAAGGGACGAGAACATCGTCCATTATCCAGAACCCAGGAAAACATAGCATCATGAAATTGATCTACAGTACTGATGAACTTCTCTGGGCAACCAAATTTTGACATAATTTTCCATAAGCCTTCATGACTAACAATGTCAAAGGCCTTGGTCAGATCTACAAACATTGCATACAGACCTCTGTTCTGCTCTTGGCATTTCTGAACTTCAATTATTGGAGTTGTCTAGGAGCTGTTCAAGTAAATGAAATGCACAGTATTTCTGCCAGAAAAAAATATACCAGATGTATACTGAACCACCATATTTTCATGAAAATAATGTTACTTGCTTTAATGAAAATACAGAATAATGAAATCCACTTTTCAATTCAAGTACACTCAGTATGCGTTTATTTGGCATCTACTAAATGCTTGACACTGGGGATACAAAAGATATAAGAATCCCTCCTCTCAGAAAGTTTATATTCTTTGAAAGGAAACAAAATATTAGAAGTAGATACAAACTAAATAGACATTAATTTCTTGTGAGAGGGACCATGTTTAATATTTTTTTAAAAAAAACATTAACAATAAAAATGGATTCCAAAGGCTAAAAAGAAAAGATGGAGAACAATGGGATAGAGGCACTGGATGGATGGTACTGACATAGATGGGTATGTCAGAGGAGGAAGTCATATCCAGGGAGCAGTATTTTGACCCAGGATTGTTCTGCCTTTCATCATAGCAATGATAATATTGATTTGATTATCAGCCTAGGAAAAAGACATGCAAAAGGTGTGAGAGTGGTGGAAAAGCAAAGCAAATCTCCAATATTTGTCCTAACTCTCCATAAAAGAATGGACCTACTAGAATCCTGGGGTCAGCCTAGTTATAAAGGGATGATTAGTTATAGAGTCTTCCTTCTCAGTCATGTAATAAATAAAATGAGTCTATAATTGGTAAATATTGCTCAAATCCATTTCTACAATGCACATGGCCAGATATCCATCAATGTCACTTTTTTTTATAATTAAATTTATTTATTTAACTTTTAACATTCATTTTCACAAAATTTTGGGTTACAAATTTTCTCCCCTTTTATCCCCTCCCCACCCCCAAACACCAAGCATTCTAATTGCCCCTATGACCAATCTGCTCTCTCTTCTATCATCCCTCTCTGCCCTTGTCTCCGTCTTCTCTTTTGTCCTGTAGGGCCAGATAGCTTTCTTTACCCCTTTACTTGTATTTCTTATTTCCTAGTGGTAAGAACATTACAGTTGATCCTACCACTTTGAGTTCCAACTTCTTTACCTCCCTCCCTCTCTACCCCTTCCCTTTGGAAGGCAAGCAATTCAATATAGGACAAATCTGTGTAGTTTTGCAAATGACTTCCATAATAATTGTATTGTATAGGACTAACTTAATTTCCTTCCATCCTATCCTGTCCCCCATTACTTCTATTCTCTTTTGATCCTATCCCTCCCCATGAGTGTCGACCTTGAATTGCATTCTCCTCCCTATGCCCTCCCTTCTATCATCCCCCCCACCCTGCTTGTCCCCTTGTCCCCCACTTTCCTGTATTGTGAGATAGGTTTTCCTACCAAAATGAGTGTACATTTTATTCTTTCCTTTAGTGGAATGTGATGAGAGTAGACTTCATGTTTTTCTCTCACCTCCCCTCTTTATCCCTCCACTTATGAGTCTTTTGCTTGCCTCTTTTATGAGAGATCATTTGCCCCATTCAATTTCTTCCTTTCTCCTCCCAATATATTTCTCTCTCACTGCTTGATTTCATTTTTTTTTTCAAGATATGGTCCCATCCTCTTCAATTTACTCTGTGCACTCTGTCTCTATGTATGTGTGCGTGTGTGCATGTGTGTGTGTGTGTGTACTCCCACCCAGTACCCAGATACTGAAATGTTTCAAGAGTTACAAATATTATCTTTCCATGTAGGAATGTAAACAGTTCAACTTTAGTAAGTCCCTTATGACTTCTCTTTGCTCTTCACCTTTTCATGGTTCTCTTCATTCTTGTGTTTGAAAGTCAAATTTTCTTTTCAGCTCTGGTCTTTTCATCAAGAATACTTGAAAATCCTCTATTTCATTGAAAGACCAATTTTTCCCCTGAAGTATTATACTCAGTTTTGCTGGGTAGGTGATTCTTGGTTTTAGTCCTAGTTCCTTTGACTTCTGGAATATCCTATTCCATGCCCTTCGATCCCTTAATGTAGAGGCTGCTAGATCTTGTGTTATCCTGATTGTATTTCCACAATACTTGAATTGTTTTTTTCTAGCTGCTTGCAATATTTTCTCCTTGACCTGGGAACTCTGGAATTTGGCCACAATGTTCCTAGGAGTTTCTCTTTTTGGATCTTTTTCAGGCAGTGTTCTGTGGATTCCTTGAATATTTATTTTGCCCTCTGGTTCTAGAATCTCAGGGCAGTTTTCCTTGATAATTTCATGAAAGATGATGTCTAGGCTCTTCTTTTGATCATGGCTTTCAGGTAGTCCCATAATTTTTAAATTGTCTCTCCTGGATCTGTTTTCCAGGTCAGTTGTTTTTCCAATGAGATATTTCACATTATCTTCCATTTTTCCATTCTTCTCGCTTTGTTCTGTGATTTCTTGCTTTCTCATAAAGTCCTTAGCCTCCATCTGTGCCATTCTAATTTTGAAAGAACTATTTTCTTCAGTGAGCTTTTGAATCTCCTTTTCCATTTGGCTAATTCTGCTTTTGAAAGCATTCTTTTCCTCATTGGCTTTTTGAACCTCTTTTGCCAATTGAGTTAGGCTAGTTTTCAAGTTGTTAATTTCTTCAACATTTTTTTGGGTCTCCTTTAGCAGGGAGCTGATCTGCTGTTCATGCTTTGACTTCATGTCTCTCATTTCTCTTCCCAGCTTTTCCTCTACCTCTCTAACTTGATGTTCAAAATTCTTTTTGAGCTCTTCCATGGCCTGAGCCCATTGGGTGGGCTGGGACACAGAAGCCTTGATTTCTGTGTCTTTGCCTGATGGTAAGCATTGTTCTTCCTCATCAGAAAGGAAGGGAGGAAATGCCTGTTCTCCAAGAAAGTAACCTTCTATAGTCTTATTTCTTTTCCATTTTCTGGGCATTTTCCCAGCCAGTGACTTGACCTCTGAATATTCTCCTTACACCCACCTGCCTCCTGATCCTCCCAGCCAGCGTTTGGGGTCTGAGATTGAAATGCTGCTTCCAGCCTTAGGGCTTTTGGCGGGGGCAGGGCTGCTATTCAGTGTGAGAATTAAGTTCAGGTGGTCAGGTCTGGGCAGGGCCGCCTCTCAGGCTCAGTTCCCTCAGGGGGTTTATGCACAGACCTTCCACACTGGATCCAGGCTCCTGCCCCCTTGGGGAGCCCCAGTCTGCAGCCGCCTCTCAGCTTCTACCTCCCGGGGGGGCCTGATTTATGGGGGCACCCCACTCCCCTCTCAACCCACCAAAGAGACTCTCTCACTGACCCCCCCGTCACCTGTGGGTGGAGGGACTTGTGTGGCCGCTGGAGATCCCATCCCTGAAGCCTGCTCGAATCTGTTTCTCTTGGAGCCGCGGCCGTGGCCACAGCAGGTCTGGGCTGGGCTCCGCGTCTGCAGCGAGATGGACCTTTTGCAAGAGGTTTGCAGGTCCCTCTGTGGGTGGAGTGACCTGCGTGGCCGCTGGAGATCCCGTCCCTGAAGCCTGCTCGGACTTTTTCCTCTCGGTGCCGCGGCCGCGGCAGGGCTGCACTCAGCTCCCAGTCCTGGCGCCCAGTCCATAGCGCAAAGGACCCCCTGCGAGAGGTTTGCAGGTCCCTCCGGAACAGAAATCTCCCTTGCTCCAACATTCCGTGGCCTCTGGGTGCAGAATTCGCCGTGAGTTACTTCCCTGTAAGCATTCTACGGGTTGTGGGTTTGGAGCTATGTGTATGTGCGTCTTTCTACTCCGCCATCTTCATCAATGTCACTTTTCCATTGCTTTACAAACCTAAACAAATTGTGTGATTAAGAGTTTAGATTAATTAAAAACTCAAATGTTTTCTAAAATAAATTAATAAGAGCAATATTTTCTTCTAAAATTTTATCAAGTGCTTCCAAACTATTTTAATTCATATGATAAAGCTTTGCCTTATATTAATTTTCACATTATGCTTTTTAATTCTACCTAAGAAATCTTATAATAATGCATTTTTAGAGAAAATAAACATATAAATATTACATATTAGCATATTATTGTATGGATTTCCTTAGTGTGGGTATGCCAGCAATTGATCAATCTAACAACACACATTTGTTAAGTTCCTTCTATGCGCAGATCTCAACAGAACAATATAATTACTGATTCTTTTTGTGTTGTAGATGGTAAATTTTCAAGAAGTCAAGGGCTCTCAGTGTAAACCTGAGACTTCATAATTCTGACTGACAATACTGAAGGATACAGGAACAAATGGCAATCAGTCCAAGCTCTCAAGGAACTTGCAGGCTATGTGGAAGAAACTAATTTTTATAGAAAAGTATAGACTCACTTAAAGCAATAGATAAAACCAATAATTGTAGGATCTAGGAAGACTTTGGATAGAGGCAGTAAGTTCAGCCTTAAAGGAAGCTAAATATTCTAAGTGGAAGCAGTGAAGAGGGATTGGGTTCTTGGCCTCTGGATATAGAATCATGATTGAAGGAGACAGAGGAGATAGAGATGGAGGTCATCCAGTTCAAATGCGATAGAAAAGGAATTCTATCTACAGCATTCTTAAGGAATTTTCATAAAAGCTCCACATTCCACTTGTAAATCATTAGTAACAGGGAAATTACTACCTCCCAAGGCAGCCCATTCAATCTTTTGATGGGTCTCATATTTGGGAGTTTTAAAGCCTATATTAATCTGAAATCTGCTTCTCTACCTACCTACTGCTACGAGCCTTGCAAAAGCCAGCAAAATGTAGTGGAATGCCAAGTTCAGAGAAAAGGAAAAGCAAGCCAGATTGGCTGGAACATATGGTCCATTAAAGGGCATAATGTAAAATAAGTTTGGAATGGAGTCAAATTGTGAAGAACTTTAATTGACAAGGTGAAGATGTTACATTTTATACTAGGAGCAGTAGAGGGTTATTGAATTACTGCATTTGAGAAAAGGAAGAAACTTCAGTAACCTTTCTAGGCCAACAAATTCTCAAGAAAGAATCCCTACTAATTCATACCTGGTACTTGCTAGTTTAGATGTGCTTGAAGACCTCCAATTACAAGGAAACCATTGACCCAAGAGATAGCCAATTCTACTTTAGATTGACTCTATTTGTTAGACCCTCCCTTCCCACCCCATGTCCCACCCCACTCCTACACATTAACATTACTTTCACCTTTATAAATTCTGTTGAGCCAAGTCTTCTTTCAGAGGCCAAACAGATTAAGTCTAAACATATTCCATATGGAAGCTTTTCAAATATTTGAATGCAACTAGCAAGTACTTCCATAGACTTCTCTTTCCCATTTTGTTTTCATTTGTGCTTTAATGGTATCACAACGAGTGGTCATACAAGCAATATTGGAATACTTCTAGTAATAGGAAGTCTCTCAAGGCAGCTGATTCTACCTACGTCCCAATTAAGACAAGCTCTTCACCATTCTTCTCGTCCTTCTCTGGACATTCTTAACTTTTTAATGACCTTAGTAAAATGTGGCACCTTGAGTTGAAAACATTACTTTACATGCTAATTTTCCCCCAACTTAGACCCCATAGATGAGGTAAGTTCGTTTCTTTGAATTGCAGTGGATGAGGGCCTTACCAGTTTCTGACCCTCATCTTCACTTCCAGAAGCCTGAATTTTGCTAGATTTTTAGATCTCTTTCCTTCAGACACAGAAATTGCTTCCTTGTTTGCCAACTCTGCATTCTTGAATCTCCCTCTCTCTCTTCATAATTGTTCTCTCTTGTTTATTTAGCAGAGCCCTAACCAGGTAGACATAACTAAAATTGCATTTCAGAAAAAACAGACCATTGTGATTCCTGCTATTATCCCAAAGACTCCAGGTTTCTGGAATTGTTCAAAATTGCAAATATATACTGAAAATAACTTTCAAATGCCAAAATGTTTTTGACAAATGTCATTTTCTAAATTCATCTGTAGTACAGGCTCTGGGCTCACTCTCCCAACTCATGCAGAGCAGGTAGACTTCCCAGAGGAATGTTGGGTGCTGATCCCCTGAGGGAGATAATAACCCTTAGGGGATAATAAGTGGCTTCTTCATAGTACTTTTGCTTACCTTACAGCTGATGTGTTTCTCTCAGTCTCCCATATACAGTTGGTTTTTCCCTAATATCATTTAACCAATTAATATCAATTATCTTTGAGGGAGATAGTTACCAAAAATGAAAAATAAAAGACTGAAATAACAAGCTTTTGAACAGGGAGCACCCTCTCTTCTACTAACTTGGTTCCAGAAGATTCAAATACAAAATAGGTGCTACCAACCTTCCCCTATCAAGTTAATCTTCCTCTAACTTCACTAATGGACAACTTGCTCCCTGGATTGCAGTGTCTGATATCTCTTTTGTCTGATGATATCATTGTTGGGTTGGATCAAACTGTCAAAATAATCTTTCTAAAGCAAAGATCTGGCTCTGTCACATCTCCTACTCAATAAACTCCAGTTGCTCCTTATCATCTAAAAGATCAACCTAAAACCCTGTGTTTGGAATAAAAAGCATTTCACAACCTGACCTTGATTCTAATTTTCCAGTCTTAAAACTTACACCTCCCCACCCATCCCTGTGATTCAGAACCACAGGCTTCCTTGCTGTTCCTTGATCAAGGTTCTCATCTCCACTCCAAGCATTTCTATTCACTGTTCTTCATGACTGAAAAATCTTCCCTCCCTGCCAGACCTAGAGGCCTGTGGGCTACCTGAGTCTTTCTTACCTCACCTCCCGAGGTCTTCGGCTGGCCACACCGCGTGCGCATATGAGAGAAAGGACGTTCCAGAGTCGAACAAGGGTTGAGCTTTATTTCAGGGTCTCGGTTACAAGTGCAGGGCATTCTTCCTTAGGAGGGAGAGAGAGAGGGATCTCCCAAGGAGGCAAAGATCTTACAATAAGAGATTGGAAGTAGAAGTATAAGCGGGGAGAGAGGGGGAGAGGAGAGAGGAGAGAGGAAAAGCGGAGCCTTGTTGTCCTGTCCGCTCCGCGCCCCTCCGCCCAAGAGAGCTTTCAGGCTTTCCTGATCCTACTTAAGCTCTGCAGCGGCATAGTTTGCATCTGAATACTGTGCCTGTTAGGTAACTAGGTGTGCTCCAATCCGGGACAATCTCGAGGGCGGGGAGAGCTCTCTCCCATCACGTTTCTCACGGGAAAAGGCGGAAATACATGAGATAGCTTGGTTCACCTCGATTCCCAGCCGTTTCCTGGGGGGGGTCTCGTGAGAACTCTAAGATTTAGAGGTTCCCACCTTTACCCGCCCGAGACTGTCCACCTGGAATTGAGCTTCCAACCCTAGCACCTCCCCACCTGTACCTCTTGGCTTCCCTGGCTTCTTTCCGGTCCCAAATAAAATGACATTTTCTATAAAAGATCTTTCCTCTTCTTCTTTTATACTGTGTTCCTTCTATTGATTATTTTCAGTTTCTCCTGTATATATCTTGTTTGCACATAGTGGTTTTCATGTTGTTTGCCCCATTAGACTGGGAGCTCCTTGAGAGCAGGGACCGTCTTTTGCTTTTATTTATATCCCCAGCTCTTAAACAGCTCCTGCCCCCTAGGAAGCAGTTAATAAATGCTAACTGACTGACTTTTCAGGACGGATTCCTCCCTGGAATTGCCCAATATAGCTCCTGACAAACTCTGAATTCTGGCAATTCTGCTGACATTTAGAGGATCACAAACCTGTCACCTGGTCTGTTCTGTCCTTAATATTAATTCACCTAATAACAGATAAGAATCAAGAAACAGAAGTGGAAGAGCAATGGTGCCATGTATTCACAGACATATGACACGAGCATGGATATAAAACAACTAGACCCAGGTCGTAGGCTGGTGTTGTTACCTATTACGCCACCTGGTGCTGAATAACATTCTGATGTTGCTCATGATTAGGGAAAAGACAGAAACATCTTCAATTCAAGCTTTTGAATACATAACCGTTTCCAGCTCAGTAGATAATTCAATTCAAAGTGAAGAATTTCTTCATACTGCAGCACACCAACAGGAAACAGAGAATACTTGCACTTGCTCTGAAATTGTGAGGGAAGGGACCCATTCATCACATATGTCTGAGACCAGTTCATCAAAACTTCACATGGATGGGTAGCAGCAAATGATATTTTGCCTATTCTAAGAACACAACCCTTATTGACCAGGGTTTTCATTACACTGATGCTTAAAACTCTTCTATATTAAAAAAAAAAATAAATTATGTCTTTAAAGTTTCTTTTGTTTTTGCACCACAATCACTTTTTGTTATACTACCCATCAACAGAATAGTCTTCTATGGAGAAAAGGAAAACCAATAAGCAAAAGCACATTGCTAAAAACCTACAAGAACATATGATGTTCAGCATCCATACTCCCCACTAACATGTCTGTACCCAGAGGAAAAGCATATGTTCCCCCATGATCTGGGAACAAGATAGATTAGTCTATTTAATCTGAGTTTGATTGCTTTTTAGCCTTTTTATTTGCATTGTTGAAGTTATTGTGTATATTGTTGTCTCAGTTCTATCTTTATTATTTCATTTATATGCATACAGTTCTTGGCATTCCCCTTATTTATCATTTCTCATGAAGCTATATGGTGTTTTTTTATCCTGAAACCAGATTTTGGGTCAGTACTAGTTAAGACATGGCAAATAGCTTAACCTCCCATCATTCTCTGTCTTCAGCTACTTGGTGCCATACTGGGATCACACCTGCCTAATGAACATACTTTTTTTTTTCTCATAAAGCCTCTTTGTGAGTGTTATTCAGCTTTCTGGAGGATTGATATATCTTCATGTTCATTCCCCCACACCCCAAAGGAGCAAGATCATAAGGAGGTTAATAAGGAATGTCCCCTACTGCTAAGGGAGCAGATGGGAAGTGAGGATAGGACCTGAAAAGCTTTGGTAGGGATCACAGAGTGATGCTGTCAGATGAGAGGGTGAGATTAGGTAGTCCTTGCCAAGGTTTCCTTTGCAAAAACATGCAACCCATTTTGTTTGCTCATTGAGCATCTTGGCTATGCTACATGGATGTGATTTAGTGAGATTTCTCATATAAAAACAAGAAATAGCTGCAGATGTATCTGTCATGTAGCACAGCCTAATTATAGATCTTAAAATAATAGTATCTGTCTTTTGGTAGATACTACCTTGATAGAACTGCCAAGTGTTGTTAATCGAGTTTATGCATTTTTAAGTGTCTGGAGGCTTTGGGTTAATATGGTAGCTGACTTTATTTTTTCTATAGATAAGATAACAATCAGTCCTTTTCAAAACTGCAGAGGGATTCTTTTCAGACTGAAAAAAATAAACTTTAGATAGCTTTGGAAAGATTAGATTGTTACTGAGATCAAAGGTAAATAAGGGTGCAGAGTACCTGTTTAGCAGTTTCACATGTCTGATTAGATTTTGTTTATAAACTCAGGATTTTTATCAGCTTTCTCATATGTTATCAAGTAGCAGAGAGTGCCACAAAACTAGTATACATTTCTGAAATAGGATATCAGCAAATACCTGATCTATTTGTATAGTAATATTACAGTTAAGTTTAATGGGCTTCTATGCTCCTGAAGAAACACAACAACAGCCAAGAATCCAGTGAATTCTTTGGTTATTTTTTTTTAAGAGTTCACATATGATATTTCGCAGAGTAATATCTATTACAGGCAACCATAAAACTAATACAAATTCAGGGTTCTCAGTGTGATATGTAGCAATCACATGTCAGTAACCGTTCAAGGATAGATGGAAAGGGCATTGGAGAAAGAGTGACAATTCCTTGTAAGAGTGTAATTAACATCTTTTTAAATCCTTTGGAAAAACCATTTGGATGAAGAATGCCTATTGTCCAGAATATAGTATAGAGTTGGATAGATGGCTCATTGCACTGGTCCATCAGTAAATATATCCTGGGCAGGCACTGAACATGCACAATAAGGTTGGTCAGGAGTTGAATATGAGGAAGAAAGTGTACTGGATTTCACTGGGGAAAGTGAATGTAACTTTCAGGGATTTCAAGTTGTTCTCTGATATAATATCCATCTTCTTAGATACCAATATACATCATAAAATATATGACTACAAATAATGAGATATTATAGTTTCTGGGGAATCAAAATTTTAAGTGACTTGCATAAAATATTGAAAAATATGATGTGGACAGCAATTAGAATGCAGCATATTACTAATGAAATTATAACTTTTCTGCAAGAAGAAGCATAAATTCTGTCATCTATTTTAACAAATAGACAATTAGAAAAAGAGGTGAGATTTACAAGTAGTAAGAGTGAGCAATCATAGAAGGTATAATGTTAATTAGAGAGTAAAAGATCTCCCCCACCCATTGAGTGGCCTGTTCATTAAGGAAAGCTTGATCAAGAGAGGTCCACAACTTTAATTAATTTCAATTGAGGCACTGGGTCAGAGGAATCTACTCTTTTGCTCTGAAAAAGTGTATAAATGCTGTGAGGTGAGGTTTTCTTTTGAGGCCTATTTTTTAGAAGAATGTTTATATGCCAGATGCAACTCTGGGCAGTCATTTTAAAAAGTCCCCCAGCTTTGAAAATTCAGATGTTGGTGTTTCTCCCTCTGGTAACTATGTATGTGTGGTCAGACAGTTGGATCTGTCTGTTCATCTGTGATGTATGTATTGCTAATGGTCAGAGAGTTGGAAGCCCTGCCTGTTGATCTTTGTTTCTCTGTATTTTCTCTGAAGTTCAGGGGGCTGACTTTTTCCCCTGAACTAAATGAATGATATATGTGCTTGATTAAAGTGATTTTTGAACCCACACAAGTTGCTTTTCCTTTAGAAAAGCAGATCTAAGAACCTGTATAGCAGGCCCTCCTATGTGAGCCAGGGCCCTTGCTGTTCAGAAGGGCAGCCTGAGAACTACATTGGTATCTGTAGAATTTCAAAAGGCTTGAAACACATTTGGTGGCACCTCGGAAGATGTAATTAGGATGTAATGGTTATGCAGTGCAAAAGGTCAAGAAGGTATTAATACTTGAGATTTGTGCTATTGGAGGGAATCCCTGCACACATGAAGCCCATAGATTGGACAACAATAGGTCCCTGCCCAAGCTCCACTTAATGGCGATTTTCCGGACCCTCCTGGTTTAGAGTAATTATATATAATAACTGTTCCTCTTTCCCTCCCAGCTTGACTTATTTTTTTTTCTTTTTCTCATTAAAGGGGCCATTCCCTGACTACTTCTTAAAGAAGCCCATTCACTGAATGGGTGTTATCTCACTGTAAATGAATACTTGAAAAGGCCTTAGCCTATTTACAAAGGCCAAGGTCTCTCTTTGCCATCTCTAGTCATCCTGATGAATACCTGTTCACTGGATCCAAATGGCTCAGGAGGAGAGAGTGAGACTGGTGACTGAGACTGGTGACCTTGCACAGTCCTCCCTCACTTAAAACAAAATCAAGTTCAAGTCATGTCATCATTTCTCTGTTGTCATGGTCTTCTTTGAAAACAAAGGATGAGCACAACCTGTGAGTAGACCCAGATGCCTGAATGAGGACCCAGCTAGCTGAGTAATTCAGCTCACTCTCTCCCTTCTGTCTCCCTCTCCCCTTCTCTTCCTCAAAAGAAGATAAATTTGGATGCCCAGAGGCTGCCCAGTTAATTTCAGGTTTACTCACTAGATTTCATGGGCCAACTGGATACTAGAAGATGAAGTCCTTATGTTCAAGCTTGAACCAGTACAAATAGAGAAAGTAATATGTAAGTCTAATGACTTTGCATGCTACTATGTTCATCTTCAGTCATATCTGATTCTTCATGACCACATTTGAGGTTTTATTGGCAACAGTCCTGAAGAGGTGTCCTTCTCCAGCTCGTTTTACAGGTTAGAAAACTGAGACCAATGGCATTAAGTGATTTACCCAGGTCATATAGCTAATAACTGTCTGAGACCAGAATTGAACTCAGGCAGATGAGTCTTCCTATTTACAGGTCCTCCACACTATCTATTATGCCAGCTAACTGCTCTACTAATAGACTAATGTAATAGACTTTCAATTCTTTTCTCCACCTCATTTCTTCACCAAACTGATATTTCTAAGGCAGATATCTCCCTATGTCTACCTTTTTAAAGAAGCTCTTACTTTTTAATGCCTCTGAGATAAAATGTAAATTTCCTTTTTTTCCATTACGACCCCTTCACAATTTGAGCCTGGTCTCATCTCCTGGACTTCTTACATGTTTCCCCCTTCAACATTCTATTATATTCATTCCAGCCAAACTGGACTACAGACCAAACCTTTAAAGAATATTCAACTCTCAATTCTGATTGTGTGCCTGAGTTGTCCTCCGTGTCTGTAATGCATTCCATTCTCACCTTTGCCTCCTGGATTCCCTGGTTTCCTTGAAAGCACTTAGAATTGCACATACCACTCCAGATGTATTCTGGCCAGGACAATGTTCAATAATATGATCACCTCCTAATTCCTAAAAAATATGCCTTGAGGCCCCAGTGTCCTGACCGGTGACATTTTGGTTGTTGACTTTGCAAGAAAAAAGTGGTGGTTTTCTGATAAAAAATAGAGAGTTATGCATCTGTTTAAAATTATATGCTATTAACAACATTCTTGACATATAGCATACCTTTCTCCAGGCGTTATGTTGTACTCTTCACTTAAGATTAATTAGAATGCATCTTTAATATAATATTATCAGCCCAATATGCCAAGCAAGAAGAAAATAATTAAAAGCAAAAATTTTCATTGTGTGTTATGTTTATATAAAAACAACAACAGCAATAATAGCTAGTATTTGTGTGGTACCTAATATATGCTGCCAAACACTGTGCAAAACACCTTAAAATATTGCCTCATTTGGTCCTCACAACAACTCCTGAGAAGCAGATACTGTTATTGAACCCATTATGTTGTTGAGGATATAGGCAAACAGAGGTTAAGTGACTTGCCCAGAGTCACACAATAAGTTTCTGGGACTGGATTTGAACTCATGCATTTGATCATATTAGAATAGAGGTCAGGAGAGACCTAGGGCAGATATACCTATGTGGGAGTCATTTGCAAAGAGATGATAGTTAAACCCACTGGAATTTAAGTTCACATTTTTGCTGAAGACAAACACAGAAGATAGGAAACCTCATGTTTGTACCATATGATGACTAATCCTCATTGGCAAATAATGCATTTTTTTCAGTAAGAGGTGCTTGTTTCTTAAGTAAGTGCAAATTGGATAAAAAATCCTAGCACATATTCAATATTTCTATTTGATTATGAAATTTTTCATAGACTGGATAACAACAAGAAGCTTATATGATGCAATGTGTTGATAATTTTTCATTTATTTCTGTAATTGGTGGCAACTAATCTCATTCTCCATCATCTGAATTCAACCATACACACACACACACACACACACATACACACACACAAACCTATTATGTGATTTATTCAGAAATATTTTCCCTGAATTTCTTGGAAAATCATACTTGTGGAGGCTTCATTTAAGAGTAGATGGGGATGATAAACTGGGTCAGAAGTCTTTGCTTTAATTATTACTAAACAATGATAAGTTAAATGTGTTGATAGTAATTACAAAAAAAAATCATACCTTCAGCCTGAATATAAAGTTTTCAAAATGTACAAAATTGAATTTCATGGGAAAAATAAAGGAATTATGCCCTTGAGGAAAATATTGTTCTGTAACTTCTCTTAAATGCTAATAATATGTTTGAATTTTGATAAACTCTAATTATGGAGTAATGATATCTATATTTTAAAAGGTAATTATATAACTAGAGAAAGAATTAGTCAAGCCTTTAATTTTTTTGCATAATAGTTTTGTGATTGTTCTCATTTTTGTTCCAATATCCCACAGAGCAGATGAGAGATTTCATTAAATGAAAAGGATATTTATTATATCTCAGGACTACTTTTCAGAGTTTTTCAATGTATGTATTATAGCCTTTAAAGAAAATCCTTTCAAAGGTTTATAAGTTTTGCCCTATGAGAATGAAGTCTACTGCCTATCACTCATGGTATATTATTTGGTCCCAAGGAGGTAGAAAGACAGAGTAAGGCCACACACACACACACATATACGTGTATGTATGTGTATTTATTATAAATGCTCATGTATATTTATTATAAATGCATATATTTGTGTGCATATAACACACATATATTCTAAACAACAGATTGTTATCAAACTCTTTTTAGAAACATGATCAAGTGAGAAGATGGATTGGGCATTGAGGAGCAGTGAAGATGAACCAGTAGAGAGGCCATTGGCTCCACTGGTATCCTGATGATGTCAACATAGAGAACTTCAAAGAGGATGTGAATGAGTGTCACTCATATGGGTTGACATGGATGGTTTATGTTTTCTATTACTGGAGGGATTAACTTCATTGATGAGATCTCCTATCCATTCGAATATTGGAGAATACTGGGAGAATCATGAAGATTCATTTCTAATGTTTTTTTCCTAATGTATATTCCTAGTATCTCAGTATTGTTTCCCCATGAGGATAAAACAAGGATGATGAGAACAACAATGGAAAAACATAAAAGAGCAAATACGGTGAAGTCCCACTTCACTCTGAATGTCCTGGTGTCTGATGATTTTGTGTCATAACCTTAATGTGGCTTAAACATATTTTTATGTGGTAATTGGGTAAATCATCACCGTTCATCATTTCAAATGACTCACTTTTGTTCTGCATGATGGATAATATCTTCCAAATGAGGGTTTAGGTATCAGTTATACACAGCTGCAGCTGGTTATACAAATACTTTTCCAATCATCCATTTATCTCTTCTTTTGTGTATGAGTTGGCACTGAGCCTCACACAATTCTTCATTGAACAATTTCCATGGAATTTTATGAAGGTAATATTCAAAGGACATATGTAAGCAATTAGGATGGCTTATAATATAATCTCTTAAGGGAGAGGAGGGGAGTGTTCCTATTTATACTGATTGTGTTACCTAGGAACATTAAATTAAATCTATTTTGATGGTAAACTGGCATGCTAAAGTCTCCTTTTTAGCATGCATCATCCTGTGAGTACGAGTTTATAGTTGTTCTTCAGAACATAATAAACATCAGATTGCCATGTGGATTGAATACTGAGTACTACAAGGCAGTAGGGTACAATGAAAGCAGTGTTGGATTTAAAGTCAGAGGTTAACAGTATCATGAATTTAGATATAGAAGGAATCCTGGAAATCAACTAGTTCATCCCTTTTATTTTACAACTGAAGGTACTAGAATGCAGAAGTGACTTGCTTAAGGTCACATGAATAATGACAAAATTGATACTTGAATCCAAGAATCTTTCTATTAAACTATGCTACTTCTCAGTGTTCAGATCAGCTTTCATATCTCAGCTCTGGAACTTACAACCTCCATGATATGGTGAAATCACTTAAGCTCTCTAAACCTCAGCTTTCTTGTATGTAAAATAAATGAGTTGAACTAAATGGCATGTAAGATTTTTCTCAGCTTTAAATCTAGTTTAAAATCATTATTAAACAGATCATGCCCAAAATTCATGGGACTAGCATAGCTACATGATTCAGTGTATTTTAATGTACTGTGCCACAAATTATATCATCTTTATCCTTTACAATAAGATTGTAGACTGGAAAGCCAAGGAAGAATTTATGCAACAAAAAGGAGCCTTATATTTAATATGATGCACAACTTATAAATCTGATCTACAATGAGTAACTAGTCAAATGTAAAATAAGAATTGTCAATTATAAGCTGGACAATAAGTATTTATTAAGCACTGTGATGACAATCAAAATAGGATCTTTGGCTGTTTTTGTTTTAGTACAATCAAGTGCCTCTGATTGAATCTAGCCTTTATCAATCAAGAGTCTTTACAAGGAGTGAAGTACAGAAATGAGTTCCTTTAACTAGAAACAGTGTATGTATTTGCATTGTTAATTATTTTAATGTGATTAAAGATCTCTCCACACATTGATGGACCTGCCTATTGTGGGGAAGCTTGATTAGGGGGATTGTTTTATTGGAGAAGCCCAAGTACCTTTTGTTTTCTATTGAGGCACTGGTCAAAGGGCTGTGATGCCCTCTGACTCTAAAAATGATATAAATACTCTGAGTTGAGGTTTTACTTTGGGGCTTAGTTTTTGTAATAAGGCTTGAGTGCCAGAGGAGGACTCTGGAAAGCCACTAAAGAGACCCCCTCCCCCCCAGCTTTGAGAACTCAGATGTCATCCTTGCCTCTCTGGTAATTATGGTCAGGCAGCTGTCTGTTCAATTATGGTCAGACAGAGGAAGCCATGTCTGTTGATTACTTTGGGATTCAGGGTGTTGACTCATCTGAACTAGGTGAATGATAAATATGCTTGACTAAAAGATTGATGCATTGCTTGATTAAAGTGACTGCTAACCCCTCAAAAATTGCCCTTCCTTTTATGAATGCAGATCTAAGAATCTCTGATGGCAGGTCGTCCTGTGTATGTTGGGGTGCTTACTGATATAAGCACCTAGTTTATTGTATACATTACTTTTTCTCACTTTTTTATGATCTATCCAAAGTAACCTTTTCACAGTTCCTAGAAGATGACATCTCATCTTCTAGCTCCGTCTTTGTGTCCAGTGGTCTTCATGCCAGGCCATGTACCACCCTCATAGAATCCCTGTTTGCCTTCAAAGCTATTTAAATATTGTCCCCACAGGAGATACTCCTTGATTCTGCTCGTTACTAGTGCCACCCCACCCACCATCTTGTACTGATTCTGTATACTTTTTGGTTTATACTGATTCATATTCATCTACATAGTATTAGCTATTACGTCCTCATATAAAATATAAGCCAAGTAAAGGTAGGAGCCATTTTACTTTTTCTTTCTTTCTTTCCTCCTGCAATGTAAATGTTCCTCCTGAAAAATAAATTTCCTATAATTAAAAAATCAAAATTTTAAAACGAAAACCAATTATAACCTATCAGCCACTGAACTATCCTAGGTGCTAGATAGTCAAGGCCAAAAATGAAATAGGCTTTTCTCTTGGGGGCCTAATATTACATCAACGTTTTATATAATGGACTTCAAAGAATTCCCCCCCACCCCCACCATTTAAAATAGTATACTTGTCCTCATTATTATCATTCCCTCAAAGGACATTCATTTAAAAGATGACATTAATGCAGTGCCTTCACTACATCTAATCGGCAGGAACAGATGCTCTTGTAAGCAAGCTCCATTATGTCTACTAAAAGTTACTGTGAGTAGGCAGTTTCTGTAAATTAGAGGGGTCCCTAGAGCAAGGGAGTCTATCGTTGGCATTTGGAGTAAGAAGTAGTTTGGGCTAACTTAGAGGCCATTATTAAACTAGCTCTCATTCTTGTGTGTAGTACATCAAACAGCAAGAATGGCTGTCAGGGATTCTGATATTCCATTTCTCCAAAAGTCTTTTCTCTCTTATCTACACGCACATTTGAGGCTTCCTGATAAGTGGAAGAAAGCAAAGTACCCTTCCCCCCTTCCTCATTCCTGCAACTTCTTGATCATGAAATCTTCCAAATTTTCTCCAATTTGACTTATATCCTCTTATATTCCTGGGATTCTTCCAACAGCCTCCTTCTTTGTTCTACCTATTCATTCCCTTTGGGGGAATAAACCAAAGGAAGAGAAAATCTGTGATTAATAAGGAAAGGCAAATTGAACCAGATCACAAAATTTGATACATGAAGTTTGGTTTGGCAATGTGGTAAAGTAGAAAGACAAATACACTTGGAATGAGAGGATCTGGGTTAATATCCCTGGTCTACCAATTACTGCTGGTGTGGTTATGGGTAAGACACACCACCTTTGTGACCCTCAGCTATAAATGGAAGAAGTTAAACCAAACTACATCTCAGGTCACTTCAAGTTCTATATAAGTGATCCTGTAGTGAGTCAGGCTACTTCTTTTTATGAAATCAACCATCACTATTATTATTTATTTTAAGACTTTAGTTTAGCTTTTTAAATTCATGCTCAGATAGCTGCCACCAAATGAAAGAAAATATTGAACAGTTGGGCAACCTTAAGAAAGCATAAAATGAATAGGTAAAGACCTCATTAAACAGAATTTGAATGTATCCTACATATTCAAAAGAATAATATGTTTTACATTTATTAGAAACTATGACATTAAGTCTGATATCAGATTAATTAAAATTCTAAATTTATCAAAAATAAAAGAAAATATACCTAGATGTCCTCAGTTCTCTTACTTTGGAGGTATAATTTCTCCCAGTATTTCCGGAATTATTTGATTTCTCTTTTCTTCTAAAATTAGTTCACTTGCATCTACAGTTTTTATATGTCTATAATGTTTAAGGCATGGACCCAAATTGCAGTTAGCTTCCCAACAACATTTTTACAGTATCTTTATGTATGCACACATATAGGCACATGTGTGTATAATACATACATGAATATATATGCTGATTAGTATTTATGTGTATAAATAGGTAGCATTAACTGAACTAGCCAAGAGGCATTCTTTCTTCACCAAGACTCAATCTATTTACTTATTTCTACCTGTAACTGCAATTATTAATAATAGCCTCAATCAGAGTCCTACTTCTCACCATACTGTTTGCTAGACTACTCTGATTCTCACAAAATGACCTTGGGTCCATGTGTAATAGGGGTTACAGCTTCTCCCCCTGCATTCCAAGTGACATTGGAGATGCCAGTTCCTTCATCATTTTATATCTTCTCAATGCGCTTCTCACAAACTGTGGGTCCATTAAAGAGCTCCTGGTCATGATTCTAGTCTCCAACTCAGTACTTAGAGGCAATATTTATCCCACTGAACTGCTAATCCTAGAATGCCTATCAGAACTCAAGCTTTCATTATATTTGCAAAGATTTTTAATGGTCTGATGCTTTAAAAAATGATACACAGTATATTATCATATCTATGATACCACTTTTTTCTTTTCATAAAGCTATAATAAAATTGAACAAAAACTGAGTTAGGTTATGGACCAGTTGTATATGGCCCCCTTATAAAGACTAAGTTCCCAATTCTTTAAAAATTTTCTTGCTATTATTGTTGAGTCATTTCAGTAGTGTAGGACTCTGGGATCCCATCTGGGGTTTTCTTGGCAAAGATACTAGAGCGATTTACCATTTCCTTTTCCAGCTTTTTACAGTTGAGGAACTGAGGCAAACAGAGTCAAGTGACTTGCCCGGGGTCACACAGTAGGAATCTGAAGCTGAATTTGAACTCAGGTCTGCTTGACTCCAGGACCAGTGCTCTATCTACTGTGCCAATTGGCTTTCTTCCCTAAAATATACGTTGCTTAGAAAAAAAAAAACAAAAACAGAAATATCAAAACAAAAGAGAACATCAGAGGGACCTCATGGTGCAGTTCTATGTCTAATTCATCCATATTATATGGACATATTGATTATCTTGTCCATATATCTCAAAGGCAATTACTGAGGTAAACTTGTCCATATATCTCATAGGTAATTTTAATCACATCATCTCTGGAATCATCTATTTAATTTACAGTCAAGTAGAAGAGTAATTCAATTTAAATATATTACATCCCTCAAAAGAATCTTCTGAGGATGTTAGCTAAAGTCAGCACTTTGAATTTTTTTACACTCTCTAGATTCACAGTAAATGTTTATTGATGATGATGATGATGATGGTAAAATCTATAAAATACTCTGAGATCCTTAGAGGATAATAAATATTTTTTTTTATCTCGTGCATATATGGAATGTGAAGAGAATGTTAATCTTCTTGAGTGAATGATTTCCATATTGCAAAGTTTCTTACTACATTTTACAGTTCTTTCACTTCTAATTAATACTTATTATATTCCTATATGGGGTAACTGGGTGGCATAGTGGATAGAACATAGGACTTAGAATCAGGAAGACTTATATTCATGAGTTCAAATCTAGTCTCAGACACTTACTAGCTGTATAACCCAGGGCAAGTCATTTAAACCTGTATACCTCAGTTCCTGATTTGGGAAAATGAGTTGAAGAAGGAAATGGCAAATCACCCCAGTGTATTTGCTAAGAGAACCCTAAAATGGGGATTACAGAGAGTCAGACATGACTGAAACACCTGAACAGCAAAAACAAAATATTCCTATAGAGAAAAAAAACATATAGAAAGAAGGGGTAGAGAAGGGATGAATAAGCATTCATATAGCACTGATTATGTGCCACAATCTGTGCTAAGTACTTTGTTATAAATATTGTCTTATTTGATCCTGCAAAATAGGTACTATTATTATCATTCTTATTATATAGTTGAAGAATTCAAGGAATAAAAGAGGTTAAATGTCTTACCCAGTCTCATACAACTTGAAAATCCGAGTCCAGATTTGAATTCAGGTCTTCCTGACTCCATTTCTCCACCATCTGCCTTGACAAGGACTGTTTCATTTCTGTCCAGTGCTTAGTGGAGAGCCTGGAACATGGTAGGATATAAATAAATGTTTATTAATTGATTTTCAGTTTTCCCAGTGCTGGATACATAATAGGAAAATTCTACTTTTAAAAATTGTGAATAAGGAGACGTTATAGGAATTATTTGGAGCTACTTTTTTTTTTTTTTTGCTGGAGTTGATTTGGTCTAAACTACATTCAAATTTTATCATCATTAACTTCCCCACATAACTTGAACAGTTCTTTATACCTACCCCAATCCTCTGCATTCATAGCTCTACTCATAGATACACATGGTATGTGTCCTTCAGAGGAATCACTGTTCTCTTGGCAACCCAAAGACCCATATCCCAATTGGCATTCTTCAAGGAAGCCACATGAATTTATGCTAATCAGCAAGAGGTACATTATCTCATCACTGCAGTAAAAGTGTCTTCAGTTCCGATAGCGTTCCATGTTTCAGTAAACCTAAAACAGTATATATATGTATATATATGTATGTATATGTATGTATATATGTATACACACACATGCATATATATGCATACATACATATACATATATATATATAATTGAGTAAAATTCTCTTAATACTTGGCTTTTTTTCAGAAGACATTCACTAAAATTACTTCTGATTACTTAACTCCTAAACATTCCCTTACAGCAAACAATGGCTGTCTTGCTTTTGTATTTGTGCCTAGTACAGTGCTTAGAACATAAACTAAAAAGTATTTATTAAGTATTTACTTCTGTGCCACATACTAAGTACTAAATACCCCCCAAAAGACCCCAGTACAGTCCTCATTGAGCTCACATTTTAATCACAATTTAATTATACTAAACAAGACAACTAACATAGCAATATAGTATAAAAGAAAGCTATGTACATCCAACATATGTGTGTATATACTTAATATGTGTGTTTATATACACATATATAATATATGTTTATATACGTATATTACATGTACATATAGGTATATATGTCACGCATATGTGTATGCATATGTCTATCTACATATAATGGTAGTTATTTTCAGAAGGAAGATGCTGGCATTGAGATACAATGCTTATCTCCAAGTTCACGAGATCCATGTTCTCATAGCCATTTCTGCTGCACATCCCTTTATATGAAATGTGCAACCAAATACTTCTAGCCCTGTCTGTCCATCTCAAAGAACTTCACTGTTCCATTGGAATGTAGAAACTGCCCATCATTCGCACTGTGACATGGAACAAAACACCCTGAGAAAAAAATGGACACAAGAGATTGAGTTCTCAGACCATTTCTTCAATTCAGATCATCTTGGATGCTTTTTGCTAATTACTGTTCCACTTTTACGACTTTTTTCTTGGTACATAATTTTCAGTCTCTCCTTTTTTTCCTAAGTTACATTAATGAAGGGAGGTCAGAATGTGTGAAGTTTTTTTTTTTGGGGAGGGGGGAGTTATGTAGGCATCTCTTTTCTTTTTCATTACAGTGAATTATATTTGAAATTCCAAATCGAATCTAGGAGATTCCCTTTCCCCAGCATCTCCCCTAAGACAAAAGCCATGGTAACCATAGCAGCATTGCCATATAATCTTTTGGATCCTGGAATAAAAAAAAAAGAAAGCCCTGCTAGAAATGCTCAGCACCACCTCCTCCCAAGGCAAACATTGCTGTGATGAGTGACACACTGAAACAATAGGAGCTGCTCTGGGTTGCTATGGAAACCTGCTTTTTCCTCCCAAGCAGTGTCTACCCGGTATTCACAACATAAAGCTTTACAAAGGTATGCTGGTCCTACCCTCCTGCTAACTTGTACTGTCCTCCAGGACAAACACTGCTGGGATGATTGACATGAAGAAACAATAGGGGCTACCCTCATTGCTATGGAAACACAGGTCTACAGTAATTTACCTTGACAGAATGTTAAGACTTCCCTGTATCAAAAGTGAGTGATCTACAATGGCCCAAATTAATTTGCAGCTAAGTAGAAATCCAGTAGGTTCTAATACGAGTGCATGTCTCCTTGGTTAACTTTAAAGTAAGTTTGGTTCCAGAATAAGCCTCATGTCCCATAATGTTTTAATGAACAACAATTTGGAGCATGAAAATGCATTATGCTTTGTAACAAAATACAGTACCTAAAAAGAATCCTGGAAATAAATAGAAAATAAGGGAGATATTTTATAGCTGACTTCTTGGGTAGTATTATTTAGTTCAACCAAAATAAGGGACTTATAAAACTCAACAGACTGTCCAGTGTTATGTAGCCAACAGACCACATATTCCATCTTCATTTTGTTAGCAACTTTGTATAATAAAAATTATATTTGAAATAAACCGATTAACAGATATTTATTAAATACCTAGTATGTGGTAGGCACTGTAAACAGAAAGCTGAAAGTGAAACATTGTCCACTCAAGAAACTTCTATTCTTTTGGGGCAAAACGTAAAAAGTATATAAAAATAATGAAAAAAATGGAAGGTAAATGTATTTATCTGCTTCTTGCCTATCTCCTTAGCATGTAGCTTATACTGTGGCCATTATCCTTATCTCCTTTTCCTAACAAACCTTGTATTTTCTTCTGGTTTCCCCAAGTCTAATAGATGAGATTTTACCTTATTTAAAAATTTGGAACCAGACATACCTACCACTTCTAATTTTCTTCTACAGCTTATTTTGTAGAAGAGGAAACTGAGGCAAATAAGGTTAAGTCACTTGCCCAGGGTCACACAACTAGTTAAGTGTCTGAGGCTGATTTAAACTCTAAGATACGAGTCTTCCTGATTCTCAGCCCAGTTCTCTTCCCCTTTATATGTCAATGTCCCTCTCTAGATGACCAGTGACGGGTTTTTGCCTATATATCTACGTGTCTATATATCTTTACTTTGATATTTTATATGTTTATATTTCTATTTATATACAACTTATTGATCAATAAGTCTATCAATCTCTTCGAGTAGGGTGTGGAATAACTTATTTCTTATAGAAGGTGGTATTTAAGCAAAATACAGAAGAAAACAAGTGATCGAAAGAGGAAAAAGTCAGAATGTTTTCTAGGCATGGTGACAATTAAGAGTCTCAAAATATAAAGAGCTAGTAAACCTTCTTCAGGTGCTATTTATTAATATTACCTCTATGAATACTTCTGGAAATACCTGGGCATTTAAAATCAGTTACTATGAGTAGTCAATTACCTGGCAGTTTGAAAGACAGCAACAGAAGCAGAAACAATGATAGTTATAAATGCCTTAGGGTATTTAGGGAGAAATAGTGTCCACTTTTCACGGAGATGTATTTCTGCAAGCTTCAGTATAATGCCCCTGGGAGCTGGTATCTCTTTATAAGTACTGTATTACAATTAGGAACTGTATTCCTGTAGGAATTGGTAATAAATCATAGGTTAGGCAACATTTACGAAGCACTTACTTTGTGCCAGGCACCATGTTAAGCAGTATAACTGTCATAATAATTAAAATTAGTATCCATATAGTATTACTTTTTTTTTGTCCAGACCTGTCACTTCATTGGCATAGAGAACTTTCTCTATTAATGCAGATTGAGCAGTATTCGAGGCACTTGAAAGGTTAAGACACTTGTCTAGTATCGCTCAGTCAGTGTGTATCCCAAGTCTTCTTCTGGAGAACAGCCCTTCATCTGCCAAGTCATATTGTTCCTCTATTATGAAACATTAAAATAATTTAAAATATTCAGTTTTGTCTCATGTCTTAAGAAGCAGATGTCATTGCCCTGAACGCTCTTTATAGATGGGGTCTTTGAGTAGTATGTATTGCTAGAATATGCACAGAAATAACTTCATAATATCTTGAATTTAGCCAAAGTAAATGTTCCATTTCTATTGAATATTTCAGGGATCAGTGATTTCATTGGTAGTGCCAATTCCTCTACCAACACAGGTCACAATGTCTTGTTAAAGCCCAACCACTTAATCTCTTGACTACTCAACCTCTTCAGACTCAAATCTGGATGACTGCCCCAGGACTCACTTTCTTGACTGATGAATACCTTGATAGTATCATCATTTCTTGAGTAACCCAGCAATATGAGAAAAGTAGTCTCCTTTACTCCCTTTCATTGCTTTTATAAAGATCATAACGGGAGCATCGTGATTTCTGAAAGGAAGGAAAAGGAGTTAACCATTTTTACAGCACATTCTAAAAGCTTAGGTGTTAGGTGATTGACAAATATTTCCTCATTTGGCCCTGAGATTATGGAGATGATAAGGGAGTGGTAGTAGTAGAAACTAATAATAACAGAAAACATTTACCTAATACTTGAAGGTTTGCAGAGAACATTCCTTCTATTACCTCATTGGTTCCACATAACACTCTTGAGATGTAGTGCTCTTATTATCTTCCCCATTTTGGAGCAAGAAACTGAGGCACAGAACTGATTCACCTAGAAACACTCATCTAGTCTGAGGCAGGAGTTGAAATTAGATCTTTCTGATTCAAAGTCCAATGGTCTCTGCATTATACCACCTAACTGCCTCAAGGGGCATTATAGAGTTTAATTAAATAGTGTCATACAAGAAAACAGTGAAATATGAGATATCCACTGACTGTACTAGTAATATTGCCACATTGTTTTACTCATGTGGAGATGAGCTAAAAGTAGTAGATTAAGGAATTTGAATATACTTTTGGTGTCTCTCTAGCTAGAAATTGATTTTCTGAAGTGTTCCTTATGGGACATATATGATTGCACCAAAGAATCATGTGATATACATGACTTTGGTTATGTGCCACATTTGGACCATTTTGTTGTGGGTTTCAAAATCTCAAATTATTTAGAGGTGTTACAGATAAACTTGATTTTCTTAGTGGGAGAATGCTAAAGATTGAAGTAACTATATAGAGAAAACATCTGGTAGGAGGTAAGGAGTTGTCAGTTGCTCTCCCCAGAGTACTTGGAAGGTGGTAAGCATTTAATAAATACTAGGTGCCTTTCCTTCTTAGTCTCTGCCACTAACTATGCCAAGCACACAGTTGGGAAAGTGATTTAATTAACTTGGTCTACATTTTCTTTATTTGTGAAATAAGAAGTTTTAAGCAAGGTGACTTTGGTGATCTCTTCAAAGCCTATGATTCAATGATTATTCTAAAAAAGAATTTTCTTTCTTCAAACAAGGAATAAATTTGGATTAGATCACTACATGTATCAATAAATTAAAGTGAGTAAAATTAAACATTTTGTGATATTTTAAAAAGAATTTGGTTAACTTTTTTGATCTTAGATTTTTTTGTTTAATTGGGCATCACCATGAAAAACTGCTGACTTTATATGGCGCAAAATTAGAGTGATTAGTTCATTCATTATAATTTGTCAATAAAAATAGGAGATATAACTTGACAACCTTTTTCCAACCCCATCCCATCCCCATTTCCTAAAACAGGGAAAGAAAAAAATGTCTTTCATCCTTCCCTGTTTTTTTTTTTTCCATTTTGTTTTCTGTCACAGTAATATAAAAGCTTCATGCTAGTGATGGAATCTAAACAATTCCCAAATCCAAATAATTTCTAAGACTTTTTGCTAGGTTCTTATCCTAATAATGCTCATTATTACCATTCTTTCTAGTTAGTGTGTAGTGTGTTGGTCCTTCACTGCCAAAGAAAACCATGCCATCAGAAAAATGATGACATGACTTGCACTTGACTTTCTTTTGAATGAGGGAGGGCTGTGCAGGTCACCAGCCTCACTTCTCCTCCAGAGCCATCTGAATCCAGTGACCAGATATTCATCAGGATGACTGGAGATGACCTAGGATGAAGCAATCGGGGTTAAGTGACTTACCCAAAGTCACACAGCTAGTGAGTGTCAAGTGTCTGAGGTGAGATTTGAACTCAGGTCCCCCTGACTCCTGCACTGGTGCTCTATCCACTGCACCACTTAGCTGCCCCAATTCTTTCTAGTTAATTACTATTCAGTAGAAGGACTTTTAGTCTTGAATTATCTGTCATCACTCAAACTCACTGGATTATCCCAGACTTTCCAATTCTCCTGCATAGACATAGACTATAGAAGAAAGAATGGATGTTTCTTGATGTGCTCTAGCATTTCTGCAATTCCAATTATCTGAGATTCACTCCTAGATGGCATCGTACTTATATTTGCCTTTAGGTACAATGCACATCAACGAGGTAGAAAGTGAAATAGAGCCTCCATTGATTCTGATCTACCAATTTCTCTAACTGTTTCAAGTTTCAGTCCTGTGAATAGAGGCACAATATCTCAGATCTTTCAGAAAAGCTCCTAACATTCCAACAGGTTTGGCTCTCTCTTGGAAATTCGTTCCCCTCCCCCTCTATTTCTCCAAGCAACCCTGATCTCTCTAAATTGGGACATAGAAAACATTTAGGAAAAGGAGGTGAAATAAGTGAAGTACTTTCAGCCCAAGTTGTCTAATTTTGTATGCCCACAAAGACTATGGCCAATTCATTCTCACCCTTCTCTTTTGTAGGTCTTCCTCCTTCAAGTTTCTCTTTTTTGTTTGTGTCAGGTGTTATCCTTGTGTTACCAGGTCTTTCATGGCCTGGGGTGGGACTGTTTCCCCACTCACTCTCTTGGTCAATTCCTTAGGGTCTCTTAAAGCTCCTGGGCATGACTCCTCTCCCTTCCTGCTCGAAGATCATGATAGTTCCAACTATGGTCCAGGTTGAGAGGGAATACTTATCTTTCTGCACTTATAGATCCATTAATGACAAAGGGTTTTCAAATCACTTTTATACCTGGCAAAAATACACAGGATTATTAGGAGTCAGAAAGAAGAGAAATCAATTTTAGCTGATCAGGGAAGATGAATCTTGAGGCTGACTCTGAGGATACATATAGTTTTCAATAATATAGAGGACGAGGAGAATGTCAAGAAAATAAATTGTGTCAACAAAAATGTAACAAACACATAAGAAATGTTTAGAGGATAGTCCTACTAGTGGCTTGACTAGAATATAAGGTGAAGAAGATTTGACTAAGTTGCATTTGTAAGGCAAAATCATATTACAGAAAATCTTTCATGAACAAATTGATAATTCCCTAAATAGGGGAATGACTTGAAGGAATTAAGAAATGGAAAGAAGTAATGTAAGAATGATTAGTGCAGCAAGATTACTTTTAAGAAGCAATTAGTTACAGAGGTCATTAGTTTAGACATGACATGGTAAGAATGGGGGTTGAGGAAGAAGAATGATGAGGAAAGGATGAACACAATTCATTTGAACTTGGTGACAGATCCAGTGGATGAGAGAGATACATAACTCAAAAGATGTTAAGTCTGAGTGACTGGTAGAAAAGTCTTATTATTGAACAAAATGGGGACAATGGGAATTGGAATTAACTTACAGTGAAGTGGGATGAAGTTCTTGACATATCAAGTTTGAGTTTAGCATCAATTTAATATTCAATATAATGAAGCCTTATAAGAATCACTGGTTATACAATGCATCTTTGATACAGTAATTTTTATCTAGTTTACTCAGTAATAGCAATAATACATTTACTTTTCAAAATTATTTACATTTGAGTAGCAATTTAAAAAATACAAGAAAAATTACAGATGTTACCATGACTTTTCCCTTGTGATTTCATTGCTGCAAATTTATTCTAAGAAGTTATAAAGAGAGAGGAAAAAAAAGTCTGACATCTATACAATAATATTCACATTTACTATGCTAATAATACA